>NW_027488369.1:12541452-13176815 GCF_051014445.1 Colletes latitarsis
CCACACTGAAACAGTCAATTAATCCTGGTCTTGATAAATATTTTAGAGGATAACGCAAGTTATATTTGGGTAAGTTCTGGGATTTGCCCTCATCAGGCTCAGACTTTCGCGTTTTTCACACACTTGTTGAACAGATCCTGGGTTTTTTCTGGTTTGGATCACGTAGAAATGTGTTACCACACTGAAACTGTCGATTGAACCTGGTTTCGATCAATATTTTAGAGAATAATTCATGTTAGGTCTGGGTTAGGTCTGGGATTTGCTCTCATGAGGCTCGTACTTTCGCATATTTCTCATACTTGATGGCCAGATTCTGGGCTTTTTCTGGTTTGGATCAGGTAGTAACGTGGTACCACACTGAAACAGTCGATTAAACCAGGTTTCGATCAATATTTTTGAGGATAACGCATGTTAGGTCTCGGTTAGATCTGGGATTTGCTCTCGTCAGGCTCTTACTTTCGCATATTTCTCATTCTTGATGGCTAGATCCTGGACTTTTTCTGGATTGGATCACGTAGTAATGTGGTACCACACTGAAACATTCAATTAAACCTGGTCTTGATAAATATTTTAGAGGCTAACGTATGTTAGGTCTGGGTTAGGTCTAGGATTTGCCCTCATCATGGTCATACTTTCGCATTCTTCACATACTTTTTGAACAGATCCTGGGTGTTTTCTGGTTTGGATAACGTAGTAAGGTGTACCACACTGAAAGAGTCGATTATGCCTGGTTTCGATCAATATTTTTGAGGATAACGCATGTTAGGTCTAGGTTAGGTCTGGGATTTGCTCTCGCCAGGCTCATACTTACGCATTTTTCACATACTTGTTGAACTGATCCTCGGTTTTTTCTGGTTTGGATCACGTAGTAATGTGGTATCACACTGAAACAGTCCATTAAACCTGGTTTCGATCAATATTTTTGAGCATATCGCATGTTAGGCCTAGGATAGGTCTGGGATTTGCTCTCGTCGGGCTCATATTTTCGCCTTTTTCTCATTCTTGTTGGCCAGATCCTGGGCTTCCGCTGGCTTGGATCACGTAGTAATGAGATGCCACACTGAAACAGTCAATTAATCCTGGTCTTGATAAATATTTTAGAGGATAACGCATGTTAGGTCTGGGTTAGGTCTAGGATTTGCTCTCATCAGGTTCATTCTTTCGCGTTTTTCACATACTTGTTGAACAGATCCAGGGTTTTTTCTGGTTCGGATCATGTAGTAATGTGCTACCACACTGAAATAGTCGATTAAACCTGGGTTCGATCAATATTTTTGAGGATAACGCATGTTAGGTCTAGGTTAGGCCTGGGATTTTCACTCACCAGACTCATACTTTCGCATTCTTCACAGATTTGTTGAACGGATCCTGGGTTTCTTCTGGTTTGGATCACGTAGTAATATGGTACCACACTGAAACATTCAAATAAACCTGGTCTTGACAAATATTTTGGAGGATAACGCATGTTAGGTCTGGGTTTGGTCTAGGATTTGCCCTCATCAGGCGCATACTTTCGCATATATCTCATTCTTGTTGGCCAGATCCTGGGCCTCCACTGGTTTGGATCACGTAGTAATGTGATGCCACACTGAAACGGTCATTAATCCTGGTCTTGATAAATCTTTTAGAGGATAACGCAAGTTATGTCTGGGATACGTCTGGGATTTGCCCCCATCAGGCTCATACTTTCGCATTTTTCACATACTTGTTGAACAGATCCTGGGTTTTTTCTGGTTTGGATCACGTAGTAATGTGGTACCACACTGAAACAGTCGAATACACCTGGTTTCGATCAATATTTTTGAGGATAACGCATGTTATGTCTAGGTTAGGTCTAGGATTTGCCCCCATCAGACTCTTACTTTCGCATTCTTCACATACTTCTTGAACAGATCCTGGGTTTTTTCTGGTTTCGATCACGTAGTAATGTGGTACCACACTGAAGCAGACCATTAAACCTGGTTTCGATTATTATTTTAGAGGATCACACATGTTAGGTCTAGGTTATGTCTGGGATTTGCCCATCATCAGGGTCATACTTTCGCAGTTTTAACATACATGTTGACCTGATCGATGGTTTTTTCTGCTTTGGATCACGTAGCAAAGTGGTACCACACTGAAACAGTAAATTAAACCTGGTTTCGATCAGTATCTTAGAGGATAACGCAAATTAGGTTTAGGTTAGGCCTGGGATTTGCCCTCATCAGGGTCATACTTTCGCATTCTTCACATACTTGTTGAACAGATCCTGGGTTTTTTCTGGTTCGGATCACGTAGTAATGTGGTACCACACTGAAACATTCAATTAAACCTGGTCTTGATAAATATTTTAGAGGATAACGTATGTTAGGTCTGGGTTAGGTCTAGGATTTGCCTTCATGAGGGTCATACTTTCGCATTCTTCACATACTTGTTGAACAGATCCTGGGTTTTTTCTGCTTTGGATAACGTAGTAATGTGGTACCACACTGAAAGAGTCGATTATGCCTGGTTTCGATCAATATTTTATAGGATAACGCAAATTAGGTCTAGGTTAGGCCTGGGATTTGCCCTCATCAGGGTCATACTTTCGCATTCTTCACATACTTGTTGAACAGATCCTGGGTTTCTTCTGGTTCGGACCACGTAGTAATGTGGTACCACACTGAAACATTCAATTAAACCTGGTCTTGATAAATATTTTAGAGGATAACGTATGTTAGGTCTGGGTTAGGTCTAGGATTTGCCCTCATCAGGGTCATACTTTCGCATTCTTCACATACTTGTTGAACAGATCCTGGGTTTTTTCTGGTTTGGATAACGTAGTAATGTTGTACCACACTGAAAGAGTCCATTATGCCTGGTTTCGGTCAATATTTTAGAGGATAACGCAAATTAGGTCTAGGTTAGGCCTGGGATTTGCCCTCATCAGGGTCATACTTTCGCATTCTTCACATACTTGTTGAACAGATCCTGGGTTTCTTCTGGTTCGGACCACGTAGTAATGTGGTACCACACTGAAACATTCAATTAAACCTGGTCTTGATAAATATTTTAGAGGATAACGTATGTTAGGTCTGGGTTAGGTCTAGGATTTGCCCTCATCAGGGTCATACTTTCGCATTCTTCACATACTTGTTGAACAGATCCTGGGTTTTTTCTGGTTTGGATAACGTAGTAATGTTGTACCACACTGAAAGAGTCCATTATGCCTGGTTTCGGTCAATATTTTAGAGGATAACGCATGTTAGGTCTGGGTTAGGTCGGGGAGTTGCTCTCGTCAGGCTCATACTTACGCATTTTTCACATACTTGTTGAACAGATCCCTGGCTTTTTCTGGTTTCGATCATGTTGTAAAGTGTTACCACACTGAGACGGTTAATTAAACCTGGTTTTGATGAATATTTTAGGGGATAACGCAAGTTATGTCTGGAATAGGTCTGGGATTTGCCCTCATCAGGGTCATACTTTCGCATTCTTCAGATACTTGTTGAACAGATCCTGGGTTTTTTCTGGTTTGGATAACGTAGTAATGTGGTACCACACTGAAAGAGTCGATTATGCCTGGTTTCGATCAATATTTTTGAGGATAACGCATGTTAGGTCTAGGTTAGGTCTGGGATTTGCTCTCGCCAGGCTCATACTTTCGCGTTTTTCACATACTTGTTGAACAGATCCTGGGTTTTTTCTGGTTCGGATCACGTAGTAATGTGGTACCACACTGAAACATTCAATTAAACCTGGTCTTGATAAATATTTTAGAGGATAACGCATGTTAGGTCTGGGTTAGGTCTAGGATTTGCCATCATCAGGCTCATACTTTCGCATACTTCTCATTCTTGTTGGCCAGATCCTGGGCTTCCACTGGTTTGGATCACGTAGTAATGTGATGCCACACTGAAACGGTCAATTAAACCTGGTTTTGATGAATATTTTAGGGGATAACGCAAGTTATGTCTGGGATAGGTCTGGGATTTGCCCTCATCAGGCTCATACTTTCGCGTTTTTCACATACTTGTTGAACTGATCCTCGGTTTTTTCTGGTTTGGATCACGTAGTAATGTGGTACCACACTGAAACATTCAATTAAACCAGGTTTCGATCAATATTTTTGAGGATAACGCATGTTAGGTCTCGGTTAGATCTGGGATTTGCTCTCGTCAGGCTCTTACTTTCGCATATTTCTCATTCTTGATGGCTAGATCCTGGACTTTTTCTGGATTGGATCACGTAGTAATGTGGTACCACACTGAAACATTCAATTAAACCTGGTCTTGATAAATATTTTAGAGGCTAACGTATGTTAGGTCTGGGTTAGGTCTAGGATTTGCCATCATCAGGCTCATACTTTCGCATACTTCTCATTCTTGTTGGCCAGATCCTGGGCTTCCACTGGTTTGGATCACGTAGTGTTGTGATGCCACACTGAAACAGTCAATTAATCCTTGTCTTGATAAATATTTTAGAGGATAACGCAAGTTATGTCTGGGTAAGTTCTCGGATTTGACCTCATCAGGCTCAGACTTTCGCGTTTTTCACATACTTGTTGAACAGACCCTGGGTTTTTTCTGCTTCGGATCACGTAGTAATGTGGTACCACACTGAAACAGTCGATTAAACCTGGTTTCGATCAATATTTTAGAGAATAATTCATGTTAGGTCTGGGTTAGGTCTGGGATTTGCTCTCATGAGGCTCGTACCTTCGCATATTTCTCATACTTGATGGCCAGATTCTGGGCTTTTTCTGGTTTGGATCAGGTAGTAACGTGGTACCACACTGAAACAGTCGATTAAACCAGGTTTCGATCAATATTTTTGAGGATAACGCATGTTAGGTCTCGGTTAGATCTGGGATTTGCTCTCGTCAGGCTCTTACTTTCGCATATTTCTCATTCTTGATGGCTAGATCCTGGACTTTTTCTGGATTGGATCACGTAGTAATGTGGTACCACACTGAAACATTCAATTAAACCTGGTCTTGATAAATATTTTAGAGGCTAACGTATGTTAGGTCTGGGTTAGTTCTAGGATTTGCCCTCATCAGGGTCATACTTTCGCATTCTTCACATACTTTTTGAACAGATCCTGGGTTTTTTCTGGTTTGGATAACGTAGTAAGGTGTACCACACTGAAAGAGTCGATTATGCCTGGTTTCGATCAATATTTTTGAGGATAACGCATGTTAGGTCTAGGTTAGGTCTGGGATTTGCTCTCGCCAGGCTCATACTTACGCATTTTTCACATACTTGTTGAACTGATCCTCGGTTTTTTCTGGTTTGGATCACGTAGCAATGTGGTATCACACTGAAACAGTCCATTAAACCTGGTTTCGATCAATATTTTAGAGGATGACACATGTTAGGTCCAGGTTAGGCCTGGGATTTGCCCTTATCAGGTTCAGACTTTCGCGTTTTTCACATACTTGTTGAACAGATCCTGGGTTTTTTCTGGTTCGGATCACGTAGTAATGTGGTACCACACTGAAACATTCAATTAAACCTGGTCTTGATAAATATTTTAGAGGATAACGCATGTTAGGTCTGGGTTAGGTCTAGGATTTGCTCTCATCAGGCTCATTCTTTCGCGTTTTTCACATACTTGTTGAACAGATCCAGGGTTTTTTCTGGTTCGGATCATGTAGTAATGTGCTACCACACTGAAATAGTCGATTAAACCTGGGTTCGATCAATATTTTTGAGGATAACGCATGTTAGGTCTAGGTTAGGCCTGGGATTTTCACTCACCAGACTCATACTTTCGCATTCTTCACAGATTTGTTGAACGGATCCTGGGTTTCTTCTGGTTTGGATCACGTAGTAATGTGGTACCACACTGAAACATTCAACTAAACCTGGTCTTGACAAATATTTTGGAGGGTAACGCATGTTAGGTCTGGGTTTGGTCTAGGATTTGCCCTCATCAGGCGCATACTTTCGCATATATCTCATTCTTGTTGGCCAGATCCTGGGCTTCCACTGGTTTGGATCACGTAGTAATGTGATGCCACACTGAAACAGTCATTAATCCTGGTCTTGATAAATCTTTTAGAGGATAACGCAAGTTATGTCTGGGATACGTCTGGGATTTGCCCTCATCAGGCTCATACTTTCGCATTTTTCACATACTTGTTGAACAGATCCTGGGTTTTTTCTGGTTTGGATCTCGTAGTAATGTGGTACCACACTGAAACAGTCGAATACACCTGGTTTCGATCAATATTTTTGAGGATAACGCATGTTATGTCTAGGTTAGGTCTAGGATTTGCCCCCATCAGACTCTTATTTTCGCATTCTTCACATACTTCTTGAACAGATCCTGGGTTTTTTCTGGTTTCGATCACGTAGTAATGTGGTACCACACTGAAGCAGACCATTAAACCTGGTTTCGATTATTATTTTAGAGGATCACACATGTTAGGCCTAGGTTATGTCTGGGATTTGCCCATCATCAGGGTCATACTTTCGCAGTTTTAACATACATGTTGACCTGATCGATGGTTTTTTCTGCTTTGGATCACGTAGCAAAGTGGTACCACACTGAAACAGTAAATTAAACCTGGTTTCGATCAGTATCTTAGAGGACAAGGCAAGTTAGGTCTGGGATAGGTCTGGGATTTGCCCTCATCAGGGTCATACTTTCGCGTTTTTCATATACTTGTTGAACAGATCCTGGACTTCCAATGGTTTGGATCACGTAGTAATGTGATGCCACACTGAAACAGTCAATTAATCCTGGTCTTGATAAATATTTTAGAGGACAGCGCAAGTTAGGTCTGGGATAGGTCTGGGATTTGCGCTCATCAGGCTCGCACTTTCGCATATTTCTCATACTTGATGGCCAGATTCTGGGCTTTTTCTGGTTTGGATAACGTAGTAATGTTGTACCACACTGAAAGAGTCCATTATGCCTGGTTTCGGTCAATATTTTAGAGGATAACGCATGTTAGGTCTGGGTTAGGTCGGGGAGTTGCTCTCGTCAGGCTCATACTTACGCATTTTTCACATACTTGTTGAACAGATCCCTGGCTTTTTCTGGTTTCGATCACGTTGTAAAGTGTTACCACACTGAGACGGTTAATTAAACCTGGTTTTGATGAATATTTTAGGGGATAACGCAAGTTATGTCTGGAACAGGTCTGGGATTTGCCCTCATCAGGGTCATACTTTCGCATTCTTCAGATACTTGTTGAACAGATCCTGGGTTTTTTCTGGTTTGGATAACGTAGTAATGTGGTACCACACTGAAAGAGTCGATTATGCCTGGTTTCGATCAATATTTTTGAGGATAACGCATGTTAGGTCTAGGTTAGGTCTGGGATTTGCTCTCGCCAGGCTCATACTTACGCATTTTTCACATACTTGTTGAACTGATCCTCGTTTTTTTCTGGTTTGGATCACGTAGTAATGTGGTACCACACTGAAAAAGTCCATTAAACCTGGTTTCGATCAATATTTTAGAGGATAACACATGTTAGGTCCAGGTTAGGCCTGGGATTTGCCCTTATCAGGCTCAGACTTTCGCGTTTTTCACATACTTGTTGAACAGATCCTGGGTTTTTTCTGGTTCGGATCACGTAGTAATGTGGTACCACACTGAAACATTCAATTAAACCTGGTCTTGATAAATATTTTAGAGGATAACGCATGTTAGGTCTGGGTTAGGTCTAGGATTTGCCATCATCAGGCTCATACTTTCGCATACTTCTCATTCTTGTTGGCCAGATCCTGGGCTTCCACTGGTTTGGATCACGTAGTAATGTGATGCCACACTGAAACGGTCAATTAAACCTGGTTTTGATGAATATTTTAGGGGATAACGCAAGTTATGTCTGGGATAGGTCTGGGATTTGCCCTCATCAGGCTCATACTTTCGCGTTTTTCACATACTTGTTGAACTGATCCTCGGTTTTTTCTGGTTTGGATAACGTAGTAATGTGGTACCACACTGAAAGAGTCGATTAAGCCTGGTTTCGATCAATATTTTTAAGGATAACGCATGTTAGGTCTAGGTTAGGTCTGGGATTTGCTCTCGTCAGGCTCATACTTACGCATTTTTCCCATACTTGTTGAACAGATCCCTGGCTTTTTCTTGTTTCGATCATGTTGTAAAGTGTTACCACACTGAAACGGTCAATTAAACCTGGTTTTGATGAATATTTTAGGGGATAACGCAAGTTATGTCTGGCGTAGGTCTGGGATTGGCCCTCATCAGGGTCAAATGTTCGCATTCTTCACATACTTCTTGAACAGATCCTGGGTATTTTCTTGGTTCGATCGCGTAGTAATGTGGTAACACACTGTAACAGACCATTAAAACTGGTTCCGATCAATATTTTATAGGGTAACGCAAGTTAGGTCTGGGACAGGTCTGGGATTTGCCCTCATCAGACTCATATTTTCGCGTTTTTCACATACTTGTTGAACAGATCTCTGGCTTTTTCTGGTTTGGATCACGTACTAATATGGTACCACTCTGAAACAGTCCATTGAACCTGGTTTCGATCAATATCTTAGAGGATAACGCATGTTAGGTCTAGGTTAGGCCTCGGATTTGCCCTCATCAGGGTCATACTTTCGCAGTCTTAACATGCATGTTGACCTGATCGAGGGTTTTTTTTGCTTTGGATCACGTAGTAAAGTGGTACCACACAGAAACGGTCAATTAAACCTGGTTTCGATCAATATTTTATAGGATAACGCAAGCTAAGTCTGCGATTTGCCCTCATCAGGGTCATATTTTCGCGTTTTTCACATACTTGTTGATCAGATCCTGGGCTTCCACTGGTTTGGATCACGTAGTAATGTGGTATCGCACTGAAACAGTCAATTAATCCTGGTCTTGATAAATATTTTAGAGGATAACGTATGTTAGGTCTGGGTTAGGTCTAGGATTTGCCCTCGTCAGGGTCATACTTTCGTGTTTTTCACATACTTGTTGAACTGATCCTCGGTTTTTTCTGGTTTGGATCACGTAGTAATGTGATGCCACACTGAAACATTCAATTAAACCTGGTCTTGATAAATATTTTATAGGATAACGCAAGTTATGTCTGGGATAGGTCTGGGATTTGCCCCCATCAGGCTCATACTTTCGCGTTTTTCACATACTTGTTGAACTGATCCTCGGTTTTTTCTGGTTTGGATCACGTAGTAATGTGGTACCACACTGAAACAGTCCATTAAACCTGGTTTCGATCAATATTTTAGAGGATAACGCATGTTAGGTATGGGTTAGGTCTAGGGTTTGCCATCATCAGGATCATACTTTCGCATACTTCTCATTCTTGTTGGCTAGATCCTGGGCTTCCACTGGTTTGGATCACGTAGTAATGTGATGCCACACTGAAACAGTCAATTAATCCTGGTCTTGATAAATATTTTAGAGGGTAACGCAAGTTATGTCTGGGTTAGTTCTGGGATTTGCCCTCATCAGGCTCAGACTTTCGCGTTTTTCACATACTAGTTGAACAGATCCTGGGTTTTTTCTGGTTCTGATCACGTAGTAATGTGGTACCACACTGAAACATTCAATTAAACCTTGTCTTGATAAATATTTTAGAGGATAACGCATGTTAGGTCTGGGTTAGGTCTAGGATTTGCCATCATCGGGCTCATACTTTCGCATACTTCTCATTCTTGTTGGCCAGATCCTGGGCTTCCACTGGTTTGGATCACGTAGTAATGTGATTCCACACTGAAACAGTCAATTAATCCTGGTCTTGATAAATATTTTAGAGGATAACGCAAGTTATGTCTGGGTTAGTTCTGGGATTTGCCCTCATCAGGATCAGACTTTCGCGTTTTTCACATACTTGTTGAACAGATCCTGGGTTTTTTCTGGTTTGGATCACGTAGAAATGTGTTACCACACTGAAACTGTCGATTAAACCTGGTTTCGATCAATATTTTAGAGAATAATTCATGTTAGGTCTGGGTTAGGTCTGGGATTTGACCTCATCAGGCTCAGACTTTCGCGTTTTTCACATACTTGTTGAACAGATCCTGGGTTTTTTCTGGTTCGGATCACGTAGTAATGTGGTACCACACTGAAACAGTCGATTAAACCTGGTTTCGATCAATATTTTAGAGAATAATTCATGTTAGGTCTGGGTTAGGTCTGGGATTTGCTCTCATGAGGCTCGTACTTTCGCATTTTTCTCATGCTTGTTGAACAGATCCTGGTTTTTTTCTGGTTCGGATCACGTAGTAATGTGGTACCACACTGAAACAGTCGATTAAACCTGGTTTCGATCAATATTTTAGAGAATAATTCATGTTAGGTCTGGGTTAGGTCTGGGATTTGCTCTCATGAGGCTCGTACTTTAGCATATTTCTCATACTTGATGGCCAGTTTCTAGGCTTTTTCTGGTTTGGATCAGGTAGTAACGTGGTACCACACTGAAACGGTCAATTATACCTGGTTTTGATGCATATTTTAGGGGATAACGCAAGTTATGTCTGGGATAGGTCTGGGATTTGCCCTCATCAGGCTCAGACTTTCGCGTTTTTCACATACTTGTTGAACAGATCCTGGGTTTTTTCTGATTCGGATCACGTAGTAACGTGGTACCACACTGAAACAGTCGATTAAACCTGGTTTCGGTCAATATTTTTGAGGATAACGCAAGTTATGTCTGGGTTAGTTCTGGGATGTGCCATCATCAGGCTCATACTTTCGCATACTTCTCATTCTCGTTGGCCAGATCCTTTTCTTCCACTGGTTTGGATCACGTAGTGATGTGATACCACACTGAAACAGTCAATTAATCCTGGTCTTGATAAATATTTTAGAGGATAACGCAAGTTATATTTGGGTAAGTTCTGGGATTTGCCCTCATCAGGCTCAGACTTTCGCGTTTTTCACACACTTGTTGAACAGATCCTGGGTTTTTTCTGGTTTGGATCACGTAGAAATGTGTTACCACACTGAAACTGTCGATTGAACCTGGTTTCGATCAATATTCTAGAGAATAATTCATGTTAGGTCTGGGTTAGGTCTGGGATTTGACCTCATCAGGCTCAGACTTTCGCGTTTTTCACATACTTGTTGAACAGATCCTGGGCCTTTTCTGGTTTGGATCACGTAGTAATGTGCTGCCACACGGAAACATCCAATTAAACCTGGTCCTGATAAATATTGTTGAGGATAACGCATGTTAGGTCTGGGTTAGGTCTAGGATTTGCCATCATCAGGCTCATACTTTCGCATACATCTCATTCTTGTTGGCCAGATCCTGGGCTTCCACTGGTTTGGATCACGTAGTGTTGTGATGCCACACTGAAACAGTCAATTAATCCTTGTCTTGATAAATATTTTAGAGGATAACGCAAGTTATGTCTGGGTAAGTTCTCGGATTTGACCTCATCAGGCTCAGACTTTCGCGTTTTTCACATACTTGTTGAACAGACCCTGGGTTTTTTCTGCTTCGGATCACGTAGTAATGTGGTACCACACTGAAACAGTCGATTAAACCTGGTTTCGATCAATATTTTAGAGAATAATTCATGTTAGGTCTGGGTTAGGTCTGGGATTTGCTCTCATGAGGCTCGTACTTTCGCATATTTCTCATACTTGATGGCCAGATTCTGGGCTTTTTCTGGTTTGGATCAGGTAGTAACGTGGTACCACACTGAAACAGTCGATTAAACCAGGTTTCGATCAATATTTTTGAGGATAACGCATGTTAGGTCTCGGTTAGATCTGGGATTTGCTCTCGTCAGGCTCTTACTTTCGCATATTTCTCATTCTTGATGGCTAGATCCTGGACTTTTTCTGGATTGGATCACGTAGTAATGTGGTACCACACTGAAACATTCAATTAAACCTGGTCTTGATAAATATTTTAGAGGCTAACGTATGTTAGGTCTGGGTTAGGTCTAGGATTTGCCCTCATCATGGTCATACTTTCGCATTCTTCACATACTTTTTGAACAGATCCTGGGTGTTTTCTGGTTTGGATAACGTAGTAAGGTGTACCACACTGAAAGAGTCGATTATGCCTGGTTTCGATCAATATTTTTGAGGATAACGCATGTTAGGTCTAGGTTAGGTCTGGGATTTGCTCTCGCCAGGCTCATACTTACGCATTTTTCACATACTTGTTGAACTGATCCTCGGTTTTTTCTGGTTTGGATCACGTAGTAATGTGGTATCACACTGAAACAGTCCATTAAACCTGGTTTCGATCAATATTTTTGAGCAGATCGCATGTTAGGCCTAGGATAGGTCTGGGATTTGCTCTCGTCGGGCTCATATTTTCGCATTTTTCTCATTCTTGTTGGCCAGATCCTGGGCTTCCGCTGGCTTGGATCACGTAGTAATGAGATGCCACACTGAAACAGTCAATTAATCCTGGTCTTGATAAATATTTTAGAGGATAACGCATGTTAGGTCTGGGTTAGGTCTAGGATTTGCTCTCATCAGGTTCATTCTTTCGCGTTTTTCACATACTTGTTGAACAGATCCAGGGTTTTTTCTGGTTCGGATCATGTAGTAATGTGCTACCACACTGAAATAGTCGATTAAACCTGGGTTCGATCAATATTTTTGAGGATAACGCATGTTAGGTCTAGGTTAGGCCTGGGATTTTCACTCACCAGACTCATACTTTCGCATTCTTCACAGATTTGTTGAACGGATCCTGGGTTTCTTCTGGTTTGGATCACGTAGTAATGTGGTACCACACTGAAACATTCAAATAAACCTGGTCTTGACAAATATTTTGGAGGATAACGCATGTTAGGTCTGGGTTTGGTCTAGGATTTGCCCTCATCAGGCGCATACTTTCGCATATATCTCATTCTTGTTGGCCAGATCCTGGGCCTCCACTGGTTTGGATCACGTAGTAATGTGATGCCACACTGAAACAGTCACTAATCCTGGTCTTGATAAATCTTTTAGAGGATAACGCAAGTTATGTCTGGGATACGTCTGGGATTTGCCCTCATCAGGCTCATACTTTCGCATTTTTCACATACTTGTTGAACAGATCCTGGGTTTTTTCTGGTTTGGATCACGTAGTAATGTGGTACCACACTGAAACAGTCGAATACACCTGGTTTCGATCAATATTTTTGAGGATAACGCATGTTATGTCTAGGTTAGGTCTAGGATTTGCCCCCATCAGACTCTTACTTTCGCATTCTTCACATACTTCTTGAACAGATCCTGGGTTTTTTCTGGTTTCGATCACGTAGTAATGTGGTACCACACTGAAGCAGACCATTAAACCTGGTTTCGATTATTATTTTAGAGGATCACACATGTTAGGTCTAGGTTATGTCTGGGATTTGCCCATCATCAGGGTCATACTTTCGCAGTTTTAACATACATGTTGACCTGATCGATGGTTTTTTCTGCTTTGGATCACGTAGCAAAGTGGTACGACACTGAAACAGTAAATTAAACCTGGTTTCGATCAGTATCTTAGAGGATAACGCAAATTAGGTCTAGGTTAGGCCTGGGATTTGCCCTCATCAGGGTCATACTTTCGCATTCTTCACATACTTGTTGAACAGATCCTGGGTTTTTTCTGGTTCGGATCACGTAGTAATGTGGTACCACACTGAAACATTCAATTAAACCTGGTCTTGATAAATATTTTAGAGGATAACGTATGTTAGGTCTGGGTTAGGTCTAGGATTTGCCTTCATGAGGGTCATACTTTCGCAGTTTTAACATACATGTTGACCTGATCGATGGTTTTTTCTGCTTTGGATCACGTAGCAAAGTGGTACCACACTGAAACAGTAAATTAAACCTGGTTTCGATCAGTATCTTAGAGGATAACGCAAATTAGGTCTAGGTTAGGCCTGGGATTTGCCCTCATCAGGGTCATACTTTCGCGTTTTTCACATACTTGTTGAACAGATCCTGGGTTTTTTCTGGTTCGGATCACGTAGTAATGTGGTACCACACTGAAACATTCAATTAAACCTGGTCTTGATAAATATTTTAGAGGATAACGCATGTTAGGTCTGGGTTAGGTCTAGGATTTGCCATCATCAGGCTCATACTTTCGCATACTTCTCATTCTTGTTGGCCAGATCCTGGGCTTCCACTGGTTTGGATCACGTAGTAATGTGATGCCACACTGAAACGGTCAATTAAACCTGGTTTTGATGAATATTTTAGGGGATAACGCAAGTTATGTCTGGGATAGGTCTGGGATTTGCCCTCATCAGGCTCATACTTTCGCGTTTTTCACATACTTGTTGAACTGATCCTCGGTTTTTTCTGGTTTGGATCACGTAGTAATGTGGTACCACACTGAAACATCCAATTAAACCAGGTTTCGATCAATATTTTTGAGGATAACGCATGTTAGGTCTCGGTTAGATCTGGGATTTGCTCTCGTCAGGCTCTTACTTTCGCATATTTCTCATTCTTGATGGCTAGATCCTGGACTTTTTCTGGATTGGATCACGTAGTAATGTGGTACCACACTGAAACATTCAATTAAACCTGGTCTTGATAAATATTTTAGAGGCTAACGTATGTTAGGTCTGGGTTAGGTCTAGGATTTGCCATCATCAGGCTCATACTTTCGCATACTTCTCATTCTTGTTGGCCAGATCCTGGGCTTCCACTGGTTTGGATCACGTAGTGTTGTGATGCCACACTGAAACAGTCAATTAATCCTTGTCTTGATAAATATTTTAGAGGATAACGCAAGTTATGTCTGGGTAAGTTCTCGGATTTGACCTCATCAGGCTCAGACTTTCGCGTTTTTCACATACTTGTTGAACAGAACCTGGGTTTTTTCTGCTTCGGATCACGTAGTAATGTGGTACCACACTGAAACAGTCGATTAAACCTGGTTTCGATCAATATTTTAGAGAATAATTCATGTTAGGTCTGGGTTAGGTCTGGGATTTGCTCTCATGAGGTTCGTACCTTCGCATATTTCTCATACTTGATGGCCAGATTCTGGGCTTTTTCTGGTTTGGATCAGGTAGTAACGTGGTACCACACTGAAACAGTCGATTAAACCAGGTTTCGATCAATATTTTTGAGGATAACGCATGTTAGGTCTCGGTTAGATCTGGGATTTGCTCTCGTCAGGCTCTTACTTTCGCATATTTCTCATTCTTGATGGCTAGATCCAGGACTTTTTCTGGATTGGATCACGTAGTAATGTGGTACCACACTGAAACATTCAATTAAACCTGGACTTGATAAATATTTTAGAGGCTAACGTATGTTAGGTCTGGGTTAGGTCTAGGATTTGCCATCATCAGGCTCATACTTTCGCATACTTCTCATTCTTGTTGGCCAGATCCTGGGCTTCCACTGGTTTGGATCACGTAGTGTTGTGATGCCACACTGAAACAGTCAATTAATCCTTGTCTTGATAAATATTTTAGAGGATAACGCAAGTTATGTCTGGGTAAGTTCTCGGATTTGACCTCATCAGGCTCAGACTTTCGCGTTTTTCACATACTTGTTGAACAGACCCTGGGTTTTTTCTGCTTCGGATAACGTAGTAATGTGGTACCACACTGAAACAGTCGATTAAACCTGGTTTTGATGAATATTTTAGGGGATAACGCAAGTTATGTCTGGAATAGGTCTGGGATTTGCCCTCATCAGGGCCATACTTTCGCATTCTTCAGATACTTTTTGAACAGATCCTGGGTTTTTTCTGGTTTGGATAACGTAGTAAGGTGTACCACACTGAAAGAGTCGATTATGCCTGGTTTCGATCAATATTTTTGAGGATAACGCATGTTAGGTCTAGGTTAGGTCTGGGATTTGCTCTCGCCAGGCTCATACTTACGCATTTTTCACATACTTGTTGAACTGATCCTCGGTTTTTTCTGGTTTGGATCACGTAGCAATGTGGTATCACACTGAAACAGTCCATTAAACCTGGTTTCGATGAATATTTTAGAGGATAACACATGTTAGGTCCAGGTTAGGCCTGGGATTTGCCCTTATCAGGCTCATACTTTCGCGTTTTTCACATACTTGTTGAACTGATCCTCGGTTTTTTCTGGTTTGGATAACGTAGTAATGTGGTACCACACTGAAAGAGTCGATTAAGCCTGGTTTCGATCAATATTTTTAAGGATAACGCATGTTAGGTCTAGGTTAGGTCTGGGATTTGCTCTCGTCAGGCTCATACTTACGCATTTTTCCCATACTTGTTGAACAGATCCCTGACTTTTTCTTGTTTCGATCATGTTGTAAAGTGTTACCACACTGAAACGGTCAATTAAACCTGGTTTTGATGAATATTTTAGGGGATAACGCAAGTTATGTCTGGCGTAGGTCTGGGATTTGCCCTCATCAGGGTCAAATGTTCGCATTCTTCACATACTTCTTGAACAGATCCTGGGTATTTTCTTGGTTCGATCGCGTAGTAATGTGGTAACACACTGTAACAGACCATTAAAACTGGTTCCGATCAATATTTTATAGGGTAACGCAAGTTAGGTCTGGGACAGGTCTGGGATTTGCCCTCATCAGACTCATATTTTCGCGTTTTTCACATACTTCTTGAACAGATCTCTGGCTTTTTCTGGTTTGGATCACGTACTAATATGGTACCACTCTGAAACAGTCCATTAAACCTGGTTTCGATCAATATCTTAGAGGATAACGCATGTTAGGTCTAGGTTAGGCCTCGGATTTGCCCTCATCAGGGTCATACTTTCGCAGTCTTAACATGCATGTTGACCTGATCGAGGGTTTTTTTTGCTTTGGATCACGTAGTAAAGTGGTACCACACAGAAACGGTCAATTAAACCTGGTTTCGATCAATATTTTATAGGATAACGCAAGCTAAGTCTGCGATTTGCCCTCATCAGGGTCATATTTTCGCGTTTTTCACATACTTGTTGATCAGATCCTGGGCTTCCACTGGTTTGGATCACGTAGTAATGTGGTATCGCACTGAAACAGTCAATTAATCCTGGTCTTGATAAATATTTTAGAGGATAACGTATGTTAGGTCTGGGTTAGGTCTAGGATTTGCCCTCGTCAGGGTCATACTTTCGTGTTTTTCACATACTTGTTGAACTGATCCTCGGTTTTTTCTGGTTTGGATCACGTAGTAATGTGATGCCACACTGAAACAGTCAATTAATCCTGGTCTTGATAAATATTTTAGAGGATAACGCAAGTTATGTCTGGGATAGGTCTGGGATTTGCCCCCATCAGGCTCATACTTTCGCGTTTTTCACATACTTGTTGAACTGATCCTCGGTTTTTTCTGGTTTGGATCACGTAGTAATGTGGTACCACACTGAAACAGTCCATTAAACCTGGTTTCGATCAATATTTTAGAGGATAACGCATGTTAGGTATGGGTTAGGTCTAGGGTTTGCCATCATCAGGATCATACTTTCGCATACTTCTCATTCTTGTTGGCTAGATCCTGGGCTTCCACTGGTTTGGATCACGTAGTAATGTGATGCCACACTGAAACAGTCAATTAATCCTGGTCTTGATAAATATTTTAGAGGATAACGTATGTTAGGTCTGGGTTAGGTCTAGGATTTGCCCTCGTCAGGGTCATACTTTCGTGTTTTTCACATACTAGTTGAACAGATCCTGGGTTTTTTCTGGTTCTGATCACGTAGTAATGTGGTACCACACTGAAACATTCAATTAAACCTTGTCTTGATAAATATTTTAGAGGATAACGCATGTTAGGTCTGGGTTAGGTCTAGGATTTGCCATCATCGGGCTCATACTTTCGCATACTTCTCATTCTTGTTGGCCAGATCCTGGGCTTCCACTGGTTTGGATCACGTAGTAATGTGATTCCACACTGAAACAGTCAATTAATCCTGGTCTTGATAAATATTTTAGAGGATAACGCAAGTTATGTCTGGGTTAGTTCTGGGATTTGCCCTCATCAGGATCAGACTTTCGCGTTTTTCACATACTTGTTGAACAGATCCTGGGTTTTTTCTGGTTTGGATCACGTAGAAATGTGTTACCACACTGAAACTGTCGATTAAACCTGGTTTCGATCAATATTTTAGAGAATAATTCATGTTAGGTCTGGGTTAGGTCTGGGATTTGACCTCATCAGGCTCAGACTTTCGCGTTTTTCACATACTTGTTGAACAGATCCTGGGTTTTTTCTGGTTCGGATCACGTAGTAATGTGGTACCACACTGAAACAGTCGATTAAACCTGGTTTCGATCAATATTTTAGAGAATAATTCATGTTAGGTCTGGGTTAGGTCTGGGATTTGCTCTCATGAGGCTCGTACTTTCGCATTTTTCACATGCTTGTTGAACAGATCCTCGGTTTTTTCTGGTTTGGATCACGTAGCAATGTGGTATCACACTGAAACAGTCCATTAAACCTGGTTTCGATGAATATTTTAGAGGATAACACATGTTAGGTCCAGGTTAGGCCTGGGATTTGCCCTTATCAGGCTCATACTTTCGCGTTTTTCACATACTTGTTGAACTGATCCTCGGTTTTTTCTGGTTTGGATAACGTAGTAATGTGGTACCACACTGAAAGAGTCGATTAAGCCTGGTTTCGATCAATATTTTTAAGGATAACGCATGTTAGGTCTAGGTTAGGTCTGGGATTTGCTCTCGTCAGGCTCATACTTACGCATTTTTCCCATACTTGTTGAACAGATCCCTGACTTTTTCTTGTTTCGATCATGTTGTAAAGTGTTACCACACTGAAACGGTCAATTAAACCTGGTTTTGATGAATATTTTAGGGGATAACGCAAGTTATGTCTGGCGTAGGTCTGGGATTTGCCCTCATCAGGGTCAAATGTTCGCATTCTTCACATACTTCTTGAACAGATCCTGGGTATTTTCTTGGTTCGATCGCGTAGTAATGTGGTTACACACTGTAACAGACCATTAAAACTGGTTCCGATCAATATTTTATAGGGTAACGCAAGTTAGGTCTGGGACAGGTCTGGGATTTGCCCTCATCAGACTCATATTTTCGCGTTTTTCACATACTTGTTGAACAGATCTCTGGCTTTTTCTGGTTTGGATCACGTACTAATATGGTACCACTCTGAAACAGTCCATTAAACCTGGTTTCGATCAATATCTTAGAGGATAACGCATGTTAGGTCTAGGTTAGGCCTCGGATTTGCCCTCATCAGGGTCATACTTTCGCAGTCTTAACATGCATGTTGACCTGATCGAGGGTTTTTTTTGCTTTGGATCACGTAGTAAAGTGGTACCACACAGAAACGGTCAATTAAACCTGGTTTCGATCAATATTTTATAGGATAACGCAAGCTAAGTCTGCGATTTGCCCTCATCAGGGTCATATTTTCGCGTTTTTCACATACTTGTTGATCAGATCCTGGGCTTCCACTGGTTTGGATCACGTAGTAATGTGGTATCGCACTGAAACAGTCAATTAATCCTGGTCTTGATAAATATTTTAGAGGATAACGTATGTTAGGTCTGGGTTAGGTCTAGGATTTGCCCTCGTCAGGGTCATACTTTCGTGTTTTTCACATACTTGTTGAACTGATCCTCGGTTTTTTCTGGTTTGGATCACGTAGTAATGTGATGCCACACTGAAACAGTCAATTAATCCTGGTCTTGATAAATATTTTAGAGGATAACGCAAGTTATGTCTGGGATAGGTCTGGGATTTGCCCCCATCAGGCTCATACTTTCGCGTTTTTCACATACTTGTTGAACTGATCCTCGGTTTTTTCTGGTTTGGATCACGTAGTAATGTGGTACCACACTGAAACAGTCCATTAAACCTGGTTTCGATCAATATTTTAGAGGATAACGCATGTTAGGTATGGGTTAGGTCTAGGGTTTGCCATCATCAGGATCATACTTTCGCATACTTCTCATTCTTGTTGGCTAGATCCTGGGCTTCCACTGGTTTGGATCACGTAGTAATGTGATGCCACACTGAAACAGTCAATTAATCCTGGTCTTGATAAATATTTTAGAGGATAACGTATGTTAGGTCTGGGTTAGGTCTAGGATTTGCCCTCGTCAGGGTCATACTTTCGTGTTTTTCACATACTAGTTGAACAGATCCTGGGTTTTTTCTGGTTCTGATCACGTAGTAATGTGGTACCACACTGAAACATTCAATTAAACCTTGTCTTGATAAATATTTTAGAGGATAACGCATGTTAGGTCTGGGTTAGGTCTAGGATTTGCCATCATCGGGCTCATACTTTCGCATACTTCTCATTCTTGTTGGCCAGATCCTGGGCTTCCACTGGTTTGGATCACGTAGTAATGTGATTCCACACTGAAACAGTCAATTAATCCTGGTCTTGATAAATATTTTAGAGGATAACGCAAGTTATGTCTGGGTTAGTTCTGGGATTTGCCCTCATCAGGATCAGACTTTCGCGTTTTTCACATACTTGTTGAACAGATCCTGGGTTTTTTCTGGTTTGGATCACGTAGAAATGTGTTACCACACTGAAACTGTCGATTAAACCTGGTTTCGATCAATATTTTAGAGAATAATTCATGTTAGGTCTGGGTTAGGTCTGGGATTTGACCTCATCAGGCTCAGACTTTCGCGTTTTTCACATACTTGTTGAACAGATCCTGGGTTTTTTCTGGTTCGGATCACGTAGTAATGTGGTACCACACTGAAACAGTCGATTAAACCTGGTTTCGATCAATATTTTAGAGAATAATTCATGTTAGGTCTGGGTTAGGTCTGGGATTTGCTCTCATGAGGCTCGTACTTTCGCATTTTTCACATGCTTGTTGAACAGATCCTGGTTTTTTTCTGGTTCGGATCACGTAGTAATGTGGTACCACACTGAAACAGTCGATTAAACCTGGTTTCGATCAATATTTTAGAGAATAATTCATGTTAGGTCTGGGTTAGGTCTGGGATTTGCTCTCATGAGGCTCGTACTTTAGCATATTTCTCATACTTGATGGCCAGTTTCTAGGCTTTTTCTGGTTTGGATCAGGTAGTAACGTGGTACCACACTGAAACGGTCAATTATACCTGGTTTTGATGAATATTTTAGGGGATAACGCAAGTTATGTCTGGGATAGGTCTGGGATTTGCCCTCATCAGGCTCAGACTTTCGCGTTTTTCACATACTTGTTGAACAGATCCTGGGTTTTTTCTGATTCGGATCACGTAGTAACGTGGTACCACACTGAAACAGTCGATTAAACCTGGTTTCGGTCAATATTTTTGAGGATAACGCAAGTTATGTCTGGGTTAGTTCTGGGATGTGCCATCATCAGGCTCATACTTTCGCATACTTCTCATTCTCGTTGGCCAGATCCTTTTCTTCCACTGGTTTGGATCACGTAGTGATGTGATGCCACACTGAAACAGTCAATTAATCCTGGTCTTGATAAATATTTTAGAGGATAACGCAAGTTATATTTGGGTAAGTTCTGGGATTTGCCCTCATCAGGCTCAGGCTTTCGCGTTTTTCACACACTTGTTGAACAGATCCTGGGTTTTTTCTGGTTTGGATCACGTAGAAATGTGTTACCACACTGAAACTGTCGATTGAACCTGGTTTCGATCAATATTTTAGAGAATAATTCATGTTAGGTCTGGGTTAGGTCTGGGATTTGACCTCATCAGGCTCAGACTTTCGCGTTTTTCACATACTTGTTGAACAGATCCTGGGCCTTTTCTGGTTTGGATCACGTAGTAATGTGCTGCCACACGGAAACATCCAATTAAACCTGGTCCTGATAAATATTGTTGAGGATAACGCATGTTAGGTCTGGGTTAGGTCTAGGATTTGCCATCATCAGGCTCATACTTTCGCATACATCTCATTCTTGTTGGCCAGATCCTGGGCTTCCACTGGTTTGGATCACGTAGTGTTGTGATGCCACACTGAAACAGTCAATTAATCCTTGTCTTGATAAATATTTTAGAGGATAACGCAAGTTATGTCTGGGTAAGTTCTCGGATTTGACCTCATCAGGCTCAGACTTTCGCGTTTTTCACATACTTGTTGAACAGACCCTGGGTTTTTTCTGCTTCGGATCACGTAGTAATGTGGTACCACACTGAAACAGTCGATTAAACCTGGTTTCGATCAATATTTTAGAGAATAATTCATGTTAGGTCTGGGTTAGGTCTGGGATTTGCTCTCATGAGGCTCGTACTTTCGCATATTTCTCATACTTGATGGCCAGATTCTGGGCTTTTTCTGGTTTGGATCAGGTAGTAACGTGGTACCACACTGAAACAGTCGATTAAACCAGGTTTCGATCAATATTTTTGAGGATAACGCATGTTAGGTCTCGGTTAGATCTGGGATTTGCTCTCGTCAGGCTCTTACTTTCGCATATTTCTCATTCTTGATGGCTAGATCCTGGACTTTTTCTGGATTGGATCACGTAGTAATGTGGTACCACACTGAAACATTCAATTAAACCTGGTCTTGATAAATATTTTAGAGGCTAACGTATGTTAGGTCTGGGTTAGGTCTAGGATTTGCCCTCATCATGGTCATACTTTCGCATTCTTCACATACTTTTTGAACAGATCCTGGGTGTTTTCTGGTTTGGATAACGTAGTAAGGTGTACCACACTGAAAGAGTCGATTATGCCTGGTTTCGGTCAATATTTTTGAGGATAACGCATGTTAGGTCTAGGTTAGGTCTGGGATTTGCTCTCGCCAGGCTCATACTTACGCATTTTTCACATACTTGTTGAACTGATCCTCGGTTTTTTCTGGTTTGGATCACGTAGTAATGTGGTATCACACTGAAACAGTCCATTAAACCTGGTTTCGATCAATATTTTTGAGCATATCGCATGTTAGGCCTAGGATAGGTCTGGGATTTGCTCTCGTCGGGCTCATATTTACGCATTTTTCTCATTCTTGTTGGCCAGATCCTGGGCTTCCGCTGGCTTGGATCACGTAGTAATGAGATGCCACACTGAAACAGTCAATTAATCCTGGTCTTGATAAATATTTTAGAGGATAACGCATGTTAGGTCTGGGTTAGGTCTAGGATTTGCTCTCATCAGGTTCATTCTTTCGCGTTTTTCACATACTTGTTGAACAGATCCAGGGTTTTTTCTGGTTCGGATCATGTAGTAATGTGCTACCACACTGAAATAGTCGATTAAACCTGGGTTCGATCAATATTTTTGAGGATAACGCATGTTAGGTCTAGGTTAGGCCTGGGATTTTCACTCACCAGACTCATACTTTCGCATTCTTCACAGATTTGTTGAACGGATCCTGGGTTTCTTCTGGTTTGGATCACGTAGTAATGTGGTACCACACTGAAACATTCAAATAAACCTGGTCTTGACAAATATTTTGGAGGATAACGCATGTTAGGTCTGGGTTTGGTCTAGGATTTGCCCTCATCAGGCGCATACTTTCGCATATATCTCATTCTTGTTGGCCAGATCCTGGGCCTCCACTGGTTTGGATCACGTAGTAATGTGATGCCACACTGAAACAGTCATTAATCCTGGTCTTGATAAATCTTTTAGAGGATAACGCAAGTTATGTCTGGGATACGTCTGGGATTTGCCCTCATCAGGCTCATACTTTCGCATTTTTCACATACTTGTTGAACAGATCCTGGGTTTTTTCTGGTTTGGATCACGTAGTAATGTGGTACCACACTGAAACAGTCGAATACACCTGGTTTCGATCAATATTTTTGAGGATAACGCATGTTATGTCTAGGTTAGGTCTAGGATTTGCCCCCATCAGACTCTTACTTTCGCATTCTTCACATACTTCTTGAACAGATCCTGGGTTTTTTCTGGTTTCGATCACGTAGTAATGTGGTACCACACTGAAGCAGACCATTAAACCTGGTTTCGATTATTATTTTAGAGGATCACACATGTTAGGTCTAGGTTATGTCTGGGATTTGCCCATCATCAGGGTCATACTTTCGCAGTTTTAACATACATGTTGACCTGATCGATGGTTTTTTCTGCTTTGGATCACGTAGCAAAGTGGTACCACACTGAAACAGTAAATTAAACCTGGTTTCGATCAGTATCTTAGAGGATAACGCAAATTAGGTCTAGGTTAGGCCTGGGATTTGCCCTCATCAGGGTCATACTTTCGCATTCTTCACATACTTGTTGAACAGATCCTGGGTTTTTTCTGGTTCGGATCACGTAGTAATGTGGTACCACACTGAAACATTCAATTAAACCTGGTCTTGATAAATATTTTAGAGGATAACGTATGTTAGGTCTGGGTTAGGTCTAGGATTTGCCTTCATGAGGGTCATACTTTCGCAGTTTTAACATACATGTTGACCTGATCGATGGTTTTTTCTGCTTTGGATCACGTAGCAAAGTGGTACCACACTGAAACAGTAAATTAAACCTGGTTTCGATCAGTATCTTAGAGGATAACGCAAATTAGGTCTAGGTTAGGCCTGGGATTTGCCCTCATCAGGGTCATACTTTCGCGTTTTTCACATACTTGTTGAACAGATCCTGGGTTTTTTCTGGTTCGGATCACGTAGTAATGTGGTACCACACTGAAACATTCAATTAAACCTGGTCTTGATAAATATTTTAGAGGATAACGCATGTTAGGTCTGGGTTAGGTCTAGGATTTGCCATCATCAGGCTCATACTTTCGCATACTTCTCATTCTTGTTGGCCAGATCCTGGGCTTCCACTGGTTTGGATCACGTAGTAATGTGATGCCACACTGAAACGGTCAATTAAACCTGGTTTTGATGAATATTTTAGGGGATAACGCAAGTTATGTCTGGGATAGGTCTGGGATTTGCCCTCATCAGGCTCATACTTTCGCGTTTTTCACATACTTGTTGAACTGATCCTCGGTTTTTTCTGGTTTGGATCACGTAGTAATGTGGTACCACACTGAAACATTCAATTAAACCAGGTTTCGATCAATATTTTTGAGGATAACGCATGTTAGGTCTCGGTTAGATCTGGGATTTGCTCTCGTCAGGCTCTTACTTTCGCATATTTCTCATTCTTGATGGCTAGATCCTGGACTTTTTCTGGATTGGATCACGTAGTAATGTGGTACCACACTGAAACATTCAATTAAACCTGGTCTTGATAAATATTTTAGAGGCTAACGTATGTTAGGTCTGGGTTAGGTCTAGGATTTGCCATCATCAGGCTCATACTTTCGCATACTTCTCATTCTTGTTGGCCAGATCCTGGGCTTCCACTGGTTTGGATCACGTAGTGTTGTGATGCCACACTGAAACAGTCAATTAATCCTTGTCTTGATAAATATTTTAGAGGATAACGCAAGTTATGTCTGGGTAAGTTCTCGGATTTGACCTCATCAGGCTCAGACTTTCGCGTTTTTCACATACTTGTTGAACAGACCCTGGGTTTTTTCTGCTTCGGATCACGTAGTAATGTGGTACCACACTGAAACAGTCGATTAAACCTGGTTTCGATCAATATTTTAGAGAATAATTCATGTTAGGTCTGGGTTAGGTCTGGGATTTGCTCTCATGAGGTTCGTACCTTCGCATATTTCTCATACTTGATGGCCAGATTCTGGGCTTTTTCTGGTTTGGATCAGGTAGTAACGTGGTACCACACTGAAACAGTCGATTAAACCAGGTTTCGATCAATATTTTTGAGGATAACGCATGTTAGGTCTCGGTTAGATCTGGGATTTGTTCTCGTCAGGCTCTTACTTTCGCATATCTCTCATTCTTGATGGCTAGATCCTGGACTTTTTCTGGATTGGATCACGTAGTAATGTGGTACCACACTGAAACATTCAATTAAACCTGGTCTTGATAAATTTTTTAGAGGCTAACGTATGTTAGGTCTGGGTTAGGTCTAGGATTTGCCATCATCAGGCTCATACTTTCGCATACTTCTCATTCTTGTTGGCCAGATCCTGGGCTTCCACTGGTTTGGATCACGTAGTGTTGTGATGCCACACTGAAACAGTCAATTAATCCTTGTCTTGATAAATATTTTAGAGGATAACGCAAGTTATGTCTGGGTAAGTTCTCGGATTTGACCTCATCAGGCTCAGACTTTCGCGTTTTTCACATACTTGTTGAACAGACCCTGGGTTTTTTCTGCTTCGGATCACGTAGTAATGTGGTACCACACTGAAACAGTCGATTAAACCTGGTTTTGATGAATATTTTAGGGGATAACGCAAGTTATGTCTGGAATAGGTCTGGGATTTGCCCTCATCAGGGCCATACTTTCGCATTCTTCAGATACTTTTTGAACAGATCCTGGGTTTTTTCTGGTTTGGATAACGTAGTAAGGTGTACCACACTGAAAGAGTCGATTATGCCTGGTTTCGATCAATATTTTTGAGGATAACGCATGTTAGGTCTAGGTTAGGTCTGGGATTTGCTCTCGCCAGGCTCATACTTACGCATTTTTCACATACTTGTTGAACTGATCCTCGGTTTTTTCTGGTTTGGATCACGTAGCAATGTGGTATCACACTGAAACAGTCCATTAAACCTGGTTTCGATCAATATTTTAGAGGATGACACATGTTAGGTCCAGGTTAGGCCTGGGATTTGCCCTTATCAGGTTCAGACTTTCGCGTTTTTCACATACTTGTTGAACAGATCCTGGGTTTTTTCTGGTTCGGATCACGTAGTAATGTGGTACCACACTGAAACATTCAATTAAACCTGGTCTTGATAAATATTTTAGAGGATAACGCATGTTAGGTCTGGGTTAGGTCTAGGATTTGCTCTCATCAGGCTCATTCTTTCGCGTTTTTCACATACTTGTTGAACAGATCCAGGGTTTTTTCTGGTTCGGATCATGTAGTAATGTGCTACCACACTGAAATAGTCGATTAAACCTGGGTTCGATCAATATTTTTGAGGATAACGCATGTTAGGTCTAGGTTAGGCCTGGGATTTTCACTCACCAGACTCATACTTTCGCATTCTTCACAGATTTGTTGAACGGATCCTGGGTTTCTTCTGGTTTGGATCACGTAGTAATGTGGTACCACACTGAAACATTCAAATAAACCTGGTCTTGACAAATATTTTGGAGGGTAACGCATGTTAGGTCTGGGTTTGGTCTAGGATTTGCCCTCATCAGGCGCATACTTTCGCATATATCTCATTCTTGTTGGCCAGATCCTGGGCTTCCACTGGTTTGGATCACGTAGTAATGTGATGCCACACTGAAACAGTCATTAATCCTGGTCTTGATAAATCTTTTAGAGGATAACGCAAGTTATGTCTGGGATACGTCTGGGATTTGCCCTCATCAGGCTCATACTTTCGCATTTTTCACATACTTGTTGAACAGATCCTGGGTTTTTTCTGGTTTGGATCTCGTAGTAATGTGGTACCACACTGAAACAGTCGAATACACCTGGTTTCGATCAATATTTTTGAGGATAACGCATGTTATGTCTAGGTTAGGTCTAGGATTTGCCCCCATCAGACTCTTACTTTCGCATTCTTCACATACTTCTTGAACAGATCCTGGGTTTTTTCTGGTTTCGATCACGTAGTAATGTGGTACCACACTGAAGCAGACCATTAAACCTGGTTTCGATTATTATTTTAGAGGATCACACATGTTAGGCCTAGGTTATGTCTGGGATTTGCCCATCATCAGGGTCATACTTTCGCAGTTTTAACATACATGTTGACCTGATCGATGGTTTTTTCTGCTTTGGATCACGTAGCAAAGTGGTACCACACTGAAACAGTAAATTAAACCTGGTTTCGATCAGTATCTTAGAGGACAAGGCAAGTTAGGTCTGGGATAGGTCTGGGATTTGCCCTCATCAGGGTCATACTTTCGCGTTTTTCATATACTTGTTGAACAGATCCTGGACTTCCAATGGTTTGGATCACGTAGTAATGTGATGCCACACTGAAACAGTCAATTAATCCTGGTCTTGATAAATATTTTAGAGGACAGCGCAAGTTAGGTCTGGGATAGGTCTGGGATTTGCGCTCATCAGGCTCGCACTTTCGCATATTTCTCATACTTGATGGCCAGATCCTGGGTTTTTTCTGGTTTGGATCACGTAGTAATGTGGTACCACACTGAAACATTCAATTAAACCAGGTTTCGATCAATATTTTTGAGGATAACGCATGTTAGGTCTCGGTTAGATCTGGGATTTGCTCTCGTCAGGCTCTTACTTTCGCATATTTCTCATTCTTGATGGCTAGATCCTGGACTTTTTCTGGATTGGATCACGTAGTAATGTGGTACCACACTGAAACATTCAATTAAACCTGGTCTTGATAAATATTTTAGAGGCTAACGTATGTTAGGTCTGGGTTAGGTCTAGGATTTGCCATCATCAGGCTCATACTTTCGCATACTTCTCATTCTTGTTGGCCAGATCCTGGGCTTCCACTGGTTTGGATCACGTAGTGTTGTGATGCCACACTGAAACAGTCAATTAATCCTTGTCTTGATAAATATTTTAGAGGATAACGCAAGTTATGTCTGGGTAAGTTCTCGGATTTGACCTCATCAGGCTCAGACTTTCGCGTTTTTCACATACTTGTTGAACAGACCCTGGGTTTTTTCTGCTTCGGATCACGTAGTAATGTGGTACCACACTGAAACAGTCGATTAAACCTGGTTTCGATCAATATTTTAGAGAATAATTCATGTTAGGTCTGGGTTAGGTCTGGGATTTGCTCTCATGAGGCTCGTACTTTCGCATATTTCTCATACTTGATGGCCAGATTCTGGGCTTTTTCTGGTTTGGATCAGGTAGTAACGTGGTACCACACTGAAACAGTCGATTAAACCAGGTTTCGATCAATATTTTTGAGGATAACGCATGTTAGGTCTCGGTTAGCTCTGGGATTTGCTCTCGTCAGGCTCTTACTTTCGCATATTTCTCATTCTTGATGGCTAGATCCTGGACTTTTTCTGGATTGGATCACGTAGTAATGTGGTACCACACTGAAACATTCAATTAAACCTGGTCTTGATAAATATTTTAGAGGCTAACGTATGTTAGGTCTGGGTTAGTTCTAGGATTTGCCCTCATCAGGGTCATACTTTCGCATTCTTCACATACTTTTTGAACAGATCCTGGGTTTTTTCCGGTTTGAATAACGTAGTAAGGTGTACCACACTGAAAGAGTCGATTATGCCTGGTTTCGATCAATATTTTTGAGGATAACGCATGTTAGGTCCAGGTTAGGTCTGGGATTTGCTCTCGCCAGGCTCATACTTACGCATTTTTCACATACTTGTTGAACTGATCCTCGGTTTTTTCTGGTGTGGATCACGTAGCAATGTGGTATCACACTGAAACAGTCCATTAAACCTGGTTTCGATCAATATTTTAGAGGATGACACATGTTAGGTCCAGGTTAGGCCTGGGATTTGCCCTTATCAGGTTCAGACTTTCGCGTTTTTCACATACTTGTTGAACAGATCCTGGGTTTTTTCTGGTTCGGATCACGTAGTAATGTGGTACCACACTGAAACATTCAATTAAACCTGGTCTTGATAAATATTTTAGAGGATAACGCATGTTAGGTCTGGGTTAGGTCTAGGATTTGCACTCATCAGGCTCATTCTTTCGCGTTTTTCACATACTTGTTGAACAGATCCAGGGTTTTTTCTGGTTCGGATCATGTAGTAATGTGCTACCACACTGAAATAGTCGATTAAACCTGGGTTCGATCAATATTTTTGAGGATAACGCATGTTAGGTCTAGGTTAGGCCTGGGATTTTCACTCACCAGACTCATACTTTCGCATTCTTCACAGATTTGTTGAACGGATCCTGGGTTTCTTCTGGTTTGGATCACGTAGTAATGTGGTACCACACTGAAACATTCAAATAAACCTGGCCTTGACAAATATTTTGGAGGATAACGCATGTTAGGTCTGGGTTTGGTCTAGGATTTGCCCTCATCAGGCGCATACTTTCGCATATATCTCATTCTTGTTGGCCAGATCCTGGGCTTCCACTGGTTTGGATCACGTAGTAATGTGATGCCACACTGAAACAGTCATTAATCCTGGTCTTGATAAATCTTTTAGAGGATAACGTAAGTTATGTCTGGGATACGTCTGGGATTTGCCCTCATCAGGCTCATACTTTCGCATTTTTCACATACTTGTTGAACAGATCCTGGGTTTTTTCTGGTTTGGATCTCGTAGTAATGTGGTACCACACTGAAACAGTCGAATACACCTGGTTTCGATCAATATTTTTGAGGATAACGCATGTTATGTCTAGGTTAGGTCTAGGATTTGCCCCCATCAGACTCTTACTTTCGCATTCTTCACATACTTCTTGAACAGATCCTGGGTTTTTTCTGGTTTCGATCACGTAGTAATGTGGTACCACACTGAAGCAGACCATTAAACCTGGTTTCGATTATTATTTTAGAGGATCACACATGTTAGGTCTAGGTTATGTCTGGGATTTGCCCATCATCAGGGTCATACTTTCGCAGTTTTAACATACATGTTGACCTGATCGATGGTTTTTTCTGCTTTGGATCACGTAGCAAAGTGGTACCACACTGAAACAGTAAATTAAACCTGGTTTCGATCAGTATCTTAGAGGACAAGGCAAGTTAGGTCTGGGATAGGTCTGGGATTTGCCCTCATCAGGGTCATACTTCCGCGTTTTTCATATACTTGTTGAACAGATCCTGGACTTCCAATGGTTTGGATCACGTAGTAATGTGATGCCACACTGAAACAGTCAATTAATCCTGGTCTTGATAAATATTTTAGAGGACAGCGCAAGTTAGGTCTGGGATAGGTCTGGGATTTGCGCTCATCAGGCTCGCACTTTCGCATATTTCTCATACTTGATGGCCAGATTCTGGGCTTTTTCTGGTTTGGATAACGTAGTAATGTGGTACCACACTGAAACAGTCGAATAAGCCTGGTTTCGATCAATATTTTTGAGGATAACGCATGTTAGGTCTAGGTTAGGTCTGGGATTTACTCTCGTCAGGCTCATACTTTCGCATATTTCCCATTCTTGTTGGCCAGATGCTGGGCTTCCACTGGTTTGGATCACGTAGTAATGTGATGCCACACTGAAACAGCCAATTAATCCTGGTCTTGATAAATATTTTAGAGGATAACCCATGTTAGGTCTGGGTTAGGTCTAGGATTTGCCCTCATCAGGCTCATTCTGTCGCATATTTCTCATACTTGATGGCCAGATTCTGGGCTTTTTCTGGTTTGGATAACGTAGTAATGTGGTACCACACTGAAACAGTCGAATAAGCCTGGTTTCGATCAATATTTTTGAGGATAACGCATGTTAGGTCCAGGTTAGGTCTAGGATTTGCTCTCTTTAGGCTCATACTTTCGCATATTTCTCATTCTTGTTGGCCAGATCCTGGGCTACCACTGGTCTGGATCACGTAGTAATGTGATGCCACACTGAAACAGTCAATTAATCCTGGTCTTGATAAATATTTTAGAGGATAACGCATGTTAGGTTTGGGTTAGGTCTAGGATTTGCCCTCATCAGGCTCATACATTCGCATATTTCTCATACTTCATGGCTAGATCCTGGACTTTTTCTGGTTTGGATAACGTAGTAATGTGGTACCACACTGAAGCAGTCGATTAAACCTGGTTTCGAACAATATTTTTTAGGATAACGAATGTTAGGTCTAGGTTAGGTCTGGGATTTACTCTCGTCAGGCTCATACTTGCGCATATTTCTCATTCTTGTTGGCCAGATCCTGGGCTTCCACTGGACTGGATCACGTAGTAATGTGGTGCCACACTGAAACAGTCAATTAAACCTGGCCTTGATAAATATTTTAGAGGATAACGCATGTTAGGTCTGGGTTAGGTCTAGGATTTGCCCTCATCAGGCTCATACGTTCGCATTTCTCACATACTTGTTGAACAGATCCCTGGCTTTTTCTGGTTTCGATAACGTTGTAAAGTGTTACCACACTGCCACAGTCGATTAAGCCCGGTTTCGATCAATATTTTAGAGGATAACGCAAGTTTGGTCTGGGATAGGTCTGGGATTTGCCCTCATCAGGGTCATACTTTCGTAGTTTTAACATATATGTTGACCTGATCGAGGGCTTTTCCTGCTCTGGATCACGTAGTAAAGTGGTACCACACTAAAACAGTCGATTAAACCTGGTTTCGTTCAATATTTTAGAGGATAACGCAAGTTATGTCTGGGTTAGTTCTGGGATTTGCCCTCATCAGGCTCAGACTTTCGCGTTTTTCGCACACTTGTTCAACAGATCCTGGGTGTTTCTGGCTTGGATCACGCAGTTATGTGGTACCACACTGAAGCAGACCATTAAACCTGGTTTCGATTATTATTTTAGAGGATGACACATGTTACGTCTTGGTTAGGTCTGAGATTTGTCCTCATCAGGGTCATACTTTCGTAGTTTTAACATATATGTTGACCTGATCGAGGGTTTTTCCTGCTCTGGATCACGTAGTAAAGTGGTACCACACTAAAACAGTCGATTAAACCTGGTTTCGTTCAATATTTTAGAGGATAACGCAAGTTATGTCTGGGTTAGTTCTGGGATTTGCCCTCATCAGGCTCAGACTTTCGCGTTTTTCGCACACTTGTTCAACAGATCCTGGGTGTTTCTGGTTTGGATCACGTAGTAATGTGGTACCACACTGAAACAGTCGATTAAACCTGGTTTCGATCAATATTTTAGAGAATAATTCATGTTAGGTCTGGGTTAGTTCTGGGATTTGCTCTCGTCAGGCTCATACCTTCGCATATTTCTCATTCTTGTTGGCCAGATCCTGGGCTTCAACTGGTTTGGATCACGTAGTAATGTGATGACACACTGAAACAGTCAATTAATCCTGGTCTTGATAAATATTCTAGTGGAAAACGCATGATTGGTCTGGGTTAAGTCTAGGATTTGCCCTCATCAGGCTCATTCTTTCGCGTTTTTCACATACTTGTTGAACAGATCCTGGATTTTTTTTGGTTCGGATCACGTAGTAATGTGCTACCACACTGAAACAGTCGACTAAACCTGGTTTCGATCAATATTTTTGAGGATAACGCATGTTAGGTCTGGGTTAGGCCTGGGATTTTCACTCACCAGACTCATACTTTCGCATTCTTCACATACTTGTTGAACGGATCCTGGGTTTCTTCTGGTTCGGATCACGTTGTAAAGTGTTACCACACTGAAACGGTCAATTAAACCTGGTTTTGAAGAACTTTTTAGGGGATAACGCAAGTTATGTCTGGGATAGGTCTGGGATTTGCCCTCATCAGGCTCATACATTCGCGTTTTTCACATACTTGTTGAACTGATCCTCGGTTTTTTCTGGTTTGGATCACGTAGTAACGTGGTACCACACTGAAACAGTCCATTAAACCTGGTTTCGATCAATATTTTTGAGGATAACGCATGTTAGGTCTAGGTTAGGTCTGGGATTTGCTCTCGTCAGGCTCTTACGTTCGCATATTTCTCATTCTTGATGGCTAGATCCTGGACTTTTTCTGGATTGGATCACGTAGTAATGTGGTACCACACTGAAACAGTCAACTAAACCTGGTCTTGATAAATATTTTATAGGATAACGCAAGTTAGGTCTGCGACAGGACTGGGATTTGCCCTCATCAGGATCATATTTTCGCGTTTTTCACATACTTGATGGCCAGATTCTAGGCTATTTCTGGTTTGAATCACGTAGTAACGTGGTACCACTCTGAAACAGTCGATTAAACCTGGTTTCGATCAATATTTTTGAGGATAACACATGTTAGGTCCAGGTTAGGCCTGGGGTTTGCCCTTATCAGGCTCAGACTTTCGCGTTTTTCACATACTTGTTGAACAGAACCTGGGTTTTTTCTGGTTTGGATCACGTAGTAATGTGGTACCACACTGAAACAGTCCATTAAAGATGGTTACGATCAATATTTTAGAGGATAACACATGTTAGGTCCAGGTTAGGCCTGGGATTTGGCCTTATCAGGCTCAGACTTTCGCGTTTTTCACACACTTGTTGAACAGATCCTGGGTTTTTTCTGGTTCGGATCACGTAGTAATGTGGTACCACACTGAAACAGTCGATTAAACCTGGTTTCGATCAATATTTTTGAGGATAACGCATGTTAGGTCTAGGTTAGTTCTGGGATTTGCTCTCGTCAGGCTCTTACTTTCGCATATTTCTGATTCTTGATGGCTAGATCCTGGACTCTTTATGGATTGGATCACGTAGTAATGTGGTACCACACTGAAACAGTCATTTAAACCTGGTTTCCATGAATATTTTAGACGACAACGCAAGTTAGGTCTGGGATAGGTCTGGGATTTGCCCTCATCAGGGTCATACTTTCGCATTTTTCACATACTTGTTGAACAGATCCAGGGTTTTTTCTGGGTTGGATCACGCAGTAATGTGGCTCCACACTGGTACAGTCCACTCAACCTGGTTTCGGTCAATATTTTTGAGGATAACGCATGTTAGGTCTAGGTTAGGTCTGGGATTTGCTCTCGTCAGGCTCAGACTTTCGCGTTTTTCACATACTTGTTGAACAGATCCTGGGCTTTTTCTGGTTTGGATCACGTAGTAATGTGGTGCCACACGGGTACATCCAATTAAACCTGGTCCTGATAAATATTTTAGAGGATAACGCATGTTAGGTCTGGGTTAGGTCTAGGATTTGCCATCATCAGGCTTATACTTCCGCATACTTCTCATTCTTGTTGGCCAGATCCTGGGCTTCCACTGGTTTGGATCACGTAGTAATGTGGTATCGCACTGAATCAGTCCATTAAACCTGGTTTCGATCAATATTTTATAGGATAACGCAAGTTAGGTCTGGGATAGGTCTGGGATCTGACCTCATCAGAGTCATACTTTCGCTTTTTTCGCATACTTCTTGAACAGATCCAGGGTTTTTTCTGATTTCGATCACGTAGTAATGTGGTACCACACTGAAACAGTCCATTAAACCTGGTTTCGATCAATATTTTAGAGGATAACACATGTTAGGTCTAGGTTAGGCCTGGGATTTGCCCTCATCAGACTCATACTTTCGCATTCTTCACATACTTGTTGAACAGATCCTGGGTTTTTTCTGGTTTGGATCTCGTAGTAATGTGGTACCACACTGAAACATTCAATTAAACTTGATCTTGTAAAATATTTTAGAGGATAACGCATGTTAGGTCTGGGTTAGGTCTAGTATTTGCCCTCATCAGGCTCATTCTTTTGCATATTTCTCATACTTGTTGGCTAGATCCTGGGCTTTTCTAGATTGGATCACGTAGTAATGTCGTACCACACAGAAACCGTCAATTAAACCTGGTTTCCGTCAATATTTTAGCGGATAACACATGTTAGGTCTAGGATTTGCCCTCATCAGTCTCATACTTTCACATTCTTCACATACTTCTTGAACAGATCCTATGTTTTTTCTAGTTTCGATCACGTAGTAGTGTGGTACCACACTGAAACAGTCAATTAAAACTGGTTTCGATCAATATTTTATAGGATAAGGCAAGTAAGGTCTGGGATAGGTCTGGGATTTGCCCTCATCAGGGTCATACTTTCGCATTTTTCACATAATTGTTGAACAGATCCTGGGTTTTTTCTGGTTCGGATCACGTAGTAATGTGGTACCACACTGAAACATTCAATTAAACCAAGTCTTGATAAATATTTTAGAGGATAATGCTTGTTAGGTCTGGGTTAGTTCTGGGATGTGCAATCACCGGGCTCATACTTTCGCATACTTCTCATTCTCGTTGGCCAGATCCATTTCTTCCACTGGTTTGCATCACGTAGTAATGTGATGCCACACTGAAACAGTCAATTAATCCTGGTCTTGATAAATATTTTAGAGGATAACGCAAGTTATGTCTGGGTAAATTCTGGGATTTGCCCTCATCAGGCTCAGACTTTCGCGTTTTTCACACACTTGTTGAACAGATCCAGGGCTTTTTCTGGTTCGGATCACGTAGTAATGTGGTACCACACTGAAACAGTCGATTAAACCTGGTTTCGATCAATATTTTAGAGAATAATTCATGTTAGGTCTGGGTTAGGTCTGGGATTTGCTCTCATGAGGCTCGTCCTTTCGCATATTTCTCATACTTGATGGCCAGATTCTAGGCTTTTTCTGGTTTGGATCACGTAGTAACGTGGTACCACACTGAAACAGTCGAATAAACCTGGTTTCGATCAATATTTTTATGGATAACGCATGTTAGGTCTAGGTTAGGTCTGGGATTTGCTCTCGTCAGGCACATACTTTCGCATATTTCTCCTTCTTGTTGGCCAGATCCTGGGCCTCCACTGGTTTGGATCACGTAGTAATGTGATGCCACACTGAAACAGTCAATTAATCCTGGTCTTGATAAATATTCTAGAGGACAACGCATGTTTGGTCTGGGTTAGGTCTAGGATTTGCCCTCATCAGGCTCATTCTTTCGCGTTTTTCACATACTTGTTGAACAGAACCTGGATTTTTTCTGGTTCTGATCACGTAGTAATGTGGTACCACACTGAAACAATCGATTAAACCTGGTTTCGAACAATATTTTTGAGCATAACGCATGTTAGGTCTGGGTTAGGCCTGGGATTTTCACTCACCAGACTCATACTTTCGCATTCTTCACATACTTGTTGAACGGATCCTGGGTTTTTTCTGGTTTGGATAACGTAGTAATGTGGTACCACACTGAAAGAGTCGATTAAGCCTGGTTTCTATCAATATTTTTGAGGATAACGCATGTTAGGTCTAGGTTAGGTCTGGGATTTGCTCTCGTCAGGCTCTTACTTACGCATTTTTCCCATACTTGTTGAACAGATCCCTGGCTTTTTCTGGTTTCGATCACGTTGTAAAGTGTTACCACACTGAAACGGTCAATTAAACCTGGTTTTGATGAATATTTTAGGGGATAACGCAAATTATGTCTGGGGTAGGTCTGGGATTTGCCCTCATCAGGCTCATACTTTCACGTTTTTCTCATACTTGTTGAACTGATCCTCGGTTTTTTCTGGTTTGGATCACGTAGTAATGTGGTACCACACTGAAACAGTCCATTGAACCTGGTTTCGATCAATATTTTAGAGGATAACGCAAGTTATGGCTGGGTTAGTTCTGGGATTTGCCCTCATCAGGCTCAGACTCTCGCGTTTTTCACATACTTGTTGAACAGATCCTTGGTTTTTTCTGTTTTGGATCACGCAGTAATGTGGTACCACACTGAAACAGTCAATTAAACCTGGTTTCCATCAATATCTTAGAGGATAACGCAAGTTAGGTCTGGGATAGGTCTGGGATTTGCCCTCATCAGGGACAAATTTTCGCATTTTTCACATACTTGTTGAACAGATCCTGGGTTTTGTCTGGTTCGGATCACGTAGTAATGTGGTACCACACTGAAACAGTCGATTAAACCTGGTTTCGATCAAAATTTTAGAGAATAATTCATGTTAGGTCTGGGTTAGGTCTGAGATTTGCTCTCATGAGGCTCGTACTTTCGCATATTTCTCATTCTTGATGGCTAGATCCTGGACTTTTTCTGGATTGGATCACGTAGTAATGTGGTACCACCCTGAGACAGTAATTTAAACCTGGTTTCCATGAATATTTTAGACGACAACGCAAGTTAGGTCTGGGATAGGTCGGGGATTTGCCCTCATCAGGGTCATACTTTCGCATTTTTCACATACTTGTTGAACAGATCCTGGGTTTTTTCTGGTTTGGATCACGCAGTAATGTGGTACCACACAGAAACAGTCCACTAAACCTGGTTTCGGTCAATATTTTTGAGGATAACGCATGTTAGGTCTAGGTTAGGTCTGGGATTTGCTCTCCACAGGCTCATACTTTCGCATATTTCTCATTCTTGTTGGCCAGATCCTGGGCTTCCACTGGTTTGGATCACGTAGTAATGTGATGCCACACTGAAACAGTCAGTTAATCCTGGTCTTGATAAATATTTTAGAGGATAACGCAAGTTATGTCTGGGTTAGTTCTGGGATTTGCCCTTATCAGGCTCAGACTTTCTCGTTTTTCACATACTTGTTGAACTGATCCTCGGTTTTTTCTGGTTTGGATCACGTAGCAATGTGATGCCACACTGAAACAGTCAATTAATCCTGGTCTTGATAAATATTTTAGAGGATAACGTATGTTAGGTCTGGGTTAGGTCTAGGATTTGCCCTCGTCAGGGTCATACTTTCGCATTCTTCACATACATTTTGAACAGATCCTGGTTTTTTTCTGGTTCGGATCACGTAGTAATGTGGTACCACACTGAAACATTCAATTAAACCTGGTCTTGATAAATATTTTAGAGGATAACGCATGTTAGGTCTGGGTTAGGTCTGGGATTTGCCCTCATCAGGCTCATACTTTCGCGTTTTTCACATACTTGTTGAACTGATCCTCGGTTTTTTCTGGTTTGGATCACGTAGTAATGTGATGCCACACTGAAACAGTCAATTAATCCTGGTCTTGATAAATATTTTAGAGGATAACGTATGTTAGGTCTGGGTTAGGTCTAGGATTTGCCCTCGTCAGGGTCATACTTTCGCATTCTTCACATACTTTTTGAACAGATCCTGGTTTTTTTCTGGTTTGGATAACGTAGTAATGTGGTACCACACTGAAAGAGTCGATTAAGCCTGGTTTCGATCAATATTTTTGAGGATAACGCATGTTAGGTCTAGGTTAGGTCTGGAATTTGCTCTCGCCAGGCTCATACTTACGCATTTTTCACATACTTGTTGAACAGATCCCTGGCTTTTTCTGGTATCGAACACGTTGTAAAGTGTTACCAGACTGAAACGGTCAATTAAACCTGGTTTCGATCAATATTTTAGAGGATAACGCATGTTAGGTCTGGGTTAGGTCTAGGGTTTGCCATCATCAGGATCATACTTTCGCGTTTTTCACATACTTGTTGAACAGATCCTGGGTTTTTTCTGATTCGGATCACGTAGTAACGTGGTACCACACTGAAACAGTCGATTAAACCTGGTTTCGGTCAATATTTTTGAGGATAACGCAAGTTATGTCTGGGTTAGTTCTGGGATGTGCCATCATCAGGCTCATACTTTCGCATACTTCTCATTCTCGTTGGCCAGGTCCTTTTCTTCCACTGGTTTGGATCACGTAGTGATGTGATGCCACACTGAAACAGTCAATTAATCTTGGTCTTGATAAATATTTTAGAGGATAACGCAAGTTATATTTGGGTAAGTTCTGGGATTTGCCCTCATCAGGCTCAGACTTTCGCGTTTTTCACACACTTGTTGAACAGATCCTGGGTTTTTTCTGGTTTGGATCACGTAGAAATGTGTTACCACACTGAAACTGTCGATTAAACCTGGTTTCGATCAATATTTTAGAGAATAATTCATGTTAGGTCTGGGTTAGGTCTGGGATTTGACCTCATCAGGCTCAGACTTTCGCGTTTTTCACATACTTGTTGAACAGATCCTGGGCCTTTTCTGGTTTGGATCACGTAGTAATGTGCTGCCACACGGAAACATCCAATTAAACCTGGTCCTGATAAATATTGTTGAGGATAACGCATGTTAGGTCTGGGTTAGGTCTAGGATTTGCCATCATCAGGCTCATACTTTCGCATACTTCTCATTCTTGTTGGCCAGATCCTTTTCTTCCACTGGTTTGGATCACGTAGTAATGTGATGCCACACTGAAACAGTCAATTAATCCTGGTCTTGATAAATATTTTAGAGGATAACGCAAGTTATGTCTGGGTTAGTTCTGGGATTTGCCCTCATCAGGCTCAGACTTTCGCGTTTTTCACACACTTTTTCAACAGATCCTGGGTGTTTCTGGTTTGGATCACGTAGTAATGTGGTACCACACTGAAACAGTCGATTAAACCTGGTTTCGATCAATATTTTAGAGAATAATTCATGTTAGGTCTGGGTTAGGTCTGGGATTTGCTCTCATGAGGCTCGTACTTTCGCATATTTCTCATACTTGATGGCCAGATTCTGGGCTTTTTCTGGTTTGGACCACGTAGCAACGTGGTACCACAATGAGACAGTCGATTAAACCTGGTTTCGATCAACATTTTTGAGGATAACGCAAGTTATGTCTGGGTTAGTTCTGGGATGTGCCATCATCAGGCTCATACTTTCGCATACTTCTCATTCTTGTTGGCCAGATCCTGGGCTTCCACTGGTTTGGATCACGTAGTAATGTGATGCCACACTGAAACAGTCAATTAATCCTGGTCTTGATAAATATTCTAGAGGACACCACAAGTTAGGTCTGGGTTAGGTCTAGGATCTGCCCTCATCAGGCTCATTCTTTCGCGTTTTTCACATACTTGTTGAACTGATCCTGGATTTTTTCTGGTTCGGATCACGTAATAATGTGCTACCACACTGAAACAGTCGATTAAACCTGGTTTCGATCAATATTTTTGAGGTTTAACGCATGTTAGGTCTGGGTTAGGCCTGGGATTTTCACTCACCAGACTCATACTTTCGCATTCTTCACATACTTGTTGAGCGGATCCTGGGTTTTTTCTGGTTTGGATCACGTAGTAAAGTGGTACCACTCAGAAACAGTCAATTAAACCTGGTTTCGGTCAATATTTTAGAGGATAACGTTATGTTAGGTCTGGGTTAGGTCGGGGAGTTGCCCTCGTCAGGCTCATACTTTCGCATATTTCTCATACTTCATGGCTAGATCCTGGGCTTTTTCTGGATTGGATCACGTAGTAATGTGGTACCACACTGAAACAGTCAATTAAACCTGGTTTCGATCAATATTTTATAGGATAACACATGTTAGGTCTGTGTTAGGTCTAGGATTTGCCATCATCAGGCTCATACTTTCGCATACTTCTCATTCTTCTTGGCCAGATCCTGGGCTTCCACTGGTTTGGATCACGTAGTAATGTGATGCCACACTGAAACAGTCGATTAAGCCTGGTTTCGATGAATATTTTAGAGAATAATTCATGTTACGTCTGGGTTAGGTCTGGGATTTGCTCTCATGAGGCTCGTACTTTCGCATATTTCTCATACTTGATGGCCAGAATCTAGGCTTCTTCTGGTTTGGATCACGTAGTAACGTGGTACCACACTGAATTAGTGGATTAGACCTGGTTTCGATCAATATTTTTGAGGGTAACGCATGTTAGGTCTAGGTTAGGTCTGGGATTTGCTCTCGTCAGGCTCTAACTTTCGCATATTTCTCATTCTTGATGGCTAGATCCTAGGTTTTTTCTGGTTTGGGTAACGTAGTAATGTGGTACCACACTGAAACAGTCATTTAAACCTGGTTTCCATGATTATTTTAGACAACCACGCAAGTTAGGTCTGGGATAGTTCTGGGATTTGCCCCCATCATGGTCATACTTTCGCATTTTTCACATACTTGTTGAACAGATCCTGGGTTTTTTCTGGGTTGGATCACGCAGTAATGTGTTACCACACTGAAACTGTCGATTAAACCTGGTTTCGATCAATATGTTAGAGAATAATTCATGTTAGGTCTGGGTTAGGTCTGGGATTTGCCCCCATCATGGTCATACTTTCGCATTTTTCACATACTTGTTGAACAGATCCTGGGTTTTTTCTGGGTTGGATCACGTAGTAATGTGATGCCACACTGAAACAGTCAATTAATCCTGGTCTTGATAAATATTCTAGAGGACACCACATGTTAGGTCTGGGTTAGGTCTAGGATTTGCCCTCATCAGGCTCATTCTTTCGCGTTTTTCACATACTTGTTGAACAGATCCTGGATTTTTACTGGTTCGGATCACGTAATAATGTGCTACCACACTGAAACAGTCGATTAAACCTGGTTTCGATCAATATTTTTGAGGATAACGCATGTTAGGTCTGGGTTAGGTCTAGGATTTGCCATCATCAGGCTCATACTTTCGCATACTTCTCATTCTTGTTGGCCAGATCCTGGGCTTCCACTGGTTTGGATCACGTAGTAATGTGATGCCACACTGAAACAGTCAATTAATCCTGGTCTTGATAAATCTTTTAGAGGATAACGAAAGTTATGTCTGGGATACGTCTGGGATTTGCCCTCATCAGGCTCAGACTTTCGCGTTTTTCACATACTTGTTGAACAGATCCTGGGTTTTTTCTGGGTTGGATCACGCAGTAATGTGGTAGCACACTGGGACAGTCCACTAAACCTGGTTTCGGTCAATACTTTTGAGGATAACGCATGTTAGGTCTGGGTTAGGCCTGGGATTTTCACTCACCAGACTCATACTTTCGCATTCTTCACATACTTGTTGAACGGATCCTGGGTTTTTTCTGGTTTGGACCACGTAGTAAAGTGGTACCACACTGAAACAGTCAATTAATCCTGGTCTTGATAAATCTTTTAGAGGATAACGCCAGTTATGTCCGGGATACGTCTGGGATTTGCCCTCATCAGGCTCAGACTTTCGCGTTTTTCACATACTTGTTGAACAGATCCTGGGTTTTTTCTGGTTCGGATCACGTAGTAATGTGGTACCACACTGAAACAGTCGATTAAACCTGGTTTCGATCAATATTTTAGAGAATAATTCATGTTAGGTCTGGGTTAGGTCTGGGATTTGCTCTCATGAGGCTCGTACTTTCGCATTTTTCACATACTTGTTGAACAGATCCTGGTTTTTTTCTGGTTGGGATCACGTAGTAATGTGGTACCACACTGAAACGGTCAATTATACCTGGTTTTGATGAATATTTTAGGGGATAACGCAAGTTATGTCTGGGATAGGTCTGGGATTTGCCCTCATCAGGCTCAGACTTTCGCGTTTTTCACATACTTGTTGAACAGATCCTGGGTTTTTTCTGATTCGGATCACGTAGTAACGTGGTACCACACTGAAACAGTCGATTAAACCTGGTTTCGGTCAATATTTTTGAGGATAACGCAAGTTATGTCTGGGTTAGTTCTGGGATGTGCCATCATCAGGCTCATACTTTCGCATACTTCTCATTCTCGTTGGCCAGATCCTTTTCTTCCACTGGTTTGGATCACGTAGTGATGTGATGCCACACTGAAACAGTCAATTAATCCTGGTCTTGATAAATATTTTAGAGGATAACGCAAGTTATATTTGGGTAAGTTCTGGGATTTGCCCTCATCAGGCTCAGACTTTCGCGTTTTTCACACACTTGTTGAACAGATCCTGGGTTTTTTCTGGTTTGGATCACGTAGAAATGTGTTACCACACTGAAACTGTCGATTAAACCTGGTTTCGATCAATATTTTAGAGAATAATTCATGTTAGGTCTGGGTTAGGTCTGGGATTTGACCTCATCAGGCTCAGACTTTCGCGTTTTTCACATACTTGTTGAACAGATCCTGGGCCTTTTCTGGTTTGGATCACGTAGTAATGTGCTGCCACACGGAAACATCCAATTAAACCTGGTCCTGATAAATATTGTTGAGGATAACGCATGTTAGGTCTGGGTTAGGTCTAGGATTTGCCATCATCAGGCTCATACTTTCGCATACTTCTCATTCTTGTTGGTCAGATCCTTTTCTTCCACTGGTTTGGATCACGTAGTAATGTGATGCCACACTGAAACAGTCAATTAATCCTGGTCTTGATAAATATTTTAGAGGATAACGCAAGTTATGTCTGGGTTAGTTCTGGGATTTGCCCTCATCAGGCTCAGACTTTCGCGTTTTTCACACACTTGTTCAACAGATCCTGGGTGTTTCTGGTTTGGATCGCGTAGTAATGTGGTACCACACTGAAACAGTCGATTAAACCTGGTTTCGATCAATATTTTAGAGAATAATTCATGTTAGGTCTGGGTTAGGTCTGGGATTTGCTCTCATGAGGCTCGTACTTTCGCATATTTCTCATACTTGATGGCCAGATTCTGGGCTTTTTCTGGTTTGGACCACGTAGCAACGTGGTACCACAATGAGACAGTCGATTAAACCTGGTTTCGATCAACATTTTTGAGGATAACGCAAGTTATGTCTGGGTTAGTTCTGGGATGTGCCCTCATCAGGCTCAGACTTTCGCGTTTTTCACACACTTGTTCAACAGATCCTGGGACTTTTCTGGTTCGGATCACGTAGTAATGTGGTACCACACTGAAACAGTCGATTAAACCTGGTTTCGATCAATATTTTAGAGAATAATTCATGTTAGGTCTGGGTTAGGTCTGGGATTTGCTCTCATGAGGCTCGTACTTTCGCATATTTCTCATACTTGATGGCCAGATTCTGGGCTTTTTCTGGTTTGGACCACGTAGCAACGTGGTACCACACTGAAACAGTCGATTAAACCTGGTTTCGATCAATATTTCTGAGGATAACGCATGTTAGGTCTAGGTTAGGTCTGGGATTTGCTCTCGTCAGGCTCTTACTTTCGCATATTTCTCATTCTTGATGGCTAGATCCTGGACTTTTTCTGGATTGGATCACGTAGTAATGTGGAACCACACTGAAACAGTCATTTAAACCTGGTTTCCATGAATATTTTAGACGACAACGCAAGTTAGGTCTGGGATAGTTCTGGGATTTGCTCTCGTCAGGCTCATACTTTCGCATATTTCTCATTCTTGTTAGCCAGATCCTGGGCTTCCACTGGTTTGGATCACGTAGTAATGTGATGCCACACTGAAACAGTCAATTAATCCTGGTCTTGATAAACATTCTAGAGGACACCACATGTTAGGTCTGTGTTAGGTCTAGGATTTGCCCTCATCAGGCTCATTCTTTCGCGTTTTTCACATACTTGTTGAACTGATCCTGGATTTTTTCTGGTTGGGATCACGTAATAATGTGCTACCACACTGAAACAGTGGATTAAACCTGGTTTCGATCAATATTTTTGAGGATAACGCATGTTAGGTCTGGGTTAGGCCTGGGATTTTCACTCACCAGACTCATACTTTCGCATACTTCACATACTTGTTGAGCGGATCCTGGGTTTTTTCTGGTTTGGATCACGTAGTAAAGTGGTACCACTCAGAAACAGTCAATTAAACCTGGTTTCGGTCAATATTTTAGAGGATAACGTTATGTTAGGTCTGGGTTAGGTCGGGGAGTTGCCCTCGTCAGGCTCATACTTTCGCATATTTCTCATACTTCATGGCTAGATCCTGGGCTTTTTTCTGGATTGGATCACGTAGTAATGTGGTACCACACTGAAACAGTCAATTAAACCTGGTTTCGATCAATATTTTATAGGATAACGCATGTTAGGTCTGTGTTAGGTCTAGGATTTGCCATCATCAGGCTCATACTTTCGCATACTTCTCATTCTTCTTGGCCAGATCCTGGGCTTCCACTGGTTTGGATCACGTAGTAATGTGATGCCACACTGAAACAGTCGATTAAGCCTGGTTTCGATGAATATTTTAGAGAATAATTCATGTTACGTCTGGGTTAGGTCTGGGATTTGCTCTCATGAGGCTCGTACTTTCGCATATTTCTCATACTTGATGGCCAGAATCTAGGCTTCTTCTGGTTTGGATCACGTAGTAACGTGGTACCACACTGAATTAGTGGATTAGACCTGGTTTCGATCAATATTTTTGAGGATAACGCATGTTAGGTCTAGGTTAGGTCTGGGATTTGCTCTCGTCAGGCTCTAACTTTCGCATATTTCTCATTCTTGATGGCTAGATCCTAGGTTTTTTCTGGTTTGGGTAACGTAGTAATGTGGTACCACACTGAAACAGTCATTTAAACCTGGTTTCCATGATTATTTTAGACAACCACGCAAGTTAGGTCTGGGATAGTTCTGGGATTTGCCCCCATCATGGTCATACTTTCGCATTTTTCACATACTTGTTGAACAGATCCTGGGTTTTTTCTGGGTTGGATCACGTAGTAATGTGATGCCACACTGAAACAGTCAATTAATCCTGGTCTTGATAAATATTCTAGAGGACACCACATGTTAGGTCTGGGTTAGGTCTAGGATTTGCCCTCATCAGGCTCATTCTTTCGCGTTTTTCACATACTTGTTGAACAGATCCTGGATTTTTTCTGGTTCGGATCACGTAATAATGTGCTACCGCACTGAAACAGTCGATTAAACCTGGTTTCGATCAATATTTTTGAGGATAACGCATGTTAGGTCTGGGTTAGGTCTAGGATTTGCCATCATCAGGCTCATACTTTCGCATTCTTCACATACTTGTTGGCCAGATCCCGGGCTTCCACTGGTTTGGATCACGTAGTAATGTGATGCCACACTGAAACAGTCAATTAATCCTGGTCTTGATAAATCTTTTAGAGGATAACGCAAGTTATGTCTGGGATACGTCTGGGATTTGCCCTCATCAGGCTCAGGCTTTCGCGTTTTTCACATACTTGTTGAACAGATCCTGGGTTTTTTCTGGGTTGGATCACGCAGTAATGTGGTAGCACACTGGGACAGTCCACTAAACCTGGTTTCGGTCAATACTTTTGAGGATAACGCATGTTAGGTCTGGGTTAGGCCTGGGATTTTCACTCACCAGACTCATACTTTCGCATTCTTCACATACTTGTTGAACGGATCCTGGGTTTTTTCTGGTTTGGACCACGTAGTAAAGTGGTACCACACTGAAACAGACGATTAAACCTGGTTTCGATCAACATTTTTGAGGATAACGCAAGTTATGTCTGGGTTAGTTCTGGGATGTGCCATCATCAGGCTCATACTTTCGCATACTTCTCATTCTTGTTGGCCAGATCCTGGGCTTCCACTGATTTGGATCACGTAGTAAAGTGGTACCACACTGAAACAGACGATTAAACCTGGTTCGGTCAATACTTTTGAGGATAACGCATGTTAGGTCTAGGTTAGGTCTGGGAGTTGCCCCCATCAGACTCTTACTTTCGCATTCTTCACATACTTCTTGAACAGATCCTGGGTTTTTTCTGGTTTCGATCACGTAGTAATGTGGTACCACACTGAAGCAGACCATTAAACCTGGTTTCGATTATTATTTTAGAGGATCACACATGTTAGGTCTAGGTTATGTCTGGGATTTCCCCATCATCAGGGTCATACTTTCGCAGTTTTAACATACATGTTGACCTGATCGATGGTTTTTTCTGCTTTGGATCACGTAGCAAAGTGGTACCACACTGAAACAGTAAATTAAACCTGGTTTCGATCAGTATCTTAGAGGATAACGCAAATTAGGTCTAGGTTAGGCCTGGGATTTGCCCTCATCAGGGTCATACTTTCGCATTCTTCACATACTTGTTGAACAGATCCTGGGTTTTTTCTGGTTCGGATCACGTAGTAATGTGGTACCACACTGAAACATTCAATTAAACCTGGTCTTGATAAATATTTTAGAGGATAACGTATGTTAGGTCTGGGTTAGGTCTAGGATTTGCCTTCATGAGAGTCATACTTTCGCATTCTTCACATACTTGTTGAACAGATCCTGGGTTTTTTCTGCTTTGGATAACGTAGTAATGTGGTACCACACTGAAAGAGTCGATTATGCCTGGTTTCGATCAATATTTTAGAGGATAACGCATGTTAGGTCTGGGTTAGGTCGGGGAGTTGCTCTCGTCAGGCTCATACTTACGCATTTTTCACATACTTGTTGAACAGATCCCTGTCTTTTTCTGGTTTCGATCACGTTGTAAAGTGTTACCACACTGAGACGGTTAATTAAACCTGGTTTTGATGAATATTTTAGGGGATAACGCAAGTTATGTCTGGAATAGGTCTGGGATTTGCCCTCATCAGGGTCATACTTTCGCATTCTTCACATACTTGTTGAACAGATCCTGGGTTTTTTCTGGTTCGGATCACGTAGTTATGTGGTACCACACTGAAACATTCAATTAAACCTGGACTTGATAAATATTTTAGAGGATAACGTATGTTAGGTCTGGGTTAGGTCTAGGATTTGCCCTCATGAGGGTCATACTTTCGCATTCTTCACATACTTGTTGAACAGATCCCGGGTTTTTTCTGGTTCGGATCACGTAGTAATGTGGTACCACACTGAAACATTCAATTAAACCTGGTCTTGATAAATATTTTAGAGGATAACGTATGTTAGGTCTGGGTTAGGTCTAGGATTTGCCCTCATCAGGGTCATACTTTCGCATTCTTCACATACTTGTTGAACAGATCCTGGGTTTTTTCTGGTTTGGATAACGTAGTAATGTGGTACCACACTGAAACAGTCCATTAAACCTGGTTTTGATGAATATTTTAGGGGATAACGCAAGTTATGTCTGGAATAGGTCTGGGATTTGCCCTCATCAGGCTCATACTTTCGCGTTTTTCTCATACTTGTTGAGCTGATCCTCGGTTTTTTCTGGTTTGGATAACGTAGTAAAGTGGTACCACTCAGAAACAGTCAATTAAACCTGGTTTCGGTCAATATTTTAGAGGATAACGCATGTTAGGTCTGGGTTAGGTCGGGGATTTGCCCTCGTCAGGCTCATACTTTCGCATATTTCTCATACTTCATGGCTAGATCCTGGGCTTTTTCTGGATTGGATCACGTAGTAATGTGGTACCACACTGAAACTGTCAATTAAACCTGGTTTCGATCAATATTTTTGAGGATAACGCATGTTAGGTCTAGGTTAGGCCTGGGATTTGCTCTCGCCAGGCTCATACTTTCGCATTCTTCACATACTTGTTGAACAGATCCCGGGTTTTTTCTGGTTCGGATCACGTAGTAATGTGGTACCACACTGAAACATTCAATTAAACCTGGTATGATAAATATTTTAGAGGATAACGTATGTTAGGTCTGGGTTAGGTCTAGGATTTGCCCTCATCAGGGTCATACTTTCGCATTCTTCAGATACTTGTTGAACAGATCCTGGGTTTTTTCTGGTTTGGATAACGTAGTAATGTGGTACCACACTGAAAGAGTCGATTATGCCTGGTTTCGATCAATATTTTTGAGGATGACGCATGTTAGGTCTAGGTTAGGTCTGGGATTTGCTCTCGCCAGGCTCATACTTACGCATTTTTCACATACTTGTTGAACTGATCCTCGGTTTTTTCTGGTTTGGATCACGTAGTAATGTGGTACCGCACTGAAACAGTCCATTAAACCTGGTTTCGATCAATATTTTAGAGGATAACACATGTTAGGTCCAGGTTAGGCCTGGGATTTGCCCTTATCAGGCTCAGACTTTCGCGTTTTTCACATACTTGTTGAACAGATCCTGGGTTTTTTCTGGTTCGGATCACGTAGTAATGTGGTACCACACTGAAACATTCAATTAAACCTGGTCTTGATAAATATTTTAGAGGATAACGCATGTTAGGTCTGGGTTAGGTCTAGGATTTGCCATCATCAGGCTCATACTTTCGCATACTTCTCATTCTTGTTGGCCAGATCCTGGGCTTCCACTGGTTTGGATCACGTAGTAATGTGATGCCACACTGAAACGGTCAATTAAACCTGGTTTTGATGAATATTTTAGGGGATAACGCAAGTTATGTCTGGGATAGGTCTGGGATTTGCCCTCATCACGCTCATACTTTCGCGTTTTTCACATACTTGTTGAACTGATCCTCGGTTTTTTCTGGTTTGGATCACGTAGTAATGTGGTACCACACTGAAACATTCAATTAAACCAGGTTTCGATCAATATTTTTGAGGATAACGCATGTTAGGTCTCGGTTAGATCTGGGATTTGCTCTCGTCAGGCTCTTACTTTCGCATATTTCTCATTCTTGATGGCTAGATCCTGGACTTTTTCTGGATTGGATCACGTAGTAATGTGGTACCACACTGAAACATTCAATTAAACCTGGTCTTGATAAATATTTTAGAGGCTAACGTATGTTAGGTCTGGGTTAGGTCTAGGATTTGCCATCATCAGGCTCATACTTTCGCATACTTCTCATTCTTGTTGGCCAGATCCTGGGCTTCCACTGGTTTGGATCACGTAGTGTTGTGATGCCACACTGAAACAGTCAATTAATCCTTGTCTTGATAAATATTTTAGAGGATAACGCAAGTTATGTCTGGGTAAGTTCTCGGATTTGACCTCATCAGGCTCAGACTTTCGCGTTTTTCACATACTTGTTGAACAGACCCTGGGCTTTTTCTGGATTGGATCACGTAGTAATGTGGTACCACACTGAAACAGTCGATTAAACCTGGTTTCGATCAATATTTTAGAGAATAATTCATGTTAGGTCTGGGTTAGGTCTGGGATTTGCTCTCATGAGGCTCGTACTTTCGCATATTTCTCATACTTGATGGCCAGATTCTGGGCTTTTTCTGGTTTGGATCAGGTAGTAACGTGGTACCACACTGAAACAGCCGATTAAACCAGGTTTCGATCAATATTTTTGGGGATAACGCATGTTAGGTCTCGGTTAGATCTGGGATTTGCTCTCGTCAGGCTCTTACTTTCGCATATTTCTCATTCTTGATGGCTAGATCCTGGACTTTTTCTGGATTGGATCACGTAGTAATGTGGTACCACACTGAAACATTCAATTAAACCTGGTCTTGATAAATATTTTAGAGGCTAACGTATGGTAGGTCTGGGTTAGGTCTAGGATTTGCCCTCATCATGGTCATACTTTCGCATTCTTCACATACTTTTTGAACAGATCCTGGGTTTTTTCTGGTTCGGATCACGTAGTAATGTGGTACCACACTGAAACATTCAATTAAACCTGGTCTTGATAAATATTTTAGAGGATAACGCATGTTAGGTCTCGGTTAGATCTGGGATTTGCTCTCGTCAGGCTCTTACTTTCGCATATTTCTCATTCTTGATGGCTAGATCCTGGACTTTTTCTGGATTGGATCACGTAGTAACGTGATGCCACACTGAAACAGTCAATTAATCCTGGTCTTGATAAATATTTTAGTGGACAACGCAAGTTAGTTCTGGGATAAGTCTGGGATTTGCTCTCATCAGGCTCGTACTTTCGCATATTTCTCATACTTGGTGGCCGGATTCTGGGCTTTTTTCTGATTTGGATAACGTAGTAATGTGGTACCACACTGAAACATTCGATGAAACCTGGTTTCGATCAATATTTTTGAGCATATCGCATGTTAGGCCTAGGATAGGTCTGGGATTTGCTCTCGTCGGGCTCATATTTTCGCATTTTTCTCATTCTTGTTGGCCAGATCCTGGGCTTCCGATGGCTTGGATCACGTAGTAATGAGATGCCACACTGAAACAGTCAATTAATCCTGGTCTTGATAAATATTTTAGAGGATAACGCATGTTAGGTCTGGGTTAGGTCTAGGATTTGCTCTCATCAGGCTCATTCTTTCGCGTTTTTCACATACTTGTTGAACAGATCCAGGGTTTTTTCTGGTTCGGATCATGTAGTAATGTGCTACCACACTGAAATAGTCGATTAAACCTGGGTTCGATCAATATTTTTGAGGATAACGCATGTTAGGTCTAGGTTAGGCCTGGGATTTTCACTCACCAGACTCATACTTTCGCATTCTTCACAGATTTGTTGAACGGATCCTGGGTTTCTTCTGGTTTGGATCACGTAGTAATGTGGTACCACACTGAAACATTCAAATAAACCTGGTCTTGACAAATATTTTGGAGGATAACGCATGTTAGGTCTGGGTTTGGTCTAGGATTTGCCCTCATCAGGCGCATACTTTCGCATATATCTCATTCTTGTTGGCCAGATCCTGGGCTTCCACTGGTTTGGATCACGTAGTAATGTGATGCCACACTGAAACAGTCATTAATCCTGGTCTTGATAAATCTTTTAGAGGATAACGCAAGTTATGTCTGGGATACGTCTGGGATTTGCCCTCATCAGGCTCATACTTTCGCATTTTTCACATACTTGTTGAACAGATCCTGGGTTTTTTCTGGTTTGGATCACGTAGTAATGTGGTACCACACTGAAACAGTCGAATACACCTGGTTTCGATCAATATTTTTGAGGATAACGCATGTTATGTCTAGGTTAGGTCTAGGATTTGCCCCCATCAGACTCTTACTTTCGCATTCTTCACATACTTCTTGAACAGATCCTGGGTTTTTTCTGGTTTCGATCACGTAGTAATGTGGTACCACACTGAAGCAGACCATTAAACCTGGTTTCGATTATTATTTTAGAGGATCACACATGTTAGGTCTAGGTTATGTCTGGGATTTCCCCATCATCAGGGTCATACTTTCGCAGTTTTAACATACATGTTGACCTGATCGATGGTTTTTTCTGCTTTGGATCACGTAGCAAAGTGGTACCACACTGAAACAGTAAATTAAACCTGGTTTCGATCAGTATCTTAGAGGATAACGCAAATTAGGTCTAGGTTAGGCCTGGGATTTGCCCTCATCAGGGTCATACTTTCGCATTCTTCACATACTTGTTGAACAGATCCTGGGTTTTTTCTGGTTCGGATCACGTAGTAATGTGGTACCACACTGAAACATTCAATTAAACCTGGTCTTGATAAATATTTTAGAGGATAACGTATGTTAGGTCTGGGTTAGGTCTAGGATTTGCCTTCATGAGAGTCATACTTTCGCATTCTTCACATACTTGTTGAACAGATCCTGGGTTTTTTCTGCTTTGGATAACGTAGTAATGTGGTACCACACTGAAAGAGTCGATTATGCCTGGTTTCGATCAATATTTTAGAGGATAACGCATGTTAGGTCTGGGTTAGGTCGGGGAGTTGCTCTCGTCAGGCTCATACTTACGCATTTTTCACATACTTGTTGAACAGATCCCTGGCTTTTTCTGGTTTCGATCACGTTGTAAAGTGTTACCACACTGAGACGGTTAATTAAACCTGGTTTTGATGAATATTTTAGGGGATAACGCAAGTTATGTCTGGAATAGGTCTGGGATTTGCCCTCATCAGGGTCATACTTTCGCATTCTTCAGATACTTGTTGAACAGATCCTGGGTTTTTTCAGGTTTGGATAACGTAGTAATGTGGTACCACACTGAAAGAGTCGATTATGCCTGGTTTCGATCAATATTTTTGAGGATAACGCATGTTAGGTCTAGGTTAGGTCTGGGATTTGCTCTCGCCAGGCTCATACTTACGCATTTTTCACATACTTGTTGAACTGATCCTCGGTTTTTTCTGGTTTGGATCACGTAGTAATGTGGTACCACACTGAAACAGTCCATTAAACCTGGTTTCGATCAATATTTTAGAGGATAACACATGTTAGGTCCAGGTTAGGCCTGGGATTTGCCCTTATCAGGCTCAGACCTTCGCGTTTTTCACATACTTGTTGAACAGATCCTGGGTTTTTTCTGGTTCGGATCACGTAGTAATGTGGTACCACACTGAAACATTCAATTAAACCTGGTCTTGATAAATATTTTAGAGGATAACGCATGTTAGGTCTGGGTTAGGTCTAGGATTTGCCATCATCAGGCTCATACTTTCGCATACTTCTCATTCTTGTTGGCCAGATCCTGGGCTTCCACTGGTTTGGATCACGTAGTAATGTGATGCCACACTGAAACGGTCAATTAAACCTGGTTTTGATGAATATTTTAGGGGATAACGCAAGTTATGTCTGGGATAGGTCTGGGATTTGCCCTCATCAGGCTCATACTTTCGCGTTTTTCACATACTTGTTGAACTGATCCTCGGTTTTTTCTGGTTTGGATCACGTAGTAATGTGGTACCACACCGAAACATTCAATTAAACCAGGTTTCGATCAATATTTTTGAGGATAACGCATGTTAGGTCTCGGTTAGATCTGGGATTTGCTCTCGTCAGGCTCTTACTTTCACATATTTCTCATTCTTGATGGCTAGATCCTGGACTTTTTCTGGATTGGATCACGTAGTAATGTGGTACCACACTGAAACATTCAATTAAACCTGGTCTTGATAAATATTTTAGAGGCTAACGTATGTTAGGTCTGGGTTAGGTCTAGGATTTGCCATCATCAGGCTCATACTTTCGCATACTTCTCATTCTTGTTGGCCAGATCCTGGGCTTCCACTGGTTTGGATCACGTAGTGTTGTGATGCCACACTGAAACAGTCAATTAATCCTTGTCTTGATAAATATTTTAGAGGATAACGCAAGTTATGTCTGGGTAAGTTCTCGGATTTGACCTCATCAGGCTCAGACTTTCGCGTTTTTCACATACTTGTTGAACAGACCCTGGGTTTTTTCTGCTTCGGATCACGTAGTAATGTGGTACCACACTGAAACAGTCGATTAAACCTGGTTTCGATCAATATTTTAGAGAATAATTCAAGTTAGGTCTGGGTTAGGTCTGGGATTTGCTCTCATGAGGCTCGTACTTTCGCATATTTCTCATACTTGATGGCCAGATTCTGGGCTTTTTCTGGTTTGGATCAGGTAGTAACGTGGTACCACACTGAAACAGTCGATTAAACCAGGTTTCGATCTATATTTTTGAGGATAACGCATGTTAGGTCTCGGTTTGATCTGGGATTTGCTCTCGTCAGGCTCTTACTTTCGCATATTTCTCATTCTTGATGGCTAGATCCTGGACTTTTTCTGGATTGGATCACGTAGTAATGTGGTACCACCTTGAAACATTCAATTAAACCTGGTCTTGATAAATATTTTAGAGGCTAACGTATGTTAGGTCTGGGTTAGTTCTAGGATTTGCCCTCATCAGGGTCATACTTTCGCATTCTTCACATACTTTTTGAACAGATCCTGGGTTTTTTCTGGTTTGGATAACGTAGTAAGGTGTACCACACTGAAAGAGTCGATTATGCCTGGTTTCGATCAATATTTTTGAGGATAACGCATGTTAGGTCTAGGTTAGGTCTGGGATTTGCTCTCGCCAGGCTCATACTTACGCATTTTTCACATACTTGTTGAACTGATCCTCGGTTTTTTCTGGTTTGGATCACGTAGTAATGTGGTATCACACTGAAACAGTCCATTAAACCTGGTTTCGATCAATATTTTAGAGGATGAGACATGTTAGGTCCAGGTTAGGCCTGGGATTTGCCCTTATCAGGCTCAGACTTTCGCGTTTTTCACATACTTGTTGAACAGATCCTGGGTTTTTTCTGGTTCGGATCACGTAGTAATGTGGTACCACACTGAAACATTCAATTAAACCTGGTCTTGATAAATATTTTAGAGGATAACGCATGTTAGGTCTGGGTTAGGTCTAGGATTTGCTCTCATCAGGCTCATTCTTTCGCGTTTTTCACATACTTGTTGAACAGATCCAGGGTTTTTTCTGGTTCGGATCATGTAGTAATGTGCTACCACACTGAAATAGTCGATTAAACCTGGGTTCGATCAATATTTTTGAGGATAACGCATGTTAGGTCTAGGTTAGGCCTGGGATTTTCACTCACCAGACTCAAACTTTCGCATTCTTCACAGATTTGTTGAACGGATCCTGGGTTTCTTCTGGTTTGGATCACGTAGTAATGTGGTACCACACTGAAACATTCAAATAAACCTGGTCTTGACAAATATTTTGGAGGATAACGCATGTTAGGTCTGGGTTTGGTCTAGGATTTGCCCTCATCAGGCGCATACTTTCGCATATATCTCATTCTTGTTGGCCAGATCCTGGGCTTCCACTGGTTTGGATCACGTAGTAATGTGATGCCACACTGAAACAGTCATTAATCCTGGTCTTGATAAATCTTTTAGAGGATAACGCAAGTTATGTCTGGGATACGTCTGGGATTTGCCCTCATCAGGCTCATACTTTCGCATTTTTCACATACTTGTTGAACAGATCCTGGGTTTTTTCTGGTTTGGATCACGTAGTAATGTGGTACCACACTGAAACAGTCCATTAAACCTGGTTTCGATCAATATTTTAGAGGATGACACATGTTAGGTCTAGGTTATGTCTGGGATTTGCCCATCATCAGGGTCATACTTTCGCAGTTTTAACATACATGTTGACCTGATCGATGGTTTTTTCTGCTTTAGATCACGTAGCAAAGTGGTACCACACTGAAACAGTAAATTAAACCTGGTTTCGATCAGTATCTTAGAGAACAAGGCAAGTTAGGTCTGGGATAGGTCTGGGATTTGCCCTCATCAGGGTCATACTTTCGCGTTTTTCATATACTTGTTGAACAGATCCTGGACTTCCAATGGTTTGGATCACATAGTAATGTGATGCCACACTGAAACAGTCAATTAATCCTGGTCTTGATAAATATTTTAGAGGACAGCGCAAGTTAGGTCTGGGATAGGTCTGGGATTTGCGCTCATCAGGCTCGCACTTTCGCATATTTCTCATACTTGATGGCCAGATTCTGGGCTTTTTCTGGTTTGGATAACGTAGTAATGTGGTACCACACTGAAACAGTCGAATAAGCCTGGTTTCGATCAATATTTTTGAGGATAACGCATGTTAGGTCTAGGTTAGGTCTGGGATTTACTCTCGTCAGGCTCATACTTTCGCATATTTCCCATTCTTGTTGGCCAGATGCTGGGCTTCCACTGGTTTGGATCACGTAGTAATGTGATGCCACACTGAAACAGCCAATTAATCCAGGTCTTGATAAATATTTTAGAGGATAACGCATGTTAGGTCTGGGTTAGGTCTAGGATTTGCCCTCATCAGGCTCATTCTGTCGCATATTTCTCATACTTGATGGCCAGATTCTGGGCTTTTTCTGGTTTGGATAACGTAGTAATGTGGTACCACACTGAAACAGTCGAATAAGCCTGGTTTCGATCAATATTTTTGAGGATAACGCATGTTAGGTCCAGGTTAGGTCTGGGATTTGCTCTCTTTAGGCTCATACTTTCGCATATTTCTCATTCTTGTTGGCCAGATCCTGAGCTACCACTGGTCTGGATCACGTAGTAATGTGATGCCACACTGAAACAGTCAATTAATCCTGGTCTTGATAAATATTTTAGAGGATAACGCATGTTAGGTTTGGGTTAGGTCTAGGATTTGCCCTCATCAGGCTCATACATTCGCATATTTCTCATACTTCATGGCTAGATCCTGGACTTTTTCTGGTTTGGATAACGTAGTAATGTGGTACCACACTGAAGCAGTCGATTAAACCTGGTTTCGATCAATATTTTTTAGGATAACGAATGTTAGGTCTAGGTTAGGTCTGGGATTTACTCTCGTCAGGCTCATACTTTCGCATATTTCTCATTCTTGTTGGCCAGATCGTGGGCTTCCACTGGACTGGATCACGTAGTAATGTGGTGCCACACTGAAACAGTCAATTAAACCTGGTCTTGATAAATATTTTAGAGGATAACGCATGTTAGGTCTGGGTTAGGTCTAGGATTTGCCCGCATCAGGCTCATACGTTCGCATTTCTCACATACTTGTTGAACAGATCCCTGGCTTTTTCTGGTTTCGATAACGTTGTAAAGTGTTACCACACTGCCACAGTCGATTAAGCCCGGTTTCGATCAATATTTGAGAGGATAACGCAAGTTTGGTCTGGGATAGGTCTGAGATTTGCCCTCATCAGGGTCATACTTTCGTAGTTTTAACATATATGTTGACCTGATCGAGGGTTTTTCCTGCTCTGGATCACGTAGTAAAGTGGTACCACACTAAAACAGTCGATTAAACCTGGTTTCGGTCAATATTTTAGAGGATAACGCAAGTTATGTCTGAGATAGGTCTGGGATTTGCCCTCATCAGGCTCATACTTTCGCGTTTTTCACATACTTGTTGAACAGATCCTGGGTTTTTTCTGGCTTGGATCACGCAGTAATGTGGTACCACACTGAAGCAGACCATTAAACCTGGTTTCGATTATTATTTTAGAGGATGACACATGTTACGTCTTGGTTAGGTCTGGGATTTGCCCTCATCAGGGTCATATTTTCGCGTTTTTCACATACTTGTTGAACAGATCCTGGGTTTTTTCTGGTTTGAATCACGTAGTAATGTGGTACCACACTGAAACAGTCCATTAATCCTCGTTTTGATCAATATTTTAGAGGATAACGCATGTTAGGTCTCGGTTATGCCTGGGATCTGCCCCAATCAGGGTCATTCTTTCGCAGTTTTAACGTACATGTTGACCTGATCCAGGGTTTTTTCTGCTTTGGATCACGTAGTATAGTGGTAACACACTAAAACAGTCAATTAAACCTTGTTTCGATCAATATTTTAGAGGATAACGCTAGTTATGTCTAGGATAGGTCTGGGATTTGCCCTCATCAGGGTCACATTTTCGCATTTTTTACATACTTGTTCAACAGATCCCTGGCTTTTTCTGGTTTGGATCACATAGTAATGTGGTACCACACTGAAGCAGTCCATTAAACCTGGTTACGATCAATATTTTAGAGGTTAACGCAAGTTAGGTCTGGGATAGGTCGGGGGTTTGCCCTCATCCGGCTCATGCTTTCGCATTTTTCACGTACTTGTTGAACAGATCCAGGTTTTTTTCTGGTTTGGATCAGGCAGTAATGTGGTACCACACTGAACCAGACCATTAAACCTGGTTTCGATTATTATTTTAGAGGATGACACATGTTAGGTCTTGGTTAGGTCTGGGATTTGCCCTCATCAGGGTCATACTTTCGCGTTTTTCACATACTTGTTGGCCAGATCCTGGGCTTCCACTGGTTTGGATCACGTAGTAATGTGATGCCACACTGAAACGGTCAATTAAACCTGGTTTTGATGAATATTTTAGGGGATAACGCAAGTTATGTCTGGGATAGGTCTGGGATTTGCCCTCATCAGGCTCATACTTTCGCGTTTTTCACATACTTGTTGAACTGATCCTCGGTTTTTTCTGGTTTGGATAACGTAGTAAGGTGTACCACACTGAAAGAGTCGATTATGCCTGGTTTCGATCAATATTTTTGAGGATAACGCATGTTAGGTCTAGGTTAGGTCTGGGATTTGCTCTCGCCAGGCTCATACTTACGCATTTTTCACATACTTGTTGAACTGATCCTCGGTTTTTTCTGCTTCGGATCACGTAGTAATGTGGTACCACACTGAAACAGTCGATTAAACCTGGTTTCGATCAATATTTTAGAGAATTATTCATGTTAGGTCTGGGTTAGGTCTGGGATTTGCTCTCATGAGGCTCGTACTTTCGCATATTTCTTATACTTGATGGCCAGATTCTGGGCTTTTTCTGGTTTGGATCAGGTAGTAACGTGGTACCACACTGAAACAGTCGATTAAGCCAGGTTTCGATCAATATTTTTGAGGATAACGCATGTTAGGTCTCGGTTTGATCTGGGATTTGCTCTCGTCAGGCTCTTACTTTCGCATATTTCTCATTCTTGATGGCTAGATCCTGGACTTTTTCTGGATTGGATCACGTAGTAATGTGGTACCACACTGAAACATTCAATTAAACCTGGTCTTGATAAATATTTTAGAGGCTAACGTATGTTAGGTCTGGGTTAGGTCTAGGATTTGCCCTCATCAGGGTCATACTTTCGCATTCTTCACATACTTTTTGAACAGATCCTGGGTTTTTTCTGGTTTGGATAACGTAGTAAGGTGTACCACACTGAAAGAGTCGATTATGCCTGGTTTTGATCAATATTTTTGAGGATAACGCATGTTAGGTCTAGGTTAGGTCTGGGATTTGCTCTCGCCAGGCTCAGACTTTCGCGTTTTTCACATACTTGTTGAACAGATCCTGGGTTTTTTCTGGTTCGGATCACGTAGTAATGTGGTACCACACTGAAACATTCAATTAAACCTGGTCTTGATAAATATTTTAGAGGATAACGCATGTTAGGTCTGGGTTAGGTCTAGGATTTGCCATCATCAGGCTCATACTTTCGCATACTTCTCATTCTTGTTGGCCAGATCCTGGGCTTCCACTGGTTTGGATCACGTAGTAATGTGATGCCACACTGAAACGGTCAATTAAACCTGGTTTTGATAAATATTTTAGGGGATAACGCAAGTTATGTCTGGGATAGGTCTGGGATTTGCCCTCATCAGGGTCATACTTTCGCATTTTTCACATACTTGTTGAACAGATCCTGAGTTTTTTCTGGGTTGGATCAGGCAGTAATGTGGTACCACACTGGAGCAGTCCACTAAACCTGGTTTCGGTCAATATTTTTGTGGGATAACGCATGTTAGGTCTAGGTTAGGTCTGGGATTTGCTCTCGTCAGGCTCATACTTTCGCATATTTCTCATTCTTGTTGGCCAGATCCTGGACTTCCAATGGTTTGGATCACGTAGTAACGTGATGCCACACTGAAACAGTCAATTAATCCTGGTCTTGATAAATATTTTAGAGGACAGCGCAAGTTAGGTCTGCGATAGGTCTGGGATTTGCGCTCATCAGGCTCGCACTTTCGCATATTTCTCATACTTGATGGCCAGATTCTGGGCTTTTTCTGGTTTGTATAACGTAGTAATGTGGTACCACACTGAAACAGTCGAATAAGCCTGGTTTCGATCAATATTTTTGAGGATAACGCATGTTAGGTCTAGGTTAGGTCTGGGATTTACTCTCGTCAGGCTCATACTTTCGCATATTTCCCATTCTTGTTGGCCAGATCCTGGGCTTCCACTGGTTTGGATCACGTAGTAATGTGATGCCACACTGAAACAGCCAATTAATCCTGGTCTTGATAAATATTTTAGAGGATAACGCATGTTAGGTCTGGGTTAGGTCTAGGATTTGCCCTCATCAGGCTCATTCTTTCGCATATTTCTCATACTTGATGGCCAGATTCTGGGCTTTTTCTGGTTTGGATAACGTAGTAATGTGGTACCACACTGAAACAGTCGAATAAGCCTGGTTTCGATCAATATTTTTGAGGATAACGCATGTTAGGTCTAGGTTAGGTCTGGGATTTGCTCTCTTTAGGCTCATACTTTCGCATATTTCTCATTCTTGTTCGCCAGATCCTGGGCTACCACTGGTCTGGATCACGTAGTAATGTGTTGCCACACTGAAACAGTCAATTAATCCTGGTCTTGATAAATATTTTAGAGGATAACGCATGTTAGGTTTGGGTTAGGTCTAGGATTTGCCCTCATCAGGCTCATACATTCGCATATTTCTCATACTTCATGGCTATATCCTGGACTTTTTCTGGTTTGGATAACGTAGTAATGTGGTACCACACTGAAACAGTCGATTAAACCTGGTTTCGATCAATATTTTTTAGGATAACGCATGTCAGGTCTAGGTTAGGTCTGGGATTTACTCTCGTCAGGCTCATACTTTCGCATATTTCTCATTCTTGTTGGCCAGATCCTGTGCTTCCACTGGACTGGATCACGTAGTAATGTGGTGCCACACTGAAACAGTCAATTAAACCTGGTCTTGATAAATATTTTAGAGGATAACGCATGTTAGGTCTGGGTTAGGTCTAGGATTTGCCCTCATCAGGGTCATACGTTCGCAGTTCTCACATACTTGTTGAACAGATCCCTGGCTTTTTCTGGTTTCGATAACGTTGTAAAGTGTTACCACACTGCCACAGTCGATTAAGCCCGGTTTCGATCAATATTTTAGAGGATAACGCAAGTTTGGTCTGGGATAGGTCTGAGATTTGTCCTCATCAGGGTCATACTTTCGTAGTTTTAACATATATGTTGACCTGATCGAGGGTTTTTCCTGCTCTGGATCACGTAGTAAAGTGGTACCACACTAAAACAGTCGATTAAACCTGGTTTCGTTCAATATTTTAGAGGATAACACATGTTGGGTCTAGGATAGGTCTGGGATTTGCTCTCATCAGGCTCGTACTTTCGCAGACTTCACATACTTGTTGAACAGATCCTGGGTTTTTTCTGGTTTGGATCACGTAGTAATGTGGTACCACACTGAAACAGTCGATTAAGCCCGGTTTCGATCAATATTTTAGAGGATAACGCAAGTTTGGTCTGGGATAGGTCTGGGATTTGCCCTCATCAGGGTCATACTTTCGTAGTTTTAACATATATGTTGACCTGATCGAGGGCTTTTCCTGCTCTGGATCACGTAGTAAAGTGGTACCACACTAAAACAGTCGATTAAACCTGGTTTCGGTCAATATTTTAGAGGATAACGCAAGTTATGTCTGAGATAGGTCTGGGATTTGCCCTCATCAGGCTCATACTTTCGCGTTTTTCACATACTTGTTGAACAGATCCTGGGTTTTTTCTGGCTTGGATCACGCAGTTATGTGGTACCACACTGAAGCAGACCATTAAACCTGGTTTCGATTATTATTTTAGAGGATGACACATGTTACGTCTTGGTTAGGTCTGGGATTTGCCCTCATCAGGGTCATACTTTCGCGTTTTTCACATACTTGTTGAACAGATCCTGGGTTTTTTCTGGTTTGAATCACGTAGTAATGTGGTACCACACGGAAACAGTCCATTAATCCTCGTTTTGATCAATATTTTAGAGGATAACGCATGTTAGGTCTCGGTTATGCCTGGGATCTGCCGCAATCAGGGTCATTCTTTCGCAGTTTTAACGTACATGTTGACCTGATCCAGGGTTTTTTCTGCTTTGGATCACGTAGTATAGTGGTAACACACTAAAACAGTCAATTAAACCTTGTTTCGATCAATATTTTAGAGGATAACGCTAGTTATGTCTAGGATAGGCCTGGGATTTGCCCTCATCAGGGTCACATTTTCGCATTTTTTACATACTTGTTCAACAGATCCCTGGCTTTTTCTGGTTTGGATCACATAGTAATGTGGTACCACACTGAAGCAGTCCATTAAACCTGGTTACGATCAATATTTTAGAGGTTAACGCAAGTTAGGTCTGGGATAGGTCGGGGGTTTGCCCTCATCCGGCTCATGCTTTCGCATTTTTCACGTACTTGTTGAACAGATCCAGGTTTTTTTCTGGTTTGGATCAGGCAGTAATGTGGTACCACACTGAACCAGACCATTAAACCTGGTTTCGATTATTATTTTAGAGGATGACACATGTTAGGTCTTGGTTAGGTCTGGGATTTGCCCTCATCAGGGTCATACTTTCGCGTTTTTCACATACTTATTGGCCAGATCCTGGGCTTCCACTGGTTTGGATCACGTAGTAATGTGATGCCACACTGAAACAGTCAATTAATCCTGGTCTTGATAAATATTTTAGAGGATCACACATGTTAGGTCTAGGTTAGGTCTGGGATTTGCTCTCGTCAGGCTCATACTTTCGCATATTTCTCATTCTTGTTGGCCAGATCCTGGGCTACCACTGGTCTGGATCACGTAGTAATGTGATGCCACACTGAAACAGTCAATTAATCCTGGTCTTGATAAATATTTTAGAGGATCACACATGTTAGGTCTAGGTTATGTCTGGGATTTGCCCATCATCAGGGTCATACTTTCGCAGTTTTAACATACATGTTAACCTGATCGATGGTTTTTTCTGCTTTGGATCACGTAGCAAAGTGGTCCCACACTGAAACAGTAAATTAAACCTGGTTTCAATCAGTATCTTAGAGGACAAGGCAAGTTAGGTCTGGGATAGGTCTGGGATTTGCCCTCATCAGGGTCATACTTTCGCGTTTTTCATATACTTGTTGAACAGATCCTGGACTTCCAATGGTTTGGATCACGTAGTAATGTGATGCCACACTGAAACAGTCAATTAATCCTGGTCTTGATAAATATTTTAGAGGACAGCGCAAGTTAGGTCTGGGATAGGTCTGGGATTTGCGCTCATCAGGCTCGCACTTTCGCATATTTCTCATACTTGATGGCCACATTCTGGGCTTTTTCTGGTTTGGAAAACGTAGTAATGTGGTACCACACTGAAACAGTCGAATAAGCCTGGTTTCGATCAATATTTTTGAGGATAACGCATGTTAGGTCTAGGTTAGGTCTGGGATTTACTCTCGTCAGGCTCATACTTTCGCATATTTCCCATTCTTGTTGGCCAGATCCTGGGCTTCCACTGGTTTGGATCACGTAGTAATGTGATGCCACACTGAAACAGCCAATTAATCCTGGTCTTGATAAATATTTTAGAGGATAACGCATGTTAGGTCTGGGTTAGGTCTAGGATTTGCCCTCATCAGGCTCATTCTTTCGCATATTTCTCATACTTGATGGCCAGATTCTGGGCTTTTTCTGGTTTGGATAACGTAGTAATGTGGTACCACACTGAAACAGTCGAACAAGCCAGGTTTCGATCAATATTTTTGAGGATAACGCATGTTAGGTCTAGGTTAGGTCTGGGATTTGCTCTCTTTAGGCTCATACTTTCGCATATTTCTCATTCTTGTTGGCCAGATCCGGGGCTACCACTGGTCTGGATCACGTAGTAATGTGATGCCACACTGAAACAGTCAATTAATCCTGGTCTTGATAAATATTTTAGAGGATAACGCATGTTAGGTTTGGGTTAGGTCTAGGATTTGCCCTCATCAGGCTCATACATTCGCATATTTCTCATACTTCATGGCTAGATCCTGGACTTTTTCTGGTTTGGATAACGCAGTAATGTGGTACCACACTGAAACAGTCGATTAAACCTGGTTTCGATCAATATTTTTTAGGATAACGCATGTTAGGTCTAGGTTAGGTCTGGGATTTACTCTCGTCAGGCTCATACTTTCGCATATTTCTCATTCTTGTTGGCCAGATCCTGGGCTTCCACTGGAATGGATCACGTAGTAATGTGGTGCCACACTGAAACAGTCAATTAAACCTTGTCTTGATAAATATTTTAGAGGATAACGCATGTTAGGTCTGGGTTAGGTCTAGGATTTGCCCTCATCAGGCTCATACGTTCGCATTTCTCACATACTTGTTGTACAGATCCCTGGCTTTTTCTGGTTTCGATAACGTTGTAAAGTGTTACCACACTGCCACCGTCGATTAAGCCCGGTTTCGATCAATATTTTAGAGGATAACGCAAGTTTGGTCTGGGATAGGTCTGGGATATGCCCTCATCAGGGTCATACTTTCGAATATTTCTCATACTTGATGGCCAGATTCTGAGCTTTCTCTGGTTTGAATCACGTAGTAATGTGGTACGACACTGAGACAGTCCATTAAACCTGTTTTCGATCAATATTTTAGAGGATAACGCATGTTATGTCTAGGTTAGGCTTGGGATTTGCCCTCATCAGACACATACTTTCGTATATTTCTCATACATCATAGCTAGATCCTGGGCTTTTTCTGGATTGGATCACGTAGCAATGTGATGCCACACTGAAACAGTCAATTAATCCTGGTCTTGATAAATATTTTAGAGGATAACGCATGTTAGGTCTGGGTTAGGTCTAGGATTTGCCCCCATCAGGCTCATTCTTTCGCATATTTCTCATACTTGATGGCTAGATCCTGGACTTTTTCTGGTTTGGATAACGTAGTAATGTGGTACCACACTGAAACAGTCGATTAAACCTGGTTTCGATCAATATTTTTTAGGATGACGCATGTTAGGTCTAGGTTAGGTCTGGGATTTGCTCTCGTCAGGCTCATACTTTCGCATATTTCTCATTCTTGTTGGCCAGATCCTGGGCTTCCACTGGATTGGATCACGTAGCAATGTGATGCCACACTGAAACAGTCAATTAATCCTGGTCTTGATAAATATTTTAGAGGACAGCGCAAGTTAGGTCTGGGATAGGTCTGGGATTTGCGCTCATCAGGCTCGTACTTTCGCATATTTCTCATACTTGATGGCCAGATTCTGGGCTTTTTCTGGTTTGGATAACGTAGTAATGTGGTACCACACTGAAACAGTCGAATAAGCCCGGTTTCGATCAATATTTTTGAGGATAACTCATGTTAGGTCTAGGTTAGGTCTGGGATTTGCTCTCTTTAGGCTCATACTTTCGCATATTTCTCATTCTTGTTGGCCAGATCCTGGGCTACCACTGGTCTGGATCACGTAGTAATGTGATGCCACACTGAAACAGTCAATTAATCCTGGTCTTGATAAATATTTTAGAGGATAACGCAAGTTATGTCTGGGATAGGTCTGGGATTTGCCCTCATCAGGCTCGTACTTTCGCGTTTTTCACATACTTGTTGAACAGATCCTGGGGTTTTTCTGGTTTGGATCACGTAGTAATGTGGTACCACACTGAAACAGTCCATTAAACCTGGTTTCGATCAATATTTTAGAGAATAATTCATGTTAGGTCTGGGTTAGGTCTGGGATTTGCTCTCATCAGACTCGTACTTTCGAGTATTTCTCATTCTTAGTGGCCAGATTCTGGGCTTTTTCTGGTTTGGATCACGTAGGAATGTGGTACCACACTGAAACAGTCCATTAAACCTGGTTACGATCAATATTTTAGAGGATAACGCATGTTATGTCTAGGTTGGCTTGGGATTTGCCCTCATCAGACACATACTTTCGCATTCTTCACATACTTGTTGAACAAATCCTGGGTTTTCTCTGGTTTGGATCACGTAGTAATGTGGTACCACACTGAAACAGTCAATTAAACCTGGTTTCGATCAATATTTTAGAGGATAACGCAAGTTATGTCTGGGATAGGTCTGGGATTTGCCCTCATCAGGCTCATACTTTCGCATTCTTCACGTACTTGTTGAACAGATTCTGGGTTTTTTCTGGTTTGGATCGCGTAGTAATGTGGTACCACACTGAAGCAGTCCATTAATCCTCGTTTTGATCAATATTTTAGAGGATAACGCATGTTAGGTCTAGGTTAGGCCTGGGATTTTCACTCACCAGACTCATACTTTCGCATACTTCACATACGTGTTGAACGGATCCTGAGTTTTTCCTGGTTTGGATCACGCTGTAATGTGGTACCACACAGAAACATTCAATTAAACCTGGTTTCGATTAATATTTTAGAGGATAACGCATGTTAGGTCTAGGTTAGGCCTGGGATTTTCACTCACCAGACTCATACTTTCGCATACTTCACATACGTGTTGAACGGATCCTGAGTTTTTTCTGGTTTGGATCACGCTGTAATGTGGTACCACACAGAAACATTCAATTAAACCTGGTTTCGATTAATATTTTAGAGGATAACGCAAGTTATGTCTGGGACAGTTCTGGGATTTGCCCTCATCAGGCTCATACTTTCGCGTTTTTCACATACTTGTTGAACAGATCCTGGGTTTTTTCTGGCTTGGATCGCGTAGTAATGTGGTACCACACTGAAACAGTCCATTAATCCTCGTTTTGATCAATATTTTAGAGGATAACGCATGTTATGTCTAGGTTAGTTCTAGGATTTGCCCCCATCAGTCTCATACTTTCGCATTCTTCACATACTTCTTGAACAGATCCTGGGTTTTTTCTGGTTTCGATCACGTAGTAATGTGGTACCACACTGAAGCAGACCATTAAACCTGGTTTCGATTATTATTTTAGAGGATCACACATGTTAGGTCTAGGTTATGTCTGGGATTTGCCCTCATCAGGGTAATACCTTCGCAGTTTTAACATACATGTTGACCTGATCGATGGTTTTTTCTGCTTTGGATCACGTAGCAAAGTGGCACCACACTGAAACAGTAAAGTAAACCTGGTTTCGATCAGTATCTTAGAGGACAACGCAAGTTAGGTCTGGGATAGGTCTGGGATTTGCCCTCATCAGGGTCATACTTTCGCGTTTTTCATATACTTGTTGAACAGATTCTGGGTTTTTTCTGGTTTGGATCAGGTAGTAATGTTGTACCACACTGAAACAGTCCATTAAACCTGGTTTCCATCAATATTTTAGAGAATAATTCATGTTAGGTCTGGGTTAGGTCTGGGATTTGCTCTCATTTGGCTCGTACTTTCCAATATTTCTCATACTTGATGGCCGGATTCTGAGCTTTCTCTGGTTTGGATCACGTAGTAATGTGGTACCACACTGAAACAGTCCATTAAACCTGGTTTCGATCAATATTTTACTGGATAACGCAAGTTAGGTCTCGGATAGTTCTGGGATTTGCCCTCATCAGGCTCATACTTTCGCATTCTTCACATACTTGTTGAACGGATCCTGGGTTTTTTCTGGTTTGGTTCACGTAGTAATGTGGTACCACACTGAAACAGTCCATTAATCCTCGTTTTGATCAATATTTTAGAGGATAACGCATGTTATGTCTAGGTTAGTTCTAGGATTTGCCCCCATCAGTCTCATACTTTCGCATTCTTCACATACTTCTTGAACAGATCCTGGGTTTTTTCTGGTTTCGATCACGTAGTAATGTGGTACCACACTGAAGCAGACCATTAAACCTGGTTTCGATTATTATTTTAGAGGATCACACATGTTAGGTCTAGGTTATGTCTGGGATTTGCCCTCATCAGGGTAATACCTTCGCAGTTTTAACATACATGTTGACCTGATCGATGGTTTTTTCTGCTTTGGATCACGTAGCAAAGTGGCACTACACTGAAACAGTAAAGTAAACCTGGTTTCGATCAGTATCTTAGAGGACAACGCAAGTTAGGTCTGGGATAGGTCTGGGATTTGCCCTCATCAGGGTCATACTTTCGCGTTTTTCATATACTTGTTGAACAGATTCTGGGTTTTTTCTGGTTTGGATCAGGTAGTAATGCTGTACCACACTGAAACAGTCCATTAAACCTGGTTTCCATCAATATTTTAGAGAATAATTCATGTTAGGTCTGGGTTAGGTCTGGGATTTGCTCTCATTTGTCTCGTACTTTCCAATATTTCTCATACTTGATGGCCGGATTCTGAGCTTTCTCTGGTTTGGATCACGTAGTAATGTGGTACCACACTGAAACAGTCCATTAAACCTGGTTTCGATCAATATTTTACTGGATAACGCAAGTTAGGTCTCGGATAGTTCTGGGATTTGCCCTCATCAGGCTCATACTTTCGCATTCTTCACATACTTGTTGAACGGATCCTGGGTTTTTTCTGGTTTGGTTCACGTAGTAATGTGGTACCACACTGAAACATTCAATTAAACCTGGTCCTGAAAAATATTTTAGAGGATAACGCATGTTAGGTCTGGGTTAGGTCTAGGATTTGCCCTCATCAGGCTCATACTTACGCATATTTCTCATACTTCATGGCTAGATCCTGGGCTATTTCTGGATTGTATCACGTAGTAATGTGGTACCACGCTGAAACAGTCAATTAAACCTGGTTTCGATCAATATTTTAGAGGATAACGCAAGTTAGGTCTGGGATAGGTGTGGGATTCGCCCTCATCAGGCTCATACTTTCGCGTTTTTCACATACTTGTTGAACTGATCCTGGGTTATTTTCTGGTTTGGATCACATGGTAATGTGGTACCACACTGAAACAGTCGATTAAACCAGGTTTCGATCAATATTTTTGAGGATAACGCATGTTAGGTCTAGGTTAGGCCTGGGATTTTCACTCATCAGACTCATACTTTCGCATTCTTCACACACTTGTTGAACGGATCCTGGGTTTTTTCTGGTTTGGTTCACGTAGTAATGTGGCACCACACTGAAACATTCAATTAAACCTGGTCCTGAAAAATATTTTAGAGGATAACGCCTGTTAGGTCTGGGTTAGGTCTAGGATTTGCCCTCATCAGACTCATGCTTTCGCATATTTCTCATACTTCATGGCTAGATCCTGAGCTATTACTGGATTGGATCACGTAGTAATGTGGTACCACACTGAAACAGTCAATTAAACCTGGTTTCGATCAATATTTTACTGGATAACGCAAGTTAGGTCTCGGATAGTTCTGGGATTTGCCCTCATCAGGCTCATACTTTCGCGTTTTTCACATACTTGTTGAACAGATCCTGGGTTTTTTCTGGTTTGGATCACGTAGTAGTGCGGTACCACACTGAAACAGTCCATTCAACCTGGTTTCGATCAATATTTCAGAGGATAACGCATGTTAGGTCTAGGTTAGGCCTGGGATTTTCACTCACCAGACTCATACTTCCGCATTCTTCACATACTTGTTGAACGGATCCTGGGTTTTTTCTGCTTTGGATCTCGTAGTAATGTGGCACCACACTGAAACATTCAATTAAACCTGGTCCTGAAAATTATTTTAGAGGATAACGCATGTTAGGTCTGGGTTAGGTCTAGGATTTGCCCTCATCAGGCTCATACTTACGCATATTTCTCATACTTCATGGCTAGATCCTGGGTTTTTTCTGGTTTGGATCACGTAGTAATGTGGTACCACACTGCAACATTCAATTAAACCTGGTTTCCATCAATATTTTAGAGAATAATTCATGTTAGGTCTGGGTTAGGTCTGGGATTTGCTCTCATTTGGCTCGTACTTTCCAATATTTCTCATACTTGATGGCCGGATTCTGAGCTTTCTCTGGTTTGGATCACGTAGTAATGTGGTACCACACTGAAACAGTCCATTAAACCTGGTTTCGATCAATATTTTACTGGATAACGCAAGTTAGGTCTCGGATAGTTCTGGGATTTGCCCTCATCAGGCTCATACTTTCGCATTCTTCACATACTTGTTGAACGGATCCTGGGTTTTTTCTGGTTTGGTTCACGTAGTAATGTGGTACCACACTGAAACATTCAATTAAACCTGGTCCTGAAAAATATTTTAGAGGATAACGCATGTTAGGTCTGGGTTAGGTCTAGGATTTGCCCTCATCAGGCTCATACTTACGCATATTTCTCATACTTCATGGCTAGATCCTGGGCTATTTCTGGATTGTATCACGTAGTAATGTGGTACCACGCTGAAACAGTCAATTAAACCTGGTTTCGATCAATATTTTAGAGGATAACGCAAGTTAGGTCTGGGATAGGTGTGGGATTCGCCCTCATCAGGCTCATACTTTCGCGTTTTTCACATACTTGTTGAACTGATCCTGGGTTATTTTCTGGTTTGGATCACATGGTAATGTGGTACCACACTGAAACAGTCGATTAAACCAGGTTTCGATCAATATTTTTGAGGATAACGCATGTTAGGTCTAGGTTAGGCCTGGGATTTTCACTCATCAGACTCATACTTTCGCATTCTTCACACACTTGTTGAACGGATCCTGGTTTTTTTCTGGTTTGGTTCACGTAGTAATGTGGCACCACACTGAAACATTCAATTAAACCTGGTCCTGAAAAATATTTTAGAGGATAACGCATGTTAGGTCTGGGTTAGGTCTAGGATTTGCCCTCATCAGACTCATGCTTTCGCATATTTCTCATACTTCATGGCTAGATCCTGAGCTATTACTGGATTAGATCACGTAGTAATGTGGTACCACACTGAAACAGTCAATTAAACCTGGTTTCGATCAATATTTTACTGGATAACGCAAGTTAGGTCTCGGATAGTTCTGGGATTTGCCCCCATCAGGCTCATACTTTCGCGTTTTTCACATACCTGTTGAACAGATCCTGGGTTTTTTCTGGTTTGGATCACGTAGTAGTGCGGTACCACACTGAAACAGTCCATTCAACCTGGTTTCGATCAATATTTCAGAGGATAACGCATGTTAGGTCTAGGTTAGGCCTGGGATTTTCACTCACCAGACTCATACTTCCGCATTCTTCACATACTTGTTGAACGGATCCTGGGTTTTTTCTGGTTTGGTTCACGTAGTAATGTGGTACCACACTGAAACATTCAATTAAACCTGGTCTTGAAAAATATTTTAGAGGATAACGCATGTTAGGTCTGGGTTAGGTCTAGGATTTGCCCTCATCAGGCTCATACTTTCGCATATTTCTCATACTTCATGGCTAGATCCTGGGCTATATCTGGATTGTATCACGTAGTAATGTGGTACCACGCTGAAACAGTCAATTAAACCTGGTTTCGATCAATATTTTAGAGGATAACGCAAGTTAGGTCTGGGATAGGTGTGGGATTCGCCCTCATCAGGCTCATACTTTCGCGTTATTCACATACTTGTTGAACTGATCCTGGGTTATTTTCTGGTTTGGATCACATAGTAATGTGGTACCACACTGGAACAGTCGATTAAACCAGGTTTCGATCAATATTTTTGAGGATAACGCATGTTAGGTCTAGGTTAGGCCTGGGATTTTCATTCATCAGACTCATACTTCCGCATTCTTCACATACTTGTTGAACTGATCCTTGGTTTTTTCTGGATTGGATCACGTAGTAGTGTGGTACCTCACTGAAACAGTCCATTAAACCTGGTTTCGATCACTATTTTAGAGGATAACGCATGTTAGGTCTGGATTAGGTCTAGGATTTGCCCTCATCAGGCTCATACTTTCGCGTTTTTCACATACTTGTTGAAGAGATCCTGGGTTTTTTCTGGTTTGGATCACGTAGTACTGTGGTACCACACTGAAGCAGTCCATTAAACCTGGTTTCGATCAATATTTTAGAGAATAATCCATGTTAGTTCTAGGTTAGGTCTGGGATTTGCTCTCATCAGGGTCATACTTTCGCATATTTCTCATACTTCATGGCTAGATCCTGGGCTGTTTCTGGATTGGATCACGTAGTAATGTGGTACCACACTGAAACTGTCAATTAAACCTGGCTTTGATCAATATTTTAGAGAATAATTCATGTTAGGTCTAGGTTAGGTCTGGGATTTGCTCTCATCAGGCTCATACTTTCGCATATTTCTCATACTTCACGGCTAGATCCGGGGCTGTTTCTGGATTGTATCACGTAGTAATGTGGTACCACGCTGAAACAGTCAATTAAACCTGGTTTCGTTCAATCATTTTAGAGGATAACGCTAGTTAGGTCTGGGATAGGTCTGGGATTTGCCCTCAGCAGGCTCATACTTTCGCGTTTTTCACATACTTGTTGAACAGATCCTGGGTTTTTTCTGGTTTGGTTCACGTAGAAATGTGGCACCACACTGAAACATTCAATTAAACCTGGTCTTGATAAATATTTTACAGGATAACGCATGTTAGGTCTGGGATAGGTCTGGGATTTGCCCTCATCAGGGTCATACTTTCGCAGTTTTAACATACATGTTGACCTGATCGAGGGTTTTTTCTGGTTTGGATCACGTAGTAAAGTGGTACCACACTGAAACAGTCCATTAAACCTGGTTTCGATCAATATTTTAGAGGATAACGCATGTTAGGTCTAGGTTAGCCCTGGGATTTTCACTCATCAGACCCATACTTTCGCATTCTTCACATACTTGTTGAACGGATCCTGGGTATTTTCTGGTTTGGTTCACGTAGAAATGTGGTACCACACTGAAACATTCAATTAAACCTGGTCTTGATAAATATTTTACAGGATAACGCATGTTAGGTCTGGGTTAGGTCTAGGATTTGCCCTCATCAGGCTCATACTTTCGCGTTTTTCACATACTTGTTGAACTGATCCTGGGTTTTTTCTGGTTTGGATCACGTAGTAATGTGGGAACACACTGAAACAATCAATTAAACCTGGTCTTGATAAATATTTTAGAGGATAACGCAAGTTTGGTCTGGGATAGGTCTGGGATTTGCCCTCATCAGGGTCATACTTTCGCAGTTTTAACATACATGTTGACCTGATCGAGGGTTTTTTCTGGTTTGGATCACGTAGTAAAGTGGTACCACACTGAAACAGTCCATTAAACCTGGTTTCGATCAATATTTTTGAGGATAACGAAAGTTAGGTCTGGGATAGGTCTGGGGTTCGCCCTCACCAGGCTCATACTTTCGCGTTTTTCACATACTTGTTGAACTGATCCTGGTTTTTTTCTGGTTTGGATCACGTAGTAATGTGGTACCACACTGAAACAGTCGATTAAACCTGGTTTCGATCAATATTTTAGAGGATAAGGCTAGTTAGGTCTGGGATAGGTCTGGGATTTGACCTCATCAGACTCATACTCTCGCACACTTCACATACTCGTTGAACAGATCCTGGGTTATTTTCTGGTTTGGATCACATAGTAATGTGGTACCACACTGAAACAATCGATTAAACCAGGTTTCGATCAATATTTTTGAGGATAACGCATGTTATGTCTAGGAAAGGCCTGGGATTTTCACTCATCAGACTCATACTCTCGCATTCTTCACATACTTGTTCAACGGATCCTGGGTTTTTTCTGGTTTGGATCACGTAGTAATGTGGGACCACACTGAAACAGTCAAATAAACCTGGTTTCGATGAATATTTTAGAGAATAATTCATGTTAGGTCTAGGTTAGGTCTGGGATTTGCTCTCATCAGGCTCATTCTTTCGCATATTTCTCATACTTGATGGCTAGATCCTGGGCTTTTTCTGGATTGCATCCAGTAGTAATGCAGTACAACACTGAAACAGTCAAATAAACCTGGTTTCCATCAATATTTTAGAGGATAACGCATGTTAGGACTAGGTTAGGTCTGGGATTTTCACTCATCAGACTCATACTTTCGCATTCTTCACATACTTGTTGAACGGATCCTGGGTTTTTACTGGATTGGATCACGTAGTAATGTGGCACCACACTGAAACAGTCAATTAAACCTGGTTTCGATCAATATTTTAGAGGATAACGCAAGTTAGGTCTAGGTTAGGTCTGGGATTTTCACTCATCAGACTCATACTTTCGCATTCTTCACATACTTGTTCAACGGATCCTGCGTTTTTTCTGGTTTGGATCACGTAGTAATGTGGTACCACACTGAAACAGTCAAATAAACCTGGTTTCGATCAATATTTTAGAGAATAATTCATGTTAGGTCTAGGTTAGGTCTGGGATTTGCTCTCATCAGGCTCATTCTTTCGCATATTTCTCATACTTGATGGCTAGATCCTGGGCTTTTTCTGGATTGCATCCAGTAGTAATGCAGTACAACACTGAAACAGTCAAATAAACCTGGTTTCCATCAATATTTTAGAGGATAACGCATGTTAGGACTAGGTTAGGTCTGGGATTTTCACTCATCAGACTCATACTTTCGCATTCTTCACATACTTGTTGAACGGATCCTGGGTTTTTTCTGGTTTGGATCACGTAGTAATGTGGGACCACACTGAAACAGTCAAATAAACCTGGTTTCGATCAATATTTTAGAGAATAATTCATGTTAGGTCTAGGTTAGGTCTGGGATTTGCTCTCATCAGGCTCATTCTTTCGCATATTTCTCATACTTGATGGCTAGATCCAGGCCTTTTTCTGGATTGCATCACGTAGTAATGAAGTACAACACTGAAACCGTCAATTAAACCTGGTTTCCATCAATATTGTAGAGGCCAACGCAAGTTAGGTCTGGGATAGGTCTGGGATTCGCCCTCATCAGGCTCATACTTTCGCGTTTTTCACATACTTGTTGAAGAGATCCTGGGCTTTTCTGGTTTGGATCACGTAGTAATGTGGTACCACACTGAAGCAGTCCATTAAACCTGGTTTCGATCAATATTTTACAGAATAATCCATGTTAGTTCTAGGTTAGGTCTGGGATTCGCCCACATCAGGCTCATACTTTCGCATTTTTCACAAACTTGTTGAACAGATCGTGGGTTTTTTCTTGTTTGGATCACGTAGTAATGTGGTACCACACTGAAACAGTCCATAAAACCTGGTTACGAACAATATTTTAGAGAATAATTCATGTTAGGTCTAGGTTAGGTCTGGGATTTGCTCTCATCAGGCTCATTCTTTCGCATATTTCTCATACTTGATGGCTAGATCCTGGGCTTTTTCTGGATTGCATCACGTAGTAATGAAGTACAACACTGAAACAGTCAATTAAACCTGGTTTCCATCAATATTGTAGAGGACAACGCAAGTTAGGTCTGGGTTAGGTCCAGGATTTGACCTCGTCAGGCTCATACTTTCGCATATTTCTCATACTTCATGGCTAGATCCTGGGCTATTTCTGGATTGGATCACGTAGTAATGTGGTACCACACTGAAACGGTCAATTAAACCTGGTTTCGATCAATATTTTTGAGGATAACGCATGTTAGGTCTAGGTTAGGCCGGGGATTTTCAATCATCAGACTCATACTTTCGCAGTTTTAACATACATGTTGGCCTGATCGAGGGTTTTTTCTGCTTTGGATCACGTAGTAATGTGGTACCACACTGAAACAGTCGATTAAACCTGGTTTCGATCAATATTTTGGAGGATAACGCAAGTTTGGTCTGGGATAGGTCTGGGATTTGACCTCATCAGGCTCATACTTTCGCGTTTTTCACATACTTGTTGAACAGATCCTGGGTTTTTTCTGGTTTGGGTCACGTAGTAATGTAGTACCACTCTGAAACAGTCGATTAAACCAGGTTTCGATCAATATTTTTGAGGATAACGCATGTTAGGTCCAGGTTAGGTCTGGGATTTTCACTCATCAGACTCATACTTTCGCATTCTTCACATACTTGTTGAAAGGATCCTGGGTTTTTTCTGGTTTGGATCACGCAGTAATGTGGGACCACACTGAAACAATCAATTAAACCTGGTCTTGATAAATATTTTAGAGGATATCGCAAGTTTGGTCTGGGATAGGTCTGGGATTTGCCCTCATCAGGCTCATACTTTCGCGTTTTTCACATACTTCATGGCTAGATCCTGGGCTGTTTCTGGATTGTATCACGTAGTAATGTGGTACCACGCTGAAACAGTCAATTAAACCTGGTTTCGATCAATATTTTAGAGGATAACGCAAGTTTGGTCTGGGATAGGTCTGGGATTCGCCCACATCAGGCTCATACTTTCGCGTTTTTCACATACTTGTTGAACTGATCCTGGGTTTTTTCTGGTTTGGATCACGTAGTAATGTGGGACCACACTGAAACAATCAATTAAACCTGGTCTTGATAAATATTTTAGAGGATAACGCAAGTTTGGTCTGGGATAGGTCTGGGATTTGCCCTCATCAGGCTCATACTTTCGCGTTTTTCACATACTTGTTGAACGGATCCTGGGCTTTTTCTGGTTTGGATCACGTAGTAATGTGGGACCACACTGAAACAATCAATTAAACCTGGTCATGATAAATATTTTAGAGGATAACACATGTTAGGTCAGGGTTAGGTCTAGGATTTGCCCTCGTCAGGCTCATACTTTCGCATATTTCTCATACTTCATTGCTAGATCCTGGGCTATTGCTGGATTGGATCACGTAGTAATGTGGGACCACACTGAAACAGTCAATTAAACCTGGTTTCGATTAATATTTTAGAGAATAATTCATGTTAGGTCTAGGTTAGGTCTGGGATTTTCTCTCATCAGGCTCATTCTTTCGCATAATTCTCATACTTGATGGCTAGATCATGGGCTTTTTCTGGATTGCATCACGTAGTAATGAAGTACAACACTGAAACGGTCAATTAAACCTGGTTTCCATCAATATCTTAGAGGACAACGGAAGTTAGGTCTGGGATAGGTCTGGGATTTGCCCTCATCAGGCTCATACTTTCGCGTTTTTCACATACTTGTTGAACTGATCCTGGGTTTTTTCTGGTTTGGATCACGTAGTAATGTGGTACAACACTGAAACAGTCAATTGAACCTGGTTTCCATCAATATTTTAGAGGACAACGCATGTTAGGTCTAGGTTCGGCCTGGGATTTGCTCTCATCAGGCTCATACTTTCGCATATTTCTCATACTTCACGGCTAGATCCGGGGCTGTTTCTGGATTGTATCACGTAGTAATGTGGTACCACGCTGAAACAGTCAATTAAACCTGGCTTCGTTCAATCATTTTAGAGGATAACGCTAGTTAGGTCTGGGATAGGTCTGGGATTTGCCCTCATCAGGCTCATACTTTCGCGTTTTTCACATACTTCATGGCTAGATCCAGGGCTGTTTCTGGATTGTATCACGTAGTAATGTGGTACCACGCTGAAACAGTCAATTAAACCTGGTTTCGATCAATATTTTAGAGGATAACGCAAGTTTGGTCTGGGATAGGTCTGGGATTCGCCCTCATCAGGCTCATACTTTCGCGTTTTTCACATACTTGTTGAAGTGATCCTGGGTTTTTTCTGGTTTGGATCACGTAGTAATGTGGTACCACGCTGAAACAGTCAATTAAACCTGGTTTCGATCAATATTTTAGAGGATAACGCAAGTTTGGTCTGGGATAGGTCTGGGATTTTCACTCATCAGACTCATACTTTCGCATTCTTCACATACTTGTTCAACGGATCCTGTGTTTTTTCTGGTTTGGATCACGTAGTAATGTGGTACCACACTGAAACAGTCGACTAAACCTGGTTTCGATTAATATTTTTGAGGATAACGCATGTTAGGTCTGGGATAGGTCTGGGATTTGCCCTCATCAGGCTCATACTTTCGCAGTTTTAACATGCATGTTGACCTGATCGAGGGTTTTTTCTGCTTTGGATCACGTACTAAAGTGGTACCACACTAAAACAGTCAATCAAACCTGGTTTCGATCAATATTTTAGAGGATAACGAAAGCTATGTCTAGTTTAGGCCTGGGATTTGCCCTCATCAGACTCATACTTTCGCATACTTCACATACTTGTTGAACAGATCCTGGGTTTTTTCTGGTTTGGGTCACGTAGCAATGTAGTACCACTCTGAAACAGTCGATTAAACTTGGTTTCGATCAATATTTTTGAGGATAACGCATGTTAGGTCTAGGTTAGGCCGAGGATTTTCACACATCAGACTCATACTTTCGCATTCTCCACATACTTGTTGAACGGATCCTGGGTTTTTACTGGATTGGATCACGTAGTAATGTGGTACCACACTGAAACAGTCAATTAAACCTGGTTTCGATCAATATTTTAGAGGATAACGCAAGTTAGATCTGGGATAGGTCTGGGATTTGCCCTCATCAGGCTCATATTATCGCGTTTTTCACATACTTGTTGAACAGATCCTGGTTTTTTTCAGGTTTGGATCACGTAGTAGAGTGGTACCACACTGAAACAGTCCATTAAACCTGGTTTGGATCAATATTTTAGAGGATAACGCATGTTAGGTCTAGGTTGCGTCTGGGATTTTCACTCATCAGGCTCATACTTTCGCGTTTTTCACATACTTGTTGAACAGATCCTGAGTTTTTTCTGGTTTGGGTCGCGTAGTAATGTGGTACCACACTGAAACATTCAATTAAACCTGGTCTTGATAAATATTTTAGAGGATAACGCATGTTAGGTTTGGGTTAGGTCTAGGATTTGCCCTCATCAGGCTCATACATTCGCATATTTCTCATACTTCATGGCTAGATCCTGGGCTGTTTCTGGATTGTATCGCGTAGTAATGTGGTACCACGCTGAAACAGTCAATTGAACCTGGTTTCGTTCGATATTTTAGAGGATAACGCAAGTTAGGTCTGGGATAGGTCTGGGATTTGCCCTCAGCAGGCTCATACTTTCGCGTTTTTCACATACTGGTTGAACAGATCCTGGGTTTCTTCTGGTTTGGATCACGTAGTAATGTGGTACAACACTGAAACAGTCAATTAAACCTGGTTTCCATCAATATTTTAGAGGACAACGCATGTTAAGTCTAGGTTAGGCCTGGGATTTGCCTTCATCAGGGTCATACTTTCGCATATTTCTCATTCTTCATGGCTAGATCCTGGGCTGTTTCTGGATTGGATCACGTAGTAATGTGGTACCACACTGAAACAGTCAATTAAACCTGGTTTTGATCAATATTTTAGAGAATAATTCATGTTAGGTGTAGGTTAGGTCTGGGATTTGCTCTCATCAGGCTCATATTTTCGCGTTTTTCACATACTTGTTGAACAGATCCTGGTTTTTTTCTGGTTTGGATCACGTAGTATTGTGGTACCACACTGGAACAGTCCATTAAACCTGGTTTGGATCAATATTTTAGAGGATAACGCAAGTTAGGTCTGGGATAGGTCTGGGATTTGCCCTCATCAGGCTCATACTTTCGCGTTTTTCACATACTTGTTGAACAGATCCTGGGTTTTTTCTGCTTTGGGTAACGTAGTAATGTGGTACCACACTGAAACAGTCGATTAAACCAGGTTTCGATCAATATTTTTGAGGATAATGCACGTTAGGTCTAGGTTAGGCCTGGGATTTTCACTCATCAGACTCATACTTTCGCATTCTTCACATACTTGTTGAACGGATCCTGGGTTTTTTCTGGTTTGGATCACGTAGTAATGTGGGACCACACTGAAACAATCAATTAAACCTGGTCATGATAAATATTTTAGAGGATAACGCATGTTAGGTCTAGGATTTGCCCTCGTCAGGCTCATACTTTCGCATATTTCTCATACTTCATGGCTAGATCCTGGGCTATTTCTGGATTGGATCACGTAGTAATGTGGTACCACGCTGAAACATTCAATGAAATCTGGTCTGGATAAATATTTTAGAGGATAACGCAAGTTAGGTCTGAGATAGGTCTGGGATTCGCCCTCATCAGGCTCATACTTTCGCGTTTTTCACATACTTGTTGAACAGATCCTGGGTTCTTTCTGCTTTGTGTCACGTAGTAATGTGGTACCACACTGAAACAGTCGATTAAACCAGGTTTCGATCAATATTTTTGAGGATAATGCATGTTAGGTCTAGGTTAGGCCTGTGATTTTCACTCATCAGACTCATTCTTTCGCATTCTTCACATACTTGTTCTACGGATCCTGTTTTTTTTCTGGTTTGGATCACGTAGTAATGTGGTACCACACTGAAACAGTCCATAAAACCTGGTTTCGATCAATATTTTAGAGGATAACGCATGTTAGGTTTGGGTTACGTCTAGGATTTGCCCTCATCAGGCTCATACTTTCGCATATTTCTCATACTTCATGGCTAGATCCTGGGCTGTTTCTGGATTGTATCACGTAGTAATGTGGTACCACGCTGAAACAGTCAATTAAACCTGGTTTCGATCAATATTTTAGAGGATAACGCAAGTTTGGTCTGGGATAGGTCTGGGATTCGCCCTCATCAGGCTCATACTTTCGCGTTTTTCACATACTTGTTGAACTGATCCTGGGTTTTTTCTGGTTTGGATCACGTAGTAATGTGGGACCACACTGAAACAATCAATTAAACCTGGTCTTGATAAATATTTTAGAGGATAACGCAAGTTTGGTCTGGGATAGGTCTGGGATCTGCCCTCATCAGGCTCATACTTTCGCATATTTCTCGTACTTCATTGCTAGATCCTGGGCTATTGCTGGATTGGATCACGTAGTAATGTGGGACCACGCTGAAACAGTCAATTAAACCTGGTTTCGTTCAATCATTTTAGAGGAGAACGCTAGTTAGGTCTGGCATAGGTCTGGGATTTGCCCTCATCAGGCTCATACTTTCGCGTTTTTCACATACTTCATGGCTAGATCCAGGGCTGTTTCTGGATTGTATCACGTAGTAATGTGGTACCACGCTGAAACAGTCAATTAAACCTGGTTTCGATCAATATTTTAGAGGATAACGCAAGTTTGGTCTGGGATAGGTCTGGGATTCGCCCTCATCAGGCTCATACTTTCGCGTTTTTCACATACTTGTTGAAGTGATCCTGGGTTTTTTCTGGTTTGGATCACGTAGTAATGTGGGACCACACTGAAACAATCAATTAAACCTGGTCTTGATAAATATTTTAGAGGATAACGCAAGTTTGGTCTGGGATAGGTCTGGGATTTGCCCTCATCAGGCTCATACTTTCGCGTTTTTCACATACTTGTTGAACGGATCCTGGGTTTTTACTGGATTGGATCACGTAGTAATGCGGCACCACACTGAAACAGTCAATTAAACCTGGTTTCGATCAATATTTTAGAGGATAACGCAAGTTAGGTCTAGGTTAGGTCTGGGATTTTCACTCATCAGACTCATACTTTCGCATTCTTCACATACTTGTTCAACAGATCCTGTGTTTTTTCTGGTTTGGATCACGTAGTAATGTGGTACCACACTGAAACAGTCGACTAAACCAGGTTTCGATTAATATTTTTGAGGATAACGCATGTTAGGTCTGGGATAGGTCTGGGATTTGCCCTCATCAGGCTCATACTTTCGCAGTTTTAACATGCATGTTGACCTGATCGAGGGTTTTTTCTGCTTTGGATCACGTAGTAAAGTGGTACCACACTAAAACAGTCAATCAAACCTGGTTTCGATCAATATTTTAGAGGATAACGAAAGTTATGTCTAGTTTAGGCCTGGGATTTGCCCTCATCAGACTCATACTTTCGCATACTTCACATACCTGTTGAACAGATCATGGGTTTTTTTCTGGTTTGGATCACGCAGTAATGTGGTACCACACTGAAACAGTCGATTAAACTTGGTTTCGATCAATATTTTTGAGGATAACGCATGTTAGGTCTAGGTTAGCCCTGGGATTTTCACTCATCAGACTCATACCTTCGCATTCTTCACATACTTGTTGAACGGATCCTGGGTATTTTCTGGTTTGGTACACGTAGTAATGTGGTACCACACTGAAACATTCAATTAAACCTGGTCTTGATAAATATTTTAGAGGATAACGCATGTTAGGTTTGGGTTAGGTCTAGGATTTGCCCTCATCAGGCTCATACATTCGCATATTTCTCATACTTCATGGCTAGATCCTGGGCTGTTTCTGGATTGTATCGCGTAGTAATGTGGTACCACGCTGAAACAGTCAATTGAACCTGGTTTCGTTCGATATATTAGAGGATAACGCAAGTTAGGTCTGGGATAGGTCTGGGATTTGCCCTCAGCAGACTCATACTTTCGCGTTTTTCACATACTTGTTGAACAGATCCTGGGTTTCTTCTGGTTTGGATCACGTAGTAATGTGGTACAACACTGAAACAGTCAATTAAACCTGGTTTCCATCAATATTTTAGAGGACAACGCATGTTAAGTCTAGGTTAGGCCTGGGATTTGCCTTCATCAGGGTCATACTTTCGCATATTTCTCATTCTTCATGGCTAGATCCTGGGCTGTTTCTGGTTTGGATCACGTAGTAATGTGGTACCACACTGAAACAGTCAAGTAAACCTGGTTTTGATCAATATTTTAGAGAATAATTCATGTTAGGTCTAGGTTAGGTCTGGGATTTGCTCTCATCAGGCTCATATTTTCGCGTTTTTCACATACTTGTTGAACAGATCCTGGTTTTTTTCTGGTTTGGATCACGTAGTATTGTGGTACCACACTGAAACAGTCCATTAAACCTGGTTTGGATCAATATTTTAGAGGATAACGCAAGTTAGGTCTGGGATAGGTCTGCGATTTGCCCTCATCAGGCTCATACTTTCGCGTTTTTCACATACTTGTTGAACAGATCCTGGGTTTTTTCTGCTTTGGGTAACGTAGTAATGTGGTACCACACTGAAACAGTCGATTAAACCAGGTTTCGATCAATATTTTTGAGGATAATGCATGTTAGGTCTAGGTTAGGCCTGGGATTTTCACTCATCAGACTCATACTTTCGCAATCTTCACATACTTGTTCTACGGATCCTGTTTTTTTTCTGGTTTGGATCACGTAGTAATGTGGTACCACACTGAAACAGTCGACTAAACCTGGTTTCGATTAATATTTTTGAGGATAACGCATGTTAGGTCTGGGATGGGTCTGGGATTTGCCCTCATCAGGCTCATACTTTCGCAGCTTTAACATGCATGTTGACCTGATCGAGGGTTTTTTCTGCTTTGGATCACGTAGTAAAGTGGTACCACACTAAAACAGTCAATCAAACCTGGTTTCGATCAATATTTTAGAGGATAACGAAAGTTATGTCTAGTTTAGGCCTGGGATTTGCCCTCATCAGACTCATACTTTCGCATACTTCACATACCTGTTGAACAGATCCTGGGTTTTTTTCTGGTTTGCATCACGCAGTAATGTGGTACCACACTGAAACAGTCGATTAAACCTGGTTTCGATCAATATTTTTGAGGATAACGCATGTTAGGTCTAGGTTAGGCCGAGGATTTTCACACATCAGACTCATACTTTCGCATTCTTCACATACTTGTTGAACGGATCCTGGGTTTTTACTGGTTTGGGTCATGTAGTAATGTGGTTCCACACAGAAACAGTCAATTAAACCTGGTTTCGATCAATATATTAGAGAATAATTCATGTTAGGTCTAGGGTAGGTCTGGGATTTGCTCTGATCAGGCTCATTCTTTCGCATATTTCAAATACTTCATGGCTAGATCCTGGGCTGTTTCTGGATTGCATCCAGTAGTAATGAAGTACAACACTGAAACAGTCAAATAAACCTGGTTTCCATCAATATTTTAGAGGATAACGCATGTTAGGTCTAGGTTAGGTCTGGGATTTTCACTCATCAGACTAATACTTTCGCATTCTTCACATACTTGTTGAACAGATCCTGTTTTTTTTCTGGTTTGGATCACGTAGTAATGTGGCACCACACTGAAACAGTCGACTAAACCTGGTTTCGATTAATATTTTAGAGGATAACGCATGTTAGGTCTGGGTTAGGTCTAGGATTTGCCCTCGTCAGGCTCATACTTTCGCATATTTCTCATACTTCATGCCTAGATCCTGGGCTATTTCTGGATTGGATCACGTAGTAATGTGGTACCACGCTGAAACAGTCAATTAAACCTGGTTTCGATCAATATTTTGGAGGATAACGCAAGTTAGGTCTGAGATAGGTCTGGGATTCGCCCTCATCAGGCTCATACTAACGCGTTTTCCACATACTTGTTGAACTGATCCTGTGTTTTTTCTGGTTTGGATCACGTAGTATTGTGGTACCACACTGAAACAGTCCATTAAACCTGGTTTGGATCAATATTTTAGAGGATAACGCATGTTAGGTCTAGGTTACGTCTGGGATTTTCACTCATCAGGCTCATACTTTCGCGTTTTTCACATACTTGTTGAACAGATCCTGAGTTTTTTCTGGTTTGGGTCGCGTAGTAATGTGGTACCATACTGAAACAGTCGATTAAACCAGGTTTCGATCAATATTTTTGAGGATAACGCATGTTAGGTCTGGGTTAGGCCTGGGATTTTCACTCATCAGACTCATACTTTCGCATTCTTCACATACTTGTTGAACGGATCCTGGGTTTTTTCTGGTTTGGATCACGTAGTAATGTGGGACCACGCTGAACCAATCAATTAAACCTGGTTTCGATCAATATTTTAGAGAATAATTCATGTTAGGCCTAGGTTAGGTCTAGGATTTGCCCTCATCAGGCTCATACTTTCGCATATTTCTCATACTTCATGGCTAGATCCTGGGCTGTTTCTGGATTGTATCACGTAGTAATGTGGTACCACGCTGAAACAGTCAATTAAACCTGGTTTTGATCAATATTTTAGAGGATAACGCAAGTTAGGTCTGGGATAGGTCTGGGATTCGCCCTCATCAGGCTCATACTTTCGCGTTTTTCACATACTTGTTGAACTGATACTGGGTTTTTTCTGGTTTGGATCTCGTAGCAATGTGGTACCACACTGAAACAGTCGATAAATACTGGTTTCGATCAATATTTTAGAGGATAACGCAAGTTAGGTCTAAGATAGGTCTGGGATTCGCCCTCATCAGGCTCATACTTTCGCGTTTTTCACATACTTGTTGAACAGATCCCGAGTTTTTTCTGGTTTGGTCACGTAGTAATGTGGTACCACACTGAAACAGTCGATTAAACCAGGTTTCGATCAATATTTTTGAGGATAATGCATGTTAGGTCTAGGGTAGGCCTGGGATTTTCACTCATCAGACTCATACTTTCGCATTCTTCACATACTTGTTGAACGGATCCTGTGTTTTTTCTGGTTTGGATCACGTAGTAATGTGGGACCACACTGAAACAATCAATTAAACCTGGTCATGATAAATATTTTAGAGGATAACGCATGTTAGGTCTGGGTTAGGTCTAGGATTTGCCCTCGTCAGGCTCATACTTTCGCATATTTCTCATACTTCATGCCTAGATCCTGGGCTATTTCTGGATTGGATCACGTAGTAATGTGGTACCACGCTGAAACAGTCAATTAAACCTGGTTTCGATCAATATTTTAGAGGATAACGCAAGTTAGGTCTGAGATAGGTCTGGGATTCGCCCACATCAGGCTCATACTAACGCGTTTTCCACATACTTGTTGAACTGATCCTGGGTTTTTTCTGGTTTGGATCACGTAGTATTGTGGTACCACACTGAAACAGTCCATTAAACCTGGTTTGGATCAATATTTTAGAGGATAACGCATGTTAGGTCTAGGTTACGTCTGGGATTTTCACTCATCAGGCTCATACTTTCGCGTTTATCACATACTTGTTGAACAGATCCTGAGTTTTTTCTGGTTTGGGTCGCGTAGTAATGTGGTACCATACTGAAACAGTCGATTAAACCAGGTTTCGATCAATATTTTTGTGGATAACGCATGTTAGGTCTAGGTTAGGCCTGGGATTTTCACTCATCAGACTCATACTTTCGCATTCTTCACATACTTGTTGAACGGTTCCTGGGTTTTTTCTGGTTTGGATCACGTAGTAATGTGGGACCACGCTGAACCAATCAATTAAACCTGGTTTCGATCAATATTTTAGAGAATAATTCATGTTAGGCCTAGGTCAGGTCTAGGATTTGCCCTCATCATGCTCATACTTTCGCATATTTCTCATACTTCATGGCTAGATCCTGGGCTGTTTCTGGATTGTATCACGTAGTAATGTGGTACCACGCTGAAACAGTCAATTAAACCTGGTTTTGATCAATATTTTAGAGGATAACGCAAGTTAGGTCTGGGATAGGTCTGGGATTCGCCCTCATCAGGCTCATACTTTCGCGTTTTTCACATACTTGTTGAACTGATACTGGGTTTTTTCTGGTTTGGATCACGTAGCAATGTGGTACCACACTGAAACAGTCGATAAAACCTGGTTTCGATCAATATTTTAGAGGATAACGCAAGTTAGGTCTGGGATAGGTCTGGGATTCGCCCTCATCAGGCTCATACTTTCGCGTTTTTCACATACTTTTTGAACAGATCCTGGGTTTTTTCAGGATTGGGTCACGTAGTAGTGTGGTACCACACTGAAACAGTCGATTAAACCAGGTTTCGATCAATATTTTTGAGGATAATGCATGTTAGGTCTAGGTTAGGCCTGGGATTTTCACTCATCAGACTCATACTTTCGCATTCTTCACATACTTGTTGAACGGATCCTGGGTTTTTTCTGGTTTGGATCACGTAGTAATGTGGGACCACACTGAAACAATCAATTAAACCTGGTCATGATAAATATTTTAGAGGATAACGCATGTTAGGTCTGGGATAGGTCAGGGATTTGTCCTCAGCAGGCTCATACTTTTGCGTTTTTCACATACTTTTAGAACAGATCCTGGGTTTTTTCTGGTTTGGGTCACGTAGTAATGTGGTACCACACTGAAACAGTCGAATAAACCTGGTTTCGATCAATATTTTAGAAGATAACGCATGTTAGGTCTGGGACAGGACTGGGATTTGCCCCCATCAGGCTCATTCTTTCGCATATTTCTCATACTTCATGGCTAGATCCTGGGCTATTTCTGGATTGGATCACGTAGTAATGTGGTACCACGCTGAAACATTCAATGAAACCTGGTCTGGATAAATATTTTAGAGGATAACGCATGTTAGGTCTGGGATAGGTCTGGGATTCGCCCTCATCATGCTCATACTAACGCGTTTTCCACATAATTGTTGAACTGATCCTGGGTTCTTTCTGGTTTGGATCACGTAGTAATGTGGTACCACACTGAAACAGTCGATTAAACCTGGTTTCGATCAATATTTTAGAAGATAACGCATGTTAGGTCTGGGACAGGTGTGGGATTTGCCCTCATCAGGCTCATTCTTTCGCATATTTCTCATACCTCATGGCTAGATCCTGGGCTATTTCTGGATTGGATCACGTAGTAATGTGGTACCACGCTGAAACATTCAATGAAACCTGGTCTGGATAAATATTTTAGAGGATAACGCATGTTAGGTCTGGGATAGGTCTGGGATTTGCCCTCATCAGGCTCATACTTTCGCGTTTTTCACACACTTGTTGAACTGATCCTGGGTTTCTTCTGGTTTGGATCACGTAGTAATGTGGTACCACGCTGAAACATTCAATGAAACCTGGTCTGGATAAATATTTTAGAGGATAACGCATGTTAGGTCTGGGACAGGTGTGGGATTTGCCCTCAGCAGGCTCATACTTTCGCATATTTCTCATACTTCATGCCTAGATCGTGGGCTATTTCTGGATTGGATCACGTAGTAATGTGGTACCACGCTGAAACAGTCAATTAAACCTGGTTTCGATCAATATTTTAGAGGATAACGCAAGTTAGGTCTGAGATAGGTCTGGGATTCGCCCTCATCAGGCTCATACTAACGCCTTTTCCACATACTTGTTGAACTGATCCTGGGTTTTTTCTGGTTTGGATCATGTAGTAATGTGGTACCACACTGAAACAGTCGATTAAAACTGGTTTCGATCAATATTTTAGAAGATAACGCATGTTAGGTCTGGGACAGGTCTGGGATTTGCCCCCATCAGGCTCATACTTTCGCGTTTTTCACATACTTGTTGAACAGATCCTGGGTTTCTTCTGGTTTGGATCACGTGGTAATGTGGTACCACGCTGAAACATTCAATGAAACCTGGTCTGGATAAATATTTTAGAGGATAACGCATGTTAGGTCTAGGTTAGCCCTGGGATTTTCACTCATCAGACTCATACTTTCGCATTCTTCACATATTTGTTGAACGGATCCTGGGTATTTTCTGGTTTGGTTCACTTTGTAATGTGGTACCACACAGAAACATTCAATTAAACCTGGTCTTGATAAATATTTTAGAGGATAACGCATGTTAGGTTTGGGTCAGTTCTAGGATTTGCCCTCATCAGGCTCATACATTCGCATATTTCTCATACTTCATGGCTAGATCCTGGGCTATTTCTGGATTGTATCACGTAGTAATGTGGTACCACGCTGAAACAGTCAATTGAACCTGGTTTCGTTCGATATTTTACAGGATAACGCAAGTTAGGTCTGGGATAGGTCTGGGATTTGCTCTCAGCAGGCTCATACTTTCGCGTTTTTCACATACTTGTTGAACAGATCCTGGGTTTCTTCTGGTTTGGATCACGTGGTAATGTGGTACAACACTGAAACAGTCAATTAAACCTGGTTTCCATCAATATTTTAGAGGACAACGCATGTTAAGTCTAGGTTAGGCCTGGGATTTGCCTTCATCAGGGTCATACTTTCGCATATTTCCCATACTTCATGGCTAGATCCTGGGCTGCTTCTGGATTGGATCACGTAGTAATGTGGTACCACACTGAAACAGTCAATTAAACCTCGTTTTGATCAATATTTTAGAGAATAATTCATGTTAGGTCTAAGTTAGGTCTGGGATTTGCTCTCATCAGGCTCATACTTTCGCATATTTCTCATACTTCATGGCTAGATCCTGGGCTATTTCTGGTTTGGATCACGTAGTAATGTGGTACCACACAGAAACAGTCAATTAAACCTGGTTTGGATCAATATTTTAGAGGATAACGCAAGTTAGGTCTGGGATAGGTCTGGGATTGGCCCTCATCAGACTCATACTTTCGCATACTTCACATACCTGTTGAACAGATCCTGGGTATTTTCTGGTTTGGTTCACGTAGTAATGTGGTACCACACTGAAACATTCAATTAAACGTGGTCTTGATAAATATTTTAGAGGATAAGGCATGTTAGGTTTGGGTTAGGTCTAGGATTTGCCCTCATCAGGCTCGTTCTTTCGCATATTTCTCATACTTGATGGCTAGATCCTGGGCTTTTTCTGGATTGCATCCAGTAGTAATACAGTACAACACTGAAACAGTCAAATAAACCTGGTTTCCATCAATATTTTAGAGGATAACGCATGTTAGCACTAGGTTAGGTCTGGGATTTTCACTCATCAGACTCATACTTTCGCATTCTTCACATACTTATTGAACGGATCCTGGGTTTTTACTGGATTGGATCACGTAGTAATGTGGCACCACACTGAAACAGTCAATTAAACCTGGTTTCGATCAATATTTTAGAGGATAACGCAAGTTAGGTCTAGGTTAGGTCTGGGATTCTCACTCATCAGACTCATACTTTCGCATTCTTCACATACTTGTTCAACGGATCCTGTGTTTTTTCTGGTTTGGATCACGTAGTAATGTGGTACCACACTGAAACAGTCGACTAAACCTGGTATCGATTAATATTTTTGAGGATAACGCGTGTCAGGTCTGGGATAGGTCTGGGATTTGCCCTCATCAGGCTCATACTTTCGCAGTTTTAACATGCATGTTGACCTGATCGAGGGTTTTTCCTGCTTTGCATCACGTAGTAAAGTGGTACCACACTAAAACAGTCAATCAAACCTGGTTTCGATCAATATTTTAGAGGATAACGAAAGTTATGTCTAGTTTAGGCCTGGGATTTGCCCTCATCAGACTCATACTTTCGCATACTTCACATACCTGTTGAACAGATCCTGGGTTTTTTTCTGGTTTGGATCACGCAGTAATGTGGTACCACACTGAAACAGTCGATTAAACCTGGTTTCGATCAATATTTTTGAGGATAACGCATGTTAGGTCTTGGTTAGGCCGAGGATTTTCACACATCAGACTCATACTCTCGCATTCTTCACATACTTGTTGAACGGATCCTGGGTTTTTACTGGTTTGGATCATGTAGTAATGTGGTATCACACTGAAATAGTCAATTATACCTGGTTTCGATCAATATATTAGAGAATAATTCATGTTAGGTCTAGGTTAGGTCTGGGATTTGCTCTGATCAGGCTCATTCTTTCGCATATTTCTCATACTTCATGGCTAGATCCTGGGCTGTTTCTGGATTGCATCCAGTAGTAATGAAGTACAACACTGAAACAGTCAAATAAACCTGGTTTCCATCAATATTTTAGAGGATAACGCATGTTAGGTCTAGGTTAGGCCTGGGATTTTCACTCATCAGACTCATTCTTTCGCATTCTTCACATACTTGTTGAACGGATCCTGGGTTTTTTCTGGTTTGGATCACGTAGTAATGTGGGACCACACTGAAACAATCAATTTAACCTGGTCATGATAAATATTTTAGAGGATAACGCATGTTAGGTCTGGGTCCGTTCTAGGATTTGCCCACGTCAGGCTCATACTTTCGCATATTTCTCATGCTTCATGGCTAGATCCTGGGCTATTTCTGGTTTGGATCTCGTTGTAATGTGGTACCACACTGAAACTGTCAATTAAACCTGGTTTGGATCAATATTTTAGAGGATAACGCAAGTTAGGTCTGGGATAGATCTGGGATTTGCCCTCATCAGGCTCATACTTTCGCGTTTTTCACATACTTGTTGAACAGATCCTGGGTTTTTTCTGGTTTGGGTCACGTAGTAATGTGGTACCACACTGAAACAGTCGATTAAACCAGGTTTCGATCAATATTTTTGAGGATAATGCATGTTAGGTCTAGGTTAGGCCTGGGATTTTCACTCATCAGACTCATACTTTCGCATTCTTCACATACATGTTGAACGGATCCTGGGTTTTTTCTGGTTTGGATCACGTAGTAATGTGGGACCACACTGAAACAATCAATTAAACCTGGTCATGATAAATATTTTAGAGGATAACGCATGTTAGGTCTGGGTTAGGTCTAGGATTTGCCCTCGTCAGGCTCATACTTTCGCATATTTCTCATACTTCATGCCTAGATCCTGGGCTATTTCTGGATTGGATCACGTAGTAATGTGGTACCACGCTGAAACAGTCAATTAAACCTGGTTGCGATCAATATTTTAGAGGATATCGCAAGTTAGGTCTGAGATAGGTCTGGGATTCGCCCTCATCAGGCTCATACTAACGCGTTTTCCACATAATTGTTGAACTGATCCTGGGTTTTTTCTGGTTTGGATCACGTAGTAATGTGGTACCACACTGAACTGTCGATTAAACCTGGTTTCGATCAATATTATAGAAGATAACGCATGTTAGGTCTGGGACAGGTCTGGGATTTGCCCTCATCAGGCTCATTCTTTCGCATATTTGTCATACTTCATGGCTAGATCCTGGGCTATTTCTGGATTGGATCACGTAGTAATGTGGTACCACGCTGAAACATTCAATGAAACCTGGTCTGGACAAATATTTTAGAGGATAACGCATGTTAGGTCTGGGATAGGTCTGGGATTTGCCCTCATCAGGCTCATACTTTCGCGTTTTTCACACACTTGTTGAACTGATCCTGGGTTTTTTCTGGTTTGGATCACGTAGTAATGTGGTACAACACTGAAACAGTCAATTAAACCTGGTTTCCATCAATATTTCAGAGGACAACGCATGTTAGGTCTAGGTTAGGCCTGGGATTTGCCTTCATCAGGGTCATACTTTCGCATATTTCTCATACTTCATGGCTAGATCCTGGGCTGTTTCTGGATTGGATCAGGTAGTAATGTGGTACCACGCTGAAACATTCAATGAAACCTGGTCTGGATAAATATTTTAGAGGATAACGCATGTTAGGTCTGGGATAGGTCTGGGATTTGCCCTCAGCAGGCTCATACTTTCGCGTTTTTCACATACTTGTTGAACAGATCCTGGGTTTTTTCTGGTTTGGGTCACGTAGTAATGTGGTACCACACTGAAACAGTCGATTAAACCAGGTTTCGATCAATATTTTTGAGGATAATGCATGTTAGGTCTAGGTTAGCCCTGGGATTTTCACTCATCAGACTCATACTTTCGCATTCTTCACATATTTGTTGAACGGATCCTGGGTATTTTCTGGTTTGGTTCACTTTGTAATGTGGTACCACACAGAAACATTCAATTAAACCTGGTCTTGATAAATATTTTAGAGAATAATTCATGTTAGGTCTAGGTTAGGTCTGGGATTTGCTCTCATCGGGCTCATACTTTCGCATATTTCTCATACTTCATGGCTAGATCCTGGGCTGTTTCTGGATTGTATCACGTAGTAATGTGGTACCACGCTGAAACAGTCAATTGAACCTGGTTTCGTTCAATATTTTAGAGGATAACGCAAGTTAGGTCTGAGATAGGTCTGGGATTCGCCCTCATCAGGCTCATACTAACGCCTTTTCCACATACTTGTTGAGCTGATCCTGGGTTTTTTCTGGTTTGGATCATGTAGTAATGTGGTACCACACTGAAACAGTCGATTAAAACTGGTTTCGATCAATATTTTAGAAGATAACGCATGTTAGGTCTGGGACAGGTCTGGGATTTGCCCCCATCAGGCTCATTCTTTCGCATATTTCTCATACTTCATGGCTAGATCCTGGGCTATTTCTGGATTGGATCACGTAGTAATGTGGTACCACACTGAAACATTCAATTAAACCTGGTTTCCATCAATATTTTAGAGGACAACGCATGTTAAGTCTAGGTTAGGCCTGGGATTTGCCTTCATCAGGGTCATACTTTCGCATATTTCTCATTCTTCATGGCTAGATCCTGGGCTGTTTCTGGATTGGGTCACGTAGTAATGTGGTACCACACTGAAACAGTCAATTAAACCTGGTTTTGATCAATATTATAGAGAATAATTAATGTTAGGTCTAGGTTAGGTCTGGGATTTGCTCTCATCAGGCTCATACTTTCGCATATTTCTCATACTTCATGGCTAGATCCTGGGCTATTTCTGGTTTGGATCACGTAGTAATGTGGTACCACACAGAAACAGTCAATTAAACCTGGTTTGGATCAATATTTTAGAGGATAACGCAAGTTAGGTCTGGGATAGGTCTGGGATTTGCCCTCAACAGGCTCATACTTTCGCGTTTTTCACATACTTGTTGAACAGATCCTGGGTTTTTTCTGCTTTGGGTCACGTAGTAATGTGGTACCACACTGAAACAGTCGATTAAACCAGGTTTCGATCAATATTTTTGAGGATAATGCATGTTAGGTCTAGGTTAGGCCTGGGATTTTCACTCATCAGACACATACTTTCGCATTCTTCACATACTTGTTGAACGGATCCTGGGTTTTTTCTGGTTTGGATCACGTAGTAATGTGGGACCACACTGAAACAATCAATTAAACCTGGTCATGATAAATATTTTTGAGGATAATGCATGTTAGGTCTAGGTTAGGCCTGGGATTTTCACTCATCAGACTCATACTTTCGCATTCTTCACATACTTATTGAGCGGATCCTGGGTTTTTACTGGATTGGATCACGTAGTAATGTGGCACCACACTGAAACAGTCAATTAAACCTGGTTTCGATCAATATTTTAGAGGATAACGCAAGTTAGGTCTAGGTTAGGTCTGGGATTTTCACTCAACAGACTCATACTTTCGCATTCTTCACATACTTGTTCAACGGATCCTGTTTTTTTTCTGGTTTGGATCACGTAGTAATGTGGTACCACACTGAAACTGTCGACTAAACCTGGTTTCGATTAATATTTTTGAGGATAACGCATGTTAGGTCTGGGATAGGTCTGGGATTTGCCCTCATCAGGCTCATACTTTCGCAGTTTTAACATGCATGTTGACCTGATCGAGGGTTTTTTCTGCTTTGGATCACGTAGTAAAGTGGTACCACACTAAAACAGTCAATCAAACCTGGTTTCGATCAATATTTTAGAGGATAACGATAGTTATGTCTAGTTTAGGCCTGGGATTTGCCCTCATCAGACTCATACTTTCGCATACTTCACATACCTGTTGAACAGATCCTGGGTTTTTTTCTGGTATGGATCACGCAGAAATGTGGTACCACACTGAAACAGTCGATTAAACCTGGTTTCGATCAATATTTTTGAGGATAACGCATGTTAGGTCTAGGTTAGGCCGAGGGTTTTCACACATCAGACTCATACTTTCGCATTCTTCACTTACTTGTTGAACGGATTCTGGGTTTTTACTGGTTTGGATCATGTAGTAATGTGGTACCACACTGAAACAGTCAATTAAACCAGGTTTCGATCAATATATTAGAGAATAATTCATGTTAGGTCTAGGTTAGGTCTGGGATTTGCTCTGATCAGGCTCATTCTTTCGCATATTTCTCATACTTCATGGCTAGATCCTGGGCTGTTTCTGGATTGCATCCAGTAGTAATGAAGTACAACACTGAAACAGTCAAATAAACCTGGTTTCCATCAATATTTTAGAGGATAACTCATGTTAGGTCTAGGTTAGGTCTGGGATTTTCACTCATCAGACTAATACTTTCGCATTCTTCACATACTTGTTGAACGGATCCTGGGTTTTTGCTGGTTTGGATCACGTAGTAATGTGGGACCACACTGAAACAATCAATTAAACCTGGTCTTGATAAATATTTTAGAGGACAACGCATGTTAGGTCTGGGATAGGTCTGGGATTTGCCCCCATCAGACTCATACTTTCGCATATTTCTCATACTTCATGGCTAGATCCTGGGCTATTTCTGGATTCGATCACGTAGTAATGTGGTACCACGCTGAAACATTCAATGAAACCTGGTCTGGATAAATATTTTAGAGGATAACGCATGTTAGCTCTGGGATAGGTCTGGGAATTGCCCTCATCAGGCTCATACTTTCGCGTTTTTCACACACTTGTTGAACTGATCCTGGGTTTTTTCCGTTTTGGATCACGTAGTAATGTGGTACAACACTGAAACAGGCAATTAAACCTGGTTTCCATCAATATTTTAGAGGACAACGCATGTTAGGTCTAGGTTAGGCCTGGGATTTGCCTTCATCAGGGTCATACTTTCGCATATTTCTCATACTTCATGGCTAGATCCTGGGCTGTTTCTGGATTGGATCACGTAGTAATGTGGTACCACACTGAAACAGTCAATTAAACCTGGTTTTGATCAATATTTTAGAGAATAATTCATGTTAGGTCTAGGTTAGGTTTGGGATTTGCTCTCATCAGGCTCATACTTTCGCATATTTCTCACACTTCATGGCTAGATCCTGGGCTGTTTCTGGATTGTATCACGTAGTAATGTGGTACCACGCCGAAACACACAATTGAACCTGGTTTCGTTCAATATTTTACAGGATAACGCAAGTTAGGTCTGGGATAGGTCTGGGATTTGCCCTCAGCAGGCTCATACTTTCGCGTTTTTCACATACTTGTTGAACAGATCCTGGGTTTTTTCTGCTTTGGGTCACGTAGTAATGTGGTACCACACTGAAACAGTCGATTAAACCAGGTTTCGATCAATATTTTTGAGGATAATGCATGTTAGGTCTAGGTTAGGTCTGGGATTTGCTCTCATCAGGCTCATACTTTCGCATATTTCTCATACTTCATGGCTAGATCCTGGGCTATTTCTGGTTTGGATCACGTAGTAATGTGGTACCACACAGAAACAGTCAATTAAACCTGGTTTGGATCAATATTTTAGAGGATAACGCAAGTTAGGTCTGGGATAGGTCTGGGATTTGCCCTCAACAGGCTCATACTTTCGCGTTTTTCACATACTTGTTGAACAGATCCTGGGTTTTTTCTGCTTTGGGTCACGTAGTAATGTGGTACCACACTGAAACAGTCGATTAAACCAGGTTTCGATCAATATTTTTGAGGATAATGCATGTTAGGTCTATGTTAGGCCTGGGATTTTCACTCATCAGACACATACTTTCGCATTCTTCACATACTTGTTGAACGGATCCTGGGTTTTTTCTGGTTTGGATCACGTAGTAATGTGGGACCACACTGAAACAATCAATTAAACCTGGTCATGATAAATATTTTTGAGGATAATGCATGTTAGGTCTAGGTTAGGCCTGGGATTTTCACTCATCAGACTCATACTTTCGCATTCTTCACATACTTATTGAGCGGATCCTGGGTTTTTACTGGATTGGATCACGTAGTAATGTGGCACCACACTGAAACAGTCAATTAAACCTGGTTTCGATCAATATTTTAGAGGATAACGCAAGTTAGGTCTAGGTTAGGTGTGGGATTTTCACTCAACAGACTCATACTTTCGCATTCTTCACATACTTGTTCAACGGATCCTGTTTTTTTTCTGGTTTGGATCACGTAGTAATGTGGTACCACACTGAAACTGTCGACTAAACCTGGTTTCGATTAATATTTTTGAGGATAACGCATGTTAGGTCTGGGATAGGTCTGGGATTTGCTCTCATCAGGCTCATACTTTCGCATATTTCTCATACTTCATGGCTAGATCCTGGGCTATTTCTGGTTTGGATCACGTAGTAATGTGGTACCACACAGAAACAGTCAATTAAACCTGGTTTGGATCAATATTTTAGAGGATAACGCAAGTTAGGTCTAGGTTAGGTGTGGGATTTTCACTCAACAGACTCATACTTTCGCATTCTTCACATACTTGTTGAACGGATCCTGGGTTTTTTCTGGTTTGGATCACGTAGTAATGTGGTACAACACTGAAACAGACAATTAAACCTGGTTTCCATCAATATTTTAGAGGACAACGCATGTTATGTCTAGTTTAGGCCTGGGATTTGCCCTCATCAGGCTCATTCTTTCGCATATTTCTCATACTTCATGGCTAGATCCTGGGCTGTTTCTGGATTGCATCCAGTAGTAATGAAGTACAACACTGAAACAGTCAAATAAACCTGGTTTCCATCAATATTTTAGAGGATAACACATGTTAGGTCTAGGTTAGGTCTGGGATTTTCACTCAACAGACTCATACTTTCGCATTCTTCACATACTTGTTCAACGGATCCTGTTTTTTTTTCTGGTTTGGATCACGTAGTAATGTGGTATCACACTGAAATAGTCAATTATACCTGGTTTCGATCAATATATTAGAGAATAATTCATGTTAGGTCTAGGTTAGGTCTGGGATTTGCTCTGATCAGGCTCATTCTTTCGCATATTTCTCATACTTCATGGCTAGATCCTGGGCTGTTTCTGGATTGCATCCAGTAGTAATGAAGTACAACACTGAAACAGTCAAATAAACCTGGTTTCCATCAATATTTTAGAGGATAACGCATGTTAGGTCTAGGTTAGGCCTGGGATTTTCACTCATCAGACTCATTCTTTCGCATTCTTCACATACTTGTTGAACGGATCCTGGGTTTTTTCTGGTTTGGATCACGTAGTAATGTGGGACCACACTGAAACAATCAATTTAACCTGGTCATGATAAATATTTTAGAGGATAACGCATGTTAGGTCTGGGTCCGCTCTAGGATTTGCTCACGTCAGGCTCATACTTTCGCATATTTCTCATGCTTCATGGCTAGATCCTGGGCTATTTCTGGTTTGGATCTCGTTGTAATGTGGTACCACACTGAAACTGTCAATTAAACCTGGTTTGGATCAATATTTTAGAGGATAACGCAAGTTAGGTCTGGGATAGGTCTGGGATTTGCCCTCATCAGGCTCATACTTTCGCGTTTTTCACACACTTGTTGAACTGATCCTGGGTTTTTTCCGTTTTGGATCACGTAGTAATGTGGTACAACACTGAAACAGACAATTAAACCTGGTTTCCATCAATATTTTAGAGGACAACGCATGTTAGGTCTAGGTTAGGCCTCGGATTTGCCTTCATCAGGGTCATACTTTTGCATATTTCTCATACTTCATGGCTAGATCCTGGGCTGTTTCTGGATTGGATCACGTAGTAATGTGGTACCACACTGAAACAGTCAATTAAACCTGGTTTTGATCAATATTTTAGAGAATAATTCATGTTAGGTCTAGGTTAGGTTTGGGATTTGCTCTCATCAGGCTCATACTTTCGCATAGTTCTCATACTTCATGGCTAGATCCTGGGCTGTTTCTGGATTGTATCACGTAGTAATGTGGTACCACGCCGAAACAGTCAACTGAACCTGGTTTCGTTCAATATTTTAGAGGATAACGCAAGTTAGGTCTGGGATAGGTCTGGGATTTGCCCTCAGCAGGCTCATACTTTCGCGTTTTTCACATACTCGTTGAACAGATCCTGGGTTTTTTCTGCTTTGGGTCACGTAGTAATGTGGTACCACACTGAAACAGTCGATTAAACCAGGTTTCGATCAATATTTTTGAGGATAATGCATGTTAGGTCTAGGTTAGGCCTGGGATTTTCACTCATCAGACTCATACTTTCGCATTCTTCACATACTTGTTGAACGGATCCTGGGTTTTTTCTGGTTTGGATCACGTAGTAATGTGGGACCACACTGAAACAATCAATTAAACCTGGTCATGATAAATATTTTAGAGGATAACGCATGTTAGGTCTGGGTTAGGTCTAGGATTTGCCATCGTCAGTCTCATACTTTCGCATATTTCTCATACTTCATGCCTAGATCCTGGGCTATTTCTGGATTGGATCACGTAGTAATGTGGTACCACGTTGAAACAGTCAATTAAACCTGGTTTCGATCAATATTTTAGAGGATAACGCAAGTTAGGTCTGAGATAGGTCTGGGATTCGCCCTCATCAGGCTCATACTAACGCGTTTTCCACATACTTGTTGAACTGATCCTGGGTTTTTTCTGGTTTGGATCACGTAGTAATGTGGTACCACACTGAAACAGTCGATTAAACCTGGTTTCGATCAATATTTTAGAAGATAACGCATGTTAGGTCTGGGACAGGTCTGGGATTTGCCCTCATCAGGCTCATTCTTTCGCATATTTCTCATACTTCATGGCTAGATCGTGGGCTATTTCTGGATTGGATCACGTAGTAATGTGGTACCACGCTGAAACATTCAATTAAACCTGGTCCTGATAAATATTTTAGAGGATAACGCATGTTAGGTTTGGGTTAGGTCTAGGATTTGCCCTCATCAGGCTCATACATTCACATATTTCTCATACTTCATGGCTAGATCCTGGTCTGTTTCTGGATTGTATAACGTAGTAATGTGGTGCCACGCTGAAACAGTCAATTGAACCTGGTTTCGTTCGATATTTTAGAGGATAACACAAGTTAGGTCTGGGATAGGTCTGGGATTTGCACTCAGCAGGCTCATACTTTCGCGTTTTTCACATACTTGTTGAACAGATCCTGGGTTTCCTCTGGTTTGGATCACGTAGTAATGTGGTACAACACTGAAACAGTCAATTAATCCTGGTTTCCATCAATATTTTAGAGGACAACGCATGTTAAGTCTAGGTTAGGCCTGGGATTCGCCTTCATCAGGGTCATACTTTCGCATATTTCTCATACTTCATGGCTAGATCCTGGGCTGTTTCTGGATTGGATCACGTAGTAATGTGGTACCACACTGAAACAGTCAATTAAACCTGGTTTTGATCAATATTTTAGAGAATAATTCATGTTAGGTCTAGGGTAGGTCTGGGATTTGCTCTCATCAGGCTCATACTTTCGCATATTTCTCATACTTCATGGCTAGATCCTGGGCTGTTTCTGGATTGTATCACGTAGTAATGTGGTACCACGCTGAAACAGTCAATTAAACCTGGTTTCGATCAATATTTTAGAGGATAACGCAAGTTAGGTCTGGGATAGGTCTGGGGTTCGCCCTCATCAGGCACATACTTTCGCAGTTTTAACATGCATGTTGACATGATCGAGGGTTTTTTCTGGTTTGGATCACGTAGTAATGTGGTACCACACTGAAACAGTCGATTAAACCTGGTTTAGATCAATATTTTTGTGGATAACGCATGTTAGGTCTAGGTTAGGTCTGGGATTTTCACTCATAAGACTCATAATTTCGCATTCTTTACATACTTGTTGAACGGATCCTGTGTTTTTTCTGGTTTGGATCACGTAGTAATGCGGTACCACACTCAAACTGTCGACTAAACCTGGTTTCGATTAATATTTTTGAGGATAACGCATGTTAGGTCTGGGATAGGTCTGGGATTTGCCCTCCTCAGGCACATACTTTCGCAGTTTTAACATGCATGTTGACCTTATCGAGGGTTTTTTCTGGTTTGGATCACGTAGTAATGTGGTACCACACTGAAACAGTCGATTAAACCTGGTTTGGATCAATATTTTTGAGGATAACGCATGTTAGGTCTACGTTAGGCCGCGGATTTTCACTCATCAGACTCATACTATCGCATTCTTCACATACTTGTTGAACGGATCCTGGGTTTTTACTGGTTGGGATCACGTAGTAATGTGGTACCACACTGAAACAATCAATTAAACCTGGTTTTGATCAATATTATAGAGAATAATTCATGTTAGGTCTAGGTTAGGTCTGGGATTTGCTCCCATCAGGCTCATTCTTTCGCATATTTCTCATACCTGATGGCTAGATCCTGGGCCTTTTCTGGATTGCATCACGTAGTAATGAAGTACAACACTGAAACAGTCAATTAAACCTGGTTCCGCTCAATATTTTAGAAGATAACGCATGTTAGGTCTAGGTTAGGCCTGGGATTTGCCCTCATCAGGGTCATACTTTCGCAGTTTTAACATGTATGTTGACCTGATCGAGGGTTTTTTCTGCTTTGGATCACGTAGTAAAGTGGTACCACAACTAAAACAGTCAATTAAACCTGGTTTCGATCACTATTTTAGAGGATAACTCAAGTTAGGTCTGGGATAGTTCTGGGATTAGCCCTCATCAGGCTCATACTTTCGCGTTTTTCACATACTTGTTGAACAGATCCTGGTTTGTTTCTGGTTTGGATCACGTAGTAGTGTGGTACCACACTGAAACAGTCCATTAAACCTGGTTTGGATCAATATTTTAGAGGATAACGCATGTTAGGTCTAGGTTAGGTCTGGGATTTGCCCCCATCAGGCTCACACTTTCGCATATTTCTCATACTTCATGGCTAGATCCTGGGCTGTTTCTGGATTGTATCACGTAGTAATGTGGTACCACACTGAAACAGTCGACTAAACCTGGTTTCGATTAATATTTTTGAGGATAACGCATGTTAGGTCTGGGATAGGTCTGGGATTTGCCCTCATCAGGCTCATACTTTCGCAGTTTTAACATGCGTGTTGACCTGATCGATGGTTTTTTCTGCTTTGGATCACGTAGTAAAGTGGTACCTCACTGAAGCAGTCAATTAAACCTGGATACGACCAATATTTTAGAGGTTACACCATGTTAGGTCTAGGTTAGGCCTGGGATTTTCACACATCAGACCCATACTTTCGCATTCTTCACATACTTGTTGAACGGATCGTGGGTTTTTTCTGGTTTGGATCGAGTAGTAATGTGGGACCACACTGAAACAGTCCATTAAACCTAGTTTCGATCAATATTTTAGAGGATAACGCATGTTAGGTCTAGGTTAGGTCTGGGATTTGCTCTCATCAGGCTCATTCTTTCGCATATTCCTCATACTTGATGGCTAGATCCTGGGCTTTTTCTGGATTGCATCCAGTAGTAATGAAGTACATCATTGAAACAGTCAAATAAACCTGGTTTCCATCAATATTTTAGAGGATAACGCATGTTAGGTCTAGGTTAGGTCTGGGATTTTCACTCATCAGACTCATACTTTCGCACACTTCACATACTCGTTGAACAGATCCAGGGTTATTTTCTGGTTTGGATCACATAGTAATGTGGTGCCACACTGAAACAGTCGATTAAACCAGGTTTCGATCAATATTTTTGAGGATAACGCATGTTAGGTCTAGGTTAGGCCTGGGATTTTCACTCATCAGACTCATACTTTCGCATTCTTCACATTCTTGTTGAACGGATCCTGGGTTTTTACTGGATTGGATCACGTAGTAATGTGGTACCACACTGAAACAGTCAATTAAACCTGGTTTCGATCAATATTTTAGAGGATAACGCAAGTTAGGTCTGGGATTTGCCCTCATCAGGCTCATACTTGAGCGTTTTTCACATACTTGTTGAACAGATCCTGGTTTTTTTCTGGATTGGATCACGTAGTAGTGTGGTACCACACTGAAACAGTCCATTAAACCTAGTTTCGATCAATATTTTAGAGGATAACGCATGTTAGGTCTAGGTTAGGTCTGGGATTTTCACTTGTCAGACTCATACTTTCGCATTCTTCACATACTTGTTGAACGGATCGTGGGTTTTTTCTGGTTTGGATCGCGTAGTAATGTGGACCTCACTGAAACAGTCAATTAAACCTGGTTTCGGTCAATATTTTAGAGAATAATTCATGTTAGGTCTAGGTTAGGTCTGGGATTTGCTCTCATCAGGCTCATTCTTTCGCATATTTCTCATACTTGATGGCTAGATCCTGGGCTTTTTCTGGATTGCATCCAGTAGTAATGAAGTACAACATTGAAACAGTCAAATAAACCTGGTTTCCATCAATATTTTAGAGGATAACGCATGTTAGGTCTAGGTTAGGCCTGGGATTTTCACTCATCAGACTCATACTTTCGCATTCTTCACATTCTTGTTGAACGGATCCTGGGTTTTTACTGGATTGGATCACGTAGTAATGTGGTACCACACTGAAACAGTCCATTAAACCTAGTTTCGATCAATATTTTAGAGGATAACGCATGTTAGGTCTAGGTTAGGTCTGGGATTTTCACTTGTCAGACTCATACTTTCGCATTCTTCACATACTTGTTGAACGGATCGTGGGTTTTTTCTGGTTTGGATCGCGTAGTAATGTGGACCTCACTGAAACAGTCGATTAAACCAGGTTTCGATCAATATTTTTGAGAATAACGCATGTTAGATCTAGGTTAGGCCTGGGATTTTCACTCATCAGACTCATACTTTCGCATTCTTCACATACTTGTTGAACGGATCCTGGGTTTTTACTGGATTGGATCACGTAGTAATGTGGTACCACACTGAAACAGTCAATTAAACCTGGTTTCGATCAATATTTTAGAGGATAACGCAAGTTAGGTCTGGGATAGGTCTGGGATTTGCCCTCATCAGGCTCATACTTGAGCGTTTTTCACATACTTGTTGAACAGATCCTGGTTTTTTTCTGGTTTGGATCACGTAGTAATGTGGTACCACACTGAAACAGTCAATTAAACCTGGTTTCGATCAATATTTTAGAGGATAACGCAAGTTAGGTCTGGGATAGGTCTGGGATTTGCCCTCAGCAGGCTCATACTTTCGCGTTTTTCACATACTTTTTGAACAGATCCTGGGTTTTTTCTGGTTTGGGTCACGTAGTAATGTGGTACCACACTGAAACAGTCGATTAATCCAGGTTTCGATCAATATTTTTGAGGATAATGCATGTTAGGTCTAGGTTAGGCCTGGGATTTTCACTCATCAGACTCATACTTTCGCATTCTTCACATACTTGTTGAACGGATCCTGGGTTTTTTCTGGTTTGGATCACGTAGTAATGTGGGACCACACTGAAACAATCAATTAAACCTGGTCATGATAAATATTTTAGAGGATAACGCATGTTAGGTCTGGGATAGGTCTGGGATTTGCCCTCATCAGGCTCATACTTTCGCGTTTTTCACATACTTGTTGAACAGATCCTGGTTTTTTTCTGGTTTGGATGACGTAGTAGTGTGGTACCACACTGAAACAGTCCATTAAACCTGGTTTGGGTCAATATTATAGAGGGTAACGCATGTTAGGTCTAGGTTAGGTCTGGGATTTTCTCTTATCAGACTCATACTTTCGCATTCTTCACATACTTGTTGAACGGATCCTGGGTTTTTTCTGGTTTGGATCACGTAATAATGCGGGACCACACTGAAACCATCAATTAAACCTGGTTTCGATCAATATTTTAGAGAATAATTCATGTTAGGTCTAGGTTAGGTCTGGGATTTGCTCTCATCAGGCTCATTCTTTCGCTTATTTCTCATACTTGATGGCAAGATCCTGGGCTTTTTCTGGATTGCATCACGTAGTAATGAAGTACCACGCTGAAACAGTCAATTAAACCTGGTTTCGATCGATATTTTAGAGGATAACGCAAGTTAGGTCTGGGATAGGTCTGGGATTCGCCCTCGTCAGGCTCATACTTTCGCGTTTTTCACATACTTGTTGAACAGATCCAGGGTTTTTTCTGGTTTGGGTCACGTAGTAATGTGGTACCACACTGAAACAGTCGATTAAACCTGGTTTCGAGTAACATTTTTGAGGATAACGCATGTTAGGTCTAGGTTACGCCTGGGATTTTCACTCATCAGACTCATACTTTCGCATTCTTCACATACTTGTTGAACGGATCCTGGGTTTTTACTGGATTGGATCACGTAGCAATGTGGTACCACACTGGAACAGTCGATTAAACCTGGTTTCGATCAATATTTTAGAGGATAACGCAAGTTTGGTCTGGGATAGGTCTGGGATTTGCCCTCATCAGGCTCACACTATCGCATATTTCTCATACTTCATGGCTAGATCCTGGGCTGATTCTGGATTGTATCACGTAGTAATGTGGTACCACACTGAAACAGTCGACTGAACCTGGTTTCGATTAATATTTTTGAGGATAACGCATGTTAGGTCTGGGATAGGTCTGGGATTTGCCCTCATCAGGCTCATACTTTCGCAGTTTTAACATGCGTGTTGACCTGATCGAGGGTTTTTTCTCCTTTGGATCACGTAGTAAAGTGGTACCTCACTGAAGCAGTCAATTAAACCTGGATACGACCAATATTTTAGAGGTTACACCATGTTAGGTCTAGGTTAGGTCTGGGATTTGCTCTCATCAGGCTCATTCTTTCGCATATTTCTCATACTTGATGGCTAGATCCTGGGCTTTTTCTGGATTGCATCCAGTAGTAATGAAGTGCAACATTGAAACAGTCAAATAAACCTGGTTTCCATCAATATTTTAGAGGATAACGCATGTTAGGTCTAGGTTAGGTCTGGGATTTTCACTCATCAGACTCATACTTTCGCACACTTCACATACTCGTTGAACAGATCCTGGGTTATTTTCTGGTTTGGATCACATAGTAATGTGGTGCCACACTGAAACAGTCGATTAAACTAGGTTTCGATCAATATTTTTGAGGAGAACGCATGTTAGGTCTAGGTTAGGCCTGGGATTTTCACTCATCGGACTCATACTTTCGCATTCTTCACATACTTGTTGAACGGATCCTGGGTTTTTACTGGATTGGATCACGTAGTAATGTGGTACCACACTGAAACAGTCAATTAAACCTGGTTTCGATCAATATTTTAGAGGATAACGCAAGTTAGGTCTGGGATAGGTCTGGGATTTGCCCTCATCAGGCTCATACTTGAGCGTTTTTCACATACTTGTTGAACAGATCCTGGTTTTTTTCTGGTTTGGATCACGTAGTAGTGTGGTACCACACTGAAACAGTCCATTAAACCTAGTTTCGATCAATATTTTAGAGGATAACGCATGTTAGGTCTAGGTTAGGTCTGGGATTTTCACTTATCAGACTCATGCTTTCGCATTCTTTACATACTTGTTGAACGGATCCTGTGTTTTTTCTGGTTTGGATCACGTAGTAATGCGGTACCACACTCAAACTGTCGACTAAACCTGGTTTCGATTAATATTTCTGAGGATAACGCATGTTAGAACTGGGATAGGTCTGGGATTTGCCCTCATCAGGCACATACTTTCGCAGTTTTAACATACATGTTTGCCTGATCGAGGGTTTTTCTGCTTTGGATCACGTAGTAATGTGGTACCACACTGAAACAGTCGATTAAACCCGGTTTGGATCAATATTTTTGAGGATAACGCGTGTTAGGTCTACGTTAGGCCGCGGATTTTCACTCATCAGACTCATACTTTCGCATTCTTCACATACTTGTTGAACGGATCCTGGGTTTTTACTGGTTGGGATCACGTAGTAATGTGGTACCACACTGAAACATTCAATTAAACCAGGTCTTGACAAATATTTTACAGGAGAACGCATGTTAGGTCTGGGTTAGGTCTAGGATTTGCCCCCATCAGGCTCACACTTTCGCATATTTCTCATACTTCATGGCTGGATCCTGGGCTATTTCTGGATTGGATCACGTAGTAATGTGGTACCACACTGAAACAGTCAATTAAACCTGGTTTTGATCAATATTATAGAGAATAATTCATGTTAGGTCTAGGTTAGGTCTGGGATTTGCTCACATCGTGCTCATTCTTTCGCATATTTCTCATACTTCATGGCTAGATCCTGGGCATTTCCTGGATTGCATCACGTAGTAATGAAGTACAACACTGAAACAGTCAATTAAACCTGGTTTCCATCAATATTTTAGAGGACAACGCATGTTAGGTCTGGGATAGGTCTGGGATTTGCCCTCATCAGGCTCACACATTCGCATATTTCTCATACTTCATGGCTAGATCCTGGGCTGTTTCTGGATTGTATCACGTAGTAATGTGGTACCACACTGAAACAGTCGACTGAACCTGGTTTCGATTAATATTTTTGAGGATAACGCATGTTAGGTCTGGGATAGGTCTGGGATTTGCCCTCATCAGGCTCATACTTTCGCAGTTTTAACATGCGTGTTGACCTGATCGAGGGTTTTTTCTGCTTTGGATCACGTAGTAGAGTGGTACCTCACTGAAGCAGTCAAGTAAACCTGGATACGACCAATATTTTAGGGGTTACACCATGTTAGGTCTAGGTTAGGCCTGGGATTTTCACACATCAGACTCATACTTTCGCATTCTTCACATACTTGTTGAACGGATCCTGAGTTTTTTCTGGTTTGGATCACGTAGTAATGTGGTACCACACTGAAACAGTCAATTAAACCTGGTTTCGATCAATATTTTAGAGAATAATTCATGTTAGGTCTAGGTTAGGTCTGGGATTTGCTCTCATCAGGCTCATTCTTTCGCATATTTCTCATACCTGATGGCTAGATCCTGGGCCTTTTCTGGATTGCATCACGTAGTAATGAAGTACAACACTGAAACAGTCAATTAAACCTGGTTTCGCTCAATATTTTAGAAGATAACGCATGTTAGGTCTAGGTTAGGCCTGGGATTTTCACACATCAGACTCATACATTCGCATTCTTCACATACTTGTTGAACGGATCGCGGGTTTTTTCTGGTTTGGATCGCGTAGTAATGTGGGACCACACTGAAACAGTCAATTAAACCTGGTTTCGGTCAATATTTTAGAGAATAATACATGCTAGGTCTAGGTTAGGTCTGGGATTTGCTCTCATCAGGCTCATTCTTTCGCATATTTCCCATACTTGATGGCTAGATCCTGGGCTTTTTCTGGATTGCATCCAGTAGTAATGAAGTACAACACTGAAACAGTCAATTAAACCTGGTTTCGCTCAATATTTTAGAAGATAACGCATGTTAGGTCTAGGTTAGGCCTGGGATTTTCACACATCAGACTCATACATTCGCATTCTTCACATACTTGTTGAACGGATCGCGGGTTTTTTCTGGTTTGGATCGCGTAGTAATGTGGGACCACACTGAAACAGTCAATTAAACCTGGTTTCGGTCAATATTTTAGAGAATAATACATGCTAGGTCTAGGTTAGGTCTGGGATTTGCTCTCATCAGGCTCATTCTTTCGCATATTTCCCATACTTGATGGCTAGATCCTGGGCTTTTTCTGGATTGCATCCAGTAGTAATGAAGTACAACACTGAAACAGTCAAATAAACCTGGTTTCCATCAATATTTTAGAGGACAACACAAGTTAGGTCAGGGATAGATCTGGGGATTTGCCCTCATCAGGCTCATACTTACGCGTTTTTCACATTCTTATTGAACAGATCCTGGGTTTTTCGGGTTTGGATCACGCAGTAATGTGGTACCACACTGAAACAGTCGATTAAACCTGGTTTCGATCAATATTTTAGAGGATAGCGCATGTTAGGTCTGGGATAGGTCTGGGATTTGCCCACATCAGGATCATACTTTCGCATTTTTCACATACTTGTTGAACAGATACTGGGTTATTTCTGGTTTGGATCACGTAGTAATGTGGTACCACACTGAGACGTTCAATTAAACCTGGTCTTGATAATTATTTTAGAGGATAACGCATGTTATGTCTGGGTTAGGTCTAAGATTTGCTCTCAGCAGGCTCATACTTTCGCATATTTCTCATACTTGATGGCTAGATCCTGGGCTTTTTCTTGATTGGATCACGTAGTAATGTGGTACCACTCTGAAACAGTCCATTAAACCTGGTTTCGATCAATATTTTAGAGAATAATTCAAGTTAGGTCTAGGTTAGGCCTGGGATTTGCTCTCATCAGGCTGGTACTTTCGCATATTTCTCATACTTGATGGCCAGATCGTAGGCTTCCTTTGGTTTGGATCACGAAGTAATGTGATGCCACACTGAAACTGTCAATTAAACCTGGTCTTGCCAAATATTTTAGAGGATAACGCATGTTAGGTCTGGGTTAGGTCTAGGATTTGCCCTAATCAGGCTCATAATTTCGCATATTTCTCATACTTCATGGCTAGATCCTGGGCTTTTTCTGGTTTGGATCACGCAGTAATGTGGTACCACACTGAAACAGTCCATTAAACCTGGTTTCGATCAATATTTTAGAGAATAATTCATGTTAGGTCTAGGTTAGGTCTGGGATTTGCTCTCATCGGGCTCATTCTTTCGCATATTTCTCATGCTTCATGGCTAGATCCTGGGCTATTTCTGGATTGCATCATGTAGTAATGTAGTACCACCCCGAAACAGTCAATTAAACCTGGTTTCCATCAATATTTTAGAGGACAACACAAGTTAGGTCTGGGATAGATCTGGGATTTGCCCACATCAGGATCATACTTTCGCATTTTTCACATACTTGTTGAACAGATACTGGGTTTTTTCTGGTTTGGATAACGTAGTAATGTGGTACCACACTGAAACGTTCAATTAAACCTGGTTTCGATAAATATTTTAGAGGATAACGCATGTTATGTCTGGGATAGGTCTGGGATTTGCCCTCGTCAAGCTCATAGTTTCGCGTTTCTTACATACTTGTAGAACAGATCCTGGGATTTTTCTGGTTTGGATCCCGTAGTAATGTGGTACCACACTGAAACAGTCCATAAAACCTGGTTTCGAACAATATTTTAGAGAATAATTCATGTTAGGTCTAGGTTAGGTCGGGGATTTGCTCTCATCAGACTCATACTTACGCATACTTCACATACTTGTTAAACAGATCCTGGGTTTTTTTCTGGTTTGGATCACGTAGTAATGTGGTACCACACTGAAACAGTCGATTAAACCTGGTTTCGATCTATATTTTTGAGGATAACGCGTGTTAGGTCTAGGTTAGGCCTGAGATTATCACTCATCAGACTCATACTTTCGCATTCTTCACATACTTGTTGAACGGATCCTGGGTTTTTTCTGGTTTGGATCACGTAGTAATGTGGTACCAGACTGAAACATTCAATTAAACCTGGTCTTGATATATATTTTACAGGATAACGCATGTTAGGTCTGGGTAAGGTCTAGGATTTGCCATCATCAGGCTCATAATTTCGCATATTTCTCATACTTCATGGCTTGATCCTGGGCTTTGTCTGGATTGGATCACGTAGTATTGTGGTACCACACTGAAACACTAAATTAAACCTGGTTTCGATCAATATTTTAGAGGATAACGCAAGTTTGGTCTGGGATTGGTGTGGGATTTGCCCTCATCAGGGTCATATTTTCGCATTTTTCTCATACTTGTAGAACAGATCCCTGGCGTTTTCAGGTTTGTATCACGTAGTAATGTGGTACCACACTGAAACAGTCGATTAAACCTGGTTTCGATCAATATTTTAGAGGATAACGCAAGTTATGTCTGGGATAGGTCTGGGATTTGCCCTCATCAGGCTCATACTTTCGCATTTTTCACATACTTGTTGAACAGATCCCGGGTTTTTTCTGGTTTGGATCACGCAGTAATGTAGTACCACACTGAAACAGTCCATTAAACCTGGTTTCGATCAATATTTTGGAGAATAATTCATGTTAGGTCTAGGTTAGGTCTGGGATTTTCACTCATCAGGCTCATTCTTTCGCATATTTCTCATACTTCATGGCTAGATCCTGGGCTGTTTCTGGATTGTATCACGTAGTAATGTGGTACCACACTGAAACAGTCGACTGAACCTGGTTTCGATTAATATTTTTGAGGATAACGCATGTTAGGTCTGGGATAGGTCTGGGATTTGCCCTCATCAGGCTCATACTTTCGCAGTTTTAACATGCGTGTTGACCTGATCGAGGGTTTTTTCTGCTTTGGATCACGTAGTAGAGTGGTACCTCACTGAAGCAGTCAAGTAAACCTGGATACGACCAATATTTTAGGGGTTACACCATGTTAGGTCTAGGTTAGGCCTGGGATTTTCACACATCAGACTCATACTTTCGCATTCTTCACATACTTGTTGAACGGATCCTGAGTTTTTTCTGGTTTGGATCACGTAGTAATGTGGTACCACACTGAAACAGTCAATTAAACCTGGTTTCGATCAATATTTTAGAGAATAATTCATGTTAGGTCTAGGTTAGGTCTGGGATTTGCTCTCATCAGGCTCATTCTTTCGCATATTTCTCATACCTGATGGCTAGATCCTGGGCCTTTTCTGGATTGCATCACGTAGTAATGAAGTACAACACTGAAACAGTCAATTAAACCTGGTTTCGCTCAATATTTTAGAAGATAACGCATGTTAGGTCTAGGTTAGGCCTGGGATTTTCACACATCAGACTCATACATTCGCATTCTTCACATACTTGTTGAACGGATCGCGGGTTTTTTCTGGTTTGGATCGCGTAGTAATGTGGGACCACACTGAAACAGTCAATTAAACCTGGTTTCGGTCAATATTTTAGAGAATAATACATGCTAGGTCTAGGTTAGGTCTGGGATTTGCTCTCATCAGGCTCATTCTTTCGCATATTTCCCATACTTGATGGCTAGATCCTGGGCTTTTTCTGGATTGCATCCAGTAGTAATGAAGTACAACACTGAAACAGTCAATTAAACCTGGTTTCGCTCAATATTTTAGAAGATAACGCATGTTAGGTCTAGGTTAGGCCTGGGATTTTCACACATCAGACTCATACATTCGCATTCTTCACATACTTGTTGAACGGATCGCGGGTTTTTTCTGGTTTGGATCGCGTAGTAATGTGGGACCACACTGAAACAGTCAATTAAACCTGGTTTCGGTCAATATTTTAGAGAATAATACATGCTAGGTCTAGGTTAGGTCTGGGATTTGCTCTCATCAGGCTCATTCTTTCGCATATTTCCCATACTTGATGGCTAGATCCTGGGCTTTTTCTGGATTGCATCCAGTAGTAATGAAGTACAACACTGAAACAGTCAAATAAACCTGGTTTCCATCAATATTTTAGAGGACAACACAAGTTAGGTCAGGGATAGATCTGGGGATTTGCCCTCATCAGGCTCATACTTACGCGTTTTTCACATTCTTATTGAACAGATCCTGGGTTTTTCGGGTTTGGATCACGCAGTAATGTGGTACCACACTGAAACAGTCGATTAAACCTGGTTTCGATCAATATTTTAGAGGATAGCGCATGTTAGGTCTGGGATAGGTCTGGGATTTGCCCACATCAGGATCATACTTTCGCATTTTTCACATACTTGTTGAACAGATACTGGGTTATTTCTGGTTTGGATCACGTAGTAATGTGGTACCACACTGAAACATTCAATTAAACCAGGTCTTGATAAATATTTTACAGGAGAACGCATGTTAGGTCTGGGTTAGGTCTAGGATTTGCCCCCATCAGGCTCACACTTTCGCATATTTCTCATACTTCATGGCTGGATCCTGGGCTATTTCTGGATTGGATCACGTAGTAATGTGGTACCACACTGAAACAGTCAATTAAACCTGGTTTTGATCAATATTATAGAGAATAATTCATGTTAGGTCTAGGTTAGGTCTGGGATTTGCTCACATCGTGCTCATTCTTTCGCATATTTCTCATACTTCATGGCTAGATCCTGGGCATTTCCTGGATTGCATCACGTAGTAATGAAGTACAACACTGAAACAGTCAATTAAACCTGGTTTCCATCAATATTTTAGAGGACAACGCATGTTAGGTCTGGGATAGGTCTGGGATTTGCCCTCATCAGGCTCACACATTCGCATATTTCTCATACTTCATGGCTAGATCCTGGGCTGTTTCTGGATTGTATCACGTAGTAATGTGGTACCACACTGAAACAGTCGACTGAACCTGGTTTCGATTAATATTTTTGAGGATAACGCATGTTAGGTCTGGGATAGGTCTGGGATTTGCCCTCATCAGGCTCATACTTTCGCAGTTTTAACATGCGTGTTGACCTGATCGAGGGTTTTTTCTGCTTTGGATCACGTAGTAGAGTGGTACCTCACTGAAGCAGTCAAGTAAACCTGGATACGACCAATATTTTAGGGGTTACACCATGTTAGGTCTAGGTTAGGCCTGGGATTTTCACACATCAGACTCATACTTTCGCATTCTTCACATACTTGTTGAACGGATCCTGAGTTTTTTCTGGTTTGGATCACGTAGTAATGTGGTACCACACTGAAACATTCAATTAAACCTGGTTTCGATCAATATTTTAGGGAAAAATTCGTGTTAGGTCTAGGTTAGGTCTGGGATTTGCTCTCATCCGGCTCATTCTTTCGCATATTTCTCATACCTGATGGCTAGATCCTGGGCCTTTTCTGGATTGCATCACGTAGTAATGAAGTACAACACTGAAACAGTCAATTAAACCTGGTTTCGCTCAATATTTTAGAAGATAACGCATGTTAGGTCTAGGTTAGGCCTGGGATTTTCACACATCAGACTCATACATTCGCATTCTTCACATACTTGTTGAACGGATCGCGGGTTTTTTCTGGTTTGGATCGCGTAGTAATGTGGGACCACACTGAAACAGTCAATTAAACCTGGTTTCGGTCAATATTTTAGAGAATAATACATGCTAGGTCTAGGTTAGGTCTGGGATTTGCTCTCATCAGGCTCATTCTTTCGCATATTTCCCATACTTGATGGCTAGATCCTGGGCTTTTTCTGGATTGCATCCAGTAGTAATGAAGTACAACACTGAAACAGTCAATTAAACCTGGTTTCGCTCAATATTTTAGAAGATAACGCATGTTAGGTCTAGGTTAGGCCTGGGATTTTCACACATCAGACTCATACATTCGCATTCTTCACATACTTGTTGAACGGATCGCGGGTTTTTTCTGGTTTGGATCGCGTAGTAATGTGGGACCACACTGAAACAGTCAATTAAACCTGGTTTCGGTCAATATTTTAGAGAATAATACATGCTAGGTCTAGGTTAGGTCTGGGATTTGCTCTCATCAGGCTCATTCTTTCGCATATTTCCCATACTTGATGGCTAGATCCTGGGCTTTTTCTGGATTGCATCCAGTAGTAATGAAGTACAACACTGAAACAGTCAAATAAACCTGGTTTCCATCAATATTTTAGAGGACAACACAAGTTAGGTCAGGGATAGATCTGGGGATTTGCCCTCATCAGGCTCATACTTACGCGTTTTTCACATTCTTATTGAACAGATCCTGGGTTTTTCGGGTTTGGATCACGCAGTAATGTGGTACCACACTGAAACAGTCGATTAAACCTGGTTTCGATCAATATTTTAGAGGATAGCGCATGTTAGGTCTGGGATAGGTCTGGGATTTGCCCACATCAGGATCATACTTTCGCATTTTTCACATACTTGTTGAACAGATACTGGGTTATTTCTGGTTTGGATCACGTAGTAATGTGGTACCACACTGAGACGTTCAATTAAACCTGGTCTTGATAATTATTTTAGAGGATAACGCATGTTATGTCTGGGTTAGGTCTAAGATTTGCTCTCAGCAGGCTCATACTTTCGCATATTTCTCATACTTGATGGCTAGATCCTGGGCTTTTTCTTGATTGGATCACGTAGTAATGTGGTACCACTCTGAAACAGTCCATTAAACCTGGTTTCGATCAATATTTTAGAGAATAATTCAAGTTAGGTCTAGGTTAGGCCTGGGATTTGCTCTCATCAGGCTGGTACTTTCGCATATTTCTCATACTTGATGGCCAGATCGTAGGCTTCCTTTGGTTTGGATCACGAAGTAATGTGATGCCACACTGAAACTGTCAATTAAACCTGGTCTTGCCAAATATTTTAGAGGATAACGCATGTTAGGTCTGGGTTAGGTCTAGGATTTGCCCTAATCAGGCTCATAATTTCGCATATTTCTCATACTTCATGGCTAGATCCTGGGCTTTTTCTGGTTTGGATCACGCAGTAATGTGGTACCACACTGAAACAGTCCATTAAACCTGGTTTCGATCAATATTTTAGAGAATAATTCATGTTAGGTCTAGGTTAGGTCTGGGATTTGCTCTCATCGGGCTCATTCTTTCGCATATTTCTCATGCTTCATGGCTAGATCCTGGGCTATTTCTGGATTGCATCATGTAGTAATGTAGTACCACCCCGAAACAGTCAATTAAACCTGGTTTCCATCAATATTTTAGAGGACAACACAAGTTAGGTCTGGGATAGATCTGGGATTTGCCCACATCAGGATCATACTTTCGCATTTTTCACATACTTGTTGAACAGATACTGGGTTTTTTCTGGTTTGGATCACGTAGTAATGTGGTACCACACTGAAACGTTCAATTAAACCTGGTTTCGATAAATATTTTAGAGGATAACGCAAGTTATGTCTGGGATAGGTCTGGGATTTGCCCTCGTCAAGCTCATAGTTTCGCGTTTCTTACATACTTGTAGAACAGATCCTGGGATTTTTCTGGTTTGGATCCCGTAGTAATGTGGTACCACACTGAAACAGTCCATAAAACCTGGTTTCGAACAATATTTTGGAGAATAATTCATGTTAGGTCTAGGTTAGGTCTGGGATTTTCCCTCATCAGGCTCATTCTTTCGCATATTTCTCATACTTGATGGCTAGATCCTGGGCTTTTTCTGGATTGCATCACGTAGTAATGTAGTACCACACTGAAACAGTCAATTAGACCTAGTTTCCATCAATATTTTAGAGGATAACGCAAGTTAGGTCTGGCATAGGTCTGGGATTTGCCCTCATCAGGGTCACACTTTCGCATTTTTCACATACTTGTTAAACAGATCCTGGAGTTTCTGATTTGGATCACGCGGTAATATGGTACCACACTGAAACAGTCCACTAAACCTGGCTTCGATCAATATTTTTGAGGATAACTCATGCTAGGTCTAGGTTAGGCCTGGGATTTGCCCCCTTCAGATCCATACTTTCGCATATTTCTCATACTTCATAGCTAGATCCTGGGTTTTTCTGCATTGGATCACGTAGTAAAGTGGTACCACACTACAACAGTCAATTAAACCTGGTTTCGATCAATAAATTAGAGGACGACGCAAGTTAGGTCTGGGATAGTTCTGGGATTTGCTCTCATCAGGGTCATACTTTCGCATTTTTCACATATTTGTTGAACAGATCCTGGGTTTTTTCTGGTTTGGATCACGCAGTAATGTGGTACCGCACTGAAACTGTCCACTAAACCTGGTTTCGATCAATATTTTAGAGGATAAGGCATGTTATGTCTAGGTTAGGCCAGGGATTTTCACTCATCAGACTCATACTTTCGCATTCCTCACATACTTGTTGAACGGATCCTGGGTTTTTACTGGTTTGGATCACGTAGTAATGTGGTACCACACTGAAACAGTCAATTAAACCTGGTTTCGATCAATATTTTAGAGGACGACGCAAGTTAGGTCTGGGATAGTTCTGGGATTTGCTCTCATCAGGGTCATACTTTCGCATTTTTCACATACTTGTTGAACGGATCCTGGGTTTTTTCTGGTGTGGATCACGTAGTAATGTGGTACCACACTGAAACAATCAATTAAGCCTGGTCTTGATAAATATTTTAGAGGATAACGCATGTTAGGTCTAGGTTAGGTCTAGGATTTGCCCTCATCAGGCTCATACTTTCGCATATTTCTCATACTTCATGGCTGGATCCTGGGCTATTTCTGGATGGGATCACGTAGTAATGTGGTACCACACTGAAACAGTCAATTTAACCTAGTTTCGATCAATATTTTAGAGAATAATTCATGTTCGGTCTGGGTTAGGTCTGGGATTTGCTCTCATCTGGCTCATTCTTTCGCATATTTCTCATACTTCATAGCTAGATCCTGGGCTTTATCTGGATTGCATCACGTAGTAATGAAGCACAACACTTGAACAGTCAACTAAACATGGTTTCCATCAATATTTTAGAGGACATGTTAGGTCTAGGTTAGGCCTGGGATTTGTCCTCATCAGGGTCATACTTTCGCAGTTTTAACATACATGTTGACCTGATCGAGGGTTTTTTCTGCTTTGTATCACGTAGTAAAGTGGTACCACACTGAAACAGTCCATTAGACCTGGTTTGGATCAATGTTTTAGAGGATAACGCATGTTAGGTCTAGGTTAGCCCTGGGATTTTCACTCATCAGACTCTTACTTTCGCATTCTTCACATACTTGTTGAACGGATCCTGGGTTTTTTCTGGTTTCGTTCACGTAGTAATGTGTTACCACACTGAAACATTCAATTAAACCTGGTTTCGATCAATATTTTAGGGAAAAATTCGTGTTAGGTCTAGGTTAGGTCTGGGATTTGCTCTCATCCGGCTCATTCTTTCGCATATTTCTCACACTTCATGGCTAGATCCTGGGCTTTTTCTGGATTGGATCACGTAGTAATGAAGCACAACACTGAAACAGTCAACTAAACATGGTTTCCATCAATATTTTAGAGGACATGTTAGGTCTAGGTTAGGCCTGGGATTTGCCCTCATCAGGGTCATACTTTCGCAGTTTTAACATACATGTTGACCTGATCGAGGGTTTTTTCTGCTTTGTATCACGTAGTAAAGTGGTACCACACTGAAACAGTCCATTAGACCTGGTTTGGATCAATGTTTTAGAGGATAACGCATGTTAGGTCTAGGTTAGCCCTGGGATTTTCACTCATCAGACTCTTACTTTCGCATTCTTCACATACTTGTTGAACGGATCCTGGGTTTTTTCTGGTTTCGTTCACGTAGTAATGTGTTACCACACTGAAACATTCAATTAAACCTGGTTTCGATCAATATTTTAGGGAAAAATTCATGTTAGGTCTAGGTTAGGTCTGGGATTTGCTCTCATCCGGCTCATTCTTTCGCATATTTCTCATACTTGTTGGCCAGATCCTGGGCTTCCACTGGTTTGGATCACGTAGTAATGTGATGCCACACTAAAACAGTTAATTAAACCTGGTTTTGATCAATAATTTAGAGGACAACGCAAGTTATGTCTGGGATAGGTCTGGGATTTGCCCTGATCAGGCTCATACTGTCGCGTTTTTCACATACTTGTTAAACAGATCCTGGGTTTTTTCTGGTTTGGATCACGTAGTAATGTGGTACCACACTGAAACAGTCGATTAAAGCTGGTTTCGATCAATATTTTAGAGGATAACGAAAGTTAGGTCTGGGATAGGTCTGGGATTTGCCCTCATGAGACACATACTTTCGCACACTTCACATACTCGTTGAACAGATCCTGGGTTATTTTCTGGTTTGGATCACATAGTAATGTGGTACCACACTGGGACAGTCGATTAAACCAGGTTTCGATCAATATTTTTCAGGATAACGCATGTTAGGTCTAGGTTAGGCCTGGGATTTTCTCTCACCAGACTCATACTTTCGCATTCTTCACATACTTGTTGAACGGATCCAGGGTCTTTTCTGGTTTGGATCACGTAGTAATGTGGGAACACACTGAAACAGTCAATTAAACCTGGTTTCGATCAATATTTTAGGGAGAAATTCATGTTAGTTCTAGGTTAGGTCTGGGATTTGCTCTCATCCGGCTCATTCTTTCGCATATTTCTCATTCTTGTTGGCCAGATCCTGGGCTTCCACTGGTTTGGATCACGTAGTAATGTGATGCCACACTAAAACAGTTAATTAGACCTGGTTTTGATCAATAATTTAGAGGACAACGCAAGTTATGTCTGGGATAGTTCTGGGATTTGCCCTGATCAGGCTCATACTTCCTCACTCTTCACATACTTGTTGTACAGATCCTGGGTTTTTTTCTGCTTTGGATCACGTAGTAATGTGGGAACACACTGAAACAGTCAATTAAACCTGGTTTCGATCAATATTTTAGGGAGAAATTCATGTTAGGTCTAGGTTAGGTCTGGGATTTGCTCTCATCAGGCTCATACTTTCGCATATTTCTCATTCTTGTTGGCCAGATCCTGGGCTTCCACTGGTTTGGATCACGTAGTAATGTGATGCCACACTAAACCTGTCAATTAAACCTGGTTTCGATCAAGATTTTAGAGGATAACGCAAGGTATGTCAGGGATAGATCTGGGGATTTGCCCTCATGAGGCTCATACTTTCGCATTTTTCACATACTTCTTGAACAGATACTGGGTTTTTTCTGGTTTGGATCACGTAGTAATGTGGTACCACACTGAAACGTTCAATTAAACCTGGTCTTGATAATTATTTTAGAGGATAACGCATGTTATGTCTGGGTTAGGTCTAAGATTTGCTCTCAGCAGGCTCATACTTTCGCGTATTTCTCATACTTGATGGCCAGATCCTGGGCTTCCACTGGTTTGGATCACGTAGTAATGTGATGCCACACTAAACCTGTCAATTAAACCTGGTTTCGATCAAGATTTTAGAGGATAACGCAAGGTATGTCAGGGATAGATCTGGGGATTTGCCCTCATGAGGCTCATACTTTCGCATTCTTCACATACTTGTTGAACGGATCCAGGGTCTTTTCTGGTTTGGATCACGTAGTAATGTGGGAACACACTGAAACAGTCAATTAAACCTGGTTTCGATCAATATTTTAGGGAGAAATTCATGTTAGTTCTAGGTTAGGTCTGGGATTTGCTCTCATCCGGCTCATTCTTTCGCATATTTCTCATTCTTGTTGGCCAGATCCTGGGCTTCCACTGGATTGGATCACGTAGTAATGTGGTACCACACTGAAACAGTCGATTAAACCTGGTTTCGATCAATATTTTAGAGGATAACGCAAGTTATGTCTGCGATAGGTCTGGGATTTGCCCTCGTCAGGCTCATACTTCCTCACTCTTCACATACTTGTTGTACAGATTCTGGGTTTTTTTCTGGTTTGGATCACGTAGTAATGTGGTACCACACTGAAACGTTCAATTAAACCTGGTCTTGATAATTATTTTAGAGGATAACGCATGTTATGTCTGGGTTAGGTCTAAGATTTGCTCTCAGCAGGCTCATACTTTCGCATATTTCTCATACTTCATGGCTGGATCCTGGGCTATTTCTGGATGGGATCACGTAGTAATGTGGTACCACACTGAAACAGTCCATTAAACCTGGTTTCGATCAATATTTTAGAGAATAATTCATGTTAGGTCTAGGTTGGGCCTGGGATTTGCTCTCATCAGGCTGGTACTTTCGCATATTTCTCATACTTGATGGCCAGATCCTAGGCTTCCACTGGTTTGGATCACGAAGTAATGTGATGCCACACTGAAACTGTCAATTAAAGCTGGTCTTGACAAATATTTTAGAGGATAACGCATGTTAGGTCTGGGTTAGGTTTAGGATTTGCCCTAATCAGGCTCATAATTTCGCATATTTCTCATACTTCATGGCTAGATCCTGGGCTTTTTCTGGTTTGGATCACGCAGTAATGTGGTACCACACTGAAACAGTCCATTAAACCTGGTTTCAATCAATATTTTAGGGAGAAATTCATGTTAGGTCTAGGTTAGGTCTGGGATTTGCTCTCATCAGGCTCATACTTTCGCATATTTCTCATACTTGATGGCCAGATCCTAGGCTTCCACTGGTTTGGATCACGAAGTAATGTGATGCCACACTGAAACTGTCAATTAAAGCTGGTCTTGACAAATATTTTAGAGGATAACGCATGTTAGGTCTGGGTTAGGTTTAGGATTTGCCCTAATCAGGCTCATAATTTCGCATATTTCTCATACTTCATGGCTAGATCCTGGGTTTTTTCTGGTTTGGATCACGTAGTAATGTGGTACCACACTGAAACGTTCAATTAAACCTGGTCTTGATAATTATTTTAGAGGATAACGCAAGTTATGTCTGGGATAGGTCTGGGATTTGCCCTCGTCAGGCTCATAGTTTCGCGTTTCTTACATACTTGTAGAACAGATCCTGGGTTTTTTCTGGTTTGGATCCCGTAGTAATGTGGTACCACACTGAAACAGTCCATTCAACCTGGTTTCGATCAATATTTTAGAGGATAACGCATGTTATGTCTAGGTTAGTCCTGGGATTTGCCCTCATCAGGGTCATATTTTTGCGTTCTTCACATACTTGTTGAACAGATCCTTGGTATCCTTCTGGTTTTCATCAGGTAGTAATGTGGTAGCACGCTGATACAGTCGATTAAACCTGGTTTCGATCAATATTTTTGAGGATAACGCATGTTAGATCTAGGTTAGGCCCGGGATTCTCTCTCATTAGACACATACTTTCGCATTCTCCACATACTTGTTGAACAGATCCTGGGTTTTTTCTAGTTTGGATCACGTAGTATTGTGGTACCACACTGAAACAGGCCATTAAACCTGGTTTCGATCAATATTTTAGAGAATAACGCATGTTAGGTCTAGGTTAGGTCTGGGATTTGCTCTCATCGGGCTCATTCTTTCGCATATTTCTCATACTTCATGCCTAGATCCTGGGCTATTTCTGGACTGCATCATGTTGTAATGTAGTACCACCCTGAAACAGTCAATTAAACCTGGTTTCCATCAATATTTTAGAGGACAACACAAGTTAGTTCTGGGATAGGTCTGGGATTTGCCCACATCAGGATCATACTTTCGCATTGTTCACATACTTGTTGAACAGATACTGGGTTTTTTCTGGTTTGGATCACGTCGTAATGTGGCACCACACTGAAACAGTCCATTAAACCTGGTTTCGATCAATATTTTAGAGGATAACGCAGGTTATGTCTGGGTTAGGTCTGGGATTTGCCCTCGTCAGGCTCATAGTTTCGCGTTTCTTACATACTTGTAAAACAGATCCTGGGTTTTTTCTGGTTTGGATCCCGTAGTAATGTGGTACCACACTGAAACAGTCCATTCAACCAGGTTTCGATCAATATTTTAGAGGATAACGCATGTTATGTCTAGGTTAGTCCTGGGATTTGCCCACATCAGGCTCATACTTTCGCATTCTTCACATACTTGTTGAGCGGGTCTTGGGTTTTTTCTGGTGTGGATCACGTAGTAATGTGGTACCACACTGAAACAATCAATTAAACCTGGTCTTGATAAATATTTTAGAGGATAACGCATGTTAGGTCTGGGTTAGGTCTAGGATTTGCCTTCATCAGGCTCATACTTTCACATATTTCTCATACTTCATGGCTGGATCCTGGGCTATTTCTGGATTGGATCACGTAGTAATGTGGTACCACACTGAAACAGTCAATTTAACCTGGTTTCGATCAATATTTTGGAGAATAATTCATGTTCGGTCTGGGTTAGGTCTGGGATTTGCGCTCATCTGGCTCATTCTTTCGCATATTTCTCATACTTCATGGCTAGATCCTGGGCTTTTTCTGGATTGCATCACGTAGTAATGAAGTACAACACTGAAACAGTCAATTAAACATGGTTTCCATCAATATTTTAGAGGACATGTTAGGTCTAGGTTAGGCCTGGGATTTGCCCTCATCAGGGTCATACTTTCGCAGTTTTAACATACATGTTGACCTGATCGAGGGTTTTTTCTGCTTTGTATCACATAGTAAAGTGGTACCACACTGAAACAGTCCATTAGACCTGGTTTGGATCAATGTTTTAGAGGATAACGCATGTTAGGTCTAGGTTAGCCCTGGGATTTTCACTCATCAGACTCTTACTTTCGCATTCTTCACATACTTGTTGAACGGATCCTGGGTTTTTTCTGGCTTCGTTCACGTAGTAATGTGTCACCACACTGAAACATTCAATTAAACCTGGTTTTGATAAATATTTTAGAGGACAACGCATGTTAGGTGTGGGTTAGGTCTAGGATTTGCCCTCCTCAGGCTCATACTTTCGCATATTTCTCATACTTCATGGCTAGATCCTGAGCTATTTCTGGATTGTATCACATAGTAATGTGGTACCACGCTGAAACAGTCAATTAAACCTGGTTTCCATCAATATTTTAGAGGATAACGCAAGTTAGGTTTGGGATAGATCTGGGATTCGCCCTCATCAGGCTCATACTTTCGCGTTTTTCACATACTTGTTGAACTAATCCTGGGTTTTTTCTGGTTTGGATCACGTAGTAATGTGGTACCACACTGAAACAGTCGATTAAACCTGGTTTCGATCAATATTTTAGAGGATAACGAAAGTTAGGTCTGGGATAGGTCTGGGATTTGCCCTCATCAGACTCATACTTTCGCACACTTCACATACTCGTTGAACAGATCCTGGGTTATTTTCTGGTTTGGATCACATAGTAATGTGGTACCACACTGGGACAGTCGAATAAACCAGGTTTCGATCAATATTTTTCAGGATAACGCATGTTAGGTCTAGGTAAGGCCTGGGATTTTCTCTCACCAGACTCATACTATTTTTTTTTTTTGTCGTGGGGAAAATCTTCGAAAGACTCCCTCCCACCTCCTTGGGGAGAGGTGGGAGGGGTGTGTGGGATTCCCCGCGCCCGTACAACGACAGGCGCGGGACCTACCCACTAAAAACCCCACGGTGACCCTTCGGCACGCTTTGGGAGGATACCGGGAATCGCTCGAAGCATTCTTCCGGTATCCTCCCCGTGCCCGCGCTTTCGCGCCCATCCCCCGGGGGGACAATCGATCCCCCCAGTAGACACACTGCCTCATAGCGGCGGGACGGGGCCACTCCATCCCGCCGCTATCCGTCCCGGGGCCGCGTTTAGTGGCGGCTGCGAGCCCCAACTCGCAACCGCCCGCGACCGCGTTTCCACCCCTCGGCGGCCGGGCGTTCATGGCCGCACCAGACCGCCGAGGGTGCCTCCCCTTGCGTCGGACCGGTAGGGGGAGGCACTCCTACCCCCAACCGGTCCGACCCGGCGCCGCCTGGCGGGAGGAGGGTCCCCTCAGGACCCCCCTCCCAGCCTAGGTCATCCGCCACGCCAAGGCGGCCGCCCGCGACGCCTCGCGACCGGGCGACGACCTCGGGCCACCACACGAGCGCGAGCTTCAGCGCGCCGCTGAAGCTCGCGCTCCCTCCCCGCGGCCTCCTTCTGCAACATTACGTTCTCGCAGAAGGAGGCCACGGCCCTCCACTTCTCCTCGCTGCCGAGCATGGCGCGCACCACGCCCGGCAGCGAGACATCCCGCCCGACGACGCCGACCAGGACACGGCGCTCCCCGTCCCACGCGGGGCATACCTCCAGGGTATGATCCGCCGTGTCCTGCTCAGCGTCGCAGTGGCAGCAACGCGCCGTCGGCTCCTTCCCTATTCGGCACAGGTATCTTCCGAAGCTGCCATGCCCGGAAAATACCTGTGCCAGCCGGTAGGTGAGGCTGCCATGGCCTCTGTCCAGCCACTCCTTCAGGAGTGGCCGAACAGCCCCGAGAGTCCGGTGCCCCGCGGTTGGCAGAGCCAGCCGCTCCTGCCACGCGAGCAACACGGACTGCCGGGCCTGGCGCTTCAAATCGCCCCAAGCAGGTTCCTGCCCGCCCGGGACCGCCCCCACCCCCGCGCGACGGTCGACGCGGTGCCGGTACATCACCGCGTGCGACCGCGCGAGCAGGTCCATGGGCGGCATCCCCGCTAGAACCGTCGCCGCCTCATGTGACACGGTCCGATACCCGCGGACGACCCTGAGCGCCATGCGCCTCTGCACCCGACGCAGGATAGTCATGCTGCGCCGGGAGGCAGCCAGGTCGTCCGCCCAGACGGGGGCCCCGTATAGGGCCACCGACTGGACCATTGCCACATAGAGGCGACGAACTCGGCCCGCCGGGCCCCCCAGGCTGGGCAGGATCCGGCCCAGAGCCGCAACCATCCTTTCCAACCGGGGGACCAGGCAGCGGAAATGCTTCTCGAAACGCCAGTGGCTATCGACCATCAGCCCCAGATACCTGATCTGGGGCTTCACCTCGATGTCAGCCCCACCCACCCGAATCAGAGGGGGTGGCGGATCCTGCCGAGGTGAATGAAACGCAATCACCTCGGTCTTATGGACCGCCACCGTCATCCCCATCCCCCTGATCCGGTCGACGACGCGTTGCGACCCCTCCTCCGCGCGACGCATGGCCCTCCCCCAGTGCGCCCCGACGGCCAGCACCAGTGTGTCATCCGCATAACACACCGTGCTGACGCCGTCGGGGAGGCCGGCCCGCAACACCGAGTCGTACGCGATGTTCCACAGGAGTGGCCCGAGGACCGACCCCTGCGGAACACCGCAGTACACCTCCCTCCGCATATCACCATCCCGGCCCGGATACTCGATCCACCTGCCGCGGAGATAATCCCCGACGACCGCCCTGAGACAAGGGGGGACTCGATGATATTCGAGTCCCCTCCTTATCTCTTCCCAGGGGAGGGTGTTAAAGGCATTGGCAATATCCAAGGATATTGCCAATGCCACCCCTCCCCGGGAGACGGCCGCCTCCGAGAGGGCCCTCACACGACCTATCGCGTCGATAGTCGATCGGCCCCCCCGGAAACCGAACTGGCAGTCGGCCAGACCGGGATCACCCCGCGACAGGTGCTCGACGAGGCGGGCAGCAATCACACGCTCGAAGAGCTTGCCCACCTCGTCGAGGAGACAAATGGGCCGGTATGCGGAGGGAGACTCCGCGGGCCGACCCTCCTCCCGGAGGAGGACCATCCTCGCCACCTTCCAACTGGGGGGGAATCGCCCGTCCCTCAGGCAGCGGTCGAACAACCGCCTGAGGTCGGCCCCAAGGACGCCCTGGGTCAAGACCCAAACCCGGCCGGGCACACCATCCGGACCCGGGGCCGTGTTACGAACCCCGAGCCGTCTGATGGCCGCTGCCAGCTCCTCCTGCGTGACCCCCAGCTCGGCCGTCCACTCCACTGGGACAGCCGCCGCCGCCGGAGGACGCGGTCCCCTCTCCCCAATTGGGAAGAGTGTATTGACCACGTCCTCCAGCAGCCGGGGGTCAAGACCCTCGGTGACGGGGGGCGCCCACGGGCGGAGCTTATTCAGCACCACCTTATATGGGCGCCCCCATGGATCGTCATCAAGGGTCTGGAGGAGCTCCTTCCATGCCTGGGTCTTGGCCCGTTTGATGGCGACCTGCAGAGCAACCCGCGCCACGCGGTATGCTCCATACAGGTCATCAGCTGCCCTCGCTCGCGCCACGCCGTCGCCTGTACGTTGACGACGGCGCGCGCGGGTGTACTGGCGTCGGGCGCGGACAGTCGCGACTCGCAACTCCGCGATCGCGTCCGACCACCAGTACACCGCCCGGCGAGGAGAAGCCCGCCCGACCCGAGGCATCGCCGCGTCGCAAATACCCGCGACCAATGCCCCGAGCCGGGCGACCTCCTCCTCTATGCTCGGCAACTCGGCCGCTCCCTGCGGCCAAGTTGCAGCGAGGGCAGCTGCCATCAGGGCGTCCTTGTCCAGGCGCCGAAGCGCCCAGCGGCGTGGTGGGGTGCCACGCAGGCGGCCGTGTCGGGATGCACTCGCGGCGGCAGAGACCTCCATCCGGATGTACCGGTGATCGGAGAGTGTCTCTGCCCCCGCGACCACGTGCCAACCCGACACCATGCGCACGGCGTTGGGGGTCGCGAATCCAACATCCACGATGGACCCCCCATATCGCCGCACGCATGTGTGCTCCGACCCCCGGTTCAATACCCGAAGGTCGAGCCCCGCCGCCCAATCGCCCAGGATCCCGCCGCGAACGGAGGTCCCGGGGGATCCCCAAGCCACCGACTTGGCATTAAAATCCCCCAGGACCAGCACCGGCCGGGCCGCGTAGCGCTGCACGCATGCCGCGACCTCGGCCAAGTACAGCTCGAACGCAGCGTGACCGCTACGGGGCGAAATGTAGCACCCCACCACAGCGACTCCCCCCCAGTCCACGGCGACGAATCCCCGACCGCGCTCCAACAAGGAGAACGGTGGGGACCCGTCGCCCCCTCCCCATACCGTCGCCACCAAGCCGTCCGCGTCGCCCACCCAATGAGGGTGATCAGGGACGCGGTACGGCTCGGCGGCGACCGCCAGGCCAACCCCCCACTCCGCGAGGACTTGGGACATCAAGTCCTATGCCGCGCGGCAGTGGTTGAGGTTGGCCTGGAGGAGGAGGCGGGGCGGCATTAATTAATGGCCGCGCCAGCCTCCTCCCGGCCGTCCGTCCCCGTAGCACCGTCCACCTCCATGGAGGACGATGCCACCGCCCTCGGCACCGGAGCCGGTGCAGCCCGCCTCTTCCTCTCCTTCCGGGAGGGGGGGGAGCACTTCTTGCTCCCCACCCTGTGATCGGCTGGCCTCCCCATGTCCGCACACAGCGGGCAGTGGGGGGCCGCCGAGCACTGGCTCGCACGGTGCTCTTTGGCACCGCAGCGGTAACACTGACCGCTGCGGTCCACCGGCGAGGTGCACCACTGCCTCACGTGCCCCAATTCGAGGCAGCGGTGACACTGGAGCGGGCGCGGCGCGAGGATTTCCACTCGCGCCGAAACCCACCCCACCAACACCCTCCCGGATTCCGCCACCTTACGGGCGGCGGAGAGGGGGCACCGGGCCCACACCGACCCGAGGCCGGAGGGCGACCTGCGGATCTCTCCGATCCGCAGGTCCTCCACAGGACAGTCCCCCGCCCTCGCAAGGGCACGGGACACATCCTGTGCGCTGACCGAGTCGTCCAGCCCACAAACGCGCATCTCCGTGCGCTTCGTGGGCCGGGCGACCCGGACACCTCGCTCGCCCAGCTGCTCCCGGAGCCTCTGGGCGAGACGATCCGCCTTCGCGCCGCCTTCTGCACCGGGGATCTCCAGCAAGAGACCCCCGGTCACGGCCCTCTTCGCCCTCACGGAGGCGATGCCCAGCTCTTCCAGGGAGATATTCTCCTTCTCGCACCGCCTTCCTGCTGACCGCTCTTCCGGCGAGGAGCTCCTCCCGGAAGGCGGCCAGCTTGCCATCAATCATGTCCCCAATCCTCCTCAGAAGATCGTCTTCTGAGGAGGACGGGGACTTCTTCACGGGCGGAGTGCGGGTGGAGGGGCCCGCGGTGCCCCGCACCACTGCCACCGCACTCCGCTTATTTACCTCCGCCGAGGGACGCGGCGGTGGAGGAGGAGGGAGGATGGGAGGGAGGGCCGCGCTGTTCCACAGCGCCTCTGCCCTCCTCCTCCCCGGCCGCTCCTCCTCCAACAGGAGCTGCAGACGGGCGTTCCGCCCTCTGAGCTCCCGCGCCGCCTCCCTCATTTCCTCCGCCGCGGCCTTCAGGGCCTCCGCGCCACCGCTTTTCTGCCCCTTAAAGGCGCAGGCAGCGGCGACTTTCTCCACCCGCCTCAGGGACGAGGAGATCCTCTCCGATATCTCCTCGGTCAACTCGTCCCTGAGGCAACTCAGCCTCACCGACGGGCTCATCGCCCCGCCCACCTCGACGACGGCCTGCCCCGTCCTCTTCCTCTTAGAGCCTATGTGGCTCGTGCTGGAGGAGAAGGACGAGACCGACGCCGTCTCGTCGTCCTCCTCCACCCTCCACGAAGCCGGACCTGGCGCTGAGTGGGGCGCGAGCGCCGCCACCCTAACCCCAACCCCGTCTCCGTCCTCCCCAACCGACAAAACCCGCCCCATCCCCATTTTATACCAGACTCATACTTTCGCATTCTTCACATACTTGTTGAACGGATCCTGGGTTTTTTCTGGTTTGGATCACGTAGTAATGTGGGACCACACTGAAACAGTCAATTAAACCTGGTTTCGATCAATATTTTAGGGAATAATTCATGTTAGGACTGGGATAGGTCTGGGATTTGCCCACATCAGGATCATACTTTCGCATTTTTCACATACTTGTTGAACAGATCCTGGGTTTTTTCTGGTATGGATCACGTAGTAATGTTGTACCACACTAAAACAGTCAATTAAACCTGGTTTCGATCAATATTTTAGTGGACAACGCATGTTAGGTCGAGGTTAGGCCTGGGATTTGCCCTTATCAGACTCATACTTTCGCATTCTTCACATACTTGTTGAACGGATCCTGGGTTTTTTCTGGTTTGGATCACGTAGTAATGTGGTACCAGACTGAAACATTCAATTAAACCTGGTCTTGATATATATTTTAGAGGATAACGCATGTTAGGTCTGGGTAAGGTCTAGGATTTGCCATCATCAGGCTCATAATTTCGCATATTTCTCATACTTCATGGCTTGATCCTGGGCTTTGTCTGGATTGGATCACGTAGTATTGTGGTACCACACTGAAACACTAAATTAAACCTGGTTTCGATCAATATTTTAGAGGATAACGCAAGTTTGGTCCGGGATAGGTGTGGGATTTGCCCTCATCAGGGTCATATTTTCGCATTTTTCACATACTTGTAGAACAGATCCCTGGCTTTTTCAGGTTTGTATCACGTAGTTATGTGGTACCACACTGAAACAGTCGATTAAACCTGGTTTCGATCAATATTTTAGAGGATAACGCAAGTTATGTCTGAGATAGGTCTGGGATTTGCCCTCATCAGGCTCATACTTTCGCGTTTTTCACATACTTGTTGAACAGATCCTGGGTTTTTTCTGGTTTGGATCACGCAGTAATGTAGTACCACTCTGAAACAGTCCATTAAACCTGGTTTCGATCAATACTTTAGAGAATAATTCATGTTTGGTCTAGGTTAGGTCTGGGATTTGCTCTAATCAGGCTCATACTTTCGCATATTACTCATTCTTGTTGGCCAGATCCAGGGCTTCCACTGGTTTGGATCACGTAGTAATGTGATGCCACACTAAACCTGTCAATTAAACCTGGTTTCGATCAAGATTTTAGAGGATAACGCAAGGTATGTCAGGGATAGATCTGTGGATTTGCCCTCATCAGGCTCATACTTACGCGTTTTTCACATTCTTATTGAACAGATCCAGGGTTTTTTCGGGTTTGGATTACGCAGTAATGTGGTACCACACTGAAACAGTTCATTAAACCTGGTTTCGATCAATATTTTAGAGAATAATTCATGTTAGGTCTAGGTTAGGTCTGAGATTTGCTCTCATCGGGCTCATTCTTTCGCATATTACTCATACTTCATGGCCAGATCCTGGGCTATTTCTGGATTGCATCATGTACTAATGTAGTACCACCCTGAAACAGTCAATTAAACCTGGTTTCCATCAATATTTTAGAGGACAACGCAAGTTAGGTCTGGGATAGGTCTGGGATTTGCCCACATCAGGATCATACTTTCGCATTTTTCACATACATGTTGAACAGATACTGGGTTTTTTCTGGTTTGGATCACGTAGTAATGTGGTACCACACTGAAACGTTCAATTAAACCTGGTCTTGATAATTGTTTTAGAGGATAACGCATGTTATGTCTGGGTTAGGTCTAAGATTTGCTCTCAGCAGGCTCATACTTTCGCATATTTCTCATACTTGATGGCTAGATCCTGGACTTTTTCTGGATTGGATCACGTAGTGATGTGGTACCACACTGAAACAGTCGATTAAACCTGGTTTCGATCAATATTTTAGAGGATAACGCAAGTTATGTCTGCGATAGGTCTGGGATTTGCCCTCGTCAGGCTCATACTTCCTCACTCTTCACATACTTGTTGTACAGATCCTGGGTTTTTTTCTGCTTTGGATCACGTAGTAAAGTGGTACCACACTAAAACAGTCAGTTAAACCTGGTTTCGATCAATATTTTAGAGGGCAACGCAAGTTAGGTCTGGGATAGGTCTGGGATTTGCCCTCATCAGACTCATACTTACGCATACTTCACATACTTGTTAAACAGATCCTGGGTTTTTCTCTGGTTTGGATCACGTAGTAATGTGGTACCACACTGAAACAGTCGATTAAACCTGGTTTCGATCAATATTTTAGAGAATAATTCATGTTAGGTCTAGGTTAGGTCTGGGATTTGCTCTCATCAGGCTCATACTTTCGCATATTTCTCATTCTTGTTGGCCAGATCCTGGGCTTCCACTGGTTTGGATCACGTAGTAATGTGATGCCACACTAAACCTGTCAATTAAACCTGGTTTCGATCAAGATTTTAGAGGATAACGCAAGGTATGTCAGGGATAGATCTGGGGATTTGCCCTCATCAGGCTCATACTTACGCGTTTTTCACATTCTTATTGAACAGATCCTGGGTTTTTTCTGGTTTGGATCACGTAGTAATGTGGTACCACACTGAAACGTTCAATTAAACCTGGTCTTGATAATTATTTTGGAGGATAACGCATGTTATGTCTGGGTTAGGTCTAAGATTTGCTGTCAGCAGGCTCATACTTTCGCATATTTCTCATACTTGATGGCTAGATCCTGGGCTTTTTCTGGATTGGATCACGTAGTAATGTGGTACCACACTGAAACAGTCGATTAAACCAGGTTTCGCTCAATATTTTAGAGGATAACGCATGTTAGGTCTAGGTTAGGCCTGGGATTTTCACTCATCACACTCATACTATCGCATACTTCACATACTTGTTGAACGGATCCTGGGATTTTTCTGGTTTGGATCACGTAGTAATGTGGTACCACCCTGAAACAGTCGATTAAACCTGGTTTCGATCAATATTTTAGAGGATAACGCAAGTTAGGTCTGGGATAGGTCTGGGATTTGACCTCATCAGACTCATACTTTCGCACACTTCACATACTCCTTGAACAGATCCTGGGTTATTTTCTGGTTTGGATCACATAGTAATGTGGTACCACACTGATACAGTCGATTAAACCAGGTTTCGATCAATATTTTGGAGGATAACGCATGTTAGGCCTAGGTTAGGCCTGGGATTTGCCCTCATCAGGCTCATACTCTCGCATATTTCTCATACTTCATGGCTAGATCCTGGGCTGTTTCTGGATTGTTTCACGTAGTAATGTGGTACCACGCTGAAACAGTCAATTAAACCTGGTTTCGATCAATATTTTAGAGGATAACGCATGTTAGGTCTAGGATAGCCCTGGGATTTTCACTCATCAGACTCATACTTTCGCATTCTTCACATACTTGTTGAACTGATCCTGGGTTTTTTCTGGTTTGGATCACGTAGTAATGTGGTACCACACTGAAACAGTCGATTAAACCTGGTTCCGATCAATATTTTAGAGGATAACGCATGTTAGGGCTAGGTTAGCCCTGTGATTTTCACTCATCAGACTCATACTTTCGCATTCTTCACATACTTGTTGAACTGATCCTGGGTTTTTTCTGGTTTGGATCACGTAGTAATGTGGTACCACACTGAAACTGTCAATTAAACCTGGTTTCGATCAATATTTTAGAGGATAACGCAAGTTACGTCTGGGATAGGTCTAGGATTTGCCCTCATCCGGCTCTTACTTTCGCATATTTCTCATACTTCATGGCTAGATCCTGGGCTATTTCCGGATTGGATCACGTAGTAAAGTGGTACCACACTGAAACATTCAATGAAACCTGGTCTGGATAAATATTTTAGAGGATAACGCATCTTAGGTCTGGGTTAGGTCTAAGATTTGCCCTCATCGGGCTCACAGTTTCGCGTTTTTCACATACTTTTTGAACAGATCATGGGTTTTCTCTGGATAGGATCACGTAGTAATGTGGTACCACACTGAAACATTCAATTAAACCTGGTCTTGATAAATATTTTAGAGGATAACGCATGTTAGGTATGGGTTAGGTCTAGGATTTGCCCTCATCAGGCTCATACTTTCGCATTTTCTCATACTTCAACGCTAGATCCTGGGCTGTTTCTGGATTGCATCACGTAGTAATGTGGTACCACGCTGAAACAGTCAATTAAACCTGGTTTCGATCAATATTTTAGAGGATAATGCAAGTTAGGTCTGGGATAGGTCTGAGATTCGCCCTAATCAGGCTCATACTTTCGCGTTTTTCACGTACTTGTTGAGCTGATCCTGGGTTTTTTCAGGTTTGGATCACGTAGTAATGTGGTACCACACTGAAACAGTCGATTAAACCTGGTTTCGATCAATATTTTAGAGGATAACGCAAGTTAGGTCTGGGATAGGTCTGGGATTTGACCTCATCAGACTCATACTTTCGCACCCTTCACATACTCGTTGAACAGATCCTGGGTTATTTTCTGGTTTGGATCACATAGTAATGTGGTACCACACTTAAACTGTCGATTAAACCAGGTTTCAATCAATATTTTTGAGGATAACGCATGTTAGGTCTAGGTTAGGCCTGAGATTTTCACTCATCAGACTCATACTTTCGCATTCTTCACATACTTGTTGAACGGATCCTGGGTTTTTTCTGGTTTGGATCACGTAGTAATGTGGGACAACACTGAAACAGTCAATTTAACCTGGTTTCGATCAATATTTTAGAGAATAATTCATGTTAGGTGTAGGTTAGGTCTGGGATTTGCTCTTATCAGGCTCATTCTTTCGCATATTTCTCATACTTGAAGGCTAGATCCTGGGCTTTATCTGGATTGTATAACGTAGTAATGAAGTACAACACTGAAACAGTCGATTAAACCTGGTTTCGATCAATATTTTAGAGGATAACGCAAGTTAGGTCTGGGATAGGTCTGGGATTTGACCTCATCAGACTCATACTTTCGCACACTTCACATACTCGTTGAACAGATCCTGGGTTATTTTCTGGTTTGGATCACATAGTAATGTGGTCCCACACTGAAGCAGTCGATTAAACCAGGTTTCGATCAATATTTTAGAGGATAACGCCAGTTAGGTCTGGGATAGGTCTGGCATTTGACCTCATCAGACTCATACTTTCGCATTCTTCACATACTTGTTGAACGGATCCTGGGTTTTTTCTGGTTTGGATCACGTAGTAATGTGGGACCACACTGAAACAGTCAATTAAACCTGGTTTCGATCAATATTTTAGAGAATAATTCATGTTAGGTCTAGGTTAGGTCTGGGATTTACTCTCATCAGGCTCATTCTTTCGCATATTACTGATACTTGATGGCTAGATCCTGGGCTTTTTCTGGATTGGATCACGTAGTAATGTGGGACCACACTGAAACAATCAATTAAACCTGGTTTTGATAAATATTTTAGAGGATAGCGCATGTTAGGTCTGGGATAGGTCTGGGATTTGCCCTCATCAGACTCATACTTTCGCACACTTCACATACTCATTGAACAGATCCTGGGTTATTTTCTGGTTTGGATCACATTGTAATGTGGTACCACACTGAAACAGTCGATTAAACCAGGTTTCGATCAATATTTTAGAGGATAACGCAAGTTAGGTCTGGGATCCCTCAGGGGCTGCCAGCCTTTCAGCTGCAGTACGGGCTTAACGAACCCGGGGTACCCGAGTCATACACACACCGTAAGCATCCTGTGGGTCGTCACAACGACCCATTCACAATTCCCTATTGGTTCTGTGAATGGTACGTGACGGCAGGAGGAACGGGGGTCTTGGCTTAACCGCCTGGGCCACGAGTATGGCGACTCTATAAAATCGCCCTCCAATCCTAAGCTATGGTGCGCGGCGATGGGATGCATGGTTGGGGGAGAAGGCCCAATCCCAAGCGACCACCTCCGGGGAACCTGCCGAACCCCCGGAGTATATAGGCTTACCCGGGTAAGGCGGCTCTGCCCGGGCGGACCTTTTCTTCCGACCTGCTCGTGGGAATATTATGGAGTTCAATATTAAAACGGGGATGGGACGGGGTAAGTCAGAGGGGGAGGACGAAGGCGGTGTTGGGACTGGAGTGACGGCGCTCGCGCCGCCTCCAGCGCCTGGCCCGGCTTCGTGGAACGTGGAGGAGGACGACGAGACTGCGTCAGTCTCGTCCTTCTCCTCCACCAGGAGCCTCATAGGCTCTAAGAGGAAGAGGGCGGGGCAGGCCGTCGTCGAGGTGGGCGGGGCGATGAGCCCGTCGGTGAGACTGAGTTGCCTCAGGGACGAGGTGACCGAGGAGATATCGGAGAGGATCTCCTCGTCCCTGAGGCGGGTGGAGAAAGTCGCCGCTGCCTGCGCCTTTAAGGGGCAGAAAAGCGGTGGCGCGGAGGCCCTGAAGGCCGCGGCGGAGGAAATGAGGGAGGCGGCGCGGGAGCTCAGAGGGCGGAACGCCCGTCTGCAGCTCCTGTTGGGGGAGGAGCGACAGGGGAGGAGGAGGGCAGAGGCGCTGTGGAACAGCGCGGCCCTCCCTCCCATCCTCCCTCCTCCTCCACCGCCGCGTCCCTCGGCGGAGGTAAATAAGCGGAGTGCGGCGGCAGTGGTGCGGGGCACCGCGGGCCCCTCCACCCGCACTCCGCCCGTGAAGAAGTCCCCGTCCTCCTCAGAAGATGATCTTCTGAGGAGGATTGGGGACATGATTGATGGCAAGCTGGCCGCCTTCCGGGAGGAGCTCCTCGCCGGAAGAGCGGTCAGCAGGAAGGCGGTGTCTCCCCGACCTGTTCCGGTGCAGTCGGGGAAGGCAAAGAAGGGCGGAGTGAAGGCTCCGCCCAACGTTGCGGCACCAGGGCCCCGGGTCGCGACCCCCAAGGGGGGTGGTGTACCCGTGGTCGCGGTGGTCGCGTCCTCCACAGTACCCTCCCAAGGGGGGGTGGCGTGGAGTGAGGTGGTGGGGCGGAAGGCGAAGCGGGCGGCGAGGAAGGCCTCGCAACCGCAGCCTCCGCCTCCGCCGCCGGCGGCGAAGGTAAAGGCCGCGAAGGTCGGGAAGGCACGACCAGGTCGTCCCCCAAAAACGGCAGCGGTGACGCTGACCGTTGCGCAGGGGGGCGACCTGACCCTCGCGGAGGCGATGCGGCTCGCCAGGGAGAATATCTCCCTGGAAGAGCTGGGCATCGCCTCCGTGAGGGCGAAGAGGGCCGTGACCGGGGGTCTCTTGCTGGAGATCCCCGGTGCAGAAGGCGGCGCGAAGGCGGATCGTCTCGCCCAGAGGCTTCGGGAGCAGCTGGGCGAGCGAGGTGTCCGGGTCGCCCGGCCCACGAAGCGCACGGAGATGCGCGTTTGTGGGCTGGACGACTCGGTCAGCGCACAGGATGTGTCCCGTGCCCTTGCGAGGGCGGGGGACTGTCCTGTGGAGGACCTGCGGATCGGAGAGATCCGCAGGTCGCCCTCCGGCCTCGGGTCGGTGTGGGCCCGGTGCCCCCTCTCCGCCGCCCGTAAGGTGGCGGAATCCGGGAGGGTGTTGGTGGGGTGGGTTTCGGCGCGAGTGGAAATCCTCGCGCCGCGCCCGCTCCAGTGTCACCGCTGCCTCGAATTGGGGCACGTGAGGCAGTGGTGCACCTCGCCGGTGGACCGCAGCGGTCAGTGTTACCGCTGCGGTGCCAAAGAGCACCGTGCGAGCCAGTGCTCGGCGGCCCCCCACTGCCCGCTGTGTGCGGACATGGGGAGGCCAGCCGATCACAGGGTGGGGAGCAAGAAGTGCTCCCCCCCCTCCCGGAAGGAGAGGAAGAGGCGGGCTGCACCGGCTCCGGTGCCGAGGGCGGTGGCATCGTCCTCCATGGAGGTGGACGGTGCTACGGGGACGGACGGCCGGGAGGAGGCTGGCGCGGCCATTAATTAATGCCGCCCCGCCTCCTCCTCCAGGCCAACCTCAACCACTGCCGCGCGGCACAGGACTTGATGTCCCAAGTCCTCGCGGAGTGGGGGGTTGGCCTGGCGGTCGCCGCCGAGCCGTACCGCGTCCCTGATCACCCTCATTGGGTGGGCGACGCGGACGGCTTGGTGGCGACGGTATGGGGAGGGGGCGACGGGTCCCCACCGTTCTCCTTGTTGGAGCGCGGTCGGGGATTCGTCGCCGTGGACTGGGGGGGAGTCGCTGTGGTGGGGTGCTACATTTCGCCCCGTAGCGGTCACGCTGCGTTCGAGCTGTACCTGGCCGAGGTCGCGGCATGCGTGCAGCGCTACGCGGCCCGGCCGGTGCTGGTCCTGGGGGATTTTAATGCCAAGTCGGTGGCTTGGGGATCCCCCAGGACCTCCGTTCGCGGCGGGATCCTGGGCGATTGGGCGGCGGGGCTCGACCTCCGGGTATTGAACCGGGGGTCGGAGCACACATGCGTGCGGCGATATGGGGGGTCCATCGTGGATGTTGGATTCGCGACCCCCAACGCCGTGCGCATGGTGTCGGGTTGGCACGTGGTCGCGGGGGCAGAGACACTCTCCGATCACCGGTACATCCGGATGGAGGTCTCTGCCGCCGCGAGTGCATCCCGACACGGCCGCCTGCGTGGCGCCCCACCACGCCGCTGGGCGCTTCGGCGCCTGGACAAGGACGCCCTGATGGCAGCTGCCCTCGCTGCAACTTGGCCGCAGGGAGCGGCCGAGTTGCCGAGCATAGAGGAGGAGGTCGCCCGGCTCGGGGCATTGGTCGCGGGTATTTGCGACGCGGCGATGCCTCGGGTCGGGCGGGCTTCTCCTCGCCGGGCGGTGTACTGGTGGTCGGACGCGATCGCGGAGTTGCGAGTCGCGACTGTCCGCGCCCGACGCCAGTACACCCGCGCGCGCCGTCGTCAACGTACAGGCGACGGCGTGGCGCGAGCGAGGGCAGCTGATGACCTGTATGGAGCATACCGCGTGGCGCGGGTTGCTCTGCAGGTCGCCATCAAACGGGCCAAGACCCAGGCATGGAAGGAGCTCCTCCAGACCCTTGATGATGATCCATGGGGGCGCCCATATAAGGTGGTGCTGAATAAGCTCCGCCCGTGGGCGCCCCCCATCACCGAGGGTCTTGACCCCCGGCTGCTGGAGGACGTGGTCAATACACTCTTCCCAATTGGGGAGAGGGGACCGCGTCCTCCGGCGGCGGCGGCTGTCCCAGTGGAGTGGACGGCCGAGCTGGGGGTCACGCAGGAGGAGCTGGCAGCGGCCATCAGACGGCTCGGGGTTCGTAACACGGCCCCGGGTCCGGATGGTGTGCCCGGCCGGGTTTGGGTCTTGACCCAGGGCGTCCTTGGGGCCGACCTCAGGCGGTTGTTCGACCGCTGCCTGAGGGACGGGCGATTCCCCCCCAGTTGGAAGGTGGCGAGGATGGTCCTCCTCCGGAAGGAGGGTCGGCCCGCGGAGTCTCCCTCCGCATACCGGCCCATTTGTCTCCTCGACGAGGTGGGCAAGCTCTTCGAGCGGGTGATTGCTGCCCGCCTCGTCGAGCACCTGTCGCGGGGTGATCCCGGTCTGGCCGACTGCCAGTTCGGTTTCCGGGGGGGCCGATCGACTATCGACGCGATAGGTCGTGTGAGGGCCCTCTCGGAGGCGGCCGTCTCCCGGGGAGGGGTGGCATTGGCAATATCCTTGGATATTGCCAATGCCTTTAACACCCTCCCCTGGGAAGAGATAAGGAGGGGACTCGAATATCATCGAGTCCCCCCTTGTCTCAGGGCGGTCGTCGGGGATTATCTCCGCGGCAGGTGGATCGAGTATCCGGGCCGGGATGGTGATATGCGGAGAGAGGTGTACTGCGGTGTTCCGCAGGGGTCGGTCCTCGGGCCACTCCTGTGGAACATCGCGTACGACTCGGTGTTGCGGGCCGGCCTCCCCGACGGCGTCAGCACGGTGTGTTATGCGGATGACACACTGGTGCTGGCCGTCGGGGCGCACTGGGGGACGGCCATGCGTCGCGCGGAGGAGGGGTCGCAACGCGTCGTCGACCGGATCAGGGGGATGGGGATGACGGTGGCGGTCCATAAGACCGAGGTGATTGCGTTTCATTCACCTCGGCAGGATCCGCCACCCCCTCTGATCCGGGTGGGTGGGGCTGACATCGAGGTGAAGCCCCAGATCAGGTATCTGGGGCTGATCCTCGATAGCCACTGGCGTTTCGAGAAGCATTTCCGCTGCCTGGTCCCCCGGTTGGAAAGGATGGTTGCGGCTCTGGGCCGGATCCTGCCCAACCTGGGGGGCCCGGCGGGCCGGGTTCGTCGCCTCTATGTGGCAATGGTCCAGTCGGTGGCCCTATACGGGGCCCCCGTCTGGGCGGACGACCTGGCTGCCTCCCGGCGCAGCATGACTATGCTGCGTCGGGTGCAGAGGCGCATGGCGCTCAGGGTCGTCCGCGGGTATCGGACCATGTCACATGGGGCGGCGACGGTTCTAGCGGGGATGCCGCCCATGGACCTGCTCGCGCGGTCGCACGCGGTGATGTACCGGCACCGCGTCGACCGTCGCGCGGGGGTGGGGGCGGTCCCGGGTGGGCAGGAACCTGCTTGGGGCGATTTGAAGCGCCAGGCCCGGCAGTCCGTGTTGCTCGCGTGGCAGGAGCGGCTGGCTCTGCCAACCGCGGGGCACCGGACTGTCGGGGCTGTTCGGCCACTCCTGAAGGAGTGGCTGGACAGAGGCCATGGCAGCCTCACCTACCGGCTGGCACAGGTATTTTCCGGGCATGGCAGCTTCGGAAGATACCTGTGCCGGATAGGGAAGGAGCCGACGGCGCGTTGCTGCCTCTGCGACGCTGAGCAGGACACGGCGGATCATACCCTGGAGGTATGCCCCGCGTGGGAGGGGGAGCGCCGTGTCCTGGTCGGCGTCGTCGGGCGGGATGTCTCGCTGCCGGGCGTGGTGCGCGCCATGCTCGGCAGCGAAGAGAAGTGGAGGGCCGTGGCCTCCTTCTGCGAGAACGTAATGTTGCAGAAGGAGGCCGCGGGGAGGGAGCGCGAACTTCAGCGGCGCGCTGAAGCTCGCGCTCGTGCGGTGGCCCGAGGTCGTCGCCCGGTCGCGAGGCGTCGCGGGCGGCCGCCTCGGCGTGGCGGATGACCTAGGCTGGGAGGGGGGTCCTGAGGGGACCCTCCTCCCGCCAGGCGGCGCCGGGTCTGACCGGTTGGGGGTAGGAGTGCCTCCCCCTACCGGTCCGACGCAAGGGGAAGCACCCTCGGCGGTCTGGTGCGGCCATGAACGCCCGGCCGCCGAGGGCTGGAAACGGGGTCGCGGGCGGTTGCGAGTTGGGGCTCGCAGCCGCCACTAAACGCGGCCCCGGGACGGATAGCGGCGGGATGGAGTGGCCCCGTCCCGCCGCTATGAGGCAGTGTGTCTACTGGGGGGACCGATTGTCCCCCCGGGGGATGGGCGCGAAAGCGCGGGCACGGGGAGGATACCGGAAGAATGCTTCGAGCGATTCCCGGTATCCTCCCAAAGCGTGCCGAAAGGTCACCGTGGGGTTTTTAGTGGGTAGGTCCCGCGCCTGTCGTTGTACGGGCGCGGGGAATCCCACACACCCCTCCCACCTCTCCCCAAGGAGGTGGGAGGGAGTCTTTCGAAGATTTTCCCCACGACAAAAAAAAAAAAAAAAAAAAAAAAAAAAAAAAAGTTAGGTCTGGGATAGGTCTGGGATTTGACCTCATCAGACTCATACTTTCGCAATCTTCACATACTTGTTGAACGGATCCTGGGTTTTTTCTGGTTTGGATCACGTAGTAATGTGGGACCACACTGAAACAGTCAAGTAAACCTGGTTTCGATCAATATTTTAGAGAATAATTCATGTTAGGTCTAGGTTAGGTCTGGGATTTACTCACATCAGGCTCATTCTTTCGCATATTACAGATACTTGATGGCTAGATCCTGGGCTTTTTCTGGATTGGATCACGTAGTAATGTGGGACCACACTGAAACAATCAATTAAACCTGGTCTTGATAAATATTTTAGAGGATAGCGCATGTTAGGTCTGGGATAGGTCTGGGATTTGCCCTCATCAGACTCATAGTTTCGCACACTTCACATACTCATTGAACAGATCCTGGGTTATTTTCTGGTTTGGATCACATTGTAATGTGGTACCACACTGAAACAGTCGATTAAACCAGGTTTCGATCAATACTTTTGAGGATAACGCATGTTAGGTCTGGGTTAGGACTAGGATTTGCTCTCGTCAGGCTCATACTTTCGCATATTTCTCATACTTCATGGCTAGATCCTGGGCTATTTCTGGATTGGATCACGTAGTAATGTGGTACCACACTGAAACATTCAATTAAACCTGGTCTTGATAAATATTTTAGAGGATAACGCATGTTAGGTTTGGGTTAGGTCTAGGATTTGCCCTCATCGGGCTCATACTTTCGCATATTTCTCATACTTCATGGCTAGATCCTGGGCTGTTTCTGGATTGTATCACGTAGTAATGTGGTACCACGCTGAAACAGTCAATTAATCCTGGTTTCGATAAATATTTTAGAGGATAACGCAAGTTAGGTCTGGGATAGGTCTGGGAATCGCCCTAATCAGGCTCATACTTTCGCGTTTTTCACGTACTTGCTGAACTGATCCTGGGTTTTTTCTGGTTTCCATCACGTAGTAATGTGGTACCACACTGAAACAGTCGATTAAACCTGGTTTCGATCCATATTTTAGAGGATAACGCAAGTTAGGTCTGGGATAGGTCTGGGATTTGACCCCATCAGACTCATACTTTCGCACACTTCACATACTCGTTGAACAGATCCTGGGTTTTTTCTGGTTTGGATCACGTAGTAATGTGGTACCACACTGAAGCGGTCAATTAAACCTGGTTTCGATCAATATTTTAGGGGATAACGCAAGTTAGGTCTGGGATAGGTCTGGGATTTGCCCTCATCAGGCTCATACATTCGCATTCTTCACATACTTGTTGAACTGATCCTGGGTTTTTTCTGGTTTGAATCACGTAGTAATGTGGTACCACACTGAAACGGTCAATTAAACCTGGTTTCGATCAATATTTTAGAGGATAACGCAAGCTAGGTCTGGGATAGGTCTGGGATTTGACCTCATCAGACTCATACTTTCGCACACTTCACATACACGTTGAACAGATCCTGGGTTATTTTCTGGTTTGGATCACATAGTAATGTGGTACCACACTGAAACAGTCGATTAAACCTGGTTTCGATCAATATTTTAGAGGATAACGCATGTTAGGTCTAGGTTAGCCCTGGGAATTTCACTCATCAGACTCATACTTTCGCATTCTTCACATACTTGTTGAACTGATCCTGGGTTTTTTCTGGTTTGGATCACGTAGTAATGTGGTACCACACTGAAACAGTCGATTAAACCTGGTTTCGATCAATATTTTAGAGGATAACGCATGTTAGGTCTATGTTAGCCCTGGAATTCTCACTCATCAGACTCATACTTTCGCATTCTTCACATACTTGTTGAACTGATCCTGGGTTTTTTCTGGTTTGGATCACGTAGTAATGTGGTACCGCACTGAAATAGTCGATTAAACCTGGTTTCGATCAATATTTTAGAGGATAACGCAAGTTATGTCTGGGATAGGTCTGGGATTTGACCTCATCAGACTCACATACTTTCGCACACTTCACATACTCCTTGAACAGATCCTGGGTTATTTTCTGGTTTGGATCACATAGTAATGTGGTACCACACTGATACAGTCGATTAAACCAGGTTTCGATCAATATTTTGGAGGATAACGCATGTTAGGCCTAGGTTAGGCCTGGGATTTGCCCTCATCAGGCTCATACTCTCGCATATTTCTCATACTTCATGGCTAGATCCTGGGCTGTTTCTGGATTGTATCACGTAGTAATGTGGTACCACGCTGAAACAGTCAATTAAACCTGGTTTCGATCAATATTTTAGAGGATAACGCATGTTAGGTCTAGGATAGCCCTGGGATTTTCACTCATCAGACTCATACTTTCGCACACTTCACATACTCCTTGAACAGATCCTGGGTTATTTTCTGGTTTGGATCACATAGTAATGTGGTACCACACTGATACAGTCGATTAAACCAGGTTTCGATCAATATTTTGGAGGATAACGCATGTTAGGCCTAGGTTAGGCCTGGGATTTGCCCTCATCAGGCTCATACTCTCGCATATTTCTCATACTTCATGGCTAGATCCTGGGCTGTTTCTGGATTGTATCACGTAGTAATGTGGTACCACGCTGAAGCAGTCAATTAAACCTGGTTTCGATCAATATTTTAGAGGATAACGCATGTTAGGTCTAGGATAGCCCTGGGATTTTCACTCATCAGACTCATACTTTCGCACACTTCACATACTCGTTGAACAGATCCTGGGTTATTTTCTGGTATGGATCACATAGTAATGTGGTACCACACTGAAACAGTCGATTAAACCATGTTTCGATCAATATTTTAGAGGAGAACGCATGTTAGGTCTAGGTTAGGCCTGGGATTTTCACTCATCAGACTCATACTTTCGCATTCTTCACATTCTTGTTGAACGGATCCTGGGTTTTTTCTGGTTTGGATCACATAGTAATGTGGTACCACACTGATACAGTCGATTAAACCAGGTTTCGATCAATATTTTGGAGGATAACGCATGTTAGGCCTAGGTTAGGCCTGGGATTTGCCCTCATCAGGCTCATACTCTCGCATATTTCTCATACTTCATGGCTAGATCCTGGGCTGTTTCTGGATTGTATCACGTAGTAATGTGGTACCACACTGAAACAGTCGATTAAACCTGGTTTCGATCAATATTTTAGAGGATAACGCAAGTTAGGTCTGGGATAGGTCTGGGATTTGACCTCATCAGACTCATACTTTCGCACACTTCACATACTCGTTGAACAGATCCTGGATTATTTTCTGGTTTGGATCACATAGTAATGTGGTACCACACTTAAACTGTCGATTAAACCAGGTTTCAATCAATATTTTTGAGGATAACGCATGTTAGGTCTAGGTTAGGCCTGGGATTTTCACTCATCAGACTCATACTTTCGCATTCTTCACATACTTGTTGAACGGATCCTGGGTTTTTTCTGGTTTGGATCACGTAGTAATGTGGGACAACACTGAAACAGTCAATTTAACCTGGTTTCGATCAATATTTTAGAGAATAATTCATGTTATGTGTAGGTTAGGTCTGGGATTTGCTCTTATCAGGCTCATTCTTTCGCATATTTCTCATACTTGATGGCTAGATCCTGGGCTTTATCTGGATTGTATAACGTAGTAATGAAGTACAACACTGAAACAGTCGATTAAACCTGGTTTCGATCAATATTTTAGAGGATAACGCAAGTTAGGTCTGGGATAGGTCTGGGATTTGACCTCATCAGACTCATACTTTCGCACACTTCACATACTCGTTGAACAGATCCTGGATTATTTTCTGGTTTGGATCACATAGTAATGTGGTCCCACACTGAAGCAGTCGATTAAACCAGGTTTCGATCAATATTTTAGAGGATAACGCAAGTTAGGTCTGGGATAGGTCTGGGATTTGACCTCATCAGACTCTTACTTTCGCATTCTTCACATACTTGTTGAACGGATCCTGGGTTTTTTCTGGTTTGGATCACGTAGTAATGTGGGACCACACTGAAACAGTCAATTAAACCTGTTTTCGATCAATATTTTAGAGAATAATTCATGTTAGGTCTAGGTTAGGTCTGGGATTTACTCTCATCAGGCTCATTCTTTCGCATATTACTGATACTTGATGGCTAGATCCTGGGCTTTTTCTGGATTGGATCACGTAGTAATGTGGGACCACACTGAAACAATCAATTAAACCTGGTTTTGATAAATATTTTAGAGGATAGCGCATGTTAGGTCTGGGATAGGTCTGGGATTTTCACTCATCAGACTCATACCTTCGCATTCTTCACATACTTGTTGAACGGATCCTGGGTTTTTTCTGGTTTGGATCACGTAGTAATGTGGGACCACACTGAAACAGTCAATTAAACCTGGTTTCGATCAATATTTTAGAGAATAATTCATGTTAGGTCTAGGTTAGGTCTGGGATATACACTCATCAGGCTCATTCTTTCGCATATTACTGATACTTGATGGCTAGATCCTGGGCTTTTTCTGGATTGGATCACGTAGTAATGTGGGACCACACTGAAACAATCAATTAAACCTGGTTTTGATAAATATTTTAGAGGATAGCGCATGTTAGGTCTGGGATAGGTCTGGGATTTGCCCTCATCAGACTCATACTTTCGCACACTTAACATACTCATTGAACAGATCCTGGGTTATTTTCTGGTTTGGATCACATTGTAATGTGGTACCACACTGAAACAGTCGATTAAACCAGGTTTCGATCAATACTTTTGAGGATAACGCATGTTAGGTCTGGGTTAGGTCTAGGATTTGCCCTCATCGGGCTCATACTTTCGCATATTTCTCATACTTCGTGGCTAGATCCTGGGCTGTTTCTGGATTGTATCACGTAGTAATGTGGTACCACGCTGAAACAGTCAATTAATCCTGGTTTCGATAAATATTTTAGAGGATAACGCAAGTTAGGTCTGGGATAGGTCTGGGAATCGCCCTAATCAGGCTCATACTTTCGCGTTTTTCACGTACTTGTTGAACTGATCCTGGGTTTTTTCTGGTTTCGATCACGTAGTAATGTGGTACCACACTGAAACAGTCGATTAAACCTGGATTCGATCCATATTTTAGAGGATAACGCAAGTTAGGTCTGGGGTAGGTCTGGGATTTGACCTCATCAGACTCATACTTTCGCACACTTCACATACTCGTTGAACAGATCCTGGGTTTTTTCTGGTTTGGATCACGTAGTAATGTGGTACCACACTGAAACGGTCAATTAAACCTGGTTTCGATCAATATTTTAGGGGATAACGCAAGTTAGGTCTGGGATAGGTATGGGATTTGCCCTCATCAGGCTCATACATTAGCATTCTTCACATACTTGTTGAACTGATCCTGGGTTTTTTCTGGTTTGAATCACGTAGTAATGTGGTACCACACTGAAACGGTCAATTAAACCTGGTTTCGATCAATATTTTAGAGGATAACGCAAGTTAGGTCTGGGATAGGTCTGGGATTTGACCTCATCAGACTCATACTTTCGCACACTTCACATACACGTTGCACAGATCCTGGGTTATTTTCTGGATTGGATCACATAGTAATGTGGTACCACACTGAAACAGTCGATTAAACCTGGTTTCGATCAATATTTTAGCGGATAACGCATGTTAGGTCTAGGTTAGCCCTGGGAATTTCACTCATCAGACTCATACTTTCGCATTCTTCACATACTTGTTGAAGTGATCCTGGGTTTTTTCTGGTTTGGATCACGTAGTAATGTGGTACCACACTGAAACAGTCGATTAAACCTGGTTTCGATCAATATTTTACAGGATAACGCATGTTAGGTCTATGTTAGCCCTGGGATTCTCACTCATCAGACTCATACTTTCGCATTCTTCACATACTTGTTGAACTGATCCTGGGTTTTTTCTGGTTTGGATCACGTAGTAATGTGGTACCGCACTGAAATAGTCGATTAAACCTGGTTTCGATCAATATTTTAGAGGATAACGCAAGTTAGGTCTGGGATTGGTCTGGGATTTGACCTCATCAGACTCACATACTTTCGCACACTTCACATACTCGTTGAACAGATCCTGGATTATTTTCTGGTTTGGATCACATAGTAATGTGGTACCACACTTAAACTGTCGATTAAACCAGGTTTCAATCAATATTTTTGAGGATAACGCATGTTAGGTCTAGGTTAGGCCTGGGATTTTCACTCATCAGACTCATACTTTCGCATTCTTCACATACTTGTTGAACGGATCCTGGGTTTTTTCTGGTTTGGATCACGTAGTAATGTGGGACAACACTGAAACAGTCAATTTAACCTGGTTTCGATCAATATTTTAGAGAATAATTCATGTTATGTGTAGGTTAGGTCTGGGATTTGCTCTTATCAGGCTCATTCTTTCGCATATTTCTCATACTTGATGGCTAGATCCTGGGCTTTATCTGGATTGTATAACGTAGTAATGAAGTACAACACTGAAACAGTCGATTAAACCTGGTTTCGATCAATATTTTAGAGGATAACGCAAGTTAGGTCTGGGATAGGTCTGGGATTTGACCTCATCAGACTCATACTTTCGCACACTTCACATACTCGTTGAAAAGATCCTGGATTATTTTCTGGTTTGGATCACATAGTAATGTGGTCCCACACTGAAGCAGTCGATTAAACCAGGTTTCGATCAATATTTTAGAGGATAACGCAAGTTAGGTCTGGGATAGGTCTGGGATATACACTCATCAGGCTCATTCTTTCGCATATTACTGATACTTGATGGCTAGATCCTGGGCTTTTTCTGGATTGGATCACGTAGTAATGTGGGACCACACTGAAACAATCAATTAAACCTGGTTTTGATAAATATTTTAGAGGATAGCGCATGTTAGGTCTGGGATAGGTCTGGGATTTGCCCTCATCAGACTCATACTTTCGCACACTTAACATACTCATTGAACAGATCCTGGGTTATTTTCTGGTTTGGATCACATTGTAATGTGGTACCACACTGAAACAGTCGATTAAACCAGGTTTCGATCAATACTTTTGAGGATAACGCATGTTAGGTCTGGGTTAGGTCTAGGATTTGCCCTCATCGGGCTCATACTTTCGCATATTTCTCATACTTCGTGGCTAGATCCTGGGCTGTTTCTGGATTGTATCACGTAGTAATGTGGTACCACGCTGAAACAGTCAATTAATCCTGGTTTCGATAAATATTTTAGAGGATAACGCAAGTTAGGTCTGGGATAGGTCTGGGAATCGCCCTAATCAGGGCATACTTTCGCGTTTTTCACGTACTTGTTGAACTGATCCTGGGTTTTTTCTGGTTTCGATCACGTAGTAATGTGGTACCACACTGAAACAGTCGATTAAACCTGGATTCGATCCATATTTTAGAGGATAACGCAAGTTAGGTCTGGGGTAGGTCTGGGATTTGACCTCATCAGACTCATACTTTCGCACACTTCACATACTCGTTGAACAGATCCTGGGTTTTTTCTGGTTTGGATCACGTAGTAATGTGGTACCACACTGAAACGGTCAATTAAACCTGGTTTCGATCAATATTTTAGGGGATAACGCAAGTTAGGTCTGGGATAGGTATGGGATTTGCCCTCATCAGGCTCATACATTAGCATTCTTCACATACTTGTTGAACTGATCCTGGGTTTTTTCTGGTTTGAATCACGTAGTAATGTGGTACCACACTGAAACGGTCAATTAAACCTGGTTTCGATCAATATTTTAGAGGATAACGCAAGTTAGGTCTGGGATAGGTCTGGGATTTGACCTCATCAGACTCATACTTTCGCACACTTCACATACACGTTGCACAGATCCTGGGTTATTTTCTGGATTGGATCACATAGTAATGTGGTAGCACACTGAAACAGTCGATTAAACCTGGTTTCGATCAATATTTTAGCGGATAACGCATGTTAGGTCTAGGTTAGCCCTGGGAATTTCACTCATTAGACTCATACTTTCGCATTCTTCACATACTTGTTGAAGTGATCCTGGGTTTTTTCTGGTTTGGATCACGTAGTAATGTGGTACCACACTGAAACAGTCGATTAAACCTGGTTTCGATCAATATTTTACAGGATAACGCATGTTAGGTCTATGTTAGCCCTGGGATTCTCACTCATCAGACTCATACTTTCGCATTCTTCACATACTTGTTGAACTGATCCTGGGTTTTTTCTGGTTTGGATCACGTAGTAATGTGGTACCGCACTGAAATAGTCGATTAAACCTGGTTTCGATCAATATTTTAGAGGATAACGCAAGTTAGGTCTGGGATTGGTCTGGGATTTGACATCATCAGACTCACATACTTTCGCACACTTCACATACTCCTTGAACAGATCCTGGGTTATTTTCTAGTTTGGATCACATAGTAATGTGGTACCACACTGAAACAGTCGATTAAACCTGGTTTCGATCAATATTTTAGAGGATAACGCAAGTTAGGTCTGGGATGGGTCTGGGATTTGACCTCATCAGACTCATACTTTCGCACACTTCACATACTCCTTGAACAGATCCTGGGTTATTTTCTGGTTTGGATCACGTAGTAATGTGGTACCACACTGAAACTGTCGACTAAACCAGGTTTCGATCAATATTTTAGAGGATAACGCATGTTAGATCTAGGTTAGGTCTGGGATTTTCACTCATCAGACTCATTGTTTCGCATTCTTCACATACTTGTTGAACGGATCCTGGGATTTTTCTGGTTTGGATCACGTAGTAATGTGGTACCACCCTGAAACAGTCGATTAAACCTGGTTTCGATCAATATTTTAGAGGATAACGCAAGTTAGGTCTGGGATAGGTCTGGGATTTGACCTCATCAGACTCATACTTTCGCACACTTCACATACTCCTTGAACAGATCCTGGGTTATTTTCTGGTTTGGATCACATAGTAATGTGGTACCACACTGATACAGTCGATTAAACCAGGTTTCGATCAATATTTTGGAGGATAACGCATGTTAGGCCTAGGTTAGGCCTGGGATTTGCCCTCATCAGGCTCATACTCTCGCATATTTCTCATACTTCATGGCTAGATCCTGGGCTGTTTCTGGATTGTTTCACGTAGTAATGTGGTACCACGCTGAAACAGTCAATTAAACCTGGTTTCGATCAATATTTTAGAGGATAACGCATGTTAGGTCTAGGATAGCCCTGGGATTTTCACTCATCAGACTCATACTTTCGCATTCTTCACATACTTGTTGAACTGATCCTGGGTTTTTTCTGGTTTGGATCACGTAGTAATGTGGTACCACACTGAAACAGTCGATTAAACCTGGTTCCGATCAATATTTTAGAGGATAACGCATGTTAGGGCTAGGTTAGCCCTGTGATTTTCACTCATCAGACTCATACTTTCGCATTCTTCACATACTTGTTGAACTGATCCTGGGTTTTTTCTGGTTTGGATCACGTAGTAATGTGGTACCACACTGAAACGGTCAATTAAACCTGGTTTCGATCAATATTTTAGAGGATAACGCAAGTTACGTCTGGGATAGGTCTAGGATTTGCCCTCATCCGGCTCTTACTTTCGCATATTTCTCATACTTCATGGCTAGATCCTGGGCTATTTCCGGATTGGATCACGTAGTAAAGTGGTACCACACTGAAACATTCAATGAAACCTGGTCTGGATAAATATTTTAGAGGATAACGCATCTTAGGTCTGGGTTAGGTCTAAGATTTGCCCTCATCGGGCTCACAGTTTCGCGTTTTTCACATACTTTTTGAACAGATCATGGGTTTTTTCAGGATTGGATCACGTAGTAATGTGGTACCACACTGAAACATTCAATTAAACCTGGTCTTGATAAATATTTTAGAGGATTACGCATGTTAGGTATGGGTTAGGTCTTGGATTTGCCCTCATCAGGCTCATACTTTCGCATTTTCTCATACTTCAACGCTAGATCCTGGGCTGTTTCTGGATTGCATCACGTAGTAATGTGGTACCACGCTGAAACAGTCAATTAAACCTGGTTTCGATCAATATTTTAGAGGATAATGCAAGTTAGGTCTGGGATAGGTCTGAGATTCGCCCTAATCAGGCTCATACTTTCGCGTTTTTCACGTACTTGTTGAACTGATCCTGGCTTTTTTCAGGTTTGGATCACGTAGTAATGTGGTACCACACTGAAACAGTCGATTAAACCTGGTTTCGATCAATATTTTAGAGGATAACGCAAGTTAGGTCTGGGATAGGTCTGGGATTTGACCTCATCAGACTCATACTTTCGCACCCTTCACATACTCGTTGAACAGATCCTGGGTTATTTTCTGGTTTGGATCACATAGTAATGTGGTACCACACTTAAACTGTCGATTAAACCAGGTTTCAATCAATATTTTTGAGGATAACGCATGTTAGGTCTAGGTTAGGCCTGAGATTTTCACTCATCAGACTCATACTTTCGCATTCTTCACATACTTGTTGAACGGATCCTGGGTTTTTTCTGGTTTGGATCACGTAGTAATGTGGGACAACACTGAAACAGTCAATTTAACCTGGTTTCGATCAATATTTTAGAGAATAATTCATGTTAGGTGTAGGTTAGGTCTGGGATTTGCTCTTATCAGGCTCATTCTTTCGCATATTTCTCATACTTGATGGCTAGATCCTGGGCTTTATCTGGATTGTATAACGTAGTAATGAAGTACAACACTGAAACAGTCGATTAAACCTGGTTTCGATCAATATTTTAGAGGATAACGCAAGTTAGGTCTGGGATAGGTCTGGGATTTGACCTCATCAGACTCATACTTTCGCACACTTCACATACTCGTTGAACAGATCCTGGGTTATTTTCTGGTTTGGATCACATAGTAATGTGGTCCCACACTGAAGCAGTCGATTAAACCAGGTTTCGATCAATATTTTAGAGGATAACGCAAGTTAGGTCTGGGATAGGTCTGGCATTTGACCTCATCAGACTCATACTTTCGCATTCTTCACATACTTGTTGAACGGATCCTGGGTTTTTTCTGGTTTGGATCACGTAGTAATGTGGGACCACACTGAAACAGTCAATTAAACCTGGTTTCGATCAATATTTTAGAGAATAATTCATGTTAGGTCTAGGTTAGGTCTGGGATTTACTCTCATCAGGCTCATTCTTTCGCATATTACTGATACTTGATGGCTAGATCCTGGGCTTTTTCTGGATTGGATCACGTAGTAATGTGGGACCACACTGAAACAATCAATTAAACCTGGTTTTGATAAATATTTTAGAGGATAGCGCATGTTAGGTCTGGGATAGGTCTGGGATTTGCCCTCATCAGACTCATACTTTCGCACACTTCACATACTCATTGAACAGATCCTGGGTTATTTTCTGGTTTGGATCACATTGTAATGTGGTACCACACTGAAACAGTCGATTAAACCAGGTTTCGATCAATACCTTTGAGGATAACGCATGTTAGGTCTGGGTTAGGTCTAGGATTTGCCCTCATCGGGCTCATACTTTCGCATATTTCTCATACTTCATGGCTAGATCCTGGGCTTTATCTGGATTGTATAACGTAGTAATGAAGTACAACACTGAAACAGTCGATTAAACCTGGTTTCGATCAATATTTTAGAGAATAATTCATGTTAGGTCTAGGTTAGGTCTGGGATTTACTCTCATCAGGCTCATTCTTTCGCATATTTCTCATACTTCATGGCTAGATCCTGGGCTATTTCTGGATAGGATCACGTAGTAATGTGGTACCACACTGAAACATTCAATTAAACCTGGTCTTGATAAATATTTTAGAGGATAACGCATGTTAGGTTTGGGTTAGGTCTAGGATTTGCCCTCATCGGGCTCATACTTTCGCATATTTCTCATACTTCATGGCTAGATCCTGGGCTGTTTCCGGATTGTATCACGCAGTAATGTGGTACCACGCTGAAACAGTCAATTAATCCTGGTTTCGATAAATATTTTAGAAGATAACGCAAGTTAGGTCTGGGATAGGTCTGGGAATCGCCCTAATCAGGCTCATACTTTCGCGTTTTTCACGTACTTCTTGAACTGATCCTGGGTTTTTTCTGGTTTCGATCACGTAGTAATGTGGTACCACACTGAAACAGTCGATTAAACCTGGTTTCGATCCATATTTTAGAGGATAACGCAAGTTAGGTCTGGGGTAGGTCTGGGATTTGACCTCATCAGACTCATACTTTCGCACACTTCTCATACTCGTTGAACAGATCCTGGGTTTTTTCTGGTTTGGATCACGTAGTAATGTGGTACCACACTGAAACGGTCAATTAAACCTGGTTTCGATCAATATTTTAGGGGATAACGCAAGTTAGGTCTGGGATAGGTCTGGGATTTGCCCTCATCAGGCTCATACATTCGCATTCTTCACATACTTGTTGAACTGATCCTGGGTTTTTTCTGGTTTGAATCACGTAGTAATGTGGTACCACACTGAAACGGTCAATTAAACCTGGTTTCGATCAATATTTTAGAGGATAACGCAAGTTAGGTCTGCGATAGGTCTGGGATTTGACCTCATCAGACTCATACTTTCGCACACTTCACATACACGTTGAACAGATCCTGGGTTATTTTCTGGTTTGGATCACATAGTAATGTGGTACCACACTGAAACAGTCGATTAAACCTGGTTTCGATCAATATTTTAGAGGATAACGCATGTTAGGTCTAGGTTAGCCCTGGGAATTTCACTCATCAGACTCATACTTTCGCATTCTTCACATACTTGTTGAACTGATCCTGGGTTTTTTCTGGTTTGGATCACGTAGTAACGTGGTACCACACTGAAACAGTCGATTAAACCTGGTTTCGATCAATATTTTACAGGATAACGCATGTTAGGTCTATGTTAGCCCTGGGATTCTCACTCATCAGACTCATACTTTCGCATTCTTCACATACTTGTTGAACTGATCCTGGGTTTTTTCTGGTTTGGATCACGTAGTAATGTGGTACCGCACTGAAATAGTCGACTAAACCTGGTTTCGATCAATATTTTAGAGGATAACGCAAGTTAGGTCTGGGATAGGTCTGGGATTTGACCTCATCAGACTCATACTTTCGCACACTTCACATACTCCTTGAACAGATCCTGGGTTATTTTCTGGTTTGGATCACATAGTAATGTGGTACCACACTGAAACAGTCGATTAAACCTGGTTTCGATCAATATTTTAGAGGATAACGCAAGTTAGGTCTGGGATAGGTCTGGGATTTGCCCTCATCAGACTCATACTTTCGCACACTTCACATACTCATTGAACAGATCCTGGGTTATTTTCTGGTTTGGATCACATTGTAATGTGGTACCACACTGAAACAGTCGATTAAACCAGGTTTCGATCAATACCTTTGAGGATAACGCATGTTAGGTCTGGGTTAGGTCTAGGATTTGCCCTCATCGGGCTCATACTTTCGCATATTTCTCATACTTCATGGCTAGATCCTGGGCTTTATCTGGATTGTATAACGTAGTAATGAAGTACAACACTGAAACAGTCGATTAAACCTGGTTTCGATCAATATTTTAGAGAATAATTCATGTTAGGTCTAGGTTAGGTCTGGGATTTACTCTCATCAGGCTCATTCTTTCGCATATTTCTCATACTTCATGGCTAGATCCTGGGCTATTTCTGGATAGGATCACGTAGTAATGTGGTACCACACTGAAACATTCAATTAAACCTGGTCTTGATAAATATTTTAGAGGATAACGCATGTTAGGTTTGGGTTAGGTCTAGGATTTGCCCTCATCGGGCTCATACTTTCGCATATTTCTCATACTTCATGGCTAGATCCTGGGCTGTTTCCGGATTGTATCACGCAGTAATGTGGTACCACGCTGAAACAGTCAATTAATCCTGGTTTCGATAAATATTTTAGAAGATAACGCAAGTTAGGTCTGGGATAGGTCTGGGAATCGCCCTAATCAGGCTCATACTTTCGCGTTTTTCACGTACTTCTTGAACTGATCCTGGGTTTTTTCTGGTTTCGATCACGTAGTAATGTGGTACCACACTGAAACAGTCGATTAAACCTGGTTTCGATCCATATTTTAGAGGATAACGCAAGTTAGGTCTGGGGTAGGTCTGGGATTTGACCTCATCAGACTCATACTTTCGCACACTTCTCATACTCGTTGAACAGATCCTGGGTTTTTTCTGGTTTGGATCACGTAGTAATGTGGTACCACACTGAAACGGTCAATTAAACCTGGTTTCGATCAATATTTTAGGGGATAACGCAAGTTAGGTCTGGGATAGGTCTGGGATTTGCCCTCATCAGGCTCATACATTCGCATTCTTCACATACTTGTTGAACTGATCCTGGGTTTTTTCTGGTTTGAATCACGTAGTAATGTGGTACCACACTGAAACGGTCAATTAAACCTGGTTTCGATCAATATTTTAGAGGATAACGCAAGTTAGGTCTGCGATAGGTCTGGGATTTGACCTCATCAGACTCATACTTTCGCACACTTCACATACACGTTGAACAGATCCTGGGTTATTTTCTGGTTTGGATCACATAGTAATGTGGTACCACACTGAAACAGTCGATTAAACCTGGTTTCGATCAATATTTTAGAGGATAACGCATGTTAGGTCTAGGTTAGCCCTGGGAATTTCACTCATCAGACTCATACTTTCGCATTCTTCACATACTTGTTGAACTGATCCTGGGTTTTTTCTGGTTTGGATCACGTAGTAACGTGGTACCACACTGAAACAGTCGATTAAACCTGGTTTCGATCAATATTTTACAGGATAACGCATGTTAGGTCTATGTTAGCCCTGGGATTCTCACTCATCAGACTCATACTTTCGCATTCTTCACATACTTGTTGAACTGATCCTGGGTTTTTTCTGGTTTGGATCACGTAGTAATGTGGTACCGCACTGAAATAGTCGACTAAACCTGGTTTCGATCAATATTTTAGAGGATAACGCAAGTTAGGTCTGGGATAGGTCTGGGATTTGACCTCATCAGACTCATACTTTCGCACACTTCACATACTCCTTGAACAGATCCTGGGTTATTTTCTGGTTTGGATCACATAGTAATGTGGTACCACACTGAAACAGTCGATTAAACCTGGTTTCGATCAATATTTTAGAGGATAACGCAAGTTAGGTCTGGGATAGGTCTGGGATTTGACCTCATCAGACTCATACTTTCGCACACTTCACATACACGTTGAACAGATCCTGGGTTATTTTCTGGTTTGGATCACATAGTAATGTGGTACCACACTGAAACAGTCGATTAAACCTGGTTTCGATCAATATTTTAGAGGATAACGCATGTTAGGTCTAGGTTAGCCCTGGGAATTTCACTCATCAGACTCATACTTTCGCATTCTTCACATACTTGTTGAACTGATCCTGGGTTTTTTCTGGTTTGGATCACGTAGTAATGTGGTACCACACTGAAACAGTCGATTAAACCTGGTTTCGATCAATATTTTAGAGGATAACGCATGTTAGGTCTATGTTAGCCCTGGGATTCTCACTCATCAGACTCATACTTTCGCATTCTTCACATACTTGTTGAACTGATCCTGGGTTTTTTCTGGTTTGGATCACGTAGTAATGTGGTACCACACTGAAACAGTCGACTAAACCAGGTTTCGATCAATATTTTAGAGGATAACGCATGTTAGATCTAGGTTAGGTCTGGGATTTTCACTCATCAGACTCATTCCTTCGCATTCTTCACATACTTGTTGAACGGATCCTGGGTTTTTTCTGGTTTGGATCACGTAGTAATGTGGTACCACACTGAAACAGTCGATTAAACCTGGATTCGATCAATATTTTACAGGATAACGCATGTTAGGTCTGGGTTAGGTCTGGGATTTGCCCTCATCGGGCTCATACTTTCGCATATTTCTCATACTTCATGGCTAGATCCTGGGCTGTTTCTGGATTGTATCACGTAGTAATGTGGTACCACGCTGAAACAGTCAATTAATCCTGGTTTCGATAAATATTTTAGAGGATAACGCAAGTTAGGTCTGGGATAGGTCTGGGAATCGCCCTAATCAGGCTCATACTTTCGCGTTTTTCACGTACTTGTTGAACTGATCCTGAGTTTTTTCTGGTTTCGATCACGTAGTAATGTGGTACTACACTGAAACAGTCGATTAAACCTGGTTTCGATCCATATTTTAGAGGATAACGCAAGTTAGGTCTGGGATAGGTCTGGGATTTGACCTCATCAGACTCATACTTTCGCACACTTCACATACTCGTTGAACAGATCCTGGGTTTTTTCTGGTTTGGATCACGTAGTAATGTGGTACCACACTGAAGCGGTCAATTAAACCTGGTTTCGATCAATATTTTAGGGGATAACGCAAGTTAGGTCTGGGATTTGCCCTCATCAGGCTCATACATTCGCATTCTTCACATACTTGTTGAACTGATCCTGGGTTTTTTCTGGTTTGAATCACGTAGTAATGTGGTACCACACTGAAACGGTCAATTAAACCTGGTTTCGATCAATATTTTAGAGGATAACGCAAGATAGGTCTGGGATAGGTCTGGGATTTGACCTCATCAGACTCATACTTTCGCACACTTCACATACACGTTGAACAGATCCTGGGTTATTTTCTGGTTTGGATCACATAGTAATGTGGTACCACACTGAAACAGTCGATTAAAGCTGGTTTCGATCAATATTTTAGAGGATAACGCATGTTAGGTCTAGGTTAGCCCTGGGAATTTCACTCATCAGACTCATACTTTCGCATTCTTCACATACTTGTTGAACTGATCCTAGGTTTTTTCTGGTTTGGATCACGTAGTAATGTGGTACCACACTGAAACAGTCGACTAAACCTGGCTTCGATCAATATTTTAGTGGATAACGCATGTTAGGTCTATGTTAGCCCTGGAATTCTCACTCATCAGACTCATACTTTCGCATTCTTCACATACTTGTTGAACTGATCCTTGGTTTTTTCTGGTTTGGATCCCGTAGTAATGTGGTACCGCACTGAAATAGTCGATTAAACCTGGTTTCGATCAATATTTTAGAGGATAACGCAAGTTATGTCTGGGATAGGTCTGGGATTTGACCTCATCAGACTCACATACTTTCGCACACTTCACATACTCCTTGAACAGATCCTGGGTTATTTTCTGATTTGGATCACATAGTAATGTGGTACCACACTGAAACAGTCGATTAAACCTGGTTTCGATCAATATTTTAGAGGATAACGCAAGTTAGGTCTGGGATAGGTCTGGGATTTGACCTCATCAGACTCATACTTTCGCACACATCACATACTCCTTGAACAGATCCTGGGTTATTTTCTGGTTTGGATCACGTAGTAATGTGGTACCACACTGAAACTGTCGATTAAACCAGACTTCGATCAATATTTTAGAGGATAACGCATGTTAGGTCTGGGATAGGTCTGGGATTTGACCTCATCAGACTCATACTTTCGCACACTTCACATACTCGTTGAACAGATCCTGGGTTTTTTCTGGTTTGGATCACGTAGTAATGTGGTACCACACTGAAACAGTCGATTAAACCTGGTTCCGATCAATATTTTAGGGGATAACGCATGTTAGGTCTAGGTTAGCCCTGTGATTTTCACTCATCAGACTCATTCTTTCGCATATTTCTCATACTTGATGGCTTGATCCTGGGCTTTTTCTGGATTGCATCACGTAGTAATGTAGTACCACACTGAAACAGTCAATGAAACCTGGTTGCCATCAATATTTTAGAGGAAAACGCAAGTTACGTCTGGGATAGGTCTAGGATTTGCCCTCATCCGGCTCTTACTTTCGCATATTTCTCATACTTCATGGCTAGATCCAGGGCTATTTCCGGATTGGATCACGTAGTAAAGTGGTACCACACTGAAACATTCAATGAAACCTGGTCTGGATAAATATTTTAGAGGATAACGCATCTTAGGTCTGGGTTAGGTCTAAGATTTGCCCTCATCGGGCTCACAGTTTCGCGTTTTTCACATACTTGTTGAACAGATCATGGGTTTTTTCTGGATTGGATCACGTAGTAATGTGGTACCACACTGAAACATTCAATTAAACCTGGTCTTGATAAATATTTTAGAGGATAACGCATGTTAGGTATGGGTTAGGTCTAGGATTTGCCCTCATCAGGCTCATACTTTCGCATATTTCTCATACTTCAACGCTAGATCCTGGGCTGTTTCTGGATTGTATCACGTAGTAATGTGGTACCACGCTGAAACAGTCAATTAAACCTGGTTTCGATCAATATTTTAGAGGATAACGCAAGTTAGGTCTGGGATAGGTCCGGGATTTGACCTCATCAGACTCATACTTTCGCACCCTTCACATACTCGTTGAACAGATCCTGGGTTATTTTCTGGTTTGGATCACATAGTAATGTGGTACCACACTTAAACTGTCGATTAAACCAGGTTTCAATCAATATTTTTGAGGATAACGCATGTTAGGTCTAGGTTAGGCCTGGGATTTTCACTCATCAGATTCATACTTTCGCATTCTTCACATACTTGTTGAACGGATCCTGGGTTTTTTCTGGTTTGGATCACGTAGTAATGTGGGACAACACTGAAACAGTCAATTTAACCTGGTTTCGATCAATATTTTAGAGAATAATTCATGTTAGGTGTAGGTTAGGTCTGGGATTTGCTCTTATCAGGCTCATTCTTTCGCATATTTCTCATACTTGATGGCTAGATCCTGGGCTTTATCTGGATTGTATAACGTAGTAATGAAGTACAACACTGAAACTGTCGATTAAACCTGGTTTCGATCAATATTTTAGAGGATAACGCGAGTTAGGTCTGGGATAGGTCTGGGATTTGACCTCATCAGACTCATACTTTCGCATCCTTCACATACTTGTTGAACGGATCCTGGGTATTTTCTGGTTTGGATCACGTAGTAATGTGGTACCACACTGAAACAGTCGACTAAACCAGGTTCCGATCAATATTTTAGAGGATAACGCATGTTAGGTCTAGGTTAGCCCTGGGATTTTCACTCATCAGACTCATTCTTTCGCATTCTTCACATACTTGTTGAACGGATCCTGGGTTTTTTCTGGTTTGGATCACGTAGTAATGTGGTACCACACTGAAACAGTCGATTAAACCTGGTTTCGATCAATATTTTAGAGGATAACGCAAGTTAGGTCTGGGATAGGTCTGGGATTTGACCTCATCAGACTCATACTTTCGCACACTTCACATACTCCTTGAACAGATCCTGGGTTATTTTCTGGTTTGGATCACATAGTAATGTGGTACCACACTGATACAGTCGATTAAACCAGGTTTCGATCAATATTTTGGAGGATAACGCATGTTAGGCCTAGGTTAGGCCTGGGATTTGCCCTCATCAGGCTCATACTCTCGCATATTTCTCATACTTCATGGCTAGATCCTGGGCTGTTTCTGGATTGTTTCACGTAGTAATGTGGTACCACGCTGAAACAGTCAATTAAACCTGGTTTCGATCAATATTTTAGAGGATAACGCATGTTAGGTCTAGGATAGCCCTGGGATTTTCACTCATCAGACTCATACTTTCGCATCCTTCACATACTTGTTGAACGGATCCTGGGTATTTTCTGGTTTGGATCACGTAGTAATGTGGTACCACACTGAAACGGTCAATTAAACCTGGTTTCGATCAATATTTTAGAGGATAACACATGTTAGGTCTAGGTTAGCCCTGGGAATTTCACTCATCAGACTCATACTATCGCATTCTTCACATACTTGTTGAACTGATCCTGGGTTTTTTCTGGTTTGGATCACGTAGTAATGTGGTACCACACTGAAACGGTCAATTAAACCTGGTTTCGATCAATATTTTAGAGGATAACGCAAGTTACGTCTGGGATAGGTCTAGGATTTGCCCTCATCCGGCTCTTACTTTCGCATATTTCTCATACTTCATGGCTAGATCCTGGGCTATTTCCGGATTGGAACACGTAGTTAAGTGGTACCACACTGAAACATTCAATGAAACCTGGTCTGGATAAATATTTTAGAGGATAACGCATCTTAGGTCTGGGTTAGGTCTAAGATTTGCCCTCATCAGGCTCACAGTTTCGCGTTTTCCACATGCTTGTTGAACAGATCATGGGTTTTTTCTGGTTTGGGTCACGTAGTAGTGTGATACCACACTGAAACAGTCGATTAAACCTCGCTTCGATCAATATTTTAGTGGATAGCGCATGTTACGTCTAGGTTAGCACTGGGATTTTCACTCATCAGACTCATACTTTCGCATTCTTCACATACTTGTTGAACTGATCCTCGGTTTTTTCTGGTTTGGATCACGTAGTAATGTGGTACCACACTGAAACAGTCGATTAAACCTGGTCTCGATCAATATTTTAGAGAATAATTCATGTTAGGTCTAGGTTAGGTCTGGGATTTGCACTCATGAGGCTCATTCTTTCGCATATTTCTCATACTTGATGGCTAGACCCTGGGCTTTTTCTGGATTGCATCACGTAGTAATGAAGTACAACACTGAAACAGTCAATTAAACCTGCTTTCCATCAATATCTTAGAGGACAACGCACGTTAGGTCTGGGATATGTCTGGGATTTGCCTTCATCAGGCTCATACTTTCGCGTTTTTCACATACTCGTTGAACAGATCCTGGTTTTTTTCTGGTTTGGATCACGTAGTAATGTGGTACCACACTGAAACAGTCGATTAAACCTGGTCTCGATCAATATTTTAGAGAATAATTCATGTTAGGTCTAGGTTAGGTCTGGGATTTGCTCTCATGAGGCTCATTCTTTCGCATATTTCTCATACTTGATGGCTAGACCCTGGGCTTTTTCTGGATTGCATCACGTAGTAATGTGGTACCACACTGAAACAGTCGATTAAACCTGGTTTCGATCAATATTTTGGAGGACAACGCAAGTTAGGTCTAGGTTAGCCCTGGGATTTTCACTCATCAGACTCATACTTTCGCATTCTTCACATACTTGTTGAACGGATCCTGGGTTTTTTCTGGTTTGGATCACGTAGTAATGTGGGACCACACTGAAACAGTCAATTAAACCTGGTTTCGATCAATATTTTTGAGGAAAACGCAAGTTAAGTCTGGGATAGGTCTGGGATTTGCTCTCATCAGGCTCATTCTTTCGCATATTTCTCATACTTGATGGCTAGATCCTGGGTTATTTTCTGGTTTGGATCACATAGTAATGTGGTACCACACTGAAACAGTCGATTAAACCAGGTTTCGATCAATATTTTAGAGTATAACTCATGTTAGGTCTAGGTTAGGCCTGGGATTTTCTCTGATCAGACTCATACTTTCGCATTCTTCACATACTTATAAACGGATCCTGGGTTTTTTCTGGTTTGGATCACGTAGTAATGTGGTACCACACTGAAACAGTCGATTAGACCTGGTTTCGATCAATATTTTAGACGATAACACAAGTTAAGTCTGGGATTGGTCTGGGATTTGACCTCATCAGACTCATACTTTCGCACCCTTCACATACTCGTTGAACGGATCCTGGGTTTTTTCTGGTTTGGATCACGTAGTAATGTGGGACCACACTGAAACAATCAATTAAACCTGGTCTTGATAAATATTTTAGAGGATAACGCATGTTAGGTCTGGGTTAGGTCTAGGATTTGCCCTCATCAGGCTCATACTTTCGCGTATTTCTCATACCTCATGGCTAGATCCTGGGCTGTTTCTGGATTGTATCACGTAGTAATGTGGTACCACGCTGAAACAGTCAATTAAACCTGGTTTCGATCAATACTTTAGAGGATAACGCATGTTAGGTCTAGGATAGGTCTGGGATTTGCTGTCATCAGGCTCATTCTTTCGCATATTTCTCATGCTTGATGGCTAGATCCTGGGCTTTGTCTAGATTGCACCACGTAGTAATGTAGTACCACACTGAAACGGTCAATTAAACCTGGTTTCGATCAATATTTTAGAGGATAACACATGTTAGGTCTAGGTTAGCCCTGGGAATTTCACTCATCAGACTCATACTTTCGCATTCTTCACATACTTGTTGAACTGATCCTGGGTTTTTTCTGGTTTGGATCACGTAGTAATGTGGTACCACACTGAAACGGTCAATTAAACCTGGTTTCGATCAATATTTTAGAGGATAACGCAAGTTACGTCTGGGATAGGTCTAGGATTTGCCCTCATCCGGCTCTTACTTTCGCATATTTCTCATACTTCATGGCTAGATCCTGGGCTATTTCCGGATTGGATCACGTAGTACAGTGGTACCACACTGAAACATTCAATGAAACCTGGTCTGGATAAATATTTTAGAGGATAACGCATCTTAGGTCTGGGTTAGGTCTAAGATTTGCCCTCATCAGGCTCACATTTTCGCGTTTTTCACATACTTGTTGAACAGATCATGGGTTTTTTCTGGATTGGATCACGTAGTAATGTGGTACCACACTGAAACATTCAATTAAACCTGGTCTTGATAAATATTTTAGAGGATAACGCATGTTAGGTTTGGGTTAGGTCTAGGATTTGCCCTCATCAGGCTCATACTTTCGCATATTTCTCATACTTCAACGCTAGATCCTGGGCTGTTTCTGGATTGTATCACGTAGTAATGTGGTACCACGCTGAAACAGTCAATTAAACCTGGTTTCGATCAATATTTTAGAGGATAACGCAAGTTAGGTCTGGGATAGGTCTGAGATTCGCCCTAATCAGGCTCATACTTTCGCGTTTTTCACGTACTTGTTGAACTGATCCTGGGTTTTTTCTGGTTTGGATCACGTAGTAATGTGGTACCACACTGAAACAGTCGATTAAACCTGGTTTCGATCAATATTTTAGAGAATAATTCATGTTAGGTGTAGGTTAGGTCTGGGATTTGCTCTTATCAGGCTCATTCTTTCGCATATTTCTCATACTTGATGGCTAGATCCTGGGCTTTATCTGGATTGTATAACGTAGTAATGAAGTACAACACTGAAACAGTCGATTAAACCTGGTTTCGATCAATATTTTAGAGGATAACGCAAGTTAGGTCTGGGATAGGTCTGGGATTTGACCTCATCAGACTCATACTTTCGCACCCTTCACATACTCGTTGAACAGATCCTGGGTTATTTTCTGGTTTGGATCACATAGTAATGTGGTACCACACTTAAACTGTCGATTAAACCAGGTTTCAATCAATATTTTTGAGGATAACGCATGTTAGGTCTAGGTTAGGCCTGGGATTTTCACTCATCAGACTCATACTTTCGCATTCTTCACATACTTGTTGAACGGATCCTGGGTTTTTTCTGGTTTGGATCACGTAGTAATGTGGGACAACACTGAAACAGTCAATTTAACCTGGTTTCGATCAATATTTTAGAGAATAATTCATGTTAGGTGTAGGTTAGGTCTGGGATTTGCTCTTATCAGGCTCATTCTTTCGCATATTTCTCATACTTGATGGCTAGATCCTGGGCTTTATCTGGATTGTATAACGTAGTAATAAAGTACAACACTGAAACAGTCGATTAAACCTGGTTTCGATCAATATTTTAGAGGATAACGCAAGTTAGGTCTGGGATAGGTCTGGGATTTGACCTCATCAGACTCATACTTTCGCACACTTCACATACTCGTTGAACAGATCCTGGGTTATTTTCTGGTTTGGATCACATAGTAATGTGGTCCCACACTGAAGCAGTCGATTAAACCAGGTTTCGATCAATATTTTAGAGGATAACGCAAGTTAGGTCTGGGATAGGTCTGGGATTTGACCTCATCAGACTCATACTTTCGCATTCTTCACATACTTTTTGAACGGATCCTGGGTTTTTTCTGGTTTGGATCACGTAGTAATGTGGGACCACACTGAAACAGTCAATTAAACCTGGTTTCGATCAATATTTAGAGAATAATTCATGTTAGGTCTACGTTAGGTCTGGGATTTACTCTCATCAGGCTCATTCTTTCGCATATTACTGATACTTGACGGCTAGATCCTGGGCTTTTTCTGGATTGGATCACGTAGTAATGTGGGACCACACTGAAACAATCAATTAAACCTGGTTTTGATAAATATCTTAGAGGATAGCGCATGTTAGGTCTGGGATAGGTCTGGGATTTGCCCTCATCAGACTCATACTTTCGCACACTTCACATACTCATTGAACAGATCCTGGGTTATTTTCTGGTTTGGATCACATTGTAATGTGGTACCACACTGAAACAGTCGATTAAACCAGGTTTCGATCAATACTTTTGAGGATAACGCATGTTAGGTCTGGGTTAGGTCTAGGATTTGCTCTCGTCAGGCTCATACTTTCGCATATATCCCATACTTCATGGCTAGATCCTGGGCTATTTCTGGATTGGATCACGTAGTAATGTGGTACCACACTGAAACATTCAATTAAACCTGGTCTTGATAAATATTTTAGAGGATAACGCATGTTAGGTTTGGGTTAGGTCTAGGATTTGCCCTCATCGGGCTCATACTTTCACATATTTCTCATACATGTTGAACTGATCCTGGGTTTTTTCTGGTTTGAATCACGTAGTAATGTGGTACCACACTGAAACGGTCAATTAAACCTGGTTTCGATCAATATTTTAGATGATAACGCAAGTTAGGTCTGGGATAGGTCTGGGATTTTACCTCATCAGACTCATACTTTCGCACACTTCACATACACGTTGCACAGATCCTGGGTTATTTTCTGGTTTGGATCACGTAGTAATGTGGTACCACACTGAAACAGTCGACTAAACAAGGTTTCGATCAATATTTTAGAGGATAACGCATGTTAGATCTAGGTTAGGTCTGGGATTTTCACTCATCAGACTCATTCTTTCGCATTCTTCACATACTTGTTGAACAGATACTGGGTTTTTTCTGGTTTGGATCACGTAGTAAAGTGGTACCACACTGAAACAGTCGATTAAACCTGGTTTCGATCAATATTTTAGAGGATAACGCAAGTTAGGTCTTGGATAGGTCTGGGATTTGACCTCATCAGACTCATACTTTCGCACACTTCACATACTCCTTGAACAGATCCTGGGTTATTTTCTGGTTTGGATCACGTAGTAATGTGGTACCACACTGAAACGGTCAATTAAACCTGGTTTCGATCAATATTTTAGAGGATAACGCAAGTTACGTCTGGGATAGGTCTAGGATTTGCCCTCATCCGGCTCTTACTTTCGCATATTTCTCATACTTCATGGCTAGATCCTGGGCTATTTCCGGATTGGATCACGTAGTAAAGTGGTACCACACTGAAACATTCAATGAAACCTGGTCTGGATAAATATTTTAGAGGATAACGCATCTTAGGTCTGGGTTAGGTCTAAGATTTGCCCTCATCAGGCTCACAGTTTCGCGTTTTTCACATGCTTGTTGAACAGATCATGGGTTTTTTCTGGTTTGGGTCACGTAGTAGTGTGATACCACACTGAAACAGTCGATTAAACCTGGCTTCGATCAATATTTTAGTGGATAGCGCATGTTAGGTCTAGGTTAGCACTGGGATTTTCACTCATCAGACTCATACTTTCGCATTCTTCACATACTTGTTGAACTGATCCTGGGTTTTTTCTGGTTTGGATCACGTAGTAATGTGGTACCACACTGAAACAGTCGATTAAACCTGGTTTCGATCAATATTTTAGAGGACAACGCAAGTTAGGTCTAGGTTAGCCCTGGGATTTTCACTCATCAGACTCATACTTTCGCATTCTTCACATACTTGTTGAACTGATCCTCGGTTTTTTCTGGTTTGGATCACGTAGTAATGTGGTACCACACTGAAACAGTAGATTAAACCTGGTCTCGATCAATATTTTAGAGAATAATTCATGTTAGGTCTAGGTTAGGTCTGGGATTTGCTCTCATGGGTCTCATTCTTTCGCATATTTCTCATACTTGATGGCTAGACCCTGGGCTTTTTCTGGATTGCATCACGTAGTAATGAAGTACAACACTGAAACAGTCAATTAAACCTGCTTTCCATCAATATCTTAGAGGACAACGCAAGTTAGGTCTGGGATATGTCTGGGATTTGCCCTCATCAGGCTCATACTTTCGCACACTTCACATACTCCTTGAACAGATCCTGGGTTATTTTCTGGTTTGGATCACGTAGTAATGTGGTACCACACTGAAACGGTCAATTAAACCTGGTTTCGATCAATATTTTTGAGGAAAACGCAAGTTAAGTCTGGGATAGGTCTGGGATTTGCTCTCATCAGGCTCATTCTTTCGCATATTTCTCATGCTTGATGGCTAGATCCTGGGTTATTTTCTGGTTTGGATCACATAGTAATGTGTTACCACACTGAAACAGTCGATTAAACCAGGTTTCGATCAATATTTTAGAGTATAACTCATGTTGGGTCTAGGTTAGGCCTGGGATTTTCTCTGATCAGACTCATACTTTCGCATTCTTCACATACTTGTAAACGGATCCTGGGTTTTTTCTGGTTTGGATCACGTAGTAATGTGGTACCACACTGAAACAGTCGATTAAACCTGGTTTCGATCAATATTTTAGACGATAACACAAGTTAAGTCTGGGATTGGTCTGGGATTTGACCTCATCAGACTCATACTTTCGCACACTTCACATACTCGTTGAACAGATCCTGGGTTATTTTCTGGTTTGTATCACATAGTAATGTGGTACCACACTGAAACAGTCGATTAAACCTGGTTTCGATCAATATTTTTGAGGATAACGCATGTTAGGTCTAGGTTAGCCCTGGGAATTTCACTCATCAGACTCATACTTTCGCATTCTTCACATACTTGTTGAACTGATCCTGGGTTTTTTCTGGTTTGGATCACGTAGTAATGTGGTACCACACTGAAACAGTCGATTAAACCTGGTTTCGATCAATATTTTAGAGGATAACGCATGTTAGATCTAGGTTAGGTCTGGGATTTTCACTCATCAGACTCATTCTTTCGCATTCTTCACATACTTGTTGAACAGATCCTGGGTTTTTTCTGGTTTGGATCACGTAGTAAAGTGGTACCACACTGAAACAGTCGATTAAACCTGGTTTCGATCAATATTTTAGAGGATAACGCAAGTTAGGTCTGGGATAGGTCTGGGATTTGACCTCATCAGACTCATACTTTCGCACACTTCACATACTCCTTGAACAGATCCTGGGTTATTTTCTGGTTTGGATCACGTAGTAATGTGGTACCACACTGAAACGGTCAATTAAACCTGGATTCGATCAATATTTTAGAGGATAACGCAAGTTACGTCTGGGATAGGTCTAGGATTTGCCCTCATCCGGCTCTTACTTTCGCATATTTCTCATACTTCATGGCTAGATCCTGGGTTATTTTCTGGTTTGGATCACGTAGTAATGTGGTACCACACTGAAACAGTCGATTAAACCTGGTTTCGATCAATATTTTAGAGGATAACGCATGTTAGATCTAGGTTAGGTCTGGGATTTTCACTCATCAGACTCATTCTTTCGCATTCTTCACATACTTGTTGAACAGATCCTGGGTTTTTTCTGGTTTGGATCACGTAGTAAAGTGGTACCACACTGAAACATTCGATTAAACCTGGTTTCGATCAATATTTTAGAGGATAACGCAAGTTAGGTCTGGGATAGGTCTGGGATTTGACCTCATCAGACTCATACTTTCGCACACTTCACATACTCCTTGAACAGATCCTGGGTTATTTTCTGGTTTGGATCACGTAGTAATGTGGTACCACACTGAAACGGTCAATTAAACCTGGTTTCGATCAATATTTTAGAGGATAACGCAAGTTAGGTCTGGGATATGTCTGGGATTTGCCCTCATCAGGCTCATACTTTCGCGTTTTTCACATACTCGTTGAACAGATCCTGGGTTATTTTCTGGTTTGGATCACATAGTAATGTGGTACCACTCTGAAACAGTCGATTAAACCAGGTTTCGATCAATATTTTTGAGGATAACGTATGTTAGGTCTAGGTTAGGCCTGGGATTTTCACTAATCAGACTCATACTTTCGCATTCTTCACATACTTGTTGAACGGATCCTGGGTTTTTTCTGGTTTGGATCACGTAGTAATGTGGGACCACACTGAAACAGTCAATTAAACCTGGTTTCGATCAATATTTTTGAGGAAAACGCAAGTTAAGTCTGGGATAGGTCTGGGATTTGCTCTCATCAGGCTCATTCTTTCGCATATTTCTCATGCTTGATGGCTAGATCCTGGGTTATTTTCTGGTTTGGATCACATAGTAATGTGTTACCACACTGAAACAGTCGATTAAACCAGGTTTCGATCAATATTTTAGAGTATAACTCTTGTTAGGTCTAGGTTAGGCCTGGGATTTTCTCTGATCAGACTCATACTTTCGCATTCTTCACATACTTGTAAACGGATCCTGGGTTTTTTCTGGTTTGGATCACGTAGTAATGTGGTACCACACTGAAACAGTCGATTAAACCTGGTTTCGATCAATATTTTAGACGATAACACAAGTTAAGTCTGGGATTGGTCTGGGATTTGACCTCATCAGACTCATACTTTCGCACACTTCACATACTCGTTGAACAGATCCTGGGATATTTTCTGGTTTGCATCACATAGTAATGTGGTACCACACTGAAACAGTCGATTAAACCTGGTTTCGATCAATATTTTTGAGGATAACGCATGTTAGGTCTGGGTTAGGCCGGGGATTTTCTCTCATCAGACACATACTTTCGCATTCTTCACATACTTGTTGAACGGATCCTGGGTTTTTACTGGTTTGGATCGTGTAGTAATGTGGTACCACACTGAAACATTCAATTAAACCTGGTCTTGATAAATATTTTAGAGGATAACGCATGTTAGGGCTGGGTTAGGTCTGGGATTTTCACTCATCAGACTCATACTTTCGCATTCTTCACATACATGTTGAACGGATCCTGGGTTTTTTCTGGTTTGGATCACGTAGTAATGTGGGACCACACTGAAACAATCAAATAAACCTGGTCTTGATAAATATTTTAGAGGGTAACGCATGTTAGGTCTGGGTTAGGTCTAGGATTTGCCCTCATCAGGCTCATACTTTCGCATATTTCTCATACTTCATGGCTAGATCCTGGGCTGTTTCTGGATTGTATCACGTAGTAATGTGGTACCACGCTGAAACAGTCAATTAAACCTGGTTTCGATCAATACTTTAGAGGATAACGCATGTTAGGTCTAGGATAGGTCTGGGATTTGCTGTCATCAGGCTCATTCTTTCGCATATTTCTCATGCTTGATGGCTAGATCCTGGGCTTTGTCTAGATTGCACCACGTAGTAATGTAGTACCACACTGAAACGGTCAATTAATCCTGGTTTCGATCAATATTTTAGAGGATAACACATGTTAGGTGTAGGTTTGCCCTGGGAATTTCACTCATCAGACTCATACTTTCGCATTCTTCACATACTCCTTGAACAGATCCTGGGTTATTTTCTGGTTTGGATCACGTAGTAGTGTGGTACCACACTGAAACGGTCAATTAAACCTGGTTTCGATCAATATTTTAGAGGATAACGCAAGTTACGTCTGGGATAGGTCTAGGATTTGCTCTCATCCGGCTCTTACTTTCGCATATTTCTCATACTTCATGGCTAGATCCTGGGCTATTTCCGGATTGGATCACGTAGTAAAGTGGTACCACACTGAAACATTCAATGAAACCTGGTCTGGATAAATATTTTAGAGGATAACGCATCTTAGGTCTGGGTTAGGTCTAAGATTTGCCCTCATCAGGCTCACAGTTTCGCGTTTTTCACATGCTTGTTGAACAGATCATGGGTTTTTTCTGGTTTGGGTCACGTAGTAGTGTGATACCACACTGAAACAGTCGATTAAACCTGGCTTCGATCAATATTTTAGTGGACAACGCAAGTTAGGTCTAGGTTAGCCCTGGGATTTTCACTCATCAGACTCATGCTTTCGCATTCTTCACATACTTGTTGAACTGATCCTCGGTTTTTTCTGGTTTGGATCACGTAGTAATGTGGTACCACACTGAAACATTCAATTAAACCTGGTCTTGATAAATATTTTAGAGGATAACGCATGTTAGGGCTGGGTTAGGTCTGGGATTTTCACTCATCAGACTCATACTTTCGCATTCTTCACATACTTGTTGAACTGATCCTGGGTTTTTTCTGGTATGGATCACGTAGTAATGTGGTACCACACTGAAACAGTCGATTAAACCTGGTTTCGATCATTATTTTAGAGGACAACGCAAGTTAGGTCTAGGTTAGCCCTGGGATTTTCACTCATCAGACTCATACTTTCGCATTCTTCACATACTTGTTGAACTGATCCTCGGTTTTTTCTGGTTTGGATCACGTAGTAATGTGGTACCACACTGAAACAGTAGATTAAACCTGGTCTCGATCAATATTTTAGAGAATAATTCATGTTAGGTCTAGGTTAGGTCTGGGATTTGCTCTCATGAGGCTCATTCTTTCGCATATTTCTCATACTTGATGGCTAGACCCTGGGCTTTTTCTGGATTGCATCACGTAGTAATGAAGTACAACACTGAAACAGTCAATTAAACCTGCTTTCCATCAATATCTTAGAGGACAACGCAAGTTAGGTCTGGGATATGTCTGGGATTTGCCCTCATCAGGCTCATACTTTCGCACACTTCACATACTCCTTGAACAGATCCTGGGTTATTTTCTGGTTTGGATCACGTAGTAATGTGGTACCACACTGAAACGGTCAATTAAACCTGGTTTCGATCAATATTTTTGAGGAAAACGCAAGTTAAGTCTGGGATAGGTCTGGGATTTGCTCTCATCAGGCTCATTCTTTCGCATATTTCTCATGCTTGATGGCTAGATCCTGGGTTATTTTCTGGTTTGGATCACACAGTAATGTGTTACCACACTGAAACAGTCGATTAAACCAGGTTTCGATCAATATTTTAGAGTATAACTCATGTTAGGTCTAGGTTAGGCCTGGGATTTTCTCTGATCAGACTCATACTTTCGCATTCTTCACATACTTGTAAACGGATCCTGGGTTTTTTCTGGTTTGGATCACGTAGTAATGTGGTACCACACTGAAACAGTCGATTAAACCTGGTTTCGATCAATATTTTAGACGATAACACAAGTTAAGTCTGGGATTGGTCTGGGATTTGACCTCATCAGACTCATACTTTCGCACACTTCACATACTCGTTGAACAGATCCTGGGTTATTTTCTGGTTTGTATCACATAGTAATGTGGTACCACACTGAAACAGTCGATTAAACCTGGTTTCGATCAATATTTTTGAGGATAACGCATGTTAGGTCTAGGTTAGCCCTGGGAATTTCACTCATCAGACTCATACTTTCGCATTCTTCACATACTTGTTGAACTGATCCTGGGTTTTTTCTGGTTTGGATCACGTAGTAATGTGGTACCACACTGAAACAGTCGATTAAACCTGGTTTCGATCAATATTTTAGAGGATAACGCATGTTAGATCTAGGTTAGGTCTGGGATTTTCACTCATCAGACTCATTCTTTCGCATTCTTCACATACTTGTTGAACAGATCCTGGGTTTTTTCTGGTTTGGATCACGTAGTAAAGTGGTACCACACTGAAACAGTCGATTAAACCTGGTTTCGATCAATATTTTAGAGGATAACGCAAGTTAGGTCTGGGATAGGTCTGGGATTTGACCTCATCAGACTCATACTTTCGCACACTTCACATACTCCTTGAACAGATCCTGGGTTATTTTCTGGTTTGGATCACGTAGTAATGTGGTACCACACTGAAACGGTCAATTAAACCTGGTTTCGATCAATATTTTAGAGGATAACGCAAGTTACGTCTGGGATAGGTCTAGGATTTGCCCTCATCCGGCTCTTACTTTCGCATATTTCTCATACTTCATGGCTAGATCCTGGGTTATTTTCTGGTTTGGATCACGTAGTAATGTGGTACCACACTGAAACAGTCGACTAAACAAGGTTTCGATCAATATTTTAGAGGATAACGCATGTTAGATCTAGGTTAGGTCTGGGATTTTCACTCATCAGACTCATTTTTTCGCATTCTTCACATACTTGTTGAACAGATCCTGGGTTTTTTCTGGTTTGGATCACGTACTAAAGTGGTACCACACTGAAACAGTAGATTAAACCTGGTCTCGATCAATATTTTAGAGAATAATACATGTTAGGTCTAGGTTAGGTCTGGGATTTGCTCTCATGAGGCTCATTCTTTCGCATATTTCTCATACTTGATGGCTAGACCCTGGGCTTTTTCTGGATTGCATCACGTAGTAATGAAGTACAACACTGAAACAGTCAATTAAACCTGCTTTCCATCAATATCTTAGAGGACAACGCAAGTTAGGTCTGGGATATGTCTGGGATTTGCCCTCATCAGGCTCATACTTTCGCGTTTTTCACATACTCGTTGAACAGATCCTGGGTTATTTTCTGGTTTGGATCACATAGTAATGTGGTACCACACTGAAACAGTCGATTAAACCAGGTTTCGATCAATATATTTGAGGATAACGTATGTTAGGTCTAGGTTAGGCCTGGGATTTTCACTAATCAGACTCATGCTTTCGCATTCTTCACATACTTGTTGAACGGATCCTGGGTTTTTTCTGGTTTGGATCACGTAGTAATGTGGGGCCACACTGAAACAGTCAATTAAACCTGGTTTCGATCAATATTTTTGAGGAAAACGCAAGTTAAGTCTGGGATAGGTCTGGGATTCGCTCTCATCAGGCTCATTCTTTCGCATATTTCTCATGCTTGATGGCTAGATCCTGGGTTATTTTCTGGTTTGGATCACATAGTAACGTGTTACCACACTGAAACAGTCGATTAAACCAGGTTTCGATCAATATTTTAGAGTATAACTCTTGTTAGGTCTAGGTTAGGCCTGGGATTTTCTCTGATCAGACTCATACTTTCGCATTCTTCACATACTTGTAAACGGATCCTGGGTTTTTTCTGGTTTGGATCACGTAGTAATGTGGTACCACACTGAAACAGTCGATTAAACCTGGTTTCGATCAATATTTTAGACGATAACACAAGTTAAGTCTGGGATTGGTCTGGGATTTGACCTCATCAGACTCATACTTTCGCACACTTCACATACTCGTTGAACAGATCCTGGGTTATTTTCTGGTTTGTATTACATAGTAATGTGGTACCACACTGAAACAGTCGATTAAACCTGGTTTCGATCAATATTTTTGAGGATAACGCATGTTAGGTCTGGGTTAGGCCGGGGATTTTCTCTCATCAGACACATACTTTCGCATTCTTCACATACTTGTTGAACGGATCCTGGGTTTTTACTGGTTTGGATCGTGTAGTAATGTGGTACCACACTGAAACATTCAATTGAACCTGGTCTTGATAAATATTTTAGAGGATAACGCATGTTAGGGCTGGGTTAGGTCTGGGATTTTCACTCATCAGACTCATACTTTCGCATTCTTCACATACATGTTGAACGGATCCTGGGTTTTTTCTGGTTTGGATCACGTAGTAATGTGGGACCACACTGAAACAATCAAATAAACCTGGTCTTGATAAATATTTTAGAGGATAACGCATGTTAGGTCTGGGTTAGGTCTAGGATTTGCCCTCATCAGGCTCATACTTTCGCATATTTCTCATACTTCATGGCTAGATCCTGGGCTGTTTCTGGATTGTATCACGTAGTAATGTGGTACCACGCTGAAACAGTCAATTAAACCTGGTTTCGATCAATACTTTAGAGGATAACGCATGTTAGGTCTAGGATAGGTCTGGGATTTGCTGTCATCAGGCTCATTCTTTCGCATATTTCTCATGCTTGATGGCTAGATCCTGGGCTTTGTCTAGATTGCACCACGTAGTAATGTAGTACCACACTGAAACGGTCAATTAATCCTGGTTTCGATCAATATTTTAGAGGATAACACATGTTAGGTGTAGGTTAGCCCTGGGAATTTCACTCATCAGACTCATACTTTCGCATTCTTCACATACTTGTTGAACTGATCCTGGGTTTTTTCTGGTTTGGATCACGTAGTAATGTGGTACCACACTGAAACGGTCAATTAAACCTGGTTTCGATCAATATTTTAGAGGATAACGCAAGTTACGTCTGGGATAGGTCTAGGATTTGCCCTCATCCGGCTCTTACTTTCGCATATTTCTCATACTTCATGGCTAGATCCTAGGCTATTTCCGGATTGGATCACGTAGTAAAGTGGTACCACACTGAAACATTCAATGAAACCTGGTCTGGATAAATATTTTAGAGGATAACGCATCTTAGGTCTGGGTTAGGTCTAAGATTTGCCCTCATCAGGCTCACAGTTTCGCGTTTTTCACATACTTGTTGAACAGATCATGGGTTTTTTCTGGATTGGATCACGTAGTAATGTGGTACCACACTGAAACATTCAATTAAACCTGGTCCTGATAAATATTTTAGAGGATAACGCATGTTAGGTTTGGGTTAGGTCTAGGATTTGCCCTCATCAGGCTCATACTTTCGCATATTTCTCATACTTCAACGCTAGATCCTGGGCTGTTTCTGGATTGTATCACGTAGTAATGTGGTACCACGCTGAAACAGTCAATTAAACCTGGTTTCGATCAATATTTTAGAGGATAACGCATGTTAGATCTAGGTTAGGTCTGGGATTTTCACTCATCAGACTCATTCTTTCGCATACTTCACATACTTGTTGAACAGATCCTGGGTTTTTTCTGGTTTGGATCACGTAGTAAAGTGGTACCACACTGAAACAGTCGATTAAACCTGGTTTCGATCAATATTTTAGAGGATAACGCAAGTTAGGTCTGGGATCGGCTGGCACAGGTATTTTCCGGGCATGGCAGCTTCGGAAGATACCTGTGCCGGATAGGGAAGGAGCCGACGGCGCGTTGCTGTCACTGTGACGCTGAGCAGGACACGGCGGATCATACCCTGGAGGTATGCCCCGCGTGGGAGGGGGAGCGCCGTGTCCTGGTCGGCGTCGTCGGGCGGGATGTCTCGCTGCCGGGCGTGGTGCGCGCCATGCTCGGCAGCGAGGAGAAGTGGAGGGCCGTGGCCTCCTTCTGCGAGAACGTAATGTTGCAGAAGGAGGCCGCGGGGAGGGAGCGCGAGCTTCAGCGGCGCACTGAAGCTCGCGCTCGTGCGGTGGCCCGAGGTCGTCGCCCGGTCGCGAGGCGTCGCGGGCGGCCGCCTCGGCGTGGCGGATGACCTAGGCTGGGAGGGGGGTCCTGAGGGGACCCTCCTCCCGCCAGGCGGCGCCGGGTCGGACCGGTTGGGGGTAGGAGTGCCTCCCCCTACCGGTCCGACGCAAGGGGAGGCACCCTCGGCGGTCTGGTGCGGCCATGAACGCCCGGCCGCCGAGGGGTGGAAACGGGGTCGCGGGCGGTTGCGAGTTTGGGCTCGCAGCCGCCACTAAACGCGGCCCCGTCCCGCCGCTATGAGGCAGTGTGTCTACTGGGGGGACCGATTGTCCCCCCGGGGGATGGGCGCGAAAGCGCGGGCACGGGGAGGATACCGGAAGAATGCTTCGAGCGATTCCCGGTATCCTCCCAAAGCGTGCCGAAGGGTCACCGTGGGGTTTTTAGTGGGTAGGTCCCGCGCCTGTCGTTGTACGGGCGCGGGGAATCCCACACACCCCTCCCACCTCTCCCCAAGGAGGTGGGAGGGAGTCTTTCGAAGATTTTCCCCACGACAAAAAAAAAAAAAAAAAAAAAAAAAAGTTAGGTCTGGGATAGGTCTGGGATTTGACCTCATCAGACTCATACTTTCGCACACTTCACATACTCCTTGAACAGATCCTGGGTTATTTTCTGGTTTGTATCACATAGTAATGTGGTACCACACTGAAACAGTCGATTAAACCTGGTTTCGATCAATATTTTTGAGGATAACGCATGTTAGGTCTAGGTTAGCCCTGGGAATTTCACTCATCAGACTCATACTTTCGCATTCTTCACATACTTGTTGAACTGATCCTGGGTTTTTTCTGGTTTGGATCACGTAGTAATGTGGTACCACACTGAAACAGTCGATTAAACCTGGTTTCGATCAATATTTTAGAGGATAACGCATGTTAGATCTAGGTTAGGTCTGGGATTTGCCCTCATCAGACTCATTCTTTCGCATTCTTCACATACTTGTTGAACAGATCCTGGGTTTTTTCTGGTTTGGATCACGTAGTAAAGTGGTACCACACTGAAACAGTCGATTAAACCTGGTTTCGATCAATATTTTAGAGGATAACGCAAGTTAGGTCTGGGATAGGTCTGGGATTTGACCTCATCAGACTCATACTTTCGCACACTTCACATACTCCTTGAACAGATCCTGGGTTATTTTCTGGTTTGGATCACGTAGTAATGTGGTACCACACTGAAACGGTCAATTAAACCTGGTTTCGATCAATATTTTAGAGGATAACGCAAGTTACGTCTGGGATAGGTCTAGGATTTGCCCTCATCCGGCTCTTACTTTCGCATATTTCTCATACTTCATGGCTAGATCCTGGGTTATTTTCTGGTTTGGATCACGTAGTAATGTGGTACCACACTGAAACAGTCGACTAAACAAGGTTTCGATCAATATTTTACAGGATAACGCATGTTAGATCTAGGTTAGGTCTGGGATTTTCACTCATCAGACTCATTCTTTCGCATTCTTCACATACTTGTTGAACAGATCCTGGGTTTTTTCTGGTTTGGATCACGTAGTAAAGTGGTACCACACTGAAACAGTAGATTAAACCTGGTCTCGATCAATATTTTAGAGAATAATTCATGTTAGGTCTAGGTTAGGTCTGGGATTTGCTCTCATGAGGCTCATTCTTTCGCATATTTCTCATACTTGATGGCTAGACCCTGGGCTTTTTCTGGATTGCATCACGTAGTAATGAAGTACAACACTGAAACAGTCAATTAAACCTGCTTTCCATCAATATCTTAGAGGACAACGCAAGTTAGGTCTGGGATATGTCTGGGATTTGCCCTCATCAGGCTCATACTTTCGCGTTTTTCACATACTCGTTGAACAGATCCTGGGTTATTTTCTGATTTGGATCACATAGTAATGTGGTACCACACTGAAACAGTCGATTAAACCAGGTTTCGATCAATATTTTTGAGGATAACGCATGTTAGGTCTAGGTTAGGCCTGGGATTTTCACTAATCAGACTCATACTTTCGCATTCTTCACATACTTGTTGAACGGATCCTGGGTTTTTTCTGGTTTGGATCACGTAGTAATGTGGGACCACACTGAAACAGTCAATTAAACCTGGTTTCGATCAATATTTTTGAGGAAAACGCAAGTTAAGTCTGGGATAGGTCTGGGATTTGCTCTCATCAGGCTCATTCTTTCGCATATTTCTCATGCTTGATGGCTAGATCCAGGGTTATTTTCTGGTTTGGATCACATAGTAATGTGTTACCACACTGAAACAGTCGATTAAACCAGGTTTCGATCAATATTTTAGAGTATAACTCTTGTTAGGTCTAGGTTAGGCCTGGGATTTTCTCTGATCAGACTCATACTTTCGCATTCTTCACATACTTGTAAACGGATCCTGGGTTTTTACTGGTTTGGATCGTGTAGTAATGTGGTACCACACTGAAACATTCAATTAAACCTGGTCTTGATAAATATTTTAGAGGATAACGCATGTTAGGGCTGGGTTAGGTCTGGGATTTTCACTCATCAGACTCATACTTTCGCATTCTTCACATACATGTTGAACGGATCCTGGGTTTTTTCTGGTTTGGATCACGTAGTAATGTGGGACCACACTGAAACAATCAAATAAACCTGGTCTTGATAAATATTTTAGAGGATAACGCATGTTAGGTCTGGGTTAGGTCTAGGATTTGCCCTCATCAGGCTCATACTTTCGCATACTTCTCATACTTCATGGCTACATCCTGGGCTGTTTCTGGATTGTATCACGTAGTAATGTGGTACCACGCTGAAACAGTCAATTAAACCTGGTTTCGATCAATACTTTAGAGGATAACGCATGTTAGGTCTAGGATAGGTCTGGGATTTGCTGTCATCAGGCTCATTCTTTCGCATATTTCTCATGCTTGATGGCTAGATCCTGGGCTTTGTCTAAATTGCACCACGTAGTAATGTAGTACCACACTGAAACGGTCAATTAATCCTGGTTTCGATCAATATTTTAGAGGATAACACATGTTAGGTGTAGGTTAGCCCTGGGAATTTCACTCATCAGACTCATACTTTCGCATTCTTCACATACTTGTTGAACTGATCCTGGGTTTTTTCTGGTTTGGATCACGTAGTAATGTGGTACCACACTGAAACGGTCAATTAAACCTGGTTTCGATCAATATTTTAGAGGATAACGCAAGTTACGTCTGGGATAGGTCTAGGATTTGCCCTCATCCGGCTCTTACTTTCGCATATTTCTCATACTTCATGGCTAGATCCTAGGCTATTTCCGGATTGGATCACGTAGTAAAGTGGTACCACACTGAAACATTCAATGAAACCTGGTCTGGATAAATATTTTAGAGGATAACACATCTTAGGTCTGGGTTAGGTCTAAGATTTGCCCTCATCAGGCTCACAGTTTCGCGTTTTTCACATACTTGTTGAACAGATCATGGGTTTTTTCTGGATTGGATCACGTAGTAATGTGGTACCACACTGAAACATTCAATTAAACCTGGTCCTGATAAATATTTTAGAGGATAACGCATGTTAGGTTTGGGTTAGGTCTAGGATTTGCCCTCATCAGGCTCATACTTTCGCATATTTCTCATACTTCAACGCTAGATCCTGGGCTGTTTCTGGATTGTATCACGTAGTAATGTGGTACCACGCTGAAACAGTCAATTAAACCTGGTTTCGATCAATATTTTAGAGGATAACGCAAGTTAGGTCTGGGATAGGTCTGAGATTCGCCCTAATCAGGCTCATACTTTCGCGTTTTTCACGTACCTGTTGAACTGATCCTGGGTTTTTTCTGGTTTGGATCACGTAGTAATGTGGTACCACACTGAAACAGTCGATTAAACCTGGTTTCGATCAATATTTTAGAGGATAACGCAAGTTAGGTCTGGGATAGGTCTGGGATTTCACCTCATCAGACTCATACTTTCGCACCCTTCACATACTCGTTGAACAGATCCTGGGTTATTTTCTGGTTTGGATCACATAGTAATGTGGTACCACACTTAAACTGTCGATTAAACCAGGTTTCAATCAATATTTTTGAGGATAACGCATGTTAGGTCTAGGTTAGGTCTGGGATTTGCTCTCATGAGGCTCATTCTTTCGCATATTTCTCATACTTGATGGCTAGACCCTGGGTTATTTTCTGGTTTGGATCACGTAGTTATGTGGTACCACACTGAAACAGTCGACTAAACAAGGTTTCGATCAATATTTTAGAGGATAACGCAAGTTAGGTCTGGGATAGGTCTGAGATTCGCCCTAATCAGGCTCATACTTTCGCGTTTTTCACGTACCTGTTGAACTGATCCTGGGTTTTTTCTGGTTTGGATCACGTAGTAATGTGGTACCACACTGAAACAGTCGATTAAACCTGGTTTCGATCAATATTTTTGAGGAAAACGCAAGTTAAGTCTGGGATAGGTCTGGGATTTGCTCTCATCAGGCTCATTCTTTCGCATATTTCTCATGCTTGATGGCTAGATCCTGGGTTATTTTCTGGTTTGGATCACATAGTAATGTGTTACCACACTGAAACAGTCGATTAAACCAGGTTTCGATCAATATTTTAGAGTATAACTCATGTTAGGTCTAGGTTAGGCCTGGGATTTTCTCTGATCAGACTCATACTTTCGCATTCTTCACATACTTGTAAACGGATCCTGGGTTTTTTCTGGTTTGGATCACGTAGTAATGTGGTACCACACTGAAACAGTCGATTAAACCTGGTTTCGATCAATATTTTAGACGATAACACAAGTTAAGTCTGGGATTGGTCTGGGATTTGACCTCATCAGACTCATACTTTCGCACACTTCACATACTCGTTGAACAGATCCTGGGTTATTTTCTGGTTTGTATCACATAGTAATGTGGTACCACACTGAAACAGTCGATTAAACCTGGTTTCGATCAATATTTTTGAGGATAACGCATGTTAGGTCTAGGTTAGCCCTGGGAATTTCACTCATCAGACTCATACTTTCGCATTCTTCACATACTTGTTGAACTGATCCTGGGTTTTTTCTGGTTTGGATCACGTAGTAATGTGGTACCACACTGAAACAGTCGATTAAACCTGGTTTCGATCAATATTTTAGAGGATAACGCATGTTAGATCTAGGTTAGGTCTGGGATTTTCACTCATCAGACTCATTCTTTCGCATTCTTCACATACTTGTTGAACAGATCCTGGGTTTTTTCTGGTTTGGATCACGTAGTAAAGTGGTACCACACTGAAACAGTCGATTAAACCTGGTTTCGATCAATATTTTAGAGGATAACGCAAGTTAGGTCTGGGATAGGTCTGGGATTTGACCTCATCAGACTCATACTTTCGCACACTTCACATACTCCTTGAACAGATCCTGGGTTATTTTCTGGTTTGGATCACGTAGTAATGTGGTACCACACTGAAACGGTCAATTAAACCTGGTTTCGATCAATATTTTAGAGGATAACGCAAGTTACGTCTGGGATAGGTCTAGGATTTGCCCTCATCCGGCTCTTACTTTCGCATATTTCTCATACTTCATGGCTAGATCCTGGGTTATTTTCTGGTTTGGATCACGTAGTAATGTGGTACCACACTGAAACAGTCGACTAAACAAGGTTTCGATCAATATTTTAGAGGATAACGCATGTTAGATCTAGGTTAGGTCTGGGATTTTCACTCATCAGACTCATTCTTTCGCATTCTTCACATACTTGTTGAACAGATCCTGGGTTTTTTCTGGTTTGGATTACGTACTAAAGTGGTACCACACTGAAACAGTAGATTAAACCTGGTCTCGATCAATATTTTAGAGAATAATACATGTTAGGTCTAGGTTAGGTCTGGGATTTGCTCTCATGAGGCTCATTCTTTCGCATATTTCTCATACTTGATGGCTAGACCCTGGGCTTTTTCTGGATTGCATCACGTAGTAATGAAGTACAACACTGAAACAGTCAATTAAACCTGCTTTCCATCAATATCTTAGAGGACAACGCAAGTTAGGTCTGGGATATGTCTGGGATTTGCCCTCATCAGGCTCATACTTTCGCGTTTTTCACATACTCGTTGAACAGATCCTGGGTTATTTTCTGGTTTGGATCACATAGTAATGTGGTACCACACTGAAACAGTCGATTAAACCAGGTTTCGATCAATATATTTGAGGATAACGTATGTTAGGTCTAGGTTAGGCCTGGGATTTTCACTAATCAGACTCATGCTTTCGCATTCTTCACATACTTGTTGAACGGATCCTGGGTTTTTTCTGGTTTGGATCACGTAGTAATGTGGGGCCACACTGAAACAGTCAATTAAATCTGGTTTCGATCAATATTTTTGAGGAAAACGCAAGTTAAGTCTGGGATAGGTCTGGGATTTGCTCTCATCAGGCTCATTCTTTCGCATATTTCTCATGCTTGATGGCTAGATCCTGGGTTATTTTCTGGTTTGGATCACATAGTAACGTGTTACCACACTGAAACAGTCGATTAAACCAGGTTTCGATCAATATTTTAGAGTATAACTCTTGTTAGGTCTAGGTTAGGCCTGGGATTTTCTCTGATCAGACTCATACTTTCGCATTCTTCACATACTTGTAAACGGATCCTGGGTTTTTTCTGGTTTGGATCACGTAGTAATGTGGTACCACACTGAAACAGTCGATTAAACCTGGTTTCGATCAATATTTTAGACGATAACACAAGTTAAGTCTGGGATTGGTCTGGGATTTGACCTCATCAGACTCATACTTTCGCACACTTCACATACTCGTTGAACAGATCCTGGGTTATTTTCTGGTTTGTATTACATAGTAATGTGGTACCACACTGAAACAGTCGATTAAACCTGGTTTCGATCAATATTTTTGAGGATAACGCATGTTAGGTCTGGGTTAGGCCGGGGATTTTCTCTCATCAGACACATACTTTCGCATTCTTCACATACTTGTTGAACGGATCCTGGGTTTTTACTGGTTTGGATCGTGTAGTAATGTGGTACCACACTGAAACATTCAATTGAACCTGGTCTTGATAAATATTTTAGAGGATAACGCATGTTAGGGCTGGGTTAGGTCTGGGATTTTCACTCATCAGACTCATACTTTCGCATTCTTCACATACATGTTGAACGGATCCTGGGTTTTTTCTGGTTTGGATCACGTAGTAATGTGGGACCACACTGAAACAATCAAATAAACCTGGTCTTGATAAATATTTTAGAGGATAACGCATGTTAGGTCTGGGTTAGGTCTAGGATTTGCCCTCATCAGGCTCATACTTTCGCATATTTCTCATACTTCATGGCTAGATCCTGGGCTGTTTCTGGATTGTATCACGTAGTAATGTGGTACCACGCTGAAACAGTCAATTAAACCTGGTTTCGATCAATACTTTAGAGGATAACGCATGTTAGGTCTAGGATAGGTCTGGGATTTGCTGTCATCAGGCTCATTCTTTCGCATATTTCTCATGCTTGATGGCTAGATCCTGGGCTTTGTCTAGATTGCACCACGTAGTAATGTAGTACCACACTGAAACGGTCAATTAATCCTGGTTTCGATCAATATTTTAGAGGATAACACATGTTAGGTGTAGGTTAGCCCTGGGAATTTCACTCATCAGACTCATACTTTCGCATTCTTCACATACTTGTTGAACTGATCCTGGGTTTTTTCTGGTTTGGATCACGTAGTAATGTGGTACCACACTGAAACGGTCAATTAAACCTGGTTTCGATCAATATTTTAGAGGATAACGCAAGTTACGTCTGGGATAGGTCTAGGATTTGCCCTCATCCGGCTCTTACTTTCGCATATTTCTCATACTTCATGGCTAGATCCTAGGCTATTTCCGGATTGGATCACGTAGTAAAGTGGTACCACACTGAAACATTCAATGAAACCTGGTCTGGATAAATATTTTAGAGGATAACGCATCTTAGGTCTGGGTTAGGTCTAAGATTTGCCCTCATCAGGCTCACAGTTTCGCGTTTTTCACATACTTGTTGAACAGATCATGGGTTTTTTCTGGATTGGATCACGTAGTAATGTGGTACCACACTGAAACATTCAATTAAACCTGGTCCTGATAAATATTTTAGAGGATAACGCATGTTAGGTTTGGGTTAGGTCTAGGATTTGCCCTCATCAGGCTCATACTTTCGCATATTTCTCATACTTCAACGCTAGATCCTGGGCTGTTTCTGGATTGTATCACGTAGTAATGTGGTACCACGCTGAAACAGTCAATTAAACCTGGTTTCGATCAATATTTTAGAGGATAACGCATGTTAGATCTAGGTTAGGTCTGGGATTTTCACTCATCAGACTCATTCTTTCGCATACTTCACATACTTGTTGAACAGATCCTGGGTTTTTTCTGGTTTGGATCACGTAGTAAAGTGGTACCACACTGAAACAGTCGATTAAACCTGGTTTCGATCAATATTTTAGAGGATAACGCAAGTTAGGTCTGGGATCGGCTGGCACAGGTATTTTCCGGGCATGGCAGCTTCGGAAGATACCTGTGCCGGATAGGGAAGGAGCCGACGGCGCGTTGCTGTCACTGTGACGCTGAGCAGGACACGGCGGATCATACCCTGGAGGTATGCCCCGCGTGGGAGGGGGAGCGCCGTGTCCTGGTCGGCGTCGTCGGGCGGGATGTCTCGCTGCCGGGCGTGGTGCGCGCCATGCTCGGCAGCGAGGAGAAGTGGAGGGCCGTGGCCTCCTTCTGCGAGAACGTAATGTTGCAGAAGGAGGCCGCGGGGAGGGAGCGCGAGCTTCAGCGGCGCACTGAAGCTCGCGCTCGTGCGGTGGCCCGAGGTCGTCGCCCGGTCGCGAGGCGTCGCGGGCGGCCGCCTCGGCGTGGCGGATGACCTAGGCTGGGAGGGGGGTCCTGAGGGGACCCTCCTCCCGCCAGGCGGCGCCGGGTCGGACCGGTTGGGGGTAGGAGTGCCTCCCCCTACCGGTCCGACGCAAGGGGAGGCACCCTCGGCGGTCTGGTGCGGCCATGAACGCCCGGCCGCCGAGGGGTGGAAACGGGGTCGCGGGCGGTTGCGAGTTTGGGCTCGCAGCCGCCACTAAACGCGGCCCCGTCCCGCCGCTATGAGGCAGTGTGTCTACTGGGGGGACCGATTGTCCCCCCGGGGGATGGGCGCGAAAGCGCGGGCACGGGGAGGATACCGGAAGAATGCTTCGAGCGATTCCCGGTATCCTCCCAAAGCGTGCCGAAGGGTCACCGTGGGGTTTTTAGTGGGTAGGTCCCGCGCCTGTCGTTGTACGGGCGCGGGGAATCCCACACACCCCTCCCACCTCTCCCCAAGGAGGTGGGAGGGAGTCTTTCGAAGATTTTCCCCACGACAAAAAAAAAAAAAAAAAAAAAAAAAAAGTTAGGTCTGGGATAGGTCTGGGATTTGACCTCATCAGACTCATACTTTCGCACACTTCACATACTCCTTGAACAGATCCTGGGTTATTTTCTGGTTTGTATCACATAGTAATGTGGTACCACACTGAAACAGTCGATTAAACCTGGTTTCGATCAATATTTTTGAGGATAACGCATGTTAGGTCTAGGTTAGCCCTGGGAATTTCACTCATCAGACTCATACTTTCGCATTCTTCACATACTTGTTGAACTGATCCTGGGTTTTTTCTGGTTTGGATCACGTAGTAATGTGGTACCACACTGAAACAGTCGATTAAACCTGGTTTCGATCAATATTTTAGAGGATAACGCATGTTAGATCTAGGTTAGGGCTGGGATTTGCCCTCATCAGACTCATTCTTTCGCATTCTTCACATACTTGTTGAACAGATCCTGGGTTTTTTCTGGTTTGGATCACGTAGTAAAGTGGTACCACACTGAAACAGTCGATTAAACCTGGTTTCGATCAATATTTTAGAGGATAACGCAAGTTAGGTCTGGGATAGGTCTGGGATTTGACCTCATCAGACTCATACTTTCGCACACTTCACATACTCCTTGAACAGATCCTGGGTTATTTTCTGGTTTGGATCACGTAGTAATGTGGTACCACACTGAAACGGTCAATTAAACCTGGTTTCGATCAATATTTTAGAGGATAACGCAAGTTACGTCTGGGATAGGTCTAGGATTTGCCCTCATCCGGCTCTTACTTTCGCATATTTCTCATACTTCATGGCTAGATCCTGGGTTATTTTCTGGTTTGGATCACGTAGTAATGTGGTACCACACTGAAACAGTCGACTAAACAAGGTTTCGATCAATATTTTACAGGATAACGCATGTTAGATCTAGGTTAGGTCTGGGATTTTCACTCATCAGACTCATTCTTTCGCATTCTTCACATACTTGTTGAACAGATCCTGGGTTTTTTCTGGTTTGGATCACGTAGTAAAGTGGTACCACACTGAAACAGTAGATTAAACCTGGTCTCGATCAATATTTTAGAGAATAATTCATGTTAGGTCTAGGTTAGGTCTGGGATTTGCTCTCATGAGGCTCATTCTTTCGCATATTTCTCATACTGGATGGCTAGACCCTGGGCTTTTTCTGGATTGCATCACGTAGTAATGAAGTACAACACTGAAACAGTCAATTAAACCTGCTTTCCATCAATATCTTAGAGGACAACGCAAGTTAGGTCTGGGATATGTCTGGGATTTGCCCTCATCAGGCTCATACTTTCGCGTTTTTCACATACTCGTTGAACAGATCCTGGGTTATTTTCTGATTTGGATCACATAGTAATGTGGTACCACACTGAAACAGTCGATTAAACCAGGTTTCGATCAATATTTTTGAGGATAACGCATGTTAGGTCTAGGTTAGGCCTGGGATTTTCACTAATCAGACTCATACTTTCGCATTCTTCACATACTTGTAAACGGATCCTGGGTTTTTTCTGGTTTGGAACACGTAGTAATGTGGTACCACACTGAAACAGTCGATTAAACCTGGTTTCGATCAATATTTTAGACGATAACACAAGTTAAGTCTGGGATTGGTCTGGGATTTGACCTCATCAGACTCATACTTTCGCACACTTCACATACTCGTTGAACAGATCCTGGGTTATTTTCTGGTTTGTATCACATAGTAATGTGGTACCACACTGAACCAGTCGATTAAACCTGGTTTCGATCAATATTTTTGAGGATAACGCATGTTAGGTCTGGGTTAGGCCGGGGATTTTCTCTCATCAGACACATACTTTCGCATTCTTCACATACTTGTTGAACGGATCCTGGGTTTTTACTGGTTTCGATCGTGTAGTAATGTGGTACCACACTGAAACATTCAATTAAACCTGGTCTTGATAAATATTTTAGAGGATAACGCATGTTAGGGCTGGGTTAGGTCTGGGATTTTCACTCATCAGACTCATACTTTCGCATTCTTCACATACATGTTGAACGGATCCTGGGTTTTTTCTGGTTTGGATCACGTAGTAATGTGGGACCACACTGAAACAATCAAATAAACCTGGTCTTGATAAATATTTTAGAGGATAACGCATGTTAGGTCTGGGTTAGGTCTAGGATTTGCCCTCATCAGGCTCATACTTTCGCATATTTCTCATACTTCATGGCTAGATCCTGGGCTGTTTCTGGATTGTATCACGTAGTAATGTGGTACCACGCTGAAACAGTCAATTAAACCTGGTTTCGATCAATACTTTAGAGGATAACGCATGTTAGGTCTAGGATAGGTCTGGGATTTGCTGTCATCAGGCTCATTCTTTCGCATATTTCTCATGCTTGATGGCTAGATCCTGGGCTTTGTCTCAATTGCACCACGTAGTAATGTAGTACCACACTGAAACGGTCAATTAATCCTGGTTTCGATCAATATTTTAGAGGATAACACATGTTAGGTGTAGGTTAGCCCTGGGAATTTCACTCATCAGACTCATACTTTCGCATTCTTCACATACTTGTTGAACTGATCCTGGGTTTTTTCTGGTTTGGATCACGTAGTAATGTGGTACCACACTGAAACGGTCAATTAAACCTGGTTTCGATCAATATTTTAGAGGATAACGCAAGTTACGTCTGGGATAGGTCTAGGATTTGCCCTCATCCGGCTCTTACTTTCGCATATTTCTCATACTTCATGGCTAGATCCTAGGCTATTTCCGGATTGGATCACGTAGTAAAGTGGTACCACACTGAAACATTCAATGAAACCTGGTCTGGATAAATATTTTAGAGGATAACGCATCTTAGGTCTGGGTTAGGTCTAAGATTTGCCCTCATCAGGCTCACAGTTTCGCGTTTTTCACATACTTCTTGAACAGATCATGGGTTTTTTCTGGATTGGATCACGTAGTAATGTGGTACCACACTGAAACATTCAATTAAACCTGGTCCTGATAAATATTTTAGAGGATAACGCATGTTAGGTTTGGGTTAGGTCTAGGATTTGCCCTCATCAGGCTCATACTTTCGCATATTTCTCATACTTCAACGCTAGATCCTGGGCTGTTTCTGGATTGTATCACGTAGTAATGTGGTACCACGATGAAACAGTCAATTAAACCTGGTTTCGATCAATATTTTAGAGGATAACGCAAGTTAGGTCTGGGATAGGTCTGAGATTCGCCCTAATCAGGCTCATACTTTCGCGTTTTTCACGTACCTGTTGAACTGATCCTGGGTTTTTTCTGGTTTGGATCACGTAGTAATGTGGTACCACACTGAAACAGTCGATTAAACCTGGTTTCGATCAATATTTTAGAGGATAACGCAAGTTAGGTCTGGGATAGGTCTGGGATTTCACCTCATCAGACTCATACTTTCGCACCCTTCACATACTCGTTGAACAGATCCTGGGTTATTTTCTGGTTTGGATCACATAGTAATGTGGTACCACACTTAAACTGTCGATTAAACCAGGTTTCAATCAATATTTTTGAGGATAACGCATGTTAGGTCTAGGTTAGGTCTGGGATTTGCTCTCATGAGGCTCATTCTTTCGCATATTTCTCATACTTGATGGCTAGACCCTGGGCTTTTTCTGGATTGCATCACGTAGTAATGAAGTACAACACTGAAACAGTCAATTAAACCTGCTTTCCATCAATATCTTAGAGGACAACGCAAGTTAGGTCTGGGATATGTCTGGGATTTGCCCTCATCAGGCTCATACTTTCGCGTTTTTCACATACTCGTTGAACAGATCCTGGGTTATTTTCTGGTTTGGATCACATAGTAATGTGGTACCACACTGAAACAGTCGATTAAACCAGGTTTCGATCAATATTTTTGAGGATAACGCATGTTAGGTCTAGGTTAGGCCTGGGATTTTCACTAATCAGACTCATACTTTCGCATTCTTCACATACTTGTTGAACGGATCCTGGGTATTTTCTGGTTTGGATCACGTAGTAATGTGGGACCACACTGAAACAGTCAATTAAACCTGGTTTCGATCAATATTTTTGAGGAAAACGCAAGTTAAGTCTGGGATAGGTCTGGGATTTGCTCTCATCAGGCTCATTCTTTCGCATATTTCTCATGCTTGATGGCTAGATCCTGGGTTATTTTCTGGTTTGGATCACATAGTAATGTGTTACCACACTGAAACAGTCGATTAAACCAGGTTTCGATCAATATTTTAGAGTATAACTCTTGTTAGGTCTAGGTTAGGCCTGGGATTTTCTCTGATCAGACTCATACTTTCGCATTCTTCACATACTTGTAAACGGATCCTGGGTTTTTTCTGGTTTGGATCACGTAGTAATGTGGTACCACACTGAAACAGTCGATTAAACCTGGTTTCGATCAATATTTTAGACGATAACACAAGTTAAGTCTGGGATTGGTCTGGGATTTGACCTCATCAGACTCATACTTTCGCACACTTCACATACTCGTTGAACAGATCCTGGGTTATTTTCTGGTTTGTATCACATAGTAATGTGGTACCACACTGAACGAGTCGATTAAACCTGGTTTCGATCAATATTTTTGAGGATAACGCATGTTAGGTCTGGGTTAGGCCGGGGATTTTCTCTCATCAGACACATACTTTCGCATTCTTCACATACTTGTTGAACGGATCCTGGGTTTTTACTGGTTTGGATCGTGTAGTAATGTGGTACCACACTGAAACATTCAATTAAACCTGGTCTTGATAAATATTTTAGAGGATAACGCATGTTAGGGCTGGGTTAGGTCTGGGATTTTCACTCATCAGACTCATACTTTCGCATTCTTCACATACATGTTGAACGGATCCTGGGTTTTTTCTGGTTTGGATCACGTAGTAATGTGGGACCACACTGAAACAATCAAATAAACCTGGTCTTGATAAATATTTTAGAGGATAACGCATGTTAGGTCTGGGTTAGGTCTAGGATTTGCCCTCATCAGGCTCATACTTTCGCATATTTCTCATACTTCATGGCTAGATCCTGGGCTGTTTCTGGATTGTATCACGTAGTAATGTGGTACCACGCTGAAACAGTCAATTAAACCTGGTTTCGATCAATACTTTAGAGGATAACGCATGTTAGGTCTAGGATAGGTCTGGGATTTGCTGTCATCAGGCTCATTCTTTCGCATATTTCTCATGCTTGATGGCTAGATCCTGGGCTTTGTCTCAATTGCACCACGTAGTAATGTAGTACCACACTGAAACGGTCAATTAATCCTGGTTTCGATCAATATTTTAGAGGATAACACATGTTAGGTGTAGGTTAGCCCTGGGAATTTCACTCATCAGACTCATACTTTCGCATTCTTCACATACTTGTTGAACTGATCCTGGGTTTTTTCTGGTTTGGATCACGTAGTAATGTGGTACCACACTGAAACGGTCAATTAAACCTGGTTTCGATCAATATTTTAGAGGATAACGCAAGTTACGTCTGGGATAGGTCTAGGATTTGCCCTCATCCGGCTCTTACTTTCGCATATTTCTCATACTTCATGGCTAGATCCTAGGCTATTTCCGGATTGGATCACGTAGTAAAGTGGTACCACACTGAAACATTCAATGAAACCTGGTCTGGATAAATATTTTAGAGGATAACGCATCTTAGGTCTGGGTTAGGTCTAAGATTTGCCCTCATCAGGCTCACAGTTTCGCGTTTTTCACATACTTGTTGAACAGATCATGGGTTTTTTCTGGATTGGATCACGTAGTAATGTGGTACCACACTGAAACATTCAATTAAACCTGGTCCTGATAAATATTTTAGAGGATAACGCATGTTAGGTTTGGGTTAGGTCTAGGATTTGCCCTCATCAGGCTCATACTTTCGCATATTTCTCATACTTCAACGCTAGATCCTGGGCTGTTTCTGGATTGTATCACGTAGTAATGTGGTACCACGATGAAACAGTCAATTAAACCTGGTTTCGATCAATATTTTAGAGGATAACGCAAGTTAGGTCTGGGATAGGTCTGAGATTCGCCCTAATCAGGCTCATACTTTCGCGTTTTTCACGTACCTGTTGAACTGATCCTGGGTTTTTTCTGGTTTGGATCACGTAGTAATGTGGTACCACACTGAAACAGTCGATTAAACCTGGTTTCGATCAATATTTTAGAGGATAACGCAAGTTAGGTCTGGGATAGGTCTGGGATTTCACCTCATCAGACTCATACTTTCGCACCCTTCACATACTCGTTGAACAGATCCTGGGTTATTTTCTGGTTTGGATCACATAGTAATGTGGTACCACACTTAAACTGTCGATTAAACCAGGTTTCAATCAATATTTTTGAGGATAACGCATGTTAGGTCTAGGTTAGGTCTGGGATTTGCTCTCATGAGGCTCATTCTTTCGCATATTTCTCATACTTGATGGCTAGACCCTGGGCTTTTTCTGGATTGCATCACGTAGTAATGAAGTACAACACTGAAACAGTCAATTAAACCTGCTTTCCATCAATATCTTAGAGGACAACGCAAGTTAGGTCTGGGATATGTCTGGGATTTGCCCTCATCAGGCTCATACTTTCGCGTTTTTCACATACTCGTTGAACAGATCCTGGGTTATTTTCTGGTTTGGATCACATAGTAATGTGGTACCACACTGAAACAGTCGATTAAACCAGGTTTCGATCAATATTTTTGAGGATAACGCATGTTAGGTCTAGGTTAGGCCTGGGATTTTCACTAATCAGACTCATACTTTCGCATTCTTCACATACTTGTTGAACGGATCCTGGGTATTTTCTGGTTTGGATCACGTAGTAATGTGGGACCACACTGAAACAGTCAATTAAACCTGGTTTCGATCAATATTTTTGAGGAAAACGCAAGTTAAGTCTGGGATAGGTCTGGGATTTGCTCTCATCAGGCTCATTCTTTCGCATATTTCTCATGCTTGATGGCTAGATCCTGGGTTATTTTCTGGTTTGGATCACATAGTAATGTGTTACCACACTGAAACAGTCGATTAAACCAGGTTTCGATCAATATTTTAGAGTATAACTCTTGTTAGGTCTAGGTTAGGCCTGGGATTTTCTCTGATCAGACTCATACTTTCGCATTCTTCACATACTTGTAAACGGATCCTGGGTTTTTTCTGGTTTGGATCACGTAGTAATGTGGTACCACACTGAAACAGTCGATTAAACCTGGTTTCGATCAATATTTTAGACGATAACACAAGTTAAGTCTGGGATTGGTCTGGGATTTGACCTCATCAGACTCATACTTTCGCACACTTCACATACTCGTTGAACAGATCCTGGGTTATTTTCTGGTTTGTATCACATAGTAATGTGGTACCACACTGAACGAGTCGATTAAACCTGGTTTCGATCAATATTTTTGAGGATAACGCATGTTAGGTCTGGGTTAGGCCGGGGATTTTCTCTCATCAGACACATACTTTCGCATTCTTCACATACTTGTTGAACGGATCCTGGGTTTTTACTGGTTTGGATCGTGTAGTAATGTGGTACCACACTGAAACATTCAATTAAACCTGGTCTTGATAAATATTTTAGAGGATAACGCATGTTAGGGCTGGGTTAGGTCTGGGATTTTCACTCATCAGACTCATACTTTCGCATTCTTCACATACATGTTGAACGGATCCTGGGTTTTTTCTGGTTTGGATCACGTAGTAATGTGGGACCACACTGAAACAATCAAATAAACCTGGTCTTGATAAATATTTTAGAGGATAACGCATGTTAGGTCTGGGTTAGGTCTAGGATTTGCCCTCATCAGGCTCATACTTTCGCATATTTCTCATACTTCATGGCTAGATCCTGGGCTGTTTCTGGATTGTATCACGTAGTAATGTGGTACCACGCTGAAACAGTCAATTAAACCTGGTTTCGATCAATACTTTAGAGGATAACGCATGTTAGGTCTAGGATAGGTCTGGGATTTGCTGTCATCAGGCTCATTCTTTCGCATATTTCTCATGCTTGATGGCTAGATCCTGGGCTTTGTCTAAATTGCACCACGTAGTAATGTAGTACCACACTGAAACGGTCAATTAATCCTGGTTTCGATCAATATTTTAGAGGATAACACATGTTAGGTGTAGGTTAGCCCTGGGAATTTCACTCATCAGACTCATACTTTCGCATTCTTCACATACTTGTTGAACTGATCCTGGGTTTTTTCTGGTTTGGATCACGTAGTAATGTGGTACCACACTGAAACGGTCAATTAAACCTGGTTTCGATCAATATTTTAGAGGATAACGCAAGTTACGTCTGGGATAGGTCTAGGATTTGCCCTCATCCGGCTCTTACTTTCGCATATTTCTCATACTTCATGGCTAGATCCTAGGCTATTTCCGGATTGGATCACGTAGTAAAGTGGTACCACACTGAAACATTCAATGAAACCTGGTCTGGATAAATATTTTAGAGGATAACGCATCTTAGGTCTGGGTTAGGTCTAAGATTTGCCCTCATCAGGCTCACAGTTTCGCGTTTTTCACATACTTGTTGAACAGATCATGGGTTTTTTCTGGATTGGATCACGTAGTAATGTGGTACCACACTGAAACATTCAATTAAACCTGGTCCTGATAAATATTTTAGAGGATAACGCATGTTAGGTTTGGGTTAGGTCTAGGATTTGCCCTCATCAGGCTCATACTTTCGCATATTTCTCATACTTCAACGCTAGATCCTGGGCTGTTTCTGGATTGTATCACGTAGTAATGTGGTACCACGCTGAAACAGTTAATTAAACCTGGTTTCGATCAATATTTTAGAGGATAACGCAAGTTAGGTCTGGGATAGGTCTGAGATTCGCCCTAATCAGGCTCATACTTTCGCGTTTTTCACGTACTTGTTGAACTGATCCTGGGTTTTTTCTGGTTTGGATCACGTAGTAATGTGGTACCACACTGAAACAGTCGATTAAACCTGGTTTCGATCAATATTTTAGAGGATAACGCAAGTTAGGTCTGGGATAGGTCTGGGATTTCACCTCATCAGACTCATACTTTCGCACCCTTCACATACTCGTTGAACAGATCCTGGGTTATTTTCTGGTTTGGATCACATAGTAATGTGGTACCACACTTAAACTGTCGATTAAACCAGGTTTCAATCAATATTTTTGAGGATAACGCATGTTAGGTCTAGGTTAGGCCTGGGATTTTCACTCATCAGACTCATACTTTCGCATTCTTCACATACTTGTTGAACGGATCCTGGGTTTTTTCTGGTTTGGATCACGTAGTAATGTGGTACCACACTGAAACATTCAATTAAACCTGGTCTTGATAAATATTTTAGAGGATAGCGCATGTTAGGTCTGGGATAGGTCTGGGATTTGCCCTCATCAGACTCATACTTTCGCACACTTCACATACTCATTGAACAGATCCTGGGTTATTTTCTGGTTTGGATCACATTGTAATGTAGTACCACACTGAAACAGTCGATTAAACCAGGTTTCGATCAATACTTTTGAGGATAACGCATGTTAGGTCTGGGTTAGGTCTAGGATTTGCTCTCGTCAGGCTCATACTTTCGCATATTTCTCATACTTCATGGCTAGATCCTGGGCTATTTCTGGATTGGATCACGTAGTAATGTGGTACCACACTGAAACATTCAATTAAACCTGGTCTTGATAAATATTTTAGAGGGTAACGCATGTTAGGTTTGGGATAGGTCTAGGATTTGCCCTCATCGGGCTCATACTTTCGCATATTTGTCATACTTCATGGCTAGATCCTGGGCTGTTTCTGGTTTGTATCACGTAGTAATGTGGTACCACGCTGAAACAGTCAATTAATCCTGGTTTCGATAAATATTTTAGAGGATAACGCAAGTTAGGTCTGGGATAGGTCTGGGAATCGCCCTAATCAGACTCATACTTTCGGGTTTTTCACGTACTTGTTGAACTGATCCTGGGTTTTTTCTGGTTTCGATCACGTAGTAATGTGGTACCACACTGAAACAGTCGATTAAACCTGGTTTCGATCCATATTTTAGAGGATAACGCAAGTTGGGTCTGGGGTAGGTCTGGGATTCTCACTCATCAGACTCATACTTTCGCACACTTCACATACTCGTTGAACAGATCCTGGGTTTTTTCTGGTTTGGATCACGTAGTAATGTGGTACCGCACTGAAATAGTCGATTAAACCTGGTTTCGATCCATATTTTAGAGGATAACGCAAGTTAGGTCTGGGATAGGTCTGGGATTTGACCTCATCAGACTCACATACTTCCGCACACTTCACATACTCCTTGAACAGATCCTGGGTTATTTTCTGGTTTGGATCACACAGTAATGTGGTACCACACTGAAACAGTCGATTAAACCTGGTTTCGATCAATATTTTAGAGGATAACGCAAGTTAGGTCTGGGATAGGTCTGGGATTTGACCTCATCAGACTCATACTTTCGCACACTTCACATACTCCTTGAACAGATCCTGGGTTATTCTCTGGTTTGGATCACATAGTAATGTGGTACCACACTGATACAGTCGATTAAACCAGGTTTCGATCAATATTTTGGAGGATAACGCATGTTAGGCCTAGGTTAGGCCTGGGATTTGCCCTCATCAGGCTCATACTCTCGCATATTGCTCATACTTCATGGCTAGATCCTGGGCTGTTTCTGGATTGTTTCACGTAGTAATGTGGTACCACGCTGAAACAGTCAATTAAACCTGGTTTCGATCAATATTTTGGAGGATAACGCATGTTAGGTCTAGGATAGCCCTGGGATTTTCACTCATCAGACTCATACTTTCGCATTCTTCACATACTTGTTGAACTGATCCTGGGTTTTTTCTGGTTTGGATCTCGTAGTAATGTGGTACCACACTGAAACAGTCGATTAAACCTGGTTCCGATCAATATTTTAGAGGATAACGCATGTTAGGTCTAGGTTAGCCCTGTGATTTTCACTCATCAGACTCATACTTTCGCAATCTTCACATACTTGTTGAACTGATCCTGGGTTTTTACTGGTTTGGATCACGTAGTAATGTGGTACCACACTGAAACAGTCGATTAAACCTGGTCTCGATCAATATTTTAGAGAATAATTCATGCTAGGTCTAGGTTAGGTCTGGGATTTGCTCTCATCAGGCTCATTCTTTCGCATATATCTCATACTTGATGGCTAGACCCTGGGCTTTTTCTGGATTGCATCACGTAGTAATGTAGTACCACACTGAAACAGTCAATGAAACCTGGTTTCCATCAATATTTTAGAGGACAACGCAAGTTAGGTCTAGGTAAGGCCTGTGATTTTCACTGATCAGACTCATACTTTCGCATCCTTCACATACTTGTTGAACGGATCCTGGGTATTTTCTGGTTTGGATCACGTAGTAATGTGGTACCACACTGAAATGGTCAATTAAACCTGGTTTCGATCAATATTTTAGAGAATAATTCATGTTAGGTCTAGGTTAGGTCTGGGATTTACTCTCATCAGGCCCATTCTTTCGCATATTACTGATACTTGACGGCTAGATCCTGGGCTTTTTCTGGATTGGATCACGTAGTAATGTGGGACCACACTGAAACAATCAATTAAACCTGGTTTTGATAAATATTTTAGAGGATAACGCATGTTAGGTCTGGGATAGGTCTGGGATTTGCCCTCATCAGACTCATACTTTCGCACACTTCACATACTCATTGAACAGATCCTGGGTTATTTTCTGGTTTGGATCACATTGTAATGTGGTACCACACTGAAACAGTCGATTAAACCAGGTTTCGATCAATACTTTTGAGGATAACGCATGTTAGGTCTGGGTTAGGTCTAGGATTTGCTCTCGTCAGGCTCATACTTTCGCATATTTCTCATACTTCATGGCTAGATCATGGGCTATTTCTGGATTGGATCACGTAGTAATGTGGTACCACACTGAAACATTCAATTAAACCTGGACTTGATAAATATTTTAGAGGATAACGCATGTTAGGTTTGGGTTAGGTCTAGGATTTGCCCTCATCGGGCTCATACTTTCGCATATTTCTCATACTTCATGGCTAGATCCTGGGCTGTTTCTGGTTTGTATCACGTAGTAATGTGGTACCACGCTGAAACAGTCAATTAATCCTGGTTTCGATAAATATTTTAGAGGATAACGCAAGTTAGGTCTGGGATAGGTCTGGGAATCGCCCTAATCAGGCTCATACTTTCGGGTTTTTCACGTACTTGTTGAACTGATCCTGGGTTTTTTCTGGTTTGGATCACGTAGTAATGTGGTACCACACTGAAACGGTCAATTAAACCTGGTTTCGATCAATATTTTAGGGGATAACGCAAGTTAGGTCTGGGATAGGTCTGGGATTTTCACTCATCAGACTCATACTTTCGCATTCTTCACATACTTGTTGAACGGATCCTGGGTTTTTTCTGGTTTGGATCACGTAGTAATGTGGTACCACACTGAAACATTCAATTAAACCTGGTCTTGATAAATATTTTAGAGGATAGCGCATGTTAGGTCTGGGATAGGTCTGGGATTTGCCCTCATCAGACTCATACTTTCGCACACTTCACATACTCATTGAACAGATCCTGGGTTATTTTCTGGTTTGGATCACATTGTAATGTGGTACCACACTGAAACAGTCGATTAAACCAGGTTTCGATCAATACTTTTGAGGATAACGCATGTTAGGTCTGGGTTAGGTCTAGGATTTGCTCTCGTCAGGCTCATACTTTCGCATATTTCTCATACTTCATGGCTAGATCCTGGGCTATTTCTGGATTGGATCACGTAGTAATGTGGTACCACACTGAAACATTCAATTAAACCTGGTCTTGATAAATATTTTAGAGGGTAACGCATGTTAGGTTTGGGATAGGTCTAGGATTTGCCCTCATCGGGCTCATACTTTCGCATATTTGTCATACTTCATGGCTAGATCCTGGGCTGTTTCTGGTTTGTATCACGTAGTAATGTGGTACCACGCTGAAACAGTCAATTAATCCTGGTTTCGATAAATATTTTAGAGGATAACGCAAGTTAGGTCTGGGATAGGTCTGGGAATCGCCCTAATCAGACTCATACTTTCGGGTTTTTCACGTACTTGTTGAACTGATCCTGGGTTTTTTCTGGTTTGGATCACGTAGTAATGTGGTACCACACTGAAACAGTCAATTAAACCTGGTTTCGATCAATATTTTAGAGGATAACGCAAGTTAGGTCTGGGATAGGTCTGGGATTTCACCTCATCAGACTCATACTTTCGCACCCTTCACATACTCGTTGAACAGATCCTGGGTTATTTTCTGGTTTGGATCACATAGTAATGTGGTACCACACTTAAACTGTCGATTAAACCAGGTTTCAATCAATATTTTTGAGGATAACGCATGTTAGGTCTAGGTTAGGCCTGGGATTTTCACTCATCAGACTCATACTTTCGCATTCTTCACATACTTGTTGAACGGATCCTGGGTTTTTTCTGGTTTGGATCACGTAGTAATGTGGTACCACACTGAAACATTCAATTAAACCTGGTCTTGATAAATATTTTAGAGGATAGCGCATGTTAGGTCTGGGATAGGTCTGGGATTTGCCCTCATCAGACTCATACTTTCGCACACTTCACATACTCATTGAACAGATCCTGGGTTATTTTCTGGTTTGGATCACATTGTAATGTGGTACCACACTGAAACAGTCGATTAAACCAGGTTTCGATCAATACTTTTGAGGATAACGCATGTTAGGTCTGGGTTAGGTCTAGGATTTGCTCTCGTCAGGCTCATACTTTCGCATATTTCTCATACTTCATGGCTAGATCCTGGGCTATTTCTGGATTGGATCACGTAGTAATGTGGTACCACACTGAAACATTCAATTAAACCTGGTCTTGATAAATATTTTAGAGGGTAACGCAAGTTAGGTCTGGGATAGGTCTGGGAATCGCCCTAATCAGACTCATACTTTCGGGTTTTTCACGTACTTGTTGAACTGATCCTGGGTTTTTTCTGGTTTCGATCACGTAGTAATGTGGTACCACACTGAAACAGTCGATTAAACCTGGTTTCGATCCATATTTTAGAGGATAACGCAAGTTGGGTCTGGGGTAGGTCTGGGATTCTCACTCATCAGACTCATACTTTCGCACACTTCACATACTCGTTGAACAGATCCTGGGTTTTTTCTGGTTTGGATCACGTAGTAATGTGGTACCGCACTGAAATAGTCGATTAAACCTGGTTTCGATCAATATTTTAGAGGATAACGCAAGTTAGGTCTGGGATAGGTCTGGGATTTGACCTCATCAGACTCACATACTTCCGCACACTTCACATACTCCTTGAACAGATCCTGGGTTATTTTCTGGTTTGGATCACACAGTAATGTGGTACCACACTGAAACAGTCGATTAAACCTGGTTTCGATCAATATTTTAGAGGATAACGCAAGTTAGGTCTGGGATAGGTCTGGGATTTGACCTCATCAGACTCATACTTTCGCACACTTCACATACTCCTTGAACAGATCCTGGGTTATTCTCTGGTTTGGATCACATAGTAATGTGGTACCACACTGATACAGTCGATTAAACCAGGTTTCGATCAATATTTTGGAGGATAACGCATGTTAGGCCTAGGTTAGGCCTGGGATTTGCCCTCATCAGGCTCATACTCTCGCATATTGCTCATACTTCATGGCTAGATCCTGGGCTGTTTCTGGATTGTTTCACGTAGTAATGTGGTACCACGCTGAAACAGTCAATTAAACCTGGTTTCGATCAATATTTTGGAGGATAACGCATGTTAGGTCTAGGATAGCCCTGGGATTTTCACTCATCAGACTCATACTTTCGCATTCTTCACATACTTGTTGAACTGATCCTGGGTTTTTTCTGGTTTGGATCTCGTAGTAATGTGGTACCACACTGAAACAGTCGATTAAACCTGGTTCCGATCAATATTTTAGAGGATAACGCATGTTAGGTCTAGGTTAGCCCTGTGATTTTCACTCATCAGACTCATACTTTCGCAATCTTCACATACTTGTTGAACTGATCCTGGGTTTTTACTGGTTTGGATCACGTAGTAATGTGGTACCACACTGAAACAGTCGATTAAACCTGGTCTCGATCAATATTTTAGAGAATAATTCATGCTAGGTCTAGGTTAGGTCTGGGATTTGCTCTCATCAGGCTCATTCTTTCGCATATATCTCATACTTGATGGCTAGACCCTGGGCTTTTTCTGGATTGCATCACGTAGTAATGTAGTACCACACTGAAACAGTCAATGAAACCTGGTTTCCATCAATATTTTAGAGGACAACGCAAGTTAGGTCTAGGTAAGGCCTGTGATTTTCACTGATCAGACTCATACTTTCGCAACCTTCACATACTTGTTGAACGGATCCTGGGTATTTTCTGGTTTGGATCACGTAGTAATGTGGTACCACACTGAAATGGTCAATTAAACCTGGTTTCGATCAATATTTTAGAGAATAATTCATGTTAGGTCTAGGTTAGGTCTGGGATTTACTCTCATGAGGCCCATTCTTTCGCATATATCTCATACTTGACGGCTAGATCCTGGGCTTTTTCTGGATTGGATCACGTAGTAATGTGGGACCACACTGAAACAATCAATTAAACCTGGTTTTGATAAATATTTTAGAGGATAGCGCATGTTAGGTCTGGGATAGGTCTGGGATTTGCCCTCATCAGACTCATACTTTCGCACACTTCACATACTCATTGAACAGATCCTGGGTTATTTTCTGGTTTGGATCACATTGTAATGTGGTACCACACTGAAACAGTCGATTAAACCAGGTTTCGATCAATACTTTTGAGGATAACGCATGTTAGGTCTGGGTTAGGTCTAGGATTTGCTCTCGTCAGGCTCATACTTTCGCATATTTCTCATACTTCATGGCTAGATCCTGGGCTATTTCTGGATTGGATCACGTAGTAATGTGGTACCACACTGAAACATTCAATTAAACCTGGTCTTGATAAATATTTTAGAGGATAACGCATGTTAGGTTTGGGTTAGGTCTAGGATTTGCCCTCATCGGGCTCATACTTTCGCATATTTCTCATACTTCATGGCTAGATCCTGGGCTGTTTCTGGTTTGTATCACGTAGTAATGTGGTACCACGCTGAAACAGTCAATTAATCCTGGTTTCGATAAATATTTTAGAGGATAACGCAAGTTAGGTCTGGGATAGGTCTGGGAATCGCCCTAATCAGGCTCATACTTTCGGGTTTTTCACGTACTTGTTGAACTGATCCTGGGTTTTTTCTGGTTTGGATCACGTAGTAATGTGGTACCACACTGAAACGGTCAATTAAACCTGGTTTCGATCAATATTTTAGGGGATAACGCAAGTTAGGTCTGGGATAGGTCTGGGATTTGCCCTCATCAGACTCATACTTTCGCATTCTTCACATACTTGTTGAACTGATCCTGGGTTTTTACTGGTTTGGATCACGTAGTAGTGTGGTACCACACTGAAACAGTCAATTAAACCTGGTTTCGATCAATATTTTAGGGGATAACGCAAGTTAGGTCTGGGATAGGTCGGGGATTTGCCCTCATCAGGCTCATACATTCGCATTCTTCACATACTTGTTGAACTGATCCTGGGTTTTTTCTGGTTTGAATCACGTAGTAATGTGGTACCACACTGAAACGGTCAATTAAACCTGGTTTCGATCAATATTTTAGAGGATAACGCAAGTTAGGTCTGGGATAGGTCTGGGATTTGACCTCATCAGACTCATACTTTCGCACACTTCACATACACGTTGCACAGATCCTGGGTCATTTTCTGGTTTGGATCACGTAGTAATGAAGTACAACACTGAAACAGTCAATTAAACCTGGTTTCCATCAATATCTTAGAGGACAACGCAAGTTAGGTCTGGGGTAGGTCTGGGATTTGCCCTCATCAGGCTCATACTTTCGCGTTTTTCACATACTTGTTGAACAGATCCTGGGTTTTTTCTGGTTTGGATCACGTAGTAATGTGGTACCACACTGAAACAGTCGATTAAACCTGGTTTCGATCAATATTTTACAGGATAACGCATGTTAGGTCTATGTTAGCCCTGGGATTCTCACTCATCAGACTCATACTTTCGCATTCTTCACATACTTGTTGAACTGATCCTGGGTTTTTTCTGGTTTGGATCACGTAGTAATGTGGTACCGCACTGAAATAGTCGATTAAACCTGGTTTCCATCAATATCTTAGAGGACAACGCAAGTTAGGTCTGGGGTAGGTCTGGGATTTGCCCTCATCAGGCTCATACTTTCGCGTTTTTCACATACTTGTTGAACAGATCCTGGGTTTTTTCTGGTTTGGATCACGTAGTAATGTGGTACCACACTGAAACAGTCGATTAAACCTGGTTTCGATCAATATTTTACAGGATAACGCATGTTAGGTCTATGTTAGCCCTGGGATTCTCACTCATCAGACTCATACTTTCGCATTCTTCACATACTTGTTGAACTGATCCTGGGTTTTTTCTGGTTTGGATCACGTAGTAATGTGGGACAACACTGAAACAGTCAATTTAACCTGGTTTCGATCAATATTTTAGAGAATAATTCATGTTAGGTGTAGGTTAGGTCTGGGATTTGCTCTTATCAGGCTCATTCTTTCGCCTATTTCTCATACTTGATGGCTAGATCCTGGGCTTTATCTGGATTGTATAACGTAGTAATGAAGTACAACACTGAAACAGTCGATTAAACCTGGTTTCGATCAATATTTTAGAGGATAACGCAAGTTAGGTCTGGGATAGGTCTGGGATTTGACCTCATCAGACTCATACTTTCGCACACTTCACATACTCGTTGAACAGATCCTGGGTTATTTTCTGGTTTGGATCACATAGTAATGTGGTCCCACACTGAAGCAGTCGATTAAACCAGGTTTCGATCAATATTTTAGAGGATAACGCAAGTTAGGTCTGGGATAGGTCTGGGATTTGACATCATCAGACTCATACTTTCGCATTCTTCACATACTTGTTGAACGGATCCTGGGTTTTTTCTGGTTTGGATCACGTAGTAATGTGGGACCACACTGAAACAGTCAATTAAACCTGGTTTCGATCAATATTTTAGAGAATAATTCATGTTTGGTCTAGGTTAGGTCTGGGATTTACTCTCATCAGGCCCATTCTTTCGCATATTACTGATACTTGACGGCTAGATCCTGGGCTTTTTCTGGATTGGATCACGTAGTAATGTGGGACCACACTGAAACAATCAATTAAACCTGGTTTTGATAAATATTTTAGAGGATAGCGCATGTTAGGTCTGGGATAGGTCTGGGATTTGCCCTCATCAGACTCATACTTTCGCACACTTCACATACTCATTGAACAGATCCTGGGTTATTTTCTGGTTTGGATCACATTGTAATGTGGTAGCACACTGAAACAGTCGATTAAACCAGGTTTCGATCAATACTTTTGAGGATAACGCATGTCAGGTCTGGGTTAGGTCTAGGATTTGCTCTCGTCAGGCTCATACTTTCGCATATTTCTCATACTTCATGGCTAGATCCTGGGCTATTTCTGGATTGGATCACGTAGTAATGTGGGACCACACTGAAACAATCAATTAATCCTGGTTTCGATAAATATTTTAGAGGATAACGCAAGTTAGGTCTGGGATAGGTCTGGGAATCGCCCTAATCAGGCTCATACTTTCGGGTTTTTCACGTACTTGTTGAACTGATCCTGGGTTTTTTCTGGTTTCGATCACGTAGTAATGTGGTACCACACTGAAACAGTCGATTAAACCTGGTTTCGATCCATATTTTAGAGGATAACGCAAGTTAGGTCTGGGGTAGGTCTGGGATTTGAGCTCATCAGACTCATACTTTCGCACACTTCACATACTCGTTGAACAGATCCTGGGTTTTTTCTGGTTTGGATCACGTAGTTATGTGGTACCACACTGAAACGGTCAATTAAACCTGGTTTCGATCAATATTTTAGGGGATAACGCAAGTTAGGTCTGGGATAGGTCGGGGATTTGCCCTCATCAGGCTCATACATTCGCATTCTTCACATACTTGTTGAACTGATCCTGGGTTTTTTCTGGTTTGAATCACGTAGTAATGTGGTACCACACTGAAACGGTCAATTAAACCTGGTTTCGATCAATATTTTAGAGGATAACGCAAGTTAGGTCTGGGATAGGTCTGGGATTTGACCTCATCAGACTCATACTTTCGCACACTTCACATACACGTTGCACAGATCCTGGGTTATTTTCTGGTTTGGATCACGTAGTAATGAAGTACAACACTGAAACAGTCAATTAAACCTGGTTTCCATCAATATCTTAGAGGACAACGCAAGTTAGGTCTGGGGTAGGTCTGGGATTTGCCCTCATCAGGCTCATGCTTTCGCGTTTTTCACATACTTGTTGAACAGATCGTGGGTTTTTTCTGGTTTGGATCACGTAGTAATGTGGTACCACACTGAAACGGTCGATTAAACCTGGTTTCGATCAATATTTTACAGGATATCGCATGTTAGGTCTATGTTAGCCCTGGGATTCTCACTCATCAGACTCATACTTTCGCATTCTTCACATACTTGTTGAACTGATCCTGGGTTTTTTCTGGTTTGGATCACGTAGTAATGTGGTACCGCACTGAAATAGTCGATTAAACCTGGTTACGATCAATATTTTAGAGGATAACGCAAGTTAGGTCTGGGATAGGTCTGGGATTTGACCTCATCAGACTCATACTTTCGCACACTTCACATACTCCTTGAACAGATCCTGGGTTATTTTCTGGTTTGGATCACGTAGTAATGTGGTACCACACTGAAACAGTCGTCTAAACCAGGTTTCGATCAATATTTTAGAGGATAACGCATGTTAGATCTAGGTTAGGTCTGGGATTTTCACTCAGCAGACTCATTCTTTCGCATTCTTCACATACTTGTTGAACAGATCCTGGGTTTTTTCGGGTTTGGATCACGTAGTAATGTGGTACCACACTGAAACAGTCGATTAAACCTGGTTTCGATCAATATTTTAGAGGATAACGCAAGTTAGGTCTGGGATAGGTCTGGGATTTGACCACATCAGACTCATACTTTCGCACACTTCACATACTCCTTGAACAGATCCTGGGTTATTTTCTGGTTTGGATCACATAGTAATGTGGTACCACACTGATACAGTCGATTAAACCAGGTTTCGATCAATATTTTGGAGGATAACGCATGTTAGGCCTAGGTTAGGCCTGGGATTTGCCCTCATCAGGCTCATACTCTCGCATATTTCTCATACTTCATGGCTAGATCCTGGGCTGTTTCTGGATTGTTTCACGTAGTAATGTGGTACCACGCTGAAACAGTCAATTAAACCTGGTTTCGATCAATATTTTGGAGGATAACGCATGTTAGGTCTAGGATAGCCCTGGGATTTTCACTCATCAGACTCATACTTTCGCATTCTTCACATACTTGTTGAACTGATCCTGGGTCTTTTCTGGTTTGGATCACGTAGTAATGTGGTGCCAGACTAAAACAGGCGATTAAACCTGGTTTGGATCAATATCTTAGAGGACAACGCAAGTTAGGTCTGGGATATGTCTGGGATTTGCTCTCATCAGGCTCATACTTTCGCGTTTTTCACATACTTGTTGAACAGATCCTGGGTTTTTTCTGGTTTGGATCACGCAGTAGTGTGGTACCACGCTGAAACAGTCCATTAAACCTGGTTTGGATCAATATTTTAGAGGATAACGCATGTTAGGTCTAGGATAGGTCTGGGATTTGCTGTCATCAGGCTCATTCTTTCGCATATTTCTCATGCTTGATGGCTAGATCCTGGGCTTTGTCTAGATTGCATCACGTAGTAATGTAGTACCACACTGAAACAGTCAATGAAACCAGGTTTCCATCAATATTTTAGAGGATAACGCAAGTTAGGTCTGGGGTAGGCCTGGGATTTGCCCTCATCGTGCTCATACTTTCGCGTTTTTCACATACTTGTTGAACAGATCCTGGGTTTTTTCTGGTTTGGATCACGTAGTAATGTGGTACCACACTGAAATGGTCAATTAAACCTGGTTTCGATCAATATTTTAGAGGATAACACATGTTAGGTCTAGGTTAGCCCTGGGAATTTCACTCATCAGACTCATACTTTCGCATTCTTCACATACTTGTTGAACTGATCCTGGGTTTTTTCTGGTTTGGATCACGTAGTAATGTGGTGCCAGACTAAAACAGGCGATTAAACCTGGTTTGGATCAATATCTTAGAGGACAACGCAAGTTAGGTCTGGGATATGTCTGGGATTTGCTCTCATCAGGCTCATACTTTCGCGTTTTTCACATACTTGTTGAACAGATCCTGGGTTTTTTCTGGTTTGGATCACGTAGTAATGTGGTACCACACTGAAACGGTCAATTAAACCTGGTTTCGATCAATATTTTAGAGGATAACGCAAGTTACGTCTGGGATAGGTCTAGGATTTGCCCTCATCCGGCTCTTACTTTCGCATATTTCTCATACTTCATGGTTAGATCCTGGGCTATTTCCGGATTGGATCACGTAGTAAAGTGGTACCACACTGAAACATTCAATGAAACCTGGTCTGGATAAATATTTTAGAGGATAACGCATCTTAGGTCTTGGTTAGGTCTAAGATTTGCCCTCATCAGGCTCACAGTTTCGCGTTTTTCACATGCTTGTTGAACAGCTCATGGGTTTTTTCTGGTTTGGGTCACGTAGGAGTGTGATACCACACTGAAACAGTCGATTAAACCTGGCTTCGATCAATATTTTAGTGGATAGCGCATGTTAGGTCTAGGTTAGCACTGGGATTTTCACTCATCAGACTCATACTTTCGCATTCTTCACATACTTGTTGAACTGATCCTGGGTTTTTTCTGGTTTGGATCACGTAGTAATGTGGTACCACACTGAAACAGTCGATTAAACCTGGTTTCGATCAATATTTTAGAGGACAACGCAAGTTAGGTCTAGGTTAGCCCTGGGATTTGCTGTCATCAGGCTCATACTTTCGCATTCTTCACATACTTGTTGAACTGATCCTGGGTTTTTTCTGGTTTGGATCACGTAGTAATGTGGTACCACACTGAAACAGTCGATTAAACCTGGCTTCGATCAATATTTTAGTGGATAGCGCATGTTAGGTCTAGGTTAGCACTGGGATTTTCACTCATCAGACTCATACTTTCGCATTCTTCACATACTTGTTGAACTGATCCTGGGCTTTGTCTAGATTGCACCACGTAGTAATGTAGTACCACACTGAAACAGTCAATGAAACCAGGTTTCCATCAATATTTTAGAGGACAACGCAAGTTAGGTCTAGGCAAGGCCTGAGATTTTCACTGATCAGACTCATACTTTCGCATTCTTCACATACTTGTTGATCGGATCCTGGGTTTTTTCTGGTTTGGATCACGTAGTAATGTGGCACCACACTGAAACATTCAATTAAACCTGGTCTTGATAAATATTTTAGAGGCTAACGCATGTTAGGTTTGGGTTAGGTCTAGGATTTGCCCTCATCAGGCTCATACTTTCGCATATTTCTCAAACTTGATGGCTAGATCCTGGGCTTTTTCTGGATTGCATCACGTAGTAATGTGGTACCACACTGAAACTTTCAATTAAACCTGGCCTTGATAAATATTTTAGAGGCTAACGCATGTTAGGTCTGGGTTAGGTCTAGGATTTGCCCTCATCAGGCACATACTTTCGCATATTTCTCATAATCCATGGCTAGGTCCTGGGCTTTTTCTGGATTGCATCACGTAGTAATGAAGTACAACACTGAAACAGTCAATTAAACCTGGTTTCCATCAATATCTTAGAGGACAACGCAAGTTAGGTCTGGGATAGGTCTTGGATTTGCCCTCATGAGACTCATACTTTTGCGTTTTTCACATACTTGTTGAACAGATCCTGGGTTTTTTCTGGTTTGGATCACGTAGTAGTGTGGTACCACACTGAAACAGTCCATTATACCTGGTTTGGATCAATATTTTAGAGGATAACGCATGCTAGGTCTAGGTTTGTTCTGGGATTTTCACTCATCAGACTCATACTTTCGCAGTCTTCACATACTTGTTGAACGGATCGTGGTTTTTTTCTGGTTTGGATCACGTAGTAATGTGGTGCCAGACTAAAACAGGCGATTAAACCTGGTTTGGATCAATATCTTAGAGGACAACGCAAGTTAGGTCTGGGATATGTCTGGGATTTGCTCTCATCAGGCTCATACTTTCGCGTTTTTCACATACTTGTTGAACAGATCCTGGGTCTTTTCTGGTTTGGATCACGCAGTAGTGTGGTACCACGCTGAAACAGTCCATTAAACCTGGTTTGGATCAATATTTTAGAGGATAACGCATGTTAGGTCTAGGTTAGGCCTGGGATTTTCACTCATCAGACTCATACTTTCGCATTCTTCACATACTTGTTGAACGGATCCTGGGTTTTTTCTGGTTTGGATCACGTAGTAATGTGGGACCACACTGAAACAGTCAATTAAACCTGGTTTCGATCAATATTTTAGAGAACAATTCATGTTAGGTCTAGGTCAGGTCTGGGATTTGCTCTCATCAGGCTCATTCTTTCGCATATTTCTCATACTTGATGGCTAGATCCTGAGCTTCTTCTCGATTGCATCACGTAGTAATGAAGTATATCACAGAAACAGTCAATTAAACCTGGTTTCCATCATTATCTTAGAGGACAACGCAAGTTAGGCCTGGGATATGTCTGGGATTTGCCCTCATCAGGCTCATACTTTCACGTTTTTCACATACTTGTTGAACAGATCCTGGGTTATTTCTGGTTTGGATCACGTAGTAGTGTGGTACCACGCTGAAACAGTCCATTAAACCTGGTTTGGATCAATATTTTAGAGGATAACGCATGTTAGGTCTAGGATAGGTCTGGGATTTGCTGTCATCAGGCTCATTCTTTCGCATATTTCTCATGCTTGATGGCTAGATCCTGGGCTTTGTCTAGATTGCATCACGTAGTAATGTAGTACCACACTGAAACAGTCAATGAAACCAGGTTTCCATCAATATTCTAGAGGATAACGCAAGTTAGGTCTGGGATAGGTCTGGGATTTGACCTCATCAGACTCATACTTTCGCACACTTCACAAACACGTTGCACAGATCCTGGGTTATTTTCTGGTTTGGATCACGTAGTAATGAAGTACAACACTGAAACAGTCAATTAAACCTGGTTTCCATCAATATCATAGAGGACAACGCAAGTTAGGTCTGGGGTAGGTCTGGGATTTGCCCTCATCGTGCTCATACTTTCGCGTTTTTCACATACTTGTTGAACAGATCCTGGGTTTTTTCTGGTTTGGATCACGTAGTAATGTGGTACCACACTGAAACAGTCGATTAAACCCGGTTTCGATCAATATTTTACAGGATAACGCATGTTAGGTCTATGTTAGCCCTGGGATTCTCACTCATCAGACTCATACTTTCGCATTCTTCACATACTTGTTGAACTGATCCTGGGTTTTTTCTGGTTTGGATCACGTAGTAATGTGGTACCGCACTGAAATACTCGATTAAACGTGGTTTCGATCAATATTTTAGAGGATAACGCAAGTTAGGTCTGGGATAGGTCTGGGATTTGACCTCATCAGACTCACATACTTTCGCACACTTCACATACTCCTTGAACAGATCCTGGGTTATTTTCTGGTTTGGATCACACAGTAATGTGGTACCACACTGAAACAGTCGATTAAACCTGGTTTCGATCAATATTTTAGAGGATAACGCAAGTTAGGTCTGGGATAGGTCTGGGATTTGACCTCATCAGACTCATACTTTCGCACACTTCACATACTCCTTGAACAGATCCTGGGTTATTTTCTGGTTTGGATCACGTAGTAATGTGGTACCACACTGAAACAGTCGACTAGACCAGGTTTCGATCAATATTTTAGAGGATAACGCATGTTAGATCTAAGTTAGGTCTGGGATTTTCACTCATCAGACTCATTCTTTCGCATTCTTCACATACTTGTTGAACAGATCCTGGGTTTTTTCTGGTTTGGATCACGTAGTAATGTGGTACCACACTGAAACAGTCGATTAAACCTGGTTTCGATCAATATTTTAGAGGATAACGCAAGTTAGGTCTGGGATAGGTCTGGGATTTGACCTCATCAGACTCATACTTTCGCACACTTCACATACTCCTTGAACAGATCCTGGGTTATTTTCTGGTTTGGATCACATAGTAATGTGGTACCACACTGATACAGTCGATTAAACCAGGTTTCGATCAATATTTTGGAGGATAACGCATGTTAGGCCTAGGTTAGGCCTGGGATTTTCTCTCATCAGGCTCATTCTTTCGCATATTTCTCATACTTGATGGCTAGATCCTGGGCTTTTTCTGGATTACATCACGTAGTAATGTAGTACCACACTGAAACAGTCAATGAAACCTGGTTTCCATCAATATTTTAGAGGACAACGCATGTTAGGTCTAGGTTAGCCCTGGGAATTACACTCATCAGACTCATACCTTCGCATTTTTCACATACTTGTTGAACGGATCCTGGGTTTTTTCTGGTTTGGATCACGTAGTAATGTGGCACCACACTGAAACGGTCAATTAAACCTGGTTTCTATATATTTTTTAGAGAATAATTCATGTTAGGTCAAGGTTAGGTCTGGGATTTGCTCTCATCAGGCTCATTCTTTCGCATATTTCTCATACTTCATGGCTAGATCCTGGGCTGTTTCTGGATTGTATCACGTAGTAATGTGGTACCACGCTGAAACAGTCAATTAAACCTGGTTTCGCTCAATATTTTAGAGGATAACGCATGTTAGGTCTAGGTTAGGTCTGGGATTTTCTCTCATCAGGCTCATTCTTTCGCATATTTCTCATACTTGATGGCTAGATCCTGGGCTTTTTCTGGATTACATCACGTAGTAATGTAGTACCACACTGAAACAGTCAATGAAACCTGGTTTCCATCAATATTTTAGAGGACAACGCATGTTAGGTCTAGGTTAGCCCTGGGAATTACACTCATCAGACTTATACTTTCGCATATTTCTCATACTTCAAGGCTAGATCCTGGGCTGTTTCTGGATTGCATCACGTAGTAATGTGGTACCACACTGAAACATTCAATTAAACCTGGCCTTGATAAATATTTTAGAGGCTAACGCATGTTAGGTCTGGGTTAGGTCTAGGATTTGCCCTCATCAGGCTCATACTTTCGCATATTTCTCATACTTGATGGCTAGATCCTGGGCTTTTTCTGGATTACATCACGTAGTAATGTAGTACCACGCTGAATCAGACAATGAAACCTGGTTTCCATCAATATTTTAGAGGACAACGCATGTTAGGTCTAGGTAAGGCCTGCGATTTTCATTCATCAGACTCATACTTTCGCATTCTTCACATACTTGTTGAACGGATCCTGGGTTTTTTCTGGTTTGGATCACGTAGTAATGTGGTACCACACTGAAACAGTCCATTAAACCTGGTCTTGATAAATATTTTAGAGGATAACGCAAGTTAGGTCTGGGATAGGTCTGGGATTTGCCCTCATCAGGCTCATACTTTCGCGTTTTTCACATACTTGTTGAACAGATCCTGGGTTTTTTCTGGTTTGGGTCACGTAGTAGTGTGATACCACACTGAAACAGTCGTATAATTTGGTTTCGATCAATATTTTAGAGGATAACGCATGTTAGGTCTAGGTTTGCCCTGGGAATTACACTCATCAGACTCATACTTTCGCATTCTTCACATACTTGTTGAACGGATCCTGGGTTTTTTCTGGTTTGGATCACGTAGAAATGTAGTACCACACTGAAACAGTCAATGAAACCTGGTTTCCATCAATATTTTAGAGGACAACGCATGTTAGGTCTAGGTTAGCCCTGGGAATTACACTCATCAGAATAATGGTTTCGCATTCTTCACATACTTATTGAACTGATCCTGGGTTTTTTCTGGTTTGGATCACGTAGTATTGTGGTACCACACTGAAACAGTCAATGAAACCTGGTTTCCATCAATATTTTAGAGGACAGCGCATGTTAGGTCTAGGTAAGGCCTGGGATTTTCACTCATCAGACTCATACTTTCGCATTCTTCACATACTTGTTGAACGGATCCTGGGTTTTTTCTGGTTTGGATCACGTAGTAATGTGGTACCACACTGAAACAGTCCATTAAACCTGGTCTTGATAAATATTTTAGAGGATAACGCATGTTAGGTCTGGGTTAGGTCTAGGATTTGCCCTCATCAGGCTCATACTTTCGCATATTTCTCATACTTCAAGGCTAGATACTGGGCTGTTTCTGGATTGTATCACGTAGTAATGTGGTACCACGCTGAAACAGTCAATTAAACCTGGTTTCGATCAATATTTTAGAGAATAATTCATGTTAGGTCAAGGTTAGGCCTGGGATTTGCTCTCATCAGGCTCATTCTTTCGCATATTTCTCATACTTGATGGCTAGATCCTGGGCTTTTTCTGGATTGCATCACGTAGTAATGTAGTACCACACTGAAACAGTCAATCAAACCTGGTTTCCATCAATATTTTAGAGGACAACGCAAGTTAGGTCTAGGTAAGGCCTGAGATTTTCACTGATCAGACTCATACTTTCGCATTCTTCACATACTTGTTGAACGCATCCTGGGTTTTTTCTAGTTTGGATCACGTAGTAATGTGGTACCACACTGAAACAGTCAATGAAACCTGGTTTCGATCTGTATTTTAGAGGATAGCGCAAGTTAGGTCTGGGATAGTTCTAGGATTTGCCCTCATCAGGCTCTTACTTTCGCATATTTCTCATACTTCATGGCTAGATCCTGGGCTATATCTGGATTGGATCACGTAGTAAAGTGGTACCACACAGAAACATTCAATGAAACCTGGTCTGGATAAATATTTTAGAGGTTAACGCATCTTAGGTCTGGGTTAGGTCTAAGATTTGCCCTCATCAGGCCCACAGTTTAGCGTTTTTCACATACTTGTTGAACGGATCCTGGGTTTTTTCTGGTTTGGATCACGTAGTAATGTGGTACCACACTGAAACGGTCAATTAAACCTGGTTTCGATCAATATTTTAGAGAATAATTCATGTTAGGTCAAGGTTAGGTCTGGGATTTGCTCTCATCAGGCTCATTCTTTCGCATATTTCTCATACTTCATGGCTGGATCCTGGGCTGTTTCTGGATTGTATCACGTAGTAATGTGGTACCACGCTGAAGCAGTCAATTAAAACTGGTTTCGCTCAATATTTTAGAGGATAACGCATGTTAGGTCTAGGTTAGGGCTGGGATATTCTCTCATCAGGCTCATTCTTTCGCATATTTCTCATACTTGATGGCTAGATCCTGGGCTTCTTCTGGATTGCATCACGTAGTAATGTAGTACCACACTGAAGCAGTCAATGAAACCTGGTTTCGATCAATATTTTAGAGGATAACGCATGTTAGGTCTAAGTTTGCCCTGGGAATTACACTCATCAGACTCATCCTTTCGCATTCTTCACATACTTGTTAAACGGATCCTGGGTTTTTTCTGGTTTGGATCACGCAGTAATGTACTACCACACTGAAACAGTCAATGAAACCTGGTTTCCATCAATATTTTAGAGGACAACGCATGTTAGGTCTAGGTTAGCCCTGGGAATTACACTCATCAGAATAATGCTTTCGCATTCTTCACATACTTATTGAACTGATCCTGGGTTTTTTCTGGTTTGGATCACGTAGTATTGTGGTACCACACTGAAACAGTCAATGAAACCTGGTTTCCATCAATATTTTAGAGGACAGCGCATGGTAGGTCTAGGTAAGGCCTGGGATTTTCACTCATCAGAATCATACTTTCGCATTCTTCACATACTTGTTGAACGGATCCTGGGTTTTTTCTGGTTTGGATCACGTAGTAATGTGGTACCACACTGAAACAGTCCATTAAACCTGGTCTTGATAAATATTTTAGAGGATAACGCATGTTAGGTCTGGGTTAGGTCTAGGATTTGCCCTCATCAGGCTCATACTTTCGCATTCTTCACATACTTGTTGAACGCATCCTGGGTTTTTTCTAGTTTGGATCACGTAGTAATGTGGTACCACACTGAAACATTCAATTAAACCTGGTCTTGATAAATATTTTAGAGAATAACGCATGCTAGGTCTGGGATAGGTCTAGGATTTGCCCTCATCAGGCTCATACTTTCGCATATTTCTCATACTTCATGGCTAGATCCTGGGCTATTTCTGGGTTGGATCACGTAGTAATGTGGTACCACACTGAAACAGTCAATTAAACCTGGTTTTGATCAATATTTTAGAGAATAATTCATGTTAGGTCTAGGTTAGGTCTGGGATTTCCTCTCATCAGGCTCATTCTTTCGCATATTTCACATACTTGATGCCTAGATCCTGGGCTTTTTCTGGATTGCATCACGCAGTAATGAAGTACAACACTGAAACAGTCAATTAAACCTGGTTTCCATCCATATTTTAGAGGACAACGCATGTTAGGTCTAGGTTAGGCCTGGGATTTGCCCTCATCAGGGTCATACTGTCGCAGTTTTAACATACTTGTTGAACGGATCCTGGGTTTTTTCTGGTTTGGATCACGTAGTAGTGTGGTACCACACTGAAACAGTCCATTAAACCTGGTTGCGATCAATATTTTAGAGGATAACGCATGTTAGGTCTGGGTTAGGTCTAGGATTTGCCCTCATCAGGCTCATTCTTTCGCATATTTCTCAAACTTGATGGCTAGATCCTGGGTTTTTTCTAGTTTGGATCACGTAGTAATGTGGTACCACACTGAAACATTCAATTAAACCTGGTCTTGATAAATATTTTAGAGAATAACGCATGGTAGGTCTGGGTTAGGTCTAGGATTTGCCCTCATCAGGCTCATACTTTCGCATATTTCTCATACTTCATGGCTAGATCCTGGGCTATTTCTGGATTGGATCACGAAGTAGTGTGGTACCACACTGAGACAGTCCATTAAACCTGGTTTCGCTCAATATTTTAGAGGATAACGCATGTTAGGTCTAGGTTAGGTCAGGGATTTGCTCTCATCAGGCTCATTCTTTCGCATATTTCTCATACTTCATGGCTAGATCCTGGGCTTTTTTTGGATTGCATCACGTAGTAATGAAGTACAACACTGAAACAGTCAATTAAACCTGGTTTCCATCAATATCTTAGAGGACAACGCAAGTTAGGTCTGGGATAGGACTTGGATTTGCCCTCATCAGGCTCATACTGTCGCGTTTTTCAGATACTTGTTGAACAGATCCTTGGTTTTTTCTGGTTTGGATCACGTAGTATTGTGGTACCACACTGAAACAGTCCATTATACCTGGTTTGGATCAATATTTTAGAGGATAACGCATGTTAGGTCTAGGTTAGGTCTGGGATTTTCACTCATCAGACTCATACTTTCGCAGTCTTCACATACTTGTTGAACGGATCCTGGGTTTTTTCTGGTTTGGATCACGTAGTAATGTGGTACCACACTGAAACAGTCGATAAAAGCTGGTTTCGATCAATATTTTTGGGGATAACGCATGTTAGGTCGAGGTTAGGCCTGGGATTTTCACTCATCAGACTCATACTTTCGCATTCTTCACATACTTGTTGAACGGATCCTGGGTTTTTTCTGGTTTGGATCACGTAGTAATGTGGGACCACACTGAAACAGTCAATTAAACCTGGTTTCGATCAATATTTTAGAGACTAATTCATGTCAGGTCTAGGTTAGGTCTAGGATTTGCTCTCATCAGGCTCATTCTTTCGCATATTTCTCATACATGTTGAACATATCCTGGGTTTTTTCTGGTTTGGATCACGTAGTAATGTGGGACCACACTGAAACAATCAATTAAACCTGGTCTTGATAAATATTTTAGAGGATAACGCATGTTAGTTCTGGGTTGTGTCTAGGATTTGCCCTCATCAGGCTCATACTTTCGCATATTTCTCATACTTCATGGCTAGATCCTGGGCTGTTTCTGCATTGTATCACGTAGTAATGTGGTACCACGCTGAAACAGTCAATTAAACCGGGTTTTGATCAATATTTTAGAGGATAACGCAAGTTAGGTCTGGGATAGGTTTAGGATTTGCCCTCATCAGGCTCTTTCTTTCGCATATTTCTCATACTTCATGGCTAGATCCTGGGCTATTTCTGGATTGGATCACGCAGTAAAGTGATACCACACTGAAACATTTAATGAAACCTGATCTGGATAAATATTTTGGAGGATAACGCATCTTAGGTCTGGGTTAGGTCTACGATTCGCCCTCATCAGGCTCACAGTTTAGAGTTTTTCACATACTTCTTGAACAGATCCTGGGTTTTTTCTGGTTTGGATCGCGAAGTAGTGTGGAACCACACTGAAACAGTCCATTAAACCTGGTCTCGCTCAATATTTTAGAGAATAATTCATGTTAGGTCTAGGTTAGGTCTTGGATTTGCTCTCATCAGGCTCATTCTTTCGCATATTTCTCATACATGTTGAACAGATCCTGGGTTTTTTCTGGTTTGGTTCACGTAGTAATGTGGGACCACACTGAAACAATCAATTAAACCTTGTCTTGATAAATATTTTAGAGGATAACGCATGTTAGTTCTGGGTTAGGTCTAGGATTTTCACTGATCAGACTCATACTTTCGCATTCTTCACATACTTCTTGAACAGATCCTGGGTTTTTTCTGGTTTGGATCACGTAGTAATGTGGGACCACACTGAAACAGTCAATTAAACCTGGTTTCGATCAATATTTTAGAGAATAATTCATGTTAGGTCTAGGTTAGGCCAGGGATTTGCTCTCATAAGGCTCATTCTTTCGCATATTTCTCATACTTGATGGCTAGATCCTGGGCTTTTCCTGGATTGCATCACGTAGTAATGAAGTACAACACTGAAACAGTCAATTAAACCTGGTTTCTATCAATATTTTAGAGAATAATTCATGTTAGGTCTAGGTTAGGTCTGGGATTTTCACTCATCAGACTCATACTTTCGCAGTCTTTACATACTTGTTGAACGGATCCTGGGTTTTTTCTGGTTTGGATCACGTAGTAATGTGGTGCCAGACTAAAACAGTCGATTAAACCTGGTTTCGATCAATATCTTAGAGGACAACGCAAGTTAGGTCTGGGATATGTCTGGGGTTTGCCCTCATCAGGCTCATACTTTCGCGTTTTTAACATACTTGTTGTACAGATCCTGGGTTTTTTCTGGTTTGGATCACGTAGTAGTGTGGTACCACGCTGAAACAGTCCATTAAACCTGGTTTGGATCAATATTTTAGAGGATAACGCATGTTAGGTCTAGGTTAGGCCTGGGATTTTCACTCATCAGACTCATACTTTCGCATTCTTCACATACTTGTTGAACGGATCCTGGGTTATTTCTGGTTTGGAACACGTAGTAATGTGGGACCACACTGAAACAGTCAATTAAACCTGGTTTCGATCAATATTTTAGAGAATAATTCATGTTAGGTCTATGTTAGGTCTGGGATTTGCTCTCATCAGGCTCATTCTTTCGCATATTTCTCATACATGTTGAGCAGATCCTCGGTTTTTTCTGGTTTGGATCACGTAGTAATGTGGGACCACAGTGAAACAATCAATTAACCCTGGTCTTGATAAATATTTTAGAGGATAACGCATGTTAGGTCTGGGTTAGGTCTAGGATTTGCCCTCATCAGGCTCATACTTTCGCATATTTCTCATACTTCAAGGCTAGATCCTGGGCTGTTTCTGGATTGTATCACGTAGTAATGTGGTACCACGCTGAAACAGTCAATTACACCTGGTTTCGATCAATATTTTAGAGGATAACGCATGTTAGTTCTGGGTTAGGTCTAGGATTTTCACTGATCAGACTCATACTTTCGCATTCTTCACATACTTGTTGAACAGATCCTGGGTTTTTTCTAGTTTGGATCACGTAGTAATGTGGTACCACACTGAAACAGTCCATTAAACCTGGTTTGGATCAATATTTTAGAGGATAACGCATGTTAGGTCTAGGTTAGGCCTGGGATTTTCACTCACCAGACTCATATTTTCGCATTCTTCACATACTTGTTGAACGGATCCTGGGTTATTTCTGGTTTGGATCACGTAGTAATGTGGGACCACACTGAAACAGTCCATTAAACCTGGTTTCGCTCAATATTTTAGAGGATAACGCATGTAAGGTCTAGGTTAGGTCTGGGATTTGCTCTCATCAGGCTCATTCTTTCGCATATTTCTCATACTTGATGGCTAGATCCTGGGTTTTTTCTGGTTTGGATCACGTAGTAATGTGGTACCACACTGATACAGTCGATTGAACCAGGTTTCGATCAATATTTTTGAGGATAACGCATGTTAGGTCTAGGTTAGGCCTGGGATTTTCACTCATCAGACTCATACTTTCGCATTCTTCACATACTTGTTGAACGGATCCTGGGTTTTTTCTGGTTTGGATCACGTAGTAATGTGGGACCACACTGAAACAATCAATTAAACCTTGTCTTGATAAATATTTTAGAGGATAACGCATGTTAGTTCTGGGTTAGGTCTAGGATTTTCACTGATCAGACTCATACTTTCGCATTCTTCACATACTTCTTGAACAGATCCTGGGTTTTTTCTGGTTTGGATCACGTAGTAATGTGGGACCACACTGAAACAGTCAATTAAACCTGGTTTCGATCAATATTTTAGAGAATAATTCATGTTAGGTCTAGGTTAGGCCAGGGATTTGCTCTCATAAGGCTCATTCTTTCGCATATTTCTCATACTTGATGGCTAGATCCTGGGCTTTTTCTGGATTGCATCACGTAGTAATGAAGTACAACACTGAAACAGTCAATTAAACCTGGTTTCTATCAATATTTTAGAGAATAATTCATGTTAGGTCTAGGTTAGTTCTGGGATTTTCACTCATCAGACTCATACTTTCGCAGTCTTTACATACTTGTTGAACGGATCCTGGGTTTTTTCTGGTTTGGATCACGTAGTAATGTGGTGCCAGACTAAAACAGTCGATTAAACCTGGTTTCGATCAATATCTTAGAGGACAACGCAAGTTAGGTCTGGGATATGTCTGGGGTTTGCCCTCATCAGGCTCATACTTTCGCGTTTTTAACATACTTGTTGAACAGATCCTGGGTTTTTTCTGGTTTGGATCACGTAGTAGTGTGGTACCACGCTGAAACAGTCCATTAAACCTGGTTTGGATCAATATTTTAGAGGATAACGCATGTTAGGTCTAGGTTAGGCCTGGGATTTTCACTCATCAGACTCATACTTTCGCATTCTTCACATACTTGTTGAACGGATCCTGGGTTATTTCTGGTTTGGATCACGTAGTAATGTGGGACCACACTGAAACAGTCAATTAAACCTGGTTTCGATCAATATTTTAGAGAATAATTCATGTTAGGTCTATGTTAGGTCTGGGATTTGCTCTCATCAGGCTCATTCTTTCGCATATTTCTCATACATGTTGAACAGATCCTCGGTTTTTTCTGGTTTGGATCACGTAGTAATGTGGGACCTCAGTGAAACAATCAATTAACCCTGGTCTTGATAAATATTTTAGAGGATAACGCATGTTAGGTCTGGGTTAGGTCTAGGATTTGCCCTCATCAGGCTCATACTTTCGCATATTTCTCATACTTCAAGGCTAGATCCTGGGCTGTTTCTGGATTGTATCACGTAGTAATGTGGTACCACGCTGAAACAGTCAATTACACCTGGTTTCGATCAATATTTTAGAGGATAACGCATGTTAGTTCTGGGTTAGGTCTAGGATTTTCACTGATCAGACTCATACTTTCGCATTCTTCACATACTTGTTGAACAGATCCTGGGTTTTTTCTAGTTTGGATCACGTAGTAATGTGGTACCACACTGAAACAGTCCATTAAACCTGGTTTGGATCAATATTTTAGAGGATAACGCATGTTAGGTCTAGGTTAGGCCTGGGATTTTCACTCACCAGACTCATATTTTCGCATTCTTCAGATACTTGTTGAACGGATCCTGGGTTATTTCTGGTTTGGATCACGTAGTAATGTGGGACCACACTGAAACAGTCCATTAAACCTGGTTTCGCTCAATATTTTAGAGGATAACGCATGTAAGGTCTAGGTTAGGTCTGGGATTTGCTCTCATCAGGCTCATTCTTTCGCATATTTCTCATACTTGATGGCTAGATCCTGGGTTTTTTCTGGTTTGGATCACGTAGTAATGTGGTACCACACTGATACAGTCGATTGAACCAGGTTTCGATCAATATTTTTGAGGATAACGCATGTTAGGTCTAGGTTAGGCCTGGGATTTTCACTCATCAGACTCATACTTTCGCATTCTTCACATACTTGTTGAACGGATCCTGGGTTTTTTCTGGTTTGGATCACGTAGTAATGTGGGACCACACTGAAACAGTCAACTAAACCTGGTTTCGATCAATATTTTAGAGAATAATTCATGTTAGGTCTAGGTTAGGCCCGGGATTTGCTCTCATCAGGCTCATTCTTTCGCATATTTCTCATACTTGATGGCTAGCTCCTGGGCTTTTTCTGCATTGCATCACGTAGTAATGAAGTACAACACTGAAACAGTCAATTAAACCTGGTTTCCATCAATATCTTAGAGGACAACGCAAGTTAGGTCTGGGATATGTCTGGGATTTGCCCTCATCAGGCTCATACTTTCGCGTTTTTCACATACTTGTTGAACGGATCCTGGGTTTTTTCTGGTTTGGATCACGTAGTAGTGTGGTACCACACTGAAACAGTCCATTAAACCTGGTTGCGATCAATATTTTAGAGGATAACGCATGTTAGGTCTGGGTTAGGTCTAGGATTTGCCCTCATCAGGCTCATTCTTTCGCATATTTCTCAAACTTGATGGCTAGATCCTGGGTTTTTTCTAGTTTGGATCACGTAGTAATGTGGTACCACACTGAAACATTCAATTAAACCTGGTCTTGATAAATATTTTAGAGAATAACGCATGGTAGGTCTGGGTTAGGTCTAGGATTTGCCCTCATCAGGCTCATACTTTCGCATATTTCTCATACTTCATGGCTAGATCCTGGGCTATTTCTGGATTGGATCACGAAGTAGTGTGGTACCACACTGAGACAGTCCATTAAACCTGGTTTCGCTCAATATTTTAGAGGATAACGCATGTTAGGTCTAGGTTAGGTCAGGGATTTGCTCTCATCAGGCTCATTCTTTCGCATATTTCTCATACTTCATGGCTAGATCCTGGGCTTTTTTTGGATTGCATCACGTAGTAATGAAGTACAACACTGAAACAGTCAATTAAACCTGGTTTCCATCAATATCTTAGAGGACAACGCAAGTTAGGTCTGGGATAGGACTTGGATTTGCCCTCATCAGGCTCATACTGTCGCGTTTTTCAGATACTTGTTGAACAGATCCTTGGTTTTTTCTGGTTTGGATCACGTAGTATTGTGGTACCACACTGAAACAGTCCATTATACCTGGTTTGGATCAATATTTTAGAGGATAACGCATGTTAGGTCTAGGTTAGGTCTGGGATTTTCACTCATCAGACTCATACTTTCGCAGTCTTCACATACTTGTTGAACGGATCCTGGGTTTTTTCTGGTTTGGATCACGTAGTAATGTGGTACCACACTGAAACAGTCGATAAAAGCTGGTTTCGATCAATATTTTTGGGGATAACGCATGTTAGGTCGAGGTTAGGCCTGGGATTTTCACTCATCAGACTCATACTTTCGCATTCTTCACATACTTGTTGAACGGATCCTGGGTTTTTTCTGGTTTGGATCACGTAGTAATGTGGGACCACACTGAAACAGTCAATTAAACCTGGTTTCGATCAATATTTTAGAGACTAATTCATGTCAGGTCTAGGTTAGGTCTGGGATTTGCTCTCATCAGGCTCATTCTTTCGCATATTTCTCATACATGTTGAACATATCCTGGGTTTTTTCTGGTTTGGATCACGTAGTAATGTGGGACCACACTGAAACAATCAATTAAACCTGGTCTTGATAAATATTTTAGAGGATAACGCATGTTAGTTTTGGGTTGTGTCTAGGATTTGCCCTCATCAGGCTCATACTTTCGCATATTTCTCATACTTCATGGCTAGATCCTGGGCTGTTTCTGCATTGTATCACGTAGTAATGTGGTACCACGCTGAAACAGTCAATTAAACCGGGTTTTGATCAATATTTTAGAGGATAACGCAAGTTAGGTCTGGGATAGGTTTAGGATTTGCCCTCATCAGGCTCTTTCTTTCGCATATTTCTCATACTTCATGGCTAGATCCTGGGCTATTTCTGGATTGGATCACGCAGTAAAGTGATACCACACTGAAACATTTAATGAAACCTGATCTGGATAAATATTTTAGAGGATAACGCATCTTAGGTCTGGGTTAGGTCTACGATTCGCCCTCATCAGGCTCACAGTTTAGAGTTTTTCACATACTTCTTGAACAGATCCTGGGTTTTTTCTGGTTTGGATCGCGAAGTAGTGTGGAACCACACTGAAACAGTCCATTAAACCTGGTCTCGCTCAATATTTTAGAGAATAATTCATGTTAGGTCTAGGTTAGGTCTGGGATTTGCTCTCATCAGGCTCATTCTTTCGCATATTTCTCATACATGTTGAACAGATCCTGGGTTTTTTCTGGTTTGGATCACGTAGTAATGTGGGACCACACTGAAACAATCAATTAAACCTTGTCTTGATAAATATTTTAGAGGATAACGCATGTTAGTTCTGGGTTAGGTCTAGGATTTTCACTGATGAGACTCATACTTTCGCATTCTTCACATACTTCTTGAACAGATCCTGGGTTTTTTCTGGTTTGGATCACGTAGTAATGTGGGACCACACTGAAACAGTCAATTAAACCTGGTTTCGATCAATATTTTAGAGAATAATTCATGTTAGGTCTAGGTTAGGCCAGGGATTTGCTCTCATAAGGCTCATTCTTTCGCATATTTCTCATACTTGATGGCTAGATCCTGGGCTTTTTCTGGATTGCATCACGTAGTAATGAAGTACAACACTGAAACAGTCAATTAAACCTGGTTTCTATCAATATTTTAGAGAATAATTCATGTTAGGTCTAGGTTAGGTCTGGGATTTTCACTCATCAGACTCATACTTTCGCAGTCTTTACATACTTGTTGAACGGATCCTGGGTTTTTTCTGGTTTGGATCACGTAGTAATGTGGTGCCAGACTAAAACAGTCGATTAAACCTGGTTTCGATCAATATCTTAGAGGACAACGCAAGTTAGGTCTGGGATATGTCTGGGGTTTGCCCTCATCAGGCTCATACTTTCGCGTTTTTAACATACTTGTTGAACAGATCCTGGGTTTTTTCTGGTTTGGATCACGTAGTAGTGTGGTACCACGCTGAAACAGTCCATTATACCTGGTTTGGATCAATATTTTAGAGGATAACGCATGTTAGGTCTAGGTTAGGCCTGGGATTTTCACTCATCAGACTCATACTTTCGCATTCTTCACATACTTGTTGAACGGATCCTGGGTTATTTCTGGTTTGGATCACGTAGTAATGTGGGACCACACTGAAACAGTCAATTAAACCTGGTTTCGATCAATATTTTAGAGAATAATTCATGTTAGGTCTATGTTAGGTCTGGGATTTGCTCTCATCAGGCTCATTCTTTCGCATATTTCTCATACATGTTGAACAGATCCTCGGTTTTTTCTGGTTTGGATCACGTAGTAATGTGGGACCACAGTGAAACAATCAATTAACCCTGGTCTTGATAAATATTTTAGAGGATAACGCATGTTAGGTCTGGGTTAGGTCTAGGATTTGCCCTCATCAGGCTCATACTTTCGCATATTTCTCATACTTCAAGGCTAGATCCTGGGCTGTTTCTGGATTGTATCACGTAGTAATGTGGTACCACGCTGAAACAGTCAATTACACCTGGTTTCGATCAATATTTTAGAGGATAACGCATGTTAGTTCTGGGTTAGGTCTAGGATTTTCACTGATCAGACTCATACTTTCGCATTCTTCACATACTTGTTGAACAGATCCTGGGTTTTTTCTAGTTTGGATCACGTAGTAATGTGGTACCACACTGAAACAGTCCATTAAACCTGGTTTGGATCAATATTTTAGAGGATAACGCATGTTAGGTCTAGGTTAGGCCTGGGATTTTCACTCACCAGACTCATATTTTCGCATTCTTCACATACTTGTTGAACGGATCCTGGGTTATTTCTGGTTTGGATCACGTAGTAATGTGGGACCACACTGAAACAGTCCATTAAACCTGGTTTCGCTCAATATTTTAGAGGATAACGCATGTAAGGTCTAGGTTAGGTCTGGGATTTGCTCTCATCAGGCTCATTCTTTCGCATATTTCTCATACTTGATGGCTAGATCCTGGGTTTTTTCTGGTTTGGATCACGTAGTAATGTGGTACCACACTGATACAGTCGATTGAACCAGGTTTCGATCAATATTTTTGAGGATAACGCATGTTAGGTCTAGGTTAAGCCTGGGATTTTCACTCATCAGACTCATACTTTCGCATTCTTCACATACTTGTTGAACGGATCCTGGGTTTTTTCTGGTTTGGATCACGTAGTAATGTGGGACCACACTGAAACAGTCAACTAAACCTGGTTTCGATCAATATTTTAGAGAATAATTCATGTTAGGTCTAGGTTGGGCCCGGGATTTGCTCTCATCAGGCTCATTCTTTCGCATATTTCTCATACTTGATGGCTAGCTCCTGGGCTTTTTCTGGATTGCATCACGTAGTAATGAAGTACAACACTGAAACAGTCAATTAAACCTGGTTTCCATCAATATCTTAGAGGACAACGCAAGTTAGGTCTGGGATATGTCTGGGATTTGCCCTCATCAGGCTCATACTTTCGCGTTTTTCACATACTTGTTGAACAGATCCTGGGTTTTTTCTGGTTTGGATCACGTAGTAATGTGGGACCACACTGAAACAGTCAATTAAACCTGGTTTCGATCAATATTTTAGAGACTAATTCATGTCAGGTCTAGGTTAGGTCTGGGATTTGCTCTCATCAGGCTCATTCTTTCGCATATTTCTCATACATGTTGAACATATCCTGGGTTTTTTCTGGTTTGGATCACGTAGTAATGTGGGACCACACTGAAACAATCAATTAAACCTGGTCTTGATAAATATTTTAGAGGATAACGCATGTTAGTTCTGGGTTGTGTCTAGGATTTGCCCTCATCAGGCTCATACTTTCGCATATTTCTCATACTTCATGGCTAGATCCTGGGCTGTTTCTGCATTGTATCACGTAGTAATGTGGTACCACGCTGAAACAGTCAATTAAACCGGGTTTTGATCAATATTTTAGAGGATAACGCAAGTTAGGTCTGGGATAGGTTTAGGATTTGCCCTCATCAGGCTCTTTCTTTCGCATATTTCTCATACTTCATGGCTAGATCCTGGGCTATTTCTGGATTGGATCACGCAGTAAAGTGATACCACACTGAAACATTTAATGAAACCTGATCTGGATAAATATTTTAGAGGATAACGCATCTTAGGTCTGGGTTAGGTCTACGATTCGCCCTCATCAGGCTCACAGTTTAGAGTTTTTCACATACTTCTTGAACAGATCCTGGGTTTTTTCTGGTTTGGATCGCGAAGTAGTGTGGAACCACACTGAAACAGTCCATTAAACCTGGTCTCGCTCAATATTTTAGAGAATAATTCATGTTAGGTCTAGGTTAGGTCTGGGATTTGCTCTCATCAGGCTCATTCTTTCGCATATTTCTCATACATGTTGAACAGATCCTGGGTTTTTTCTGGTTTGGATCACGTAGTAATGTGGGACCACACTGAAACAATCAATTAAACCTTGTCTTGATAAATATTTTAGAGGATAACGCATGTTAGTTCTGGGTTAGGTCTAGGATTTTCACTGATCAGACTCATACTTTCGCATTCTTCACATACTTCTTGAACAGATCCTGGGTTTTTTCTGGTTTGGATCACGTAGTAATGTGGGACCACACTGAAACAGTCAATTAAACCTGGTTTCGATCAATATTTTAGAGAATAATTCATGTTAGGTCTAGGTTAGGCCAGGGATTTGCTCTCATAAGGCTCATTCTTTCGCATATTTCTCATACTTGATGGCTAGATCCTGGGCTTTTTCTGGATTGCATCACGTAGTAATGAAGTACAACACTGAAACAGTCAATTAAACCTGGTTTCTATCAATATTTTAGAGAATAATTCATGTTAGGTCTAGGTTAGGTCTGGGATTTTCACTCATCAGACTCATACTTTCGCAGTCTTTACATACTTGTTGAACGGATCCTGGGTTTTTTCTGGTTTGGATCACGTAGTAATGTGGTGCCAGACTAAAACAGTCGATTAAACCTGGTTTCGATCAATATCTTAGAGGACAACGCAAGTTAGGTCTGGGATATGTCTGGGGTTTGCCCTCATCAGGCTCATACTTTCGCGTTTTTAACATACTTGTTGAACAGATCCTGGGTTTTTTCTGGTTTGGATCACGTAGTAGTGTGGTACCACGCTGAAACAGTCCATTAAACCTGGTTTGGATCAATATTTTAGAGGATAACGCATGTTAGGTCTAGGTTAGGCCTGGGATTTTCACTCATCAGACTCATACTTTCGCATTCTTCACATACTTGTTGAACGGATCCTGGGTTATTTCTGGTTTGGATCACGTAGTAATGTGGGACCACACTGAAACAGTCAATTAAACCTGGTTTCGATCAATATTTTAGAGAATAATTCATGTTAGGTCTATGTTAGGTCTGGGATTTGCTCTCATCAGGCTCATTCTTTCGCATATTTCTCATACATGTTGAACAGATCCTCGGTTTTTTCTGGTTTGGATCACGTAGTAATGTGGGACCACAGTGAAACAATCAATTAACCCTGGTCTTGATAAATATTTTAGAGGATAACGCATGTTAGGTCTGGGTTAGGTCTAGGATTTGCCCTCATCAGGCTCATACTTTCGCATATTTCTCATACTTCAAGGCTAGATCCTGGGCTGTTTCTGGATTGTATCACGTAGTAATGTGGTACCACGCTGAAATAGTCAATTTCACCTGGTTTCGATCAATATTTTAGAGGATAACGCATGTTAGTTCTGGGTTAGGTCTAGGATTTTCACTGATCAGACTCATACTTTCGCATTCTTCACATACTTGTTGAACAGATCCTGGGTTTTTTCTAGTTTGGATCACGTAGTAATGTGGTACCACACTGAAACAGTCCATTAAACCTGGTTTGGATCAATATTTTAGAGGATAACGCATGTTAGGTCTAGGTTAGGCCTGGGATTTTCACTCACCAGACTCATATTTTCGCATTCTTCACATACTTGTTGAACGGATCCTGGGTTATTTCTGGTTTGGATCACGTAGTAATGTGGGACCACACTGAAACAGTCCATTAAACCTGGTTTCGCTCAATATTTTAGAGGATAACGCATGTAAGGTCTAGGTTAGGTCTGGGATTTGCTCTCATCAGGCTCATTCTTTCGCATATTTCTCATACTTGATGGCTAAATCCTGGGTTTTTTCTGGTTTGGATCACGTAGTAATGTGGTACCACACTGATACAGTCGATTGAACCAGGTTTCGATCAATATTTTTGAGGATAACGCATGTTAGGTCTAGGTTAGGCCTGGGATTTTCACTCACCAGACTCATACTTTCGCATTCTTCACATACTTGTTGAACGGATCCTGGGTTTTTTCTGGTTTGGATCACGTAGTAATGTGGGACCACACTGAAACAGTCAACTAAACCTGGTTTCGATCAATATTTTAGAGAATAATTCATGTTAGGTCTAGGTTAGGCCCGGGATTTGACCTCATCAGACTCATACTTTCGCACACTTCACATACTCCTTGAACAGATCCTGGGTTATTTTCTGGTTTGGATCACATAGTAATGTGGTACCACACTGAAACAGTCGATTAAACCAGGTTTCGATCAATATTTTTGAGGATAACGCATGTTAGGTCTAGGTTAGGCCTGGGATTTTCACTCATCAGACTCATACTATCGCATTCTTCACATACTTGTTGAACGGATCCTGGGTTTTTTCTGGTTTGGATCACGTAGTAGTGTGGTACCACGCTGAAACAGTCCATTAAACCTGGTTTGGATCAATATTTTAGAGGATAACGCATGCTAGGTCTAGGTTAGGCCGAGGATTTCCACTCATCAGACTCATACTTTCGCATTCTTCACATACTTGTTGAACGGATCCTGGGTTTTTACTGGTTTGGATCACATAGTAATGTGGTACCACACTGAAACAGTCAATTAAACCTGGTTTCGATCAATATTTTAGAGGATAACGCAAGTTAGGTCTGGGATAGGTCTGGGATTTGACCTCATCAGACTCATACTTTCGCACACTTCACATACTCCTTGAACAGATCCTGGGTTATTTTCTGGTTTGGATCACATAGTAATGTGGTACCACACTGAAACAGTCGATTAAACCAGGTTTCGATCAATATTTTTGAGGATAACGCATGTTTGGTCTAGGTTAGGCCTGGGATTTTCACTCATCAGACTCATACTATCGCATTCTTCACATACTTGTTGAACGGATCCTGGGTTTATTCTAGTTTGGATCACGTAGTAACGTGGTACCACACTGAAACATTCAATTGAACCTGGTCTGGATAAATATTTTAGAGGTTAACGCATCTTAGGTCTGGGTTAGGTCTAAGATTTGCACTCATCAGGCACACAGTTTAGCGTTTTTCACATACTTGTTGAACGCATCCTGGGTTTTTACTGGTTTGGATCACATAGTAATGTGGTACCACACTGAAACAGTCGATTAAACCAGGTTTCGATCAATATTTTTGAGGATAACGCATGTTAGGTCTAGGTTAGGCCTGAGATTTTCACTGATCAGACTCATACTTTCGCATTCTTCACATACTTGTTGAACGCATCCTGGGTTTTTTCTAGTTTGGATCACGTAGTAATGTGGTACCACACTGAAACATTCAATTAAACCTGGTCTTGATAAATATTTTAGAGAATAACGCATGCTAGGTCTGGGTTAGGTCTAGGATTTGCCCTCATCAGGCTCATACTTTCGCATATTTCTCATACTTCATGGCTAGATCCTGTGCTATTTCTGGATTGGACCACGAAGTAGTGTGGTACCACACTGAAACAGTCCATTAAACCTGGTTTCGCTCAATATTTTAGTGGATAACGCATGTTAGGTCTAGGTTAGGTCAGGGATTTGCTCTCATCAGGCTCATTCTTTCGCATATTTCTCATACTTCATGGCTAGATCCTGGGCTTTTTATGGATTGCATCACGTAGTAATGAAGTACAACACTGAAACAGTCAATTAAACCTGGTTTCCATCATTATCTTAGAGGACAACACAAGTTAGGTCTGGGATAGGTCTTGGATTTGCCCTCATCAGGCTCATACTGTCGCGTTTTTCAGATACTTGTTGAACAGATCCTTGGTTTTTTCTGGTTTGTATCACGTAGTATTGTGGTACCACACTGAAAGAGTCCATTATACCTGGTTTGGATCAATATTTTAGAGGATAACGCATGTTAGGTCTAGGTTAGGCCTGGGATTTTCACTCATCAGACTCATATTTTCGCATTCTTCACATACTTGTTGAACGGATCCTGGGTTATTTCTGGTTTGGATCACGTAGTAATGTGGGACCACACTGAAACAGTCAACTAAACCTGGTTTCGATCAATATTTTAGAGAATAATTCATGTTAGGTCTAGGTTGGGCCCGGGATTTGCTCTCATCAGGCTCATTCTTTCGCATATTTCTCATACTTGATGGCTAGCTCCTGGGCTTTTTCTGGATTGCATCACGTAGTAATGAAGTACAACACTGAAACAGTCAATTAAACCTGGTTTCCATCAATATCTTAGAGGACAACGCAAGTTAGGTCTGGGATATGTCTGGGATTTGCCCTCATCAGGCTCATACTTTCGCGTTTTTCACATACTTGTTGAACAGATCCTGGGTTTTTTCTGGTTTGGATCACGTAGTAATGTGGGACCACACTGAAACAGTCAATTAAACCTGGTTTCGATCAATATTTTAGAGACTAATTCATGTCAGGTCTAGGTTAGGTCTGGGATTTGCTCTCATCAGGCTCATTCTTTCGCATATTTCTCATACATGTTGAACATATCCTGGGTTTTTTCTGGTTTGGATCACGTAGTAATGTGGGACCACACTGAAACAATCAATTAAACCTGGTCTTGATAAATATTTTAGAGGATAACGCATGTTAGTTCTGGGTTGTGTCTAGGATTTGCCCTCATCAGGCTCATACTTTCGCATATTTCTCATACTTCATGGCTAGATCCTGGGCTGTTTCTGCATTGTATCACGTAGTAATGTGGTACCACGCTGAAACAGTCAATTAAACCGGGTTTTGATCAATATTTTAGAGGATAACGCAAGTTAGGTCTGGGATAGGTTTAGGATTTGCCCTCATCAGGCTCTTTCTTTCGCATATTTCTCATACTTCATGGCTAGATCCTGGGCTATTTCTGGATTGGATCACGCAGTAAAGTGATACCACACTGAAACATTTAATGAAACCTGATCTGGATAAATATTTTAGAGGATAACGCATCTTAGGTCTGGGTTAGGTCTACGATTCGCCCTCATCAGGCTCACAGTTTAGAGTTTTTCACATACTTCTTGAACAGATCCTGGGTTTTTTCTGGTTTGGATCGCGAAGTAGTGTGGAACCACACTGAAACAGTCCATTAAACCTGGTCTCGCTCAATATTTTAGAGAATAATTCATGTTAGGTCTAGGTTAGGTCTGGGATTTGCTCTCATCAGGCTCATTCTTTCGCATATTTCTCATACATGTTGAACAGATCCTGGGTTTTTTCTGGTTTGGATCACGTAGTAATGTGGGACCACACTGAAACAATCAATTAAACCTTGTCTTGATAAATATTTTAGAGGATAACGCATGTTAGTTCTGGGTTAGGTCTAGGATTTTCACTGATCAGACTCATACTTTCGCATTCTTCACATACTTCTTGAACAGATCCTGGGTTTTTTCTGGTTTGGATCACGTAGTAATGTGGGACCACACTGAAACAGTCAATTAAACCTGGTTTCGATCAATATTTTAGAGAATAATTCATGTTAGGTCTAGGTTAGGCCAGGGATTTGCTCTCATAAGGCTCATTCTTTCGCATATTTCTCATACTTGATGGCTAGATCCTGGGCTTTTTCTGGATTGCATCACGTAGTAATGAAGTACAACACTGAAACAGTCAATTAAACCTGGTTTCTATCAATATTTTAGAGAATAATTCATGTTAGGTCTAGGTTAGGTCTGGGATTTTCACTCATCAGACTCATACTTTCGCAGTCTTTACATACTTGTTGAACGGATCCTGGGTTTTTTCTGGTTTGGATCACGTAGTAATGTGGTGCCAGACTAAAACAGTCGATTAAACCTGGTTTCGATCAATATCTTAGAGGACAACGCAAGTTAGGTCTGGGATATGTCTGGGGTTTGCCCTCATCAGGCTCATACTTTCGCGTTTTTAACATACTTGTTGAACAGATCCTGGGTTTTTTCTGGTTTGGATCACGTAGTAGTGTGGTACCACGCTGAAACAGTCCATTAAACCTGGTTTGGATCAATATTTTAGAGGATAACGCATGTTAGGTCTAGGTTAGGCCTGGGATTTTCACTCATCAGACTCATACTTTCGCATTCTTCACATACTTGTTGAACGGATCCTGGGTTATTTCTGGTTTGGATCACGTAGTAATGTGGGACCACACTGAAACAGTCAATTAAACCTGGTTTCGATCAATATTTTAGAGAATAATTCATGTTAGGTCTATGTTAGGTCTGGGATTTGCTCTCATCAGGCTCATTCTTTCGCATATTTCTCATACATGTTGAACAGATCCTCGGTTTTTTCTGGTTTGGATCACGTAGTAATGTGGGACCACAGTGAAACAATCAATTAACCCTGGTCTTGATAAATATTTTAGAGGATAACGCATGTTAGGTCTGGGTTAGGTCTAGGATTTGCCCTCATCAGGCTCATACTTTCGCATATTTCTCATACTTCAAGGCTAGATCCTGGGCTGTTTCTGGATTGTATCACGTAGTAATGTGGTACCACGCTGAAATAGTCAATTTCACCTGGTTTCGATCAATATTTTAGAGGATAACGCATGTTAGTTCTGGGTTAGGTCTAGGATTTTCACTGATCAGACTCATACTTTCGCATTCTTCACATACTTGTTGAACAGATCCTGGGTTTTTTCTAGTTTGGATCACGTAGTAATGTGGTACCACACTGAAACAGTCCATTAAACCTGGTTTGGATCAATATTTTAGAGGATAACGCATGTTAGGTCTAGGTTAGGCCTGGGATTTTCACTCACCAGACTCATATTTTCGCATTCTTCACATACTTGTTGAACGGATCCTGGGTTATTTCTGGTTTGGATCACGTAGTAATGTGGGACCACACTGAAACAGTCCATTAAACCTGGTTTCGCTCAATATTTTAGAGGATAACGCATGTAAGGTCTAGGTTAGGTCTGGGATTTGCTCTCATCAGGCTCATTCTTTCGCATATTTCTCATACTTGATGGCTAGATCCTGGGTTTTTTCTGGTTTGGATCACGTAGTAATGTGGTACCACACTGATACAGTCGATTGAACCAGGTTTCGATCAATATTTTTGAGGATAACGCATGTTAGGTCTAGGTTAGGCCTGGGATTTTCACTCACCAGACTCATACTTTCGCATTCTTCACATACTTGTTGAACGGATCCTGGGTTTTTTCTGGTTTGGATCACGTAGTAATGTGGGACCACACTGAAACAGTCAACTAAACCTGGTTTCGATCAATATTTTAGAGAATAATTCATGTTAGGTCTAGGTTAGGCCCGGGATTTGACCTCATCAGACTCATACTTTCGCACACTTCACATACTCCTTGAACAGATCCTGGGTTATTTTCTGGTTTGGATCACATAGTAATGTGGTACCACACTGAAACAGTCGATTAAACCAGGTTTCGATCAATATTTTTGAGGATAACGCATGTTAGGTCTAGGTTAGGCCTGGGATTTTCACTCATCAGACTCATACTATCGCATTCTTCACATACTTGTTGAACGGATCCTGGGTTTTTTCTGGTTTGGATCACGTAGTAGTGTGGTACCACGCTGAAACAGTCCATTAAACCTGGTTTGGATCAATATTTTAGAGGATAACGCATGCTAGGTCTAGGTTAGGCCGAGGATTTCCACTCATCAGACTCATACTTTCGCATTCTTCACATACTTGTTGAACGGATCCTGGGTTTTTACTGGTTTGGATCACATAGTAATGTGGTACCACACTGAAACAGTCAATTAAACCTGGTTTCGATCAATATTTTAGAGGATAACGCAAGTTAGGTCTGGGATAGGTCTGGGATTTGACCTCATCAGACTCATACTTTCGCACACTTCACATACTCCTTGAACAGATCCTGGGTTATTTTCTGGTTTGGATCACATAGTAATGTGGTACCACACTGAAACAGTCGATTAAACCAGGTTTCGATCAATATTTTTGAGGATAACGCATGTTTGGTCTAGGTTAGGCCTGGGATTTTCACTCATCAGACTCATACTATCGCATTCTTCACATACTTGTTGAACGGATCCTGGGTTTTTTCTAGTTTGGATCACGTAGTAACGTGGTACCACACTGAAACATTCAATTGAACCTGGTCTGGATAAATATTTTAGAGGTTAACGCATCTTAGGTCTGGGTTAGGTCTAAGATTTGCACTCATCAGGCACACAGTTTAGCGTTTTTCACATACTTGTTGAACGCATCCTGGGTTTTTACTGGTTTGGATCACATAGTAATGTGGTACCACACTGAAACAGTCGATTAAACCAGGTTTCGATCAATATTTTTGAGGATAACGCATGTTAGGTCTAGGTTAGGCCTGAGATTTTCACTGATCAGACTCATACTTTCGCATTCTTCACATACTTGTTGAACGCATCCTGGGTTTTTTCTAGTTTGGATCACGTAGTAATGTGGTACCACACTGAAACATTCAATTAAACCTGGTCTTGATAAATATTTTAGAGAATAACGCATGCTAGGTCTGGGTTAGGTCTAGGATTTGCCCTCATCAGGCTCATACTTTCGCATATTTCTCATACTTCATGGCTAGATCCTGTGCTATTTCTGGATTGGACCACGAAGTAGTGTGGTACCACACTGAAACAGTCCATTAAACCTGGTTTCGCTCAATATTTTAGTGGATAACGCATGTTAGGTCTAGGTTAGGTCAGGGATTTGCTCTCATCAGGCTCATTCTTTCGCATATTTCTCATACTTCATGGCTAGATCCTGGGCTTTTTATGGATTGCATCACGTAGTAATGAAGTACAACACTGAAACAGTCAATTAAACCTGGTTTCCATCATTATCTTAGAGGACAACACAAGTTAGGTCTGGGATAGGTCTTGGATTTGCCCTCATCAGGCTCATACTGTCGCGTTTTTCAGATACTTGTTGAACAGATCCTTGGTTTTTTCTGGTTTGTATCACGTAGTATTGTGGTACCACACTGAAAGAGTCCATTATACCTGGTTTGGATCAATATTTTAGAGGATAACGCATGTTAGGTCTAGGTTAGGCCTGGGATTTTCACTCATCAGACTCATATTTTCGCATTCTTCACATACTTGTTGAACGGATCCTGGGTTATTTCTGGTTTGGATCACGTAGTAATGTGGGACCACACTGAAACAGTCAATTAAACCTGGTTTCGATCATTATTTTAGAGAATAATTCATGTTAGGTCTAGGTTAGGTCAGGGATTTGCTCTCATAAGGCTCATTCTTTCGCATATTTCTCATACTTGATGGCTAGATCGTGGGCTTTTTCTGGATTGCATCACGTAGTAATGAAGTACAACACTGAAACAGTCAATTAAACCTGGTTTCGATCAATATTTTAGAGAATAATTCATGTTAGGTCTAGGTTAGGTCTGGGATTTTCACTCATCAGACTCATACTTTCGTAGTGTTTTCATACTTGTTGAACGGATCCTGGGTTTTTTCTGGTTTGGATCACGTAGTAATGTGGTGCCAGACTAAAACAGTCGATTAAACCTGGTTTCGATCAATATCTTAGAGGACAACGCAAGTTAGGTCTGGGATCCAAGTCGGTGGCTTGGGGATCCCCCAGGACCTCCGTTCGCGGCGGGATCCTGGGCGATTGGGCGGCGGGGCTCGACCTCCGGGTATTGAACCGGGGGTCGGAGCACACATGCGTGCGGCGATATGGGGGGTCCATCGTGGATGTTGGATTCGCGACCCCCAACGCCGTGCGCATGGTGTCGGGATGGCACGTGGTCGCGGGGGCAGAGACACTCTCCGATCACCGGTACATCCGGATGGAGGTCTCTGCCGCCGCGAGTGCATCCCGACACGGCCGCCTGCGTGGCACCCCACCACGCCGCTGGGCGCTTCGGCGCCTGGACAAGGACGCCCTGATGGCAGCTGCCCTCGCTGCAACTTGGCCGCAGGGAGCGGCCGAGTTGCCGAGCATAGAGGAGGAGGTCGCCCGGCTCGGAGCATTGGTCGCGGGTATTTGCGACGCGGCGATGCCTCGGGTCGGGCGGGCTTCTCCTCGCCGGGCGGTGTACTGGTGGTCGGACGCGATCGCGGAGTTGCGAGTCGCGAACTGTCCGCGCCCGACGCCAGTACACCCGCGCGCGCCGTCGTCAACGTACAGGCGACGGCGTGGCGCGAGCGAGGGCAGCTGATGACCTGTATGGAGCATACCGCGTGGCGCGGGTTGCTCTGCAGGTCGCCATCAAACGGGCCAAGACCCAGGCATGGAAGGAGCTCCTCCAGACCCTTGATGACGATCCATGGGGGCGCCCATATAAGGTGGTGCTGAATAAGCTCCGCCCGTGGGCGCCCCCCGTCACCGAGGGTCTTGACCCCCGGCTGCTGGAGGACGTGGTCAATACACTCTTCCCAATTGGGGAGAGGGGACCGCGTCCTCCGGCGGCGGCGGCTGCCCCAGTGGAGTGGACGGCCGAGCTGGGGGTCACGCAGGAGGAGCTGGCAGCGGCCATCAGACGGCTCGGGGTTCGTAACACGGCCCCGGGTCCGGATGGTGTGCCCGGCCGGGTTTGGGTCTTGACCCAGGGCGTCCTTGGGGCCGACCTCAGGCGGTTGTTCGACCGCTGCCTGAGGGACGGGCGATTCCCCCCCAGTTGGAAGGTGGCGAGGATGGTCCTCCTCCGGAAGGAGGGTCGGCCCGCGGAGTCTCCCTCCGCATACCGACCCATTTGTCTCCTCGACGAGGTGGGCAAGCTCTTCGAGCGTGTGATTGCTGCCCGCCTCGTCGAGCACCTGTCGCGGGGTGATCCCGGTCTGGCCGACTGCCAGTTCGGTTTCCGGGGGGGCCGATCGACTATCGACGCGATAGGTCGTGTGAGGGCCCTCTCGGAGGCGGCCGTCTCCCGGGGAGGGGTGGCATTGGCAATATCCTTGGATATTGCCAATGCCTTTAACACCCTCCCCTGGGAAGAGATAAGGAGGGGGCTCGAATATCATCGAGTCCCCCCTTGTCTCAGGGCGGTCGTCGGGGATTATCTCCGCGGCAGGTGGATCGAGTATCCGGGCCGGGATGGTGATATGCGGAGGGAGGTGTACTGCGGTGTTCCGCAGGGGTCGGTCCTCGGGCCACTTCTGTGGAACATCGCGTACGACTCGGTGTTGCGGGCCGGCCTCCCCGACTGCGTCAGCACGGTGTGTTATGCGGATGACACACTGGTGCTGGCCGTCGGGGCGCACTGGGGCAGGGCCATGCGTCGCGCGGAGGAGGGGTCGCAACGCGTCGTCGACCGGATCAGGGGGATGGGGATGACGGTGGCGGTCCATAAGACCGAGGTGATTGCGTTTCATTCACCTCGGCAGGATCCGCCAACCCCTCTGATTCGGGTGGGTGGGGCTGACATCGAGGTGAAGCCCCAGATCAGGTATCTGGGGCTGATCCTCGATAGCCACTGGCGTTTCGAGAAGCATTTCCGCTGCCTGGTCCCCCGGTTGGAAAGGATGGTTGCGGCTCTGGGCCGGATCCTGCCCAACCTGGAGGGCCCGGCGGGCCGAGTTCGTCGCCTCTATGTGGCAATGGTCCAGTCGGTGGCCCTATACGGGGCCCCGTCTGGGCGGACGACCTGGCTGCCTCCCGGCGCAGCATGACTATGCTGCGTCGGGTGCAGAGGCGCATGGCGCTCAGGGTCGTCCGCGGGTATCGGACCATGTCACATGAGGCGGCGACGTTTCTAGCGGGGATGCCTCCCATGGACCTGCTCGCGCGGTCGCACGCGGTGATGTACCGGCACCGCGTCGACCGTCGCGCGGGAGTGGGGGCGGTCCCGGGCGGGCAGGAACCTGCTTGGGGCGATTTGAAGCGCCAGGCCCGGCAGTCCATGTTGCTCGCGTGGCAGGAGCGGCTGGCTCTGCCAACCGCGGGGCACCGGACTGTCGGGGCTGTTCGGCCACTCCTGAAGGAGTGGCTGGACAGAGGCCATGGCAGCCTCACCTACCGGCTGGCACAGGTATTTTCCGGGCATGGCAGCTTCGGAAGATACCTGTGCCGGATAGGGAAGAAGCCGACGGCGCGTTGCTGCCACTGCGACGCTGAGCAGGACACGGCGGATCATACCCTGGAGGTATGCCCCGCGTGGGAGGGGGAGCGCCGTGTCCTGGTCGGCGTCGTCGGGCGGGATGTCTCGCTGCCGGGCGTGGTGCGCGCCATGCTCGGCAGCGAGGAGAAGTGGAGGGCCGTGGCCTCCTTCTGCGAGAACGTAATGTTGCAGAAGGAGGCCGCGGGGAGGGAGCGCGAGCTTCAGCGGCGCACTGAAGCTCGCGCTCGTGCGGTGGCCCGAGGTCGTCGCCCGGTCGCGAGGCGTCGCGGGCGGCCGCCTCGGCGTGGCGGATGACCTAGGCTGGGAGGGGGGTCCTGAGGGGACCCTCCTCCCGCCAGGCGGCGCCGGGTCGGACCGGTTGGGGGTAGGAGTGCCTCCCCCTACCGGTCCGACGCAAGGGGAGGCATCCTCGGCGGTCTGGCGCGGCCATGAACGCCCGGCCGCCGAGGGGTGGAAACGGGGTCGCGGGCGGTTGCGAGTTGGGGCTCACAGCCGCCACTAAACGCGGCCCCGGGACGGATAGCGGCGGGATGGAGTGGCCCCGTCCCGCCGCTATGAGGCAGTGTGTCTACTGGGGGGACCGATTGTCCCCCCGGGGGATGGGCCCGAAAGCGCGGGCACGGGGAGGATACCGGAAGAATGCTTCGAGCGATTCCCGGTATCCTCCCAAAGCGTGCCGAAGGGTCACCGTGGGGTTTTTAGTGGGTAGGTCCCGCGCCTGTCGATGTACGGGCGCGGGGAATACCACACACCCCTCCCACCTCTCCCCAAGGAGGTGGGAGGGAGTCTTTCGAAGATTTTCCCCACGACAAAAAAAAAAAAAAAAAAAAAAAAAAAGTTAAGTCTGGGATTGGTCTGGGATTTGACCTCATCAGACTCATACTTTCGCACACTTCACATACTCGTTGAACAGATCCTGGGTTATTTTCTGGTTTGGATCACATAGTAATGTGGTACCACACTGAAACAGTCGATTAAACCAGGTTTCGATCAATATTTTTGAGGATAACGCATGTTAGGTCTAGGTTAGGCCTGGGATTTTCACTCATCAGTCTCATACTTTCGCATTCTTCACATACTTGTTGAACGGATCCTGGGTTTTTTCTGGTTTGGATCACGTAGTAATGTGGGACCACACTGAAGCAGTCAATTAAACCTGGTTTCGATCAATAGTTTAGAGAATAATTCATGTTAGGTCTAGGTTAGGTCTGGGATTTGCTCTCATCAGGCACATTCTTTCGCATATTTCTCAAACTTGATGGCTAGATCCTGGGCTTTTTCTGGATTGCATCACGTAGTAATGTGGTACCACACTGAAACTTTCAATTAAACCTGGTCTTGATAAATATTTTAAAGGCCAACGCATGTTAGGTCTGGGTTAGGTCTAGGATTTGCCCTCATCAGGCTCATACTTTCGCATATTTCACATACTTCATGGCTAGATCCTGGGCTTTTTCTGGATTGCATCACGTAGTAATGAAGTACAACACTGAAACAGTCAATTAAACCTGGTTTCCATCAATATCTTAAAGGACAACGCAAGTTAGGTCTGGGATAGGTCTTGGATTTGCCCTCATCAGGCTCATACTTTCGCGTTTTTCACATACTGGTTGAACAGATCCTGGGTTTTTTCTGGTTTGGATCACGTAGTAGTGTGGTACCACACTGAAACAGTCCATTATACCTGGTTTGGATCAATATTTTAGAGGATAACGCATGTTAGGTCTAGGTTAGGTCTGGGATTTTCACTCATCAGATCCGTACTTTCGCAGTCTTCACATACTTGTTGAACGGATCCTGATTTTTTTCTGGTTTGGATCACGTTAATGTGGTACCACACTGAAACAGTCGATTAAATCTGGTTTCGATCAATATTTTAGAGGATAACGCTAGTTAGGTCTGGGATTGGTCTGGGATTTGACATCATCAGACTCATACTTTCGCACACTTCACATACTCGTTGAACAGATCCTGGGTTATTTTCTGGTTTGGATCACATAGTAATGTGGTACCACACTGAAACAGTCGATTAAACCAGGTTTCGATCAATATTTTTGAGTATAACGCTTGTTAGGTCTAGGTTAGGCTTGGGATTTTCACTCATCGGACTCATACTTTCGCATTCTTCACATACTTGTTGAACGGATCCTGGGTTTTTTCTGGTTTGGATCACGTAGTAATGTGGGACCACACTGAAACAGTCAATTAAACCTGGTTTCGATCAATAGTTTAGAGAATAATTCATGTTAGGTCTAGGTTAGGTCTGGGATTTGCTCTCATCAGGCACATTCTTACGCATATTTCTCAAACTTGATGGCTAGATCCTGGGCTTTTTCTGGATTGCATCACGTAGTAATGTGGTACCACACTGAAACCTTCAATTAAACCTGGTCTTGATAAATATTTTAAAGGCTAACGCATGTTAGGTCTGGGTTAGGTCTAGGATTTGCCCTCATCAGGCTCATACTATCGCATTTTTCACATACTTGTTGAACAGATCCTGGGTTTTTTCTGGTTTGGATCACGTAGTAGTGTGGTACCACGCTGAAACGGTCAATTAAACCTCGTCTTGATAAATATTTTAGAGGCTAACGCATGTTAGGTCTGGGTTAGGTCTAGGATTTGCCCTCATCAGGCTCATACCTTCGCATATTTCTCATAATGCATGGCTAGATCCTGGGATTTTCTGGTTTGGATCACGTAGCAATGTGGGACCACACTGAAACATTCAATTAAACCTGGTTTCGATCAATATTTTAGAGAATAATTCATGTTAGGTCTAGGTCAGGTCTGGGATTTGCTCTCATCGGGCTCATTCTTTCGCATATTTCTCATACTTGATGGCTAGATCCTGGGCTTCTTCTGGATTGCATCACGTAGTAATGAAGTACAACACTGAAACAGTCAATTAAACCTGGTTTCCATCAATATCTTAGAGGACAACGCAAGTTAGGTCTGGGATATGTCTGGGATTTGCCCTCATCAGGCTCATACTTTCGCGTTTTTCACATACTTGTTGAACGGATCCTGGGTTTTTTCTGGTTTGGATCACGTAGTAATGTGGGACCACACTGAAACAGTCAATTAAACCTGGTTTCGATCAATATTTTAGAGAATAATTCATGTTAGGTCTAGGTCAGGTCTGGGATTTGCTCTCATCAGGCTCATTCTTTCGCATATTTCTCATACTTGATGGCTAGATCCTGGGCTTCTTCTGGATTGCATCACGTAGTAATGAAGTACAACACTGAAACAGTCAATTAAACCTGGTTTCCATCAATATCTTAGAGGACAACGCAAGTTAGGTCTGGGATATGTCTGGGATTTGCCCTCATCAGGCTCATACTTTCGCGTTTTTCACATACTTGTTGAACTGATCCTGGGTTTTTTCTGGTTTGGATCACGTAGTAATGTGGTACCACACTGAAACGGTCAATTAAACCTGGTTTCGATCAAAATTTTAGAGGATAACGCAGGTTAGGTCTAGGTTAGGCCTGGGATTTTCACTCATCAGACTCATACTTTCGCATTCTTCACATACTTGTTGAACGGATCCTGGGTTTTTTCTGGTTTGGATCACGTAGTAATGTGGTACCACACTGAAACGGTCAATTAAACCTGGTTTCGATCAATATTTTAGAGGATAACGCAAGTTAGGTCTGGGATAGGTCTGGGATTTGCCGTCATCAGGCTCATACTTTCGCATTCTTCACATACTTGTTGAACTGATCCTGGGTTTTTTCTGGTTTGGATCACGTAGTAATGTGGTACCACACTGAAACGGTCAATTAAACCTGGTTTCGATCAAAATTTTAGAGGATAACGCAGGTTAGGTCTGGGATAGGTCTGGGAGTTGACCTCATCAGACTCATACTTTCGCACACTTCACATACTCGTTGAACAGATCCTGGGTTATTTTCTGGTATGGATCACATAGTAATGTGGTACCACACTGAAACAGTCGATTAAACCATGTTTCGATCAATATTTTAGAGGAGAACGCATGTTAGGTCTAGGTTAGGCCTGGGATTTTCACTCATCAGACTCATACTTTCGCATTCTTCACATTCTTGTTGAACGGATCCTGGGTTTTTTCTGGTTTGGATCACGTAGTAATGTGGGACCACACTGAAACAGTCAATTAAACCTGGCTTCGATCAATATTTTAGGGAATAATTCATGTTAGGTCAAGGTTAGGTCTGGTATTTGCACTCATCAGGCTCATTCTTTCGCATATTTCTCATACTTCATGGCTAGATGCTGGGCTGTTTCTGGATTGTGTCACGTAGTAATGTGGTACCACACTGAAACAGTCAATTAAACCTCGTCTTGATAAATATTTTAGAGAATAACGCATGTTAGGTCTGGGTTAGGTCCAGGATTTGTCCTCATCAGGCTCATACTTTCGCATATTTCTCATACTTCATGGCTAGATCCTGGGCTATTTCTGGATTGGATCACGTAGTAATGTGGTACTACACTGAAACAGTCAATTAAACCTGGTTTTGATCAATATTTTAGAGAATAATTCATGTTAGGTCTAGGTTAGGTCAGGGATTTGCTCCCATCAGGCTCATTCTTTCGCATATTTCTCATACTTGATGGCTAGATCCTGGGCTTTTTCTGGATAGCATCACGTAGTAATGAAGTACAACACTGAAACAGTCAATTAAACCTGGTTTCGATCAATATTTTAGAGAATAATTCATGTTAGGTCTAGGTTAGGTCTGGGATTTGCTCTCATCAGGCTCATTCTTTCGCATATTTCTCATACTTGATGGCTAGATCCTGGGCTTTTTCTGAATTGCATCACGTAGTAATGAAGTACAACACTGAAACAGTCAATTAAACCTGGTTTCCATCAATATTCTAGAGGACAACGCATGTTAGGTCTAGGTTAGGCCTGGGATTTGCCCTCATCAGAGTCATACTGTCGCAGTTTTAACATACTTGTTGAACGGATCCTGGGTTTTTTCTGGTTTGGTTCACATAGTAATGTGGTACCACACTGAAACATTCAATTAAACCTTTTCTTGATAAATATTTTAGAGGATAACGCATGTTAGGTTTGGGTTAAGTCTGAGGTTTGGCCCTCATCAGGCTCATACTTTCGCATATTTCTCATACTTCATGGCTAGATCCTGGGCTGTTTCTGGATTGTATCAGGTAGTAAAGTGGTACCACACTGAAACATTCAATGAAACCTGGTCTGGATAAATATTTTAGAGGATAACGCATCTTAGGTCTGGGTTAGGTCTAAGATTTGCCCTCATCAGGCTCACAGTTTAGCGTTTTTCACATACTTCTTGAACAGATCCTGGGCTTTCTCTGGTTTGGATCACGAAGTAGTGTGGTACCATACTGAAACAGTCCATTAAACCTGGTCTGGATAAATATTTTAGAGGATAACGCATCTTAGGTCTGGGTTAGGTCTAAGACTTGCCCTCATCAGGCTCACAGTTTAGCGTTTTTCACATACTTGTTGAACGGATCCTGGGTTTTTTCTGGTTTTGATCACGTAGTAATGTGGCACCACACTGAAACATTCAATTAAACCTGGTCTTGATAAATATTTTAGAGAATAACGCATGTTAGGTCTAGGTTAGGTCAGGGATTTGCTCCCATCAGGCTCATTCATTCGCATATTTCTCATACTTGATGGCTAGATCCTGGGCATTTTCTGGATTGCATCACGTAGTAATGAAGTACAACACTGAAACAGTCAATTAAACCTGGTTTCGATCAATATTTTAGAGAATAATTCATGTTAGGTCTAGGTTAGGTCTGGGATTTGCTCTCATCAGGTTCATTCTTTCGCATAGTTCTCATACTTGATGGCTAGATCCTGGGCTTTTTCTGGATTGCATCACGTAGTAATGAAGTACAACACTGAAACAGTCAATTAAACCTGGTTTCCATCAATATGCTAGAGGACAACGCATGTTAGGTCTAGGTTAGGCCTGGGATTTGGCCCCATCAGGGCCATACTGTCGCAGTTTTAACATACTTGTTGAACGGATCCTGGGTTTTTTCTGGTTTGGATCACGTAGTAATGTGGTACCACACTGAAACATTCAATTAAACCTGGTCTTGATAAATATTTTAGAGAATAACGCATGTTAGGTCTAGGTTGGGTCAGGGATTTGCTCCCATCAGGCTCATTCTTTCGCATATTTCTCATACTTGATGGCTAGATCCTGGGCATTTTCTGGATTGCATCACGTAGTAATGACGTACAACACTGAAACAGTCAATTAAACCTGGTTTCGATCAATATTTTAGAGAATAATTCATGTTAGGTCTAGGTTAGGTCTGGGATTTGCTCTCATCAGGTTCATTCTTTCGCATAGTTCTCATACTTGATGGCTAGATCCTGGGCTTTTTCTGGATTGCATCACGTAGTAATGAAGTACAACACTGAAACAGTCAATTAAACCTGGTTTCCATCAATATGCTAGAGGACAACGCATGTTAGGTCTAGGTTAGGCCTGGGATTTGCCCCCATCAGGGCCATACTGTCGCAGTTTTAACATACTTGTTGAACGGATCCTGGGTTTTTTCTGGTTTGGATCACGTAGTAATGTGGTACCACACTGAAACAGTCGATTAAACCTGGTTTCGATCAATATTTTAGAGGATAACGCAAGTTAAGTCTGGGATAGGTCTGGGATTTGACCTCATCAGGCCCATTCTTTCGCATATTTCTCATACATCTTGAACAGATCCTGGGTTTTTTCTGGTTTGGATCACGTAGTAATGTGGGACCACACTGAAACAATCAATTAAACCTGATCCTGATAAATATTTTAGAGGATAACGCATGTTAGGTCTGGGTTAGGTCTAGGATTTGCCCTCATCAGGCTCTTACTTTCGCATATTTCTCATACTTCGTGGCTAGATCCTGGGCTTTTTCTGGATTGCGTCACGTAGTAAAGTGGTACCACACTGAAACATGCAATGAAACCTGGTTTCGATCAATATTTTAGAGGATAACGCATGTTAGGTCTAGGTCAGGCCTGGGATTTTCACTCATCAGACTCATACTTTCGCATTCTTCACATACTTGTTGAGCGGATCCTGGGTTTTTTCTGGTTTGGATCACGTAGTAATGTGGGACCACACTGAAACATTCAATGAAACCTGGTCTGGATAAATATTTTAGAGGATAACGCATCTTAGGTCTGGGTTAGGTCTAAGATTTGCCCTCATCAGGCTCACAGTTTAGCGTTTTTCACATACTTGTTGAACAGATCCTGGGTTTTTTCTGGTTTGGATCACGAAGTAGTGTGGTACCACACTGAAACAGTCCATTAAACCTGGTCTGGATAAATATTTTAGAGGGTAACGCATCTTAGGTCTGGGTTAGGTCTAAGATTTGCCCTCATCAGGCTCACAGTTTAGCGTTTTTCACATACTTGTTGAACAGATCCTGGGTTTTTTCTGGTTTGGATCACGTAGTAATGTGGGACCACACTGAAACAGTCAATTAAACCTGGTTTCGATCAATATTTTAGAGAATAATTCATGTTAGGTCTAGGTCAGGTCTGGGATTTGCTCTCATCGGGCTCATTCTTTCGCATATTTCTCATACTTGATGGCTAGATCCTGGGCTTCTTCTGGATTGCATCACGTAGTAATGAAGTACAACACTGAAACAGTCAATTAAACCTGGTTTCCATCAATATCTTAGAGGACAACGCAAGTTAGGTCTGGGATATGTCTGGGATTTGCCCTCATCAGGCTCATACTTTCGCGTTTTTCACATACTTGTTGAACGGATCCTGGGTTTTTTCTGGTTTGGATCACGTAGTAATGTGGGACCACACTGAAACAGTCAATTAAACCTGGTTTCGATCAATATTTTAGAGAATAATTCATGTTAGGTCTAGGTCAGGTCTGGGATTTGCTCTCATCAGGCTCATTCTTTCGCATATTTCTCATACTTGATGGCTAGATCCTGGGCTTCTTCTGGATTGCATCACGTAGTAATGAAGTACAACACTGAAACAGTCAATTAAACCTGGTTTCCATCAATATCTTAGAGGACAACGCAAGTTAGGTCTGGGATATGTCTGGGATTTGCCCTCATCAGGCTCATACTTTCGCGTTTTTCACATACTTGTTGAACTGATCCTGGGTTTTTTCTGGTTTGGATCACGTAGTAATGTGGTACCACACTGAAACGGTCAATTAAACCTGGTTTCGATCAAAATTTTAGAGGATAACGCAGGTTAGGTCTAGGTTAGGCCTGGGATTTTCACTCATCAGACTCATACTTTCGCATTCTTCACATACTTGTTGAACGGATCCTGGGTTTTTTCTGGTTTGGATCACGTAGTAATGTGGTACCACACTGAAACGGTCAATTAAACCTGGTTTCGATCAATATTTTAGAGGATAACGCAAGTTAGGTCTGGGATAGGTCTGGGATTTGCCGTCATCAGGCTCATACTTTCGCATTCTTCACATACTTGTTGAACTGATCCTGGGTTTTTTCTGGTTTGGATCACGTAGTAATGTGGTACCACACTGAAACGGTCAATTAAACCTGGTTTCGATCAAAATTTTAGAGGATAACGCAGGTTAGGTCTGGGATAGGTCTGGGAGTTGACCTCATCAGACTCATACTTTCGCACACTTCACATACTCGTTGAACAGATCCTGGGTTATTTTCTGGTATGGATCACATAGTAATGTGGTACCACACTGAAACAGTCGATTAAACCATGTTTCGATCAATATTTTAGAGGAGAACGCATGTTAGGTCTAGGTTAGGCCTGGGATTTTCACTCATCAGACTCATACTTTCGCATTCTTCACATTCTTGTTGAACGGATCCTGGGTTTTTTCTGGTTTGGATCACGTAGTAATGTGGGACCACACTGAAACAGTCAATTAAACCTGGCTTCGATCAATATTTTAGGGAATAATTCATGTTAGGTCAAGGTTAGGTCTGGTATTTGCACTCATCAGGCTCATTCTTTCGCATATTTCTCATACTTCATGGCTAGATGCTGGGCTGTTTCTGGATTGTGTCACGTAGTAATGTGGTACCACACTGAAACAGTCAATTAAACCTCGTCTTGATAAATATTTTAGAGAATAACGCATGTTAGGTCTGGGTTAGGTCCAGGATTTGTCCTCATCAGGCTCATACTTTCGCATATTTCTCATACTTCATGGCTAGATCCTGGGCTATTTCTGGATTGGATCACGTAGTAATGTGGTACTACACTGAAACAGTCAATTAAACCTGGTTTTGATCAATATTTTAGAGAATAATTCATGTTAGGTCTAGGTTAGGTCAGGGATTTGCTCCCATCAGGCTCATTCTTTCGCATATTTCTCATACTTGATGGCTAGATCCTGGGCTTTTTCTGGATAGCATCACGTAGTAATGAAGTACAACACTGAAACAGTCAATTAAACCTGGTTTCGATCAATATTTTAGAGAATAATTCATGTTAGGTCTAGGTTAGGTCTGGGATTTGCTCTCATCAGGCTCATTCTTTCGCATATTTCTCATACTTGATGGCTAGATCCTGGGCTTTTTCTGAATTGCATCACGTAGTAATGAAGTACAACACTGAAACAGTCAATTAAACCTGGTTTCCATCAATATTCTAGAGGACAACGCATGTTAGGTCTAGGTTAGGCCTGGGATTTGCCCTCATCAGAGTCATACTGTCGCAGTTTTAACATACTTGTTGAACGGATCCTGGGTTTTTTCTGGTTTGGTTCACATAGTAATGTGGTACCACACTGAAACATTCAATTAAACCTTTTCTTGATAAATATTTTAGAGGATAACGCATGTTAGGTTTGGGTTAAGTCTGAGGTTTGGCCCTCATCAGGCTCATACTTTCGCATATTTCTCATACTTCATGGCTAGATCCTGGGCTGTTTCTGGATTGTATCAGGTAGTAAAGTGGTACCACACTGAAACATTCAATGAAACCTGGTCTGGATAAATATTTTAGAGGATAACGCATCTTAGGTCTGGGTTAGGTCTAAGATTTGCCCTCATCAGGCTCACAGTTTAGCGTTTTTCACATACTTCTTGAACAGATCCTGGGCTTTCTCTGGTTTGGATCACGAAGTAGTGTGGTACCATACTGAAACAGTCCATTAAACCTGGTCTGGATAAATATTTTAGAGGATAACGCATCTTAGGTCTGGGTTAGGTCTAAGACTTGCCCTCATCAGGCTCACAGTTTAGCGTTTTTCACATACTTGTTGAACGGATCCTGGGTTTTTTCTGGTTTTGATCACGTAGTAATGTGGCACCACACTGAAACATTCAATTAAACCTGGTCTTGATAAATATTTTAGAGAATAACGCATGTTAGGTCTAGGTTAGGTCAGGGATTTGCTCCCATCAGGCTCATTCATTCGCATATTTCTCATACTTGATGGCTAGATCCTGGGCATTTTCTGGATTGCATCACGTAGTAATGAAGTACAACACTGAAACAGTCAATTAAACCTGGTTTCGATCAATATTTTAGAGAATAATTCATGTTAGGTCTAGGTTAGGTCTGGGATTTGCTCTCATCAGGTTCATTCTTTCGCATAGTTCTCATACTTGATGGCTAGATCCTGGGCTTTTTCTGGATTGCATCACGTAGTAATGAAGTACAACACTGAAACAGTCAATTAAACCTGGTTTCCATCAATATGCTAGAGGACAACGCATGTTAGGTCTAGGTTAGGCCTGGGATTTGGCCCCATCAGGGCCATACTGTCGCAGTTTTAACATACTTGTTGAACGGATCCTGGGTTTTTTCTGGTTTGGATCACGTAGTAATGTGGTACCACACTGAAACATTCAATTAAACCTGGTCTTGATAAATATTTTAGAGAATAACGCATGTTAGGTCTAGGTTGGGTCAGGGATTTGCTCCCATCAGGCTCATTCTTTCGCATATTTCTCATACTTGATGGCTAGATCCTGGGCATTTTCTGGATTGCATCACGTAGTAATGACGTACAACACTGAAACAGTCAATTAAACCTGGTTTCGATCAATATTTTAGAGAATAATTCATGTTAGGTCTAGGTTAGGTCTGGGATTTGCTCTCATCAGGTTCATTCTTTCGCATAGTTCTCATACTTGATGGCTAGATCCTGGGCTTTTTCTGGATTGCATCACGTAGTAATGAAGTACAACACTGAAACAGTCAATTAAACCTGGTTTCCATCAATATGCTAGAGGACAACGCATGTTAGGTCTAGGTTAGGCCTGGGATTTGCCCCCATCAGGGCCATACTGTCGCAGTTTTAACATACTTGTTGAACGGATCCTGGGTTTTTTCTGGTTTGGATCACGTAGTAATGTGGTACCACACTGAAACAGTCGATTAAACCTGGTTTCGATCAATATTTTAGAGGATAACGCAAGTTAAGTCTGGGATAGGTCTGGGATTTGACCTCATCAGGCCCATTCTTTCGCATATTTCTCATACATCTTGAACAGATCCTGGGTTTTTTCTGGTTTGGATCACGTAGTAATGTGGGACCACACTGAAACAATCAATTAAACCTGATCCTGATAAATATTTTAGAGGATAACGCATGTTAGGTCTGGGTTAGGTCTAGGATTTGCCCTCATGAGGCTCTTACTTTCGCATATTTCTCATACTTCGTGGCTAGATCCTGGGCTTTTTCTGGATTGCGTCACGTAGTAAAGTGGTACCACACTGAAACATGCAATGAAACCTGGTTTCGATCAATATTTTAGAGGATAACGCATGTTAGGTCTAGGTCAGGCCTGGGATTTTCACTCATCAGACTCATACTTTCGCATTCTTCACATACTTGTTGAGCGGATCCTGGGTTTTTTCTGGTTTGGATCACGTAGTAATGTGGGACCACACTGAAACATTCAATGAAACCTGGTCTGGATAAATATTTTAGAGGATAACGCATCTTAGGTCTGGGTTAGGTCTAAGATTTGCCCTCATCAGGCTCACAGTTTAGCGTTTTTCACATACTTGTTGAACAGATCCTGGGTTTTTTCTGGTTTGGATCACGAAGTAGTGTGGTACCACACTGAAACAGTCCATTAAACCTGGTCTGGATAAATATTTTAGAGGGTAACGCATCTTAGGTCTGGGTTAGGTCTAAGATTTGCCCTCATCAGGCTCACAGTTTAGCGTTTTTCACATACTTGTTGAACAGATCCTGGGTTTTTTCTGGTTTGGATCACGAAGTAGTGTGGTACCACACTGAAACAGTCCATTAAACCAGGTCTCGCTCAATATTTTAGAGGATAACGCATGTTAGGTCTAGGTTAGCTCTGGGATTTGCTCTCATCAGGCTCATTCTTTCGCATATTTCTCATACTTGGTGGCTAGATCCTGGGCTTTTTCTGGATTGCATCACGTAGTAATGTAGTACCACACTGAAACAGTCAATGAAACCTGGTTTCCATCAATATTTTAGAGGACAACGCAAGTTAGGTCTAGGTAAGGCCTGAGATTTTCACTGATCAGACTCATACTTTCGCATTCTTCACATACTTGTTGAACGGATACTGGGTTTTTTCTGGTTTGGTTCACGTAGTAATGTGGTACCACACTGAAACTTTCAATTAAACCTGGTCTTGATAAATATTTTAGAGGATAACGCATGTTAGGTTTGGGTTAGGTCTAGGATTTGCCCTCATCAGGCTCATACTTTCGCATATTTCTCATACTTCATGGCTAGATCCTGGGCTGTTTCTGGACTGTATCACGTAGTAATGTGGTACCACGCTGAAACAGTCGATTAAACCTGGTTTCGACCAATATTTTAGAGGATAACGCAAGTTAAGTCTGGGATAGGTCTGGGATTTGACCTCATCAGACTCATACTTTCGCATTCTTCACATACTTGTTGAACGGATCCTGGGTTTTTTCTGGTTTGGATCACGTAGTAATGTGGGACCACACTGAAACAGTCGACTAAACCTAGTTTCGATCAATATTTTAGAGGATAACGCATGTTAGGTCTGGGTTAGGCCTGGGATTTTGCCTCATCAGACTCATACTTTCGCATTCTTCACATACTTGTTGAACGGATCCTGGGTTTTTTCTGGTTTGGATCACGTAGTATTGTGGGACCACACTGAGGCAGTCAAGTAAACCTGGTTTCGATCAATATTTTAGAGAATAATTCATGTTAGGTCTAGGTTAGGTCTGGGATTTGCTCTCATCAGACTCATACTTTCGCACACTTCACATACTCCTTGAACAGATCCTGGGTTATTTTCTGGTTTGGATCACATAGTAATGTGGTACCACACTGAAACAGTCGATTAAACTAGGTTTCGATCTATATTTTAGAGGATAACGCATGTTAGGTCTAGGTTAGGCCTGGGATTTTCACCCATCAGACTCATACTTTCGCATTCTTCACATACTTGTTGAACGGATCCTGGGTTTTGTCTGGTTTGGATCACGTAGTAATGTGGGACCACACTGAAACAGTCAAGTAAACCTGATCTTGATAAATATTTTAGAGGATAACGCATGTTAGCTCTGGGTTAGGTCTAGGATTTGCTCTCATCAGGCTCTTACTTTCGCATATTTCTCATACTTCATGGCTAGATCCTGGGCTATTTCTGGATTGGATCAGGTAGTAATGCGGTACCATACTGAAACAGTCAATTAAACCTGGTTTTGATCAATATTTTAGAGAATATGTTAGGTCTAGGTTAGGTCAGGGATTTGCTCCCATCAGGCTCATTCTTTCGCATATTTCTCATACTTGATGGCTACATCCTGGGCTTTTTCTGGATTGCATCACGTAGTAATGAAGTACAACACTGAAACAGTCAATTAAACGTGGTTTCGATCAATATTTTAGAGAATAATTCATGTTAGGTCTAGGTTAGGTCTGGGATTTGCTCTCATCAGGCTCATTCTTTCGCATATTTCTCATACTTGATGGCTAGATCCTGGGCTTTTTCTGGATTGCATCACGTAGTAATGAAGTACAACACTGAAACAGTCAATTAAACCTGGTTTCCATCAATATTCTAGAGGACAACGCATGTTAGGTCTAGGTTAGGCCTGGGATTTGCCCTCATCAGAGTCATACTGTCGCAGTTTTAACATACTTGTTGAACGGATCCTGGGTTTTTTCTGGTTTGGTTCACGTAGTAATGTGGTACCACACTGAAACAATCAATTAAACCTTTTCTTGATATATATTTTAGAGGATAACGCATGTTAGGTCTGGGTTAGGTCTAAGATTTGCCCTCATCAGGCTCACAGTTTAGCGTTTTTCACATACTTGTTGAACAGATCCTGGGTTTTTTCTGGTTTGGATCACGAAGTAGTGTGGTACCACACTGAAACAGTCCATTAAACCTGGTCTGGATAAATATTTTAGAGGGTAACGCATCTTACGTCTGGGTTAGGTCTAAGATTTGCCCTCATCAGGCTCACAGTTTAGCGTTTTTCACATACTTGTTGAACAGATCCTGGGTTTTTTCTGGTTTGGATCACGAAGTAGTGTGGTACCACACTGAAACAGTCCATTAAACCAGGTCTCGCTCAATATTTTAGAGGATAACGCATGTTAGGTCTAGGTTAGCTCTGGGATTTGCTCTCATCAGGCTCATTCTTTCGCATATTTCTCATACTTGGTGGCTAGATCCTGGGCTTTTTCTGGATTGCATCACGTAGTAATGTAGTACCACACTGAAACAGTCAATGAAACCTGGTTTCCATCAATATTTTAGAGGACAACGCAAGTTAGGTCTAGGTAAGGCCTGAGATTTTCACTGATCAGACTCATACGTTCGCATTCTTCACATACTTGTTGAACGGATCCTGGGTTTTTTCTGGTTTTGATCACGTAGTAATGAGGTACCACAATGAAACATTCAATTAAACCTGGTCTTGATAACAATTTTACAGAATAACGCATGTTAGGTCTGGTTTAGGTCTAGGATTTGCCCTCATCAGGCTCATACTTTCGCATATTTCTCATACTTCATGGCTAGATCCTGGGCTATTTCTGGATTGGATCACGTAGTAATGTGGTACCACACTGAAACAGTCAATTAAACCTGGTTTTGATCAATATTTTAGAGAATAATTCATGTTAGGTCTAGGTTAGGTCAGGGATTTGCTCTCATCAGGCTCATTCTTTCGCATATTTCTCATACTTGATGGCTAGATCCTGGGCTTTTTCTGGATTGCATCAGGTAGTAATGAAGTACAACACTGAAACAGTCAATTAAACCCGGTTTCGATCAATATTTTAGAGAATAATTCATGTTAGGTCTAGGTTTGGTCTGGGATTTGCTCTCATCAGGCTCATTCTTTCGCATATTTCTCATACTTGATGGCTAGATGCTGGGCTTTTTCTGGATTGCATCTCGTAGTAATGAAGTACAACACTGAAACAGTCAATTAAACCTGGTTTCGATCAATATTTTAGAGAATAATTCATGTTAGGTCTAGGTTAGGTCAGGGATTTGCTCCCATCAGGCTCATTCTTTCGCATATTTCTCATACTTGATGGCTAGATCCTGGGCTGTTTCTGGATTGTATCAGGTAGTAAAGTGGTACCACACTGAAACATTCAATGAAACCTGGTCTGGATAAATATTTTAGAGGATAACGCATCTTAGGTCTGGGTTAGGTCTAAGATTTGCCCTCATCAAGCTCACAGTTTAGCGTTTTTCACATACTTCTTGAACAGATCCTGGGCTTTCTCTGGTTTGGATCACGAAGTAGTGTGGTACCACACTGAAACAGTCCATTAAACCTGGTCTGGATAAATATTTTAGAGGATAACGCATCTTAGGTCTGGGTTAGGTCTAAGATTTGCCCTCATCAGGCTCACAGTTTAGCGTTTTTCACATACTTGTTGTACAGATCCTGGGTTTTTTCTGGTTTGGATCACGAAGTAGTGTGGTACCACACTGAAACAGTCCATTAAACCTCGTTTCGCTCAATATTTTAGAGGATAACGCATGTTAGGTCTAGGTCAGGCCTCGGATTTGCTCTCATCAGGCTCATTCTTTCGGATATTTCTCATACTTGATGGCTAGATCCTGGGCTTTTTCTGGATTGCATCACGCAGTAATGTAGTACCACACTGAAACAGTCCATTAAACCAGGTTTCGATCAATATCTTAGAGGACAACGCAAGTTAGGTCTGGGATAGGTCTGGGATTTGCCCTCATCAGGCTCATACTTTCGCATATTTCTCATACTTCATGGCTAGATCCTGGGCTATTTCTGGATTGGATCAGGTAGTAATGTGGTATCACACTGAAACAGTCAATTAAACCTGGTTTTGATCAATGTTTTAGAGAATAATTCATGTTAGGTCTAGGTTAGGTCAGGGATTTGCTCCCATCAGGCTCATTCTTTCGCATATTTCTCATACTTGATGGCTAGATCCTGGGCTTTTTCTGGATTGCATCACGTAGTAATGAAGTACAACACTGAAACAGTCAATTAAACCTGGTTTCGATCAATATTTTAGAGAATAATTCATGTTAGGTCTAGGTTAGGTCTGGGATTTGCTCTCATCAGGCTCATTCTTTCGCATATTTCTCATACTTGATGGCTAGATCCTGGGCGTTTTCTGGATTGCATCACGTAGTAATGAAGTACAACACTGAAACAGTCAATTAAACCTGGTTTCCATCAATATTCTAGAGGACAACGCATGTTAGGTCTAGGTTAGGCCTGGGATTTGCCCTCATCAGAGTCATACTGTCGCAGTTTTAACATACTTGTTGAACGGATCCTGGGTTTTTTCTGGTTTGGTTCACGTAGTAATGTGGTACCACACTGAAACAATCAACTAAACCTTTTCTTGATAAATATTTTAGAGGATAACGCATGTTAGGTTTGGGTTAAGTCTGAGGTTTGGCCCTCATCAGGCACATACTTTCGCATATTTCTCAAACTTCATGGCTAGATCCTGGGCTGTTTCTGGATTGTATCAGGTAGTAAAGTGGTACCACACTGAAACATTCAATGAAACCTGGTCTGGATAAATATTTTAGAGGATAACGCATCTTAGGTCTGGGTTAGGTCTAAGATTTGCCCTCACAGGCTCACAGTTTAGCGTTTTTCACATACTTCTTGAACAGATCCTGGGCTTTCTCTGGTTTGGATCACGAAGTAGCGTGGTACCACACTGAAACAGTCCATTAAACCAGGTTTCGATCAATATCTTAGAGGACAACGCAAGTTAGGTCTGGGATAGGTCTGGGATTTGCCCTCATCAGGCTCATACTTTCGCATATTTCTCATACTTCATGGCTAGATCCTGGGCTTTTTCTGGATTGCATCTCGTAGTAATGAAGTACAACACTGAAACAGTCAATTAAACCTGGTTTCGATCAATGTTTTAGAGAATAACTCATGTTAGGTCTAGGTTAGGTCTGGGATTTGCTCTCTTCAGGCTCATTCTTTCGCATATTTCTCATACTTGATGGCTAGATCCTGGGCTTTTTCTGGATTGCATCACGTAGTAAAGTGGTACCACACTGAAACAGTCAATGAAACCTGGTTTGCATCACTATTTTAGAGGACAACGCATGCTAGGTCTAGGTTAGGCCTGGGATTTGCCCTCATCAGGGTCATACTGTCGCAGTTTTAACATACTTGTTGAACGGATCCTGGGTTTTTTCTGGTTTGGTTCACGTAGTAATGTGGTACCACACTGAAACATTCAACTAAACCTGGTCTTGATAAATATTTTAGAGGATAACGCATGTTAGGTTTGGGTTGGGTCTAGGATTTGCCCTCATCAGGCTCATACTTTCGCATATTTCTCATACTTCATGGCTAGATCCTGGGCTGTTTCTGGATTGTATCACGTAGTAATGTGGTACCACACTGAAACAGTCGATTAAACCTGGTTTCGATCAATATTTTAGAGGATAACGCACGTTAAGTCTGGGATAGGTCTGGGATTTGACCTCATCAGACTCATACTTTCGCATTCTTCACATACTTGTTGAATGGATCCTGGGTTTTTTCTGGTTTGGATCACGTAGTAATGTGGGGCCACACTGAAACAATCAATTAAACCTGGTCTTGATAAATATTTTAGAGAATAACGCATGTTAGGTCTAGGTTAGGTCAGGGATTTGCTCCCATCAGGCTCATACTTTCGCATATTTCTCATACTTCATGGCTAGATCCTGGGCTATTTCTGGATTGGATCAGGTAGTAATGTGGTACCACACTGAAACAGTCAATTAAACCTGGTTTTGATCAATATTTTAGAGAATAATTCATGTTAGGTCTAGGTTAGGTCAGGGATTTGCTCTCATCAGGCTCATTCTTTCGCATATTTCTCATACTTGATGGCTAGATCCTGGGCTTTTTCTGGATTGCATCTCGTAGTAATGAAGTACAACACTGAAACAGTCAATTAAACCTGGTTTCGATCAATATTTTAGAGAATAATTCATGTTAGGTCTAGGTTAGCTCAGGGATTTGCTCCCATCAGGCTCATTCTTTCGCATATTTCTCATACTTGATGGCTAGATCCTGGGCTGTTTCTGGATTGTATCAGGTAGTAAAGTGGTACCACACTGAAACATTCAATGAAACCTGGTCTGGATAAATATTTTAGAGGATAACGCATCTTAGGTCTGGGTTAGATCTAAGATTTGCCCTCATCAAGATCACAGTTTAGCGTTTTTCACATACTTCTTGAACAGATCCTGGGCTTTCTCTGGTTTGGATCACGAAGTAGTGTGGTACCACACTGAAACAGTCCATTAAACCTGGTCTGGATAAATATTTTAGAGGATAACGCATCTTAGGTCTGGGTTAGGTCTAAGATTTGCCCTCATCAGGCTCACAGTTTAGCGTTTTTCACATACTTGTTGTACAGATCCTGGGCTTTTTCTGGTTTGGATCACGAAGTAGTGTGGTACCACACTGAAACAGTCCATTAAACCTCGTTTCGCTCAATATTTTAGAGGATAATGCATGTTAGGTCTAGGTCAGGCCTCGGATTTGCTCTCATCAGGCTCATTCTTTCGGATATTTCTCATACTTGATGGCTAGATCCTGGGCTTTTTCTGGATTGCATCACGCAGTAATGTAGTACCACACTGAAACAGTCAATGAAACCTGGTTTCCATCAATATTTTAGAGGACAACGCAAGTTAGGTCTAGGTAAGGTCTGAGATTTTCACTGATCAGACTCATACTTTCGCATTCTTCACATACTTGTTGAACGGATCCTGGGTTTTTTCTGGTTTTGATCACGTAGTAATGTGGTACCACACTGAAACATTCAATTAAACCTGGTCTTGATAAATATTTTAGAGAATAACGCATGTTAGGTCTAGGTTAGGTCAGGGATTTGCTCCCATCAGGCTCATTCTTTAGCATATTTCTCATACTTGATGGCTAGATCCTGGGCTTTTTCTGGATTGCATCACGTAGTAATGTAGTACAACACTGAAACAGTCAATTAAACCTGGTTGCGATCAATATTTTAGAGAATAATTCATGTTAGGTCTAGGTTAGGTGTGGGATTTGCTCTCATCAGGTTCATTCTTTCGCATATTTCTCATACTTGATGGCTAGATCCTGGGCTTTTTCTGGATTGCCTCACGTAGTAATGTAGTACCACACTGAAACAGTCAATGAAACCTGGTTTCCATCAATATTTTAGAGGACAACGCAAGTTAGGTCTAGGTGAGGCCTGAGATTTTCACTGATCAGACTCATACTTTCGCATTCTTCGCATACTTGTTGAACGGATCCTGGGTTTTTTCTGGTTTTGATCACGTAGTGTTGTGGTACCACACTGAAACATTCAATTAAACCTGGTCTTGATAAATATTTTGGAGGATAACGCATGTTAGGTTTGGGTTAGGTCTAGGATTTGCCCTCATCAGGCTCATACTTTCGCATATTTCTCATACTTCATGGCTAGATCCTGGGCTGTTTCTGGATTGTATCACGTAGTAATGTGGCACCACGCTGAAACAGTCGATTAAACCTGGTTTCGAACAATATTTTAGAGGATAACGCAAGTTAAGTCTGGGATAGGTCTGGGATTTGACCTCATCAGACTCATACTTTCGCGTTTTTCACATACTTGTTGAACAGATCCTGGGTTTTTTCTGGTTTGGATCACGTAGTAATGTGGTACCACACTAAAACAGTCGATTAAACCTGGTTTTGATCAATATTTTAGAGGATAACGCAAGTTAAGTCGGGGATTGGTCTGGGATTTGACCTCATCAGACTCATACTTTCGCACACTTCACATACTCGTTGAACAGATCCTGGGTTATTTTCTGGTTTGGATCACATAGTAATGTGGTACCACACTGAAACAGTCGATTAAACCAGGTTTCGATCAATATTTTTGAGGATAACGCATGTTAGGTCTAGGATAGGCCTGGGATTTTCACTCATCAGACTCATACTTTCGCATTCTTCACATACTTGTTGAATGGATCCTGCGTTTTTTCTGGTTTGGATCACGTAGTAATGTGGGACCACACTGAAACAGTCAATTCAACCTGGTTTCGATCAATATTTTAGAGAATAATTCATGTTAGGTCTAGGTTAGGTCTGGGATTTGCTCTCATCAGGGTCACAGTTTAGCGTTTTTCACATACTTGTTGAACAGATCCTGGGTTTTTTCTGGTTTGGATCACGAAGTAGTGTGGTACCACACTGAAACAGTCCATTAAACCTGGTCTCGATCAATATTTTAGGGGATAACGCATGTTAGGTCTAGGTTAGGTCTGGGATTTGCTCTCATCAGGCTCATTCTTTCGCGTATTTCTCATACTTCATGGCTAGATCCTGGGCTATTTCTGGATTGGATCAGGTAGTAATGTGGTATCACACTGAAACAGTCAATTAAACCTGGTTTTGATCAATGTTTTAGAGAATAATTCATGTTAGGTCTAGGTTAGGTCAGGGATTTGCTCCCATCAGGCTCATTCTTTCGCATATTTCTCATACTTGATGGCTAGATCCTGGGCTTTTTCTGGATTGCATCACGTAGTAATGAAGTACAACACTGAAACAGTCAATTAAACCTGGTTTCGATCAATATTTTAGAGAATAATTCATGTTAGGTCTAGGTTAGGTCTGGGATTTGCTCTCATCAGGCTCATTCTTTCGCATATTTCTCATACTTGATGGCTAGATCCTGGGCGTTTTCTGGATTGCATCACGTAGTAATGAAGTACAACACTGAAACAGTCAATTAAACCTGGTTTCCATCAATATTCTAGAGGACAACGCATGTTAGGTCTAGGTTAGGCCTGGGATTTGCCCTCATCAGAGTCATACTGTCGCAGTTTTAACATACTTGTTGAACGGATCCTGGGTTTTTTCTGGTTTGGTTCACGTAGTAATGTGGTACCACACTGAAACAATCAATTAAACCTTTTCTTGATAAATATTTTAGAGGATAACGCATGTTAGGTTTGGGTTAAGTCTGAGGTTTGGCCCTCATCAGGCTCATACTTTCGCATATTTCTCAAACTTCATGGCTAGATCCTGGGCTGTTTCTGGATTGTATCAGGTAGTAAAGTGGTACCACACTGAAACATTCAATGAAACCTGGTCTGGATAAATATTTTAGAGGATAACGCATCTTAGGTCTGCGTTAGGTCTAAGATTTGCCTTCATCAGGCTCACAGTTTAGCGTTTTTCACATACTTCTTGAACAGATCCTGGGCTTTCTCTGGTTTGGATCACGAAGTAGCGTGGTACCACACTGAAACAGTCCATTAAACCAGGTTTCGATCAATATCTTAGAGGACAACGCAAGTTAGGTCTGGGATAGGTCTGGGATTTGCCCTCATCAGGCTCATACTTTCGCATATTTCTCAAACTTCATGGCTAGATCCTGGGCTATTTCTGGATTGGATCAGGTAGTAATGTGGTACCACACTGAAACAGTCAATTAAACCTGGTTTTGATCAATATTTTAGAGAATAATTCATGTTAGGTCTAGGTTAGGTCAGGGATTTGCTCTCATAAGGCTCATTCTTTCGCATATTTCTCATACTTGATGGCTAGATCCTGGGCTTTTTCTGGATTGCATCACGTAGTAATGAAGTACAACACTGAAACAGTCAATTAAACCTGGTTTCTATCAATATTTTAGAGAATAATTCATGTTAGGTCTAGGTTAGGTCTGGGATTTTCACTCATCAGACTCATACTTTCGCAGTCTTTACATACTTGTTGAACGGATCCTGGATTTTTTCTGGTTTGGATCACGTAGTAATGTGGTGCCAGACTAAAACAGTCGATTAAACCTGGTTTCGATCAATATCTTAGAGGACAACGCAAGTTAGGTCTGGGATATGTCTGGGGTTTGCCCTCATCAGGCTCATACTTTCGCGTTTTTAACATACTTGTTGAACAGATCCTGGGTTTTTTCTGGTTTGGATCACGTAGTAGTGTGGTACCACGCTGAAACAGTCCATTAAACCTGGTTTGGATCAATATTTTAGAGGATAACGCATGTTAGGTCTAGGTTAGGCCTGGGATTTTCACTCATCAGACTCATACTTTCGCATTCTTCACATACTTGTTGAACGGATCCTGGGTTATTTCTGGTTTGGATCACGTAGTAATGTGGGACCACACTGAAACAGTCAATTAAACCTGGTTTCGATCAATATTTTAGAGAATAATTCATGTTAGGTCTATGTTAGGTCTATGTTAGGTCTGGGATTTGCTCTCATCAGGCTCATTCTTTCGCATATTTCTCATACATGTTGAACAGATCCTCGGTTTTTTCTGGTTTGGATCACGTAGTAATGTGGGACCACAGTGAAACAATCAATTAACCCTGGTCTTGATAAATATTTTAGAGGATAACGCATGTTAGGTCTGGGTTAGGTCTAGGATTTGCCCTCATCAGGCTCATACTTTCGCATATTTCTCATACTTCAAGGCTAGATCCTGGGCTGTTTCTGGATTGTATCACGTAGTAATGTGGTACCACGCTGAAACAGTCAATTACACCTGGTTTCGATCAATATTTTAGAGGATAACGCATGTTAGTTCTGGGTTAGGTCTAGGATTTTCACTGATCAGACTCATACTTTCGCATTCTTCACATACTTGTTGAACAGATCCTGGGTTTTTTCTAGTTTGGATCACGTAGTAATGTGGTACCACACTGAAACAGTCCATTAAACCTGGTTTGGATCAATATTTTAGAGGATAACGCATGTTAGGTCTAGGTTAGGCCTGGGATTTTCACTCACCAGACTCATATTTTCGCATTCTTCACATACTTGTTGAACGGATCCTGGGTTATTTCTGGTTTGGATCACGTAGTAATGTGGGACCACACTGAAACAGTCCATTAAACCTGGTTTCGCTCAATATTTTAGAGGATAACGCATGTAAGGTCTAGGTTAGGTCTGGGATTTGCTCTCATCAGGCTCATTCTTTCGCATATTTCTCATACTTGATGGCTAGATCCTGGGTTTTTTCTGGTTTGGATCACGTAGTAATGTGGTACCACACTGATACAGTCGATTGAACCAGGTTTCGATTAATATTTTTGAGGATAACGCATGTTAGGTCTAGGTTAGGCCTGGGATTTTCACTCATCAGACTCATACTTTCGCATTCTTCACATACTTGTTGAACGGATCCTGGGTTTTTTCTGGTTTGGATCACGTAGTAATGTGGGACCACACTGAAACAGTCAACTAAACCTGGTTTCGATCAATATTTTAGAGAATAATTCATGTTAGGTCTAGGTTAGGCCCGGGATTTGCTCTCATCAGGCTCATTCTTTCGCATATTTCTCATACTTGATGGCTAGCTCCTGGGCTTTTTCTGGATTGCATCACGTAGTAATGAAGTACAACACTGAAACAGTCAATTAAACCTGGTTTCCATCTATATCTTAGAGGACAACGCAAGTTAGGTCTGGGATATGTCTGGGATTTGCCCTCATCAGGCTCATACTTTCGCGTTTTTCACATACTTGTTGAACGGATCCTGGGTTTTTTCTGGTTTGGATCACGTAGTAGTGTGGTACCACACTGAAACAGTCCATTAAACCTGGTTGCGATCAATATTTTAGAGGATAACGCATGTTAGGTCTGGGTTAGGTCTAGGATTTGCCCTCATCAGGCTCATTCTTTCGCATATTTCTCAAACTTGATGGCTAGATCCTGGGTTTTTTCTAGTTTGGATCACGTAGTAATGTGGTACCACACTGAAACATTCAATTAAACCTGGTCTTGATAAATATTTTAGAGAATAACGCATGGTAGGTCTGGGTTAGGTCTAGGATTTGCCCTCATCAGGCTCATACTTTCGCATATTTCTCATACTTCATGGCTAGATCCTGGGCTATTTCTGGATTGGATCACGAAGTAGTGTGGTACCACACTGAGACAGTCCATTAAACCTGGTTTCGCTCAATATTTTAGAGGATAACGCATGTTAGGTCTAGGTTAGGTCAGGGATTTGCTCTCATCAGGCTCATTCTTTCGCATATTTCTCATACTTCATGGCTAGATCCTGGGCTTTTTTTGGATTGCATCACGTAGTAATGAAGTACAACACTGAAACAGTCAATTAAACCTGGTTTCCATCAATATCTTAGAGGACAACGCAAGTTAGGTCTGGGATAGGACTTGGATTTGCCCTCATCAGGCTCATACTGTCGCGTTTTTCAGATACTTGTTGAACAGATCCTTGGTTTTTTCTGGTTTGGATCACGTAGTATTGTGGTACCACACTGAAACAGTCCATTATACCTGGTTTGGATCAATATTTTAGAGGATAACGCATGTTAGGTCTAGGTTAGGTCTGGGATTTTCACTCATCAGACTCATACTTTCGCAGTCTTCACATACTTGTTGAACGGATCCTGGGTTTTTTCTGGTTTGGATCACGTAGTAATGTGGTACCACACTGAAACAGTCGATAAAAGCTGGTTTCGATCAATATTTTTGGGGATAACGCATGTTAGGTCGAGGTTAGGCCTGGGATTTTCACTGATCAGACTCATACTTTCGCATTCTTCACATACTTGTTGAACAGATCCTGGGTTTTTTCTAGTTTGGATCACGTAGTAATGTGGGACCACACTGAAACAGTCGATTGAACCAGGTTTCGATCAATATTTTTGAGGATAACGCATGTTAGGTCTAGGTTAGGCCTGGGATTTTCACTCATCAGACTCATACTTTCGCATTCTTCACATACTTGTTGAACGGATCCTGGGTTTTTTCTGGTTTGGATCACGTAGTAATGTGGGACCACACTGAAACAATCAATTAAACCTTGTCTTGATAAATATTTTAGAGGATAACGCATGTTAGTTCTGGGTTAGGTCTAGGATTTTCACTGATCAGACTCATACTTTCGCATTCTTCACATACTTCTTGAACAGATCCTGGGTTTTTTCTGGTTTGGATCACGTAGTAATGTGGGACCACACTGAAACAGTCAATTAAACCTGGTTTCGATCAATATTTTAGAGAATAATTCATGTTAGGTCTAGGTTAGGCCAGGGATTTGCTCTCATAAGGCTCATTCTTTCGCATATTTCTCATACTTGATGGCTAGATCCTGGGCTTTTTCTGGATTGCATCACGTAGTAATGAAGTACAACACTGAAACAGTCAATTAAACCTGGTTTCTATCAATATTTTAGAGAATAATTCATGTTAGGTCTAGGTTAGGTCTGGGATTTTCACTCATCAGACTCATACTTTCGCAGTCTTTACATACTTGTTGAACGGATCCTGGGTTTTTTCTGGTTTGGATCACGTAGTAATGTGGTGCCAGACTAAAACAGTCGATTAAACCTGGTTTCGATCAATATCTTAGAGGACAACGCAAGTTAGGTCTGGGATATGTCTGGGGTTTGCCCTCATCAGGCTCATACTTTCGCGTTTTTAACATACTTGTTGAACAGATCCTGGGTTTTTTCTGGTTTGGATCACGTAGTAGTGTGGTACCACACTGAAACAGTCCATTAAACCTGGTTTGGATCAATATTTTAGAGGATAACGCATGTTAGGTCTAGGTTAGGCCTGGGATTTTCACTCATCAGACTCATACTTTCGCATTCTTCACATACTTGTTGAACGGATCCTGGGTTATTTCTGGTTTGGATCACGTAGTAATGTGGGACCACACTGAAACAGTCAATTAAACCTGGTTTCGATCAATATTTTAGAGAATAATTCATGTTAGGTCTATGTTAGGTCTATGTTAGGTCTGGGATTTGCTCTCATCAGGCTCATTCTTTCGCATATTTCTCATACATGTTGAACAGATCCTCGGTTTTTTCTGGTTTGGATCACGTAGTAATGTGGGACCACAGTGAAACAATCAATTAACCCTGGTCTTGATAAATATTTTAGAGGATAACGCATGTTAGGTCTGGGTTAGGTCTAGGATTTGCCCTCATCAGGCTCATACTTTCGCATATTTCTCATACTTCAAGGCTAGATCCTGGGCTGTTTCTGGATTGTATCACGTAGTAATGTGGTACCACGCTGAAACAGTCAATTACACCTGGTTTCGATCAATATTTTAGAGGATAACGCATGTTAGTTCTGGGTTAGGTCTAGGATTTTCACTGATCAGACTCATACTTTCGCATTCATCACATACTTGTTGAACAGATCCTGGGTTTTTTCTAGTTTGGATCACGTAGTAATGTGGTACCACACTGAAACAGTCCATTAAACCTGGTTTGGATCAATATTTTAGAGGATAACGCATGTTAGGTCTAGGTTAGGCCTGGGATTTTCACTCACCAGACTCATATTTTCGCATTCTTCACATACTTGTTGAACGGATCCTGGGTTATTTCTGGTTTGGATCACGTAGTAATGTGGGACCACACTGAAACAGTCCATTAAACCTGGTTTCGCTCAATATTTTAGAGGATAACGCATGTAAGGTCTAGGTTAGGTCTGGGATTTGCTCTCATCAGGCTCATTCTTTCGCATATTTCTCATACTTGATGGCTAGATCCTGGGTTTTTTCTGGTTTGGATCACGTAGTAATGTGGTACCACACTGATACAGTCGATTGAACCAGGTTTCGATTAATATTTTTGAGGATAACGCATGTTAGGTCTAGGTTAGGCCTGGGATTTTCACTCATCAGACTCATACTTTCGCATTCTTCACATACTTGTTGAACGGATCCTGGGTTTTTTCTGGTTTGGATCACGTAGTAATGTGGGCCCACACTGAAACAGTCAACTAAACCTGGTTTCGATCAATATTTTAGAGAATAATTCATGTTAGGTCTAGGTTAGGCCCGGGATTTGCTCTCATCAGGCTCATTCTTTCGCATATTTCTCATACTTGATGGCTAGCTCCTGGGCTTTTTCTGGATTGCATCACGTAGTAATGAAGTACAACACTGAAACAGTCAATTAAACCTGGTTTCCATCTATATCTTAGAGGACAACGCAAGTTAGGTCTGGGATATGTCTGGGATTTGCCCTCATCAGGCTCATACTTTCGCGTTTTTCACATACTTGTTGAACGGATCCTGGGTTTTTTCTGGTTTGGATCACGTAGTAGTGTGGTACCACACTGAAACAGTCCATTAAACCTGGTTGCGATCAATATTTTAGAGGATAACGCATGTTAGGTCTGGGTTAGGTCTAGGATTTGCCCTCATCAGGCTCATTCTTTCGCATATTTCTCAAACTTGATGGCTAGATCCTGGGTTTTTTCTAGTTTGGATCACGTAGTAATGTGGTACCACACTGAAACATTCAATTAAACCTGGTCTTGATAAATATTTTAGAGAATAACGCATGGTAGGTCTGGGTTAGGTCTAGGATTTGCCCTCATCAGGCTCATACTTTCGCATATTTCTCATACTTCATGGCTAGATCCTGGGCTATTTCTGGATTGGATCACGAAGTAGTGTGGTACCACACTGAGACAGTCCATTAAACCTGGTTTCGCTCAATATTTTAGAGGATAACGCATGTTAGGTCTAGGTTAGGTCAGGGATTTGCTCTCATCAGGCTCATTCTTTCGCATATTTCTCATACTTCATGGCTAGATCCTGGGCTTTTTTTGGATTGCATCACGTAGTAATGAAGTACAACACTGAAACAGTCAATTAAACCTGGTTTCCATCAATATCTTAGAGGACAACGCAAGTTAGGTCTGGGATAGGACTTGGATTTGCCCTCATCAGGCTCATACTGTCGCGTTTTTCAGATACTTGTTGAACAGATCCTTGGTTTTTTCTGGTTTGGATCACGTAGTATTGTGGTACCACACTGAAACAGTCCATTATACCTGGTTTGGATCAATATTTTAGAGGATAACGCATGTTAGGTCTAGGTTAGGTCTGGGATTTTCACTCATCAGACTCATACTTTCGCAGTCTTCACATACTTGTTGAACGGATCCTGGGTTTTTTCTGGTTTGGATCACGTAGTAATGTGGTACCACACTGAAACAGTCGATAAAAGCTGGTTTCGATCAATATTTTTGGGGATAACGCATGTTAGGTCGAGGTTAGGCCTGGGATTTTCACTCATCAGACTCATACTTTCGCATTCTTCACATACTTGTTGAACGGATCCTGGGTTTTTTCTGGTTTGGATCACGTAGTAATGTGGGACCACACTGAAACAGTCAATTAAACCTGGTTTCGATCAATATTTTAGAGACTAATTCATGTCAGGTCTAGGTTAGGTCTGGGATTTGCTCTCATCAGGCTCATTCTTTCGCATATTTCTCATACATGTTGAACATATCCTGGGTTTTTTCTGGTTTGGATCACGTAGTAATGTGGGACCACACTGAAACAATCAATTAAACCTGGTCTTGATAAATATTTTAGAGGATAACGCATGTTAGTTCTGGGTTGTGTCTAGGATTTGCCCTCATCAGGCTCATACTTTCGCATATTTCTCATACTTCATGGCTAGATCCTGGGCTGTTTCTGCATTGTATCACGTAGTAATGTGGTACCACGCTGAAACAGTCAATTAAACCGGGTTTTGATCAATATTTTAGAGGATAACGCAAGTTAGGTCTGGGATAGGTTTAGGATTTGCCCTCATCAGGCTCTTTCTTTCGCATATTTCTCATACTTCATGGCTAGATCCTGGGCTATTTCTGGATTGGATCACGCAGTAAAGTGATACCACACTGAAACATTTAATGAAACCTGATCTGGATAAATATTTTAGAGGATAACGCATCTTAGGTCTGGGTTAGGTCTACGATTCGCCCTCATCAGGCTCACAGTTTAGAGTTTTTCACATACTTCTTGAACAGATCCTGGGTTTTTTCTGGTTTGGATCGCGAAGTAGTGTGGAACCACACTGAAACAGTCCATTAAACCTGGTCTCGCTCAATATTTTAGAGAATAATTCATGTTAGGTCTAGGTTAGGTCTGGGATTTGCTCTCATCAGGCTCATTCTTTCGCATATTTCTCATACATGTTGAACAGATCCTGGGTTTTTTCTGGTTTGGATCACGTAGTAATGTGGGACCACACTGAAACAATCAATTAAACCTTGTCTTGATAAATATTTTAGAGGATAACGCATGTTAGTTCTGGGTTAGGTCTAGGATTTTCACTGATCAGACTCATACTTTCGCATTCTTCACATACTTCTTGAACAGATCCTGGGTTTTTTCTGGTTTGGATCACGTAGTAATGTGGGACCACACTGAAACAGTCAATTAAACCTGGTTTCGATCAATATTTTAGAGAATAATTCATGTTAGGTCTAGGTTAGGCCAGGGATTTGCTCTCATAAGGCTCATTCTTTCGCATATTTCTCATACTTGATGGCTAGATCCTGGGCTTTTTCTGGATTGCATCACGTAGTAATGAAGTACAACACTGAAACAGTCAATTAAACCTGGTTTCTATCAATATTTTAGAGAATAATTCATGTTAGGTCTAGGTTAGGTCTGGGATTTTCACTCATCAGACTCATACTTTCGCAGTCTTTACATACTTGTTGAACGGATCCTGGGTTTTTTCTGGTTTGGATCACGTAGTAATGTGGTGCCAGACTAAAACAGTCGATTAATCCTGGTTTCGATCAATATCTTAGAGGACAACGCAAGTTAGGTCTGGGATATGTCTGGGGTTTGCCCTCATCAGGCTCATACTTTCGCGTTTTTAACATACTTGTTGAACAGATCCTGGGTTTTTTCTGGTTTGGATCACGTAGTAGTGTGGTACCACGCTGAAACAGTCCATTAAACCTGGTTTGGATCAATATTTTAGAGGATAACGCATGTTAGGTCTAGGTTAGGCCTGGGATTTTCACTCATCAGACTCATACTTTCGCATTCTTCACATACTTGTTGAACGGATCCTGGGTTATTTCTGGTTTGGATCACGTAGTAATGTGGGACCACACTGAAACTGTCAATTAAACCTGGTTTCGATCAATATTTTAGAGAATAATTCATGTTAGGTCTATGTTAGGTCTGGGATTTGCTCTCATCAGGCTCATTCTTTCGCATATTTCTCATACATGTTGAACAGATCCTCGGTTTTTTCTGGTTTGGATCACGTAGTAATGTGGGACCACAGTGAAACAATCAATTAACCCTGGTCTTGATAAATATTTTAGAGGATAACGCATGTTAGGTCTGGGTTAGGTCTAGGATTTGCCCTCATCAGGCTCATACTTTCGCATATTTCTCATACTTCAAGGCTAGATCCTGGGCTGTTTCTGGATTGTATCACGTAGTAATGTGGTACCACGCTGAAACAGTCAATTACACCTGGTTTCGATCAATATTTTAGAGGATAACGCATGTTAGTTCTGGGTTAGGTCTAGGATTTTCACTGATCAGACTCATACTTTCGCATTCTTCACATACTTGTTGAACAGATCCTGGGTTTTTTCTAGTTTGGATCACGTAGTAATGTGGTACCACACTGAAACAGTCCATTAAACCTGGTTTGGATCAATATTTTAGAGGATAACGCATGTTAGGTCTAGGTTAGGCCTGGGATTTTCACTCACCAGACTCATATTTTCGCATTCTTCACATACTTGTTGAACGGATCCTGGGTTATTTCTGGTTTGGATCACGTAGTAATGTGGGACCACACTGAAACAGTCCATTAAACCTGGTTTCGCTCAATATTTTAGAGGATAACGCATGTAAGGTCTAGGTTAGGTCTGGGATTTGCTCTCATCAGGCTCATTCTTTCGCATATTTCTCATACTTGATGGCTAGATCCTGGGTTTTTTCTGGTTTGGATCACGTAGTAATGTGGTACCACACTGATACAGTCGATTGAACCAGGTTTCGATCAATATTTTTGAGGATAACGCATGTTAGGTCTAGGTTAGGCCTGGGATTTTCACTCATCAGACTCATACTTTCGCATTCTTCACATACTTGTTGAACGGATCCTGGGTTTTTTCTGGTTTGGATCACGTAGTAATGTGGGACCACACTGAAACAGTCAACTAAACCTGGTTTCGATCAATATTTTAGAGAATAATTCATGTTAGGTCTAGGTTAGGCCCGGGATTTGCTCTCATCAGGCTCATTCTTTCGCATATTTCTCATACTTGATGGCTAGCGCCTGGGCTTTTTCTGGATTGCATCACGTAGTAATGAAGTACAACACTGAAACAGTCAATTAAACCTGGTTTCCATCAATATCTTAGAGGACAACGCAAGTTAGGTCTGGGATATGTCTGGGATTTGCCCTCATCAGGCTCATACTTTCGCGTTTTTCACATACTTGTTGAACAGATCCTGGGTTTTTTCTGGTTTGGATCACGTAGTAGTGTGGTACCACGCTGAAACAGTCCATTAAACCTGGTTTGGATCAATATTTTAGAGGATAACGCATGCTAGGTCTAGGTTAGGCCGAGGATTTCCACTCATCAGACTCATACTTTCGCATTCTTCACATACTTGTTGAACGGATCCTGGGTTTTTACTGGTTTGGATCACATAGTAATGTGGTACCACACTGAAACAGTCAATTAAACCTGGTTTCGATCAATATTTTAGAGGATAACGCAAGTTAGGTCTGGGATAGGTCTGGGATTTGACCTCATCAGACTCATACTTTCGCACACTTCACATACTCCTTGAACAGATCCTGGGTTATTTTCTGGTTTGGATCACATAGTAATGTGGTACCACACTGAAACAGTCGATTAAACCAGGTTTCGATCAATATTTTTGAGGATAACGCATGTTAGGTCTAGGTTAGGCCTGGGATTTTCACTCATCAGACTCATACTATCGCATTCTTCACATACTTGTTGAACGGATCCTGGGTTTTTTTTGGTTTGGATCACGTAGTAGTGTGGTACCACGCTGAAACAGTCCATTAAACCTGGTTTGGATCAATATTTTAGAGGATAACGCATGCTAGGTCTAGGTTAGGCCGAGGATTTCCACTCATCAGACTCATACTTTCGCAATCTTCACATACTTGTTGAACGGATCCTGGGTTTTTACTGGTTTGGATCACATAGTAATGTGGTACCACACTGAAACAGTCAATTAAACCTGGTTTCGATCAATATTTTAGAGGATAACGCAAGTTAGGTCTGGGATAGGTCTGGGATTTGACCTCATCAGACTCATACTTTCGCACACTTCACATACTCCTTGAACAGATCCTGGGTTATTTTCTGGTTTGGATCACATAGTAATGTGGTACCACACTGAAACAGTCGATTAAACCAGGTTTCGATCAATATTTTTGAGGATAACGCATGTTAGGTCTAGGTTAGGCCTGGGATTTTCACTCATCAGACTCATACTATCGCATTCTTCACATACTTGTTGAACGGATCCTGGGTTTTTTCTAGTTTGGATCACGTAGTAACGTGGTACCACACTGAAACATTCAATTGAACCTGGTCTGGATAAATATTTTAGAGGTTAACGCATCTTAGGTCTGGGTTAGGTCTAAGATTTGCACTCATCAGGCACACAGTTTAGCGTTTTTCACATACTTGTTGAACGCATCCTGGGTTTTTACTGGTTTGGATCACATAGTAATGTGGTACCACACTGAAACAGTCGATTAAACCAGGTTTCGATCAATATTTTTGAGGATAACGCATGTTTGGTCTAGGTTAGGCCTGAGATTTTCACTGATCAGACTCATACTTTCGCATTCTTCACATACTTGTTGAACGCATCCTGGGTTTTTTCTAGTTTGGATCACGTAGTAATGTGGTACCACACTGAAACATTCAATTAAACCTGGTCTTGATAAATATTTTAGAGAAGAACGCATGCTAGGTCTGGGTTAGGTCTAGGATTTGCCCTCATCAGGCTCATACTTTCGCATATTTCTCATACTTCATGGCTAGATCCTGTGCTATTTCTGGATTGGACCACGAAGTAGTGTGGTACCACACTGAAACAGTCCATTAAACCTGGTTTCGCTCAATATTTTAGTGGATAACGCATGTTAGGTCTAGGTTAGGTCAGGGATTTGCTCTCATCAGGCTCATTCTTTCGCATATTTCTCATACTTCATGGCTAGATCCTGGGCTTTTTATGGATTGCATCACGTAGTAATGAAGTACAACACTGAAACAGTCAATTAAACCTGGTTTCCATCATTATCTTAGAGGACAACACAAGTTAGGTCTGGGATAGGTCTTGGATTTGCCCTCATCAGGCTCATACTGTCGCGTTTTTCAGATACTTGTTGAACAGATCCTTGGTTTTTTCTGGTTTGGATCACGTAGTATTGTGGTACCACACTGAAAGAGTCCATTATACCTGGTTTGGATCAATATTTTAGAGGATAACGCATGTTAGGTCTAGGTTAGGCCTGGGATTTTCACTCATCAGACTCATATTTTCGCATTCTTCACATACTTGTTGAACGGATCCTGGGTTATTTCTGGTTTGGATCACGTAGTAATGTGGGACCACACTGAAACAGTCAATTAAACCTGGTTTCGATCATTATTTTAGAGAATAATTCATGTTAGGTCTAGGTTAGGTCAGGGATTTGCTCTCATAAGGCTCATTCTTTCGCATATTTCTCATACTTGATGGCTAGATCGTGGGCTTTTTCTGGATTGCATCACGTAGTAATGAAGTACAACACTGAAACAGTCAATTAAACCTGGTTTCGATCAATATTTTAGAGAATAATTCATGTTAGGTCTAGGTTAGGTCTGGGATTTTCACTCATCAGACTCATACTTTCGTAGTGTTTTCATACTTGTTGAACGGATCCTGGGTTTTTTCTGGTTTGGATCACGTAGTAATGTGGTGCCAGACTAAAACAGTCGATTAAACCTGGTTTCGATCAATATCTTAGAGGACAACGCAAGTTAGGTCTGGGATCCAAGTCGGTGGCTTGGGGATCCCCCAGGACCTCCGTTCGCGGCGGGATCCTGGGCGATTGGGCGGCGGGGCTCGACCTCCGGGTATTGAACCGGGGGTCGGAGCACACATGCGTGCGGCGATATGGGGGGTCCATCGTGGATGTTGGATTCGCGACCCCCAACGCCGTGCGCATGGTGTCGGGATGGCACGTGGTCGCGGGGGCAGAGACACTCTCCGATCACCGGTACATCCGGATGGAGGTCTCTGCCGCCGCGAGTGCATCCCGACACGGCCGCCTGCGTGGCACCCCACCACGCCGCTGGGCGCTTCGGCGCCTGGACAAGGACGCCCTGATGGCAGCTGCCCTCGCTGCAACTTGGCCGCAGGGAGCGGCCGAGTTGCCGAGCATAGAGGAGGAGGTCGCCCGGCTCGGAGCATTGGTCGCGGGTATTTGCGACGCGGCGATGCCTCGGGTCGGGCGGGCTTCTCCTCGCCGGGCGGTGTACTGGTGGTCGGACGCGATCGCGGAGTTGCGAGTCGCGAACTGTCCGCGCCCGACGCCAGTACACCCGCGCGCGCCGTCGTCAACGTACAGGCGACGGCGTGGCGCGAGCGAGGGCAGCTGATGACCTGTATGGAGCATACCGCGTGGCGCGGGTTGCTCTGCAGGTCGCCATCAAACGGGCCAAGACCCAGGCATGGAAGGAGCTCCTCCAGACCCTTGATGACGATCCATGGGGGCGCCCATATAAGGTGGTGCTGAATAAGCTCCGCCCGTGGGCGCCCCCCGTCACCGAGGGTCTTGACCCCCGGCTGCTGGAGGACGTGGTCAATACACTCTTCCCAATTGGGGAGAGGGGACCGCGTCCTCCGGCGGCGGCGGCTGCCCCAGTGGAGTGGACGGCCGAGCTGGGGGTCACGCAGGAGGAGCTGGCAGCGGCCATCAGACGGCTCGGGGTTCGTAACACGGCCCCGGGTCCGGATGGTGTGCCCGGCCGGGTTTGGGTCTTGACCCAGGGCGTCCTTGGGGCCGACCTCAGGCGGTTGTTCGACCGCTGCCTGAGGGACGGGCGATTCCCCCCCAGTTGGAAGGTGGCGAGGATGGTCCTCCTCCGGAAGGAGGGTCGGCCCGCGGAGTCTCCCTCCGCATACCGTCCCATTTGTCTCCTCGACGAGGTGGGCAAGCTCTTCGAGCGTGTGATTGCTGCCCGCCTCGTCGAGCACCTGTCGCGGGGTGATCCCGGTCTGGCCGACTGCCAGTTCGGTTTCCGGGGGGGCCGATCGACTATCGACGCGATAGGTCGTGTGAGGGCCCTCTCGGAGGCGGCCGTCTCCCGGGGAGGGGTGGCATTGGCAATATCCTTGGATATTGCCAATGCCTTTAACACCCTCCCCTGGGAAGAGATAAGGAGGGGGCTCGAATATCATCGAGTCCCCCCTTGTCTCAGGGCGGTCGTCGGGGATTATCTCCGCGGCAGGTGGATCGAGTATCCGGGCCGGGATGGTGATATGCGGAGGGAGGTGTACTGCGGTGTTCCGCAGGGGTCGGTCCTCGGGCCACTTCTGTGGAACATCGCGTACGACTCGGTGTTGCGGGCCGGCCTCCCCGACTGCGTCAGCACGGTGTGTTATGCGGATGACACACTGGTGCTGGCCGTCGGGGCGCACTGGGGCAGGGCCATGCGTCGCGCGGAGGAGGGGTCGCAACGCGTCGTCGACCGGATCAGGGGGATGGGGATGACGGTGGCGGTCCATAAGACCGAGGTGATTGCGTTTCATTCACCTCGGCAGGATCCGCCAACCCCTCTGATTCGGGTGGGTGGGGCTGACATCGAGGTGAAGCCCCAGATCAGGTATCTGGGGCTGATCCTCGATAGCCACTGGCGTTTCGAGAAGCATTTCCGCTGCCTGGTCCCCCGGTTGGAAAGGATGGTTGCGGCTCTGGGCCGGATCCTGCCCAACCTGGAGGGCCCGGCGGGCCGAGTTCGTCGCCTCTATGTGGCAATGGTCCAGTCGGTGGCCCTATACGGGGCCCCGTCTGGGCGGACGACCTGGCTGCCTCCCGGCGCAGCATGACTATGCTGCGTCGGGTGCAGAGGCGCATGGCGCTCAGGGTCGTCCGCGGGTATCGGACCATGTCACATGAGGCGGCGACGTTTCTAGCGGGGATGCCTCCCATGGACCTGCTCGCGCGGTCGCACGCGGTGATGTACCGGCACCGCGTCGACCGTCGCGCGGGAGTGGGGGCGGTCCCGGGCGGGCAGGAACCTGCTTGGGGCGATTTGAAGCGCCAGGCCCGGCAGTCCATGTTGCTCGCGTGGCAGGAGCGGCTGGCTCTGCCAACCGCGGGGCACCGGACTGTCGGGGCTGTTCGGCCACTCCTGAAGGAGTGGCTGGACAGAGGCCATGGCAGCCTCACCTACCGGCTGGCACAGGTATTTTCCGGGCATGGCAGCTTCGGAAGATACCTGTGCCGGATAGGGAAGAAGCCGACGGCGCGTTGCTGCCACTGCGACGCTGAGCAGGACACGGCGGATCATACCCTGGAGGTATGCCCCGCGTGGGAGGGGGAGCGCCGTGTCCTGGTCGGCGTCGTCGGGCGGGATGTCTCGCTGCCGGGCGTGGTGCGCGCCATGCTCGGCAGCGAGGAGAAGTGGAGGGCCGTGGCCTCCTTCTGCGAGAACGTAATGTTGCAGAAGGAGGCCGCGGGGAGGGAGCGCGAGCTTCAGCGGCGCACTGAAGCTCGCGCTCGTGCGGTGGCCCGAGGTCGTCGCCCGGTCGCGAGGCGTCGCGGGCGGCCGCCTCGGCGTGGCGGATGACCTAGGCTGGGAGGGGGGTCCTGAGGGGACCCTCCTCCCGCCAGGCGGCGCCGGGTCGGACCGGTTGGGGGTAGGAGTGCCTCCCCCTACCGGTCCGACGCAAGGGGAGGCATCCTCGGCGGTCTGGCGTGGCCATGAACGCCCGGCCGCCGAGGGGTGGAAACGGGGTCGCGGGCGGTTGCGAGTTGGGGCTCGCAGCCGCCACTAAACGCGGCCCCGGGACGGATAGCGGCGGGATGGAGTGGCCCCGTCCCGCCGCTATGAGGCAGTGTGTCTACTGGGGGGACCGATTGTCCCCCCGGGGGATGGGCCCGAAAGCGCGGGCACGGGGAGGATACCGGAAGAATGCTTCGAGCGATTCCCGGTATCCTCCCAAAGCGTGCCGAAGGGTCACCGTGGGGTTTTTAGTGGGTAGGTCCCGCGCCTGTCGATGTACGGGCGCGGGGAATACCACACACCCCTCCCACCTCTCCCCAAGGAGGTGGGAGGGAGTCTTTCGAAGATTTTCCCCACGACAAAAAAAAAAAAAAAAAAAAAAAAAAAGTTAAGTCTGGGATTGGTCTGGGATTTGACCTCATCAGACTCATACTTTCGCACACTTCACATACTCGTTGAACAGATCCTGGGTTATTTTCTGGTTTGGATCACATAGTAATGTGGTACCACACTGAAACAGTCGATTAAACCAGGTTTCGATCAATATTTTTGAGGATAACGCATGTTAGGTCTAGGTTAGGCCTGGGATTTTCACTCATCAGTCTCATACTTTCGCATTCTTCACATACTTGTTGAACGGATCCTGGGTTTTTTCTGGTTTGGATCACGTAGTAATGTGGGACCACACTGAAGCAGTCAATTAAACCTGGTTTCGATCAATAGTTTAGAGAATAATTCATGTTAGGTCTAGGTTAGGTCTGGGATTTGCTCTCATCAGGCACATTCTTTCGCATATTTCTCAAACTTGATGGCTAGATCCTGGGCTTTTTCTGGATTGCATCACGTAGTAATGTGGTACCACACTGAAACTTTCAATTAAACCTGGTCTTGATAAATATTTTAAAGGCCAACGCATGTTAGGTCTGGGTTAGGTCTAGGATTTGCCCTCATCAGGCTCATACTTTCGCATATTTCACATACTTCATGGCTAGATCCTGGGCTTTTTCTGGATTGCATCACGTAGTAATGAAGTACAACACTGAAACAGTCAATTAAACCTGGTTTCCATCAATATCTTAAAGGACAACGCAAGTTAGGTCTGGGATAGGTCTTGGATTTGCCCTCATCAGGCTCATACTTTCGCGTTTTTCACATACTGGTTGAACAGATCCTGGGTTTTTTCTGGTTTGGATCACGTAGTAGTGTGGTACCACACTGAAACAGTCCATTATACCTGGTTTGGATCAATATTTTAGAGGATAACGCATGTTAGGTCTAGGTTAGGTCTGGGATTTTCACTCATCAGATCCGTACTTTCGCAGTCTTCACATACTTGTTGAACGGATCCTGATTTTTTTCTGGTTTGGATCACGTTAATGTGGTACCACACTGAAACAGTCGATTAAATCTGGTTTCGATCAATATTTTAGAGGATAACGCTAGTTAGGTCTGGGATTGGTCTGGGATTTGACATCATCAGACTCATACTTTCGCACACTTCACATACTCGTTGAACAGATCCTGGGTTATTTTCTGGTTTGGATCACATAGTAATGTGGTACCACACTGAAACAGTCGATTAAACCAGGTTTCGATCAATATTTTTGAGTATAACGCTTGTTAGGTCTAGGTTAGGCTTGGGATTTTCACTCATCGGACTCATACTTTCGCATTCTTCACATACTTGTTGAACGGATCCTGGGTTTTTTCTGGTTTGGATCACGTAGTAATGTGGGACCACACTGAAACAGTCAATTAAACCTGGTTTCGATCAATAGTTTAGAGAATAATTCATGTTAGGTCTAGGTTAGGTCTGGGATTTGCTCTCATCAGGCACATTCTTACGCATATTTCTCAAACTTGATGGCTAGATCCTGGGCTTTTTCTGGATTGCATCACGTAGTAATGTGGTACCACACGGAAACATTCAATTAAACCTGGTCTTGATAAATATTTTAAAGGCTAACGCATGTTAGGTCTGGGTTAGGTCTAGGATTTGCCCTCATCAGGCTCATACTATCGCATTTTTCACATACTTGTTGAACAGATCCTGGGTTTTTTCTGGTTTGGATCACGTAGTAGTGTGGTACCACGCTGAAACGGTCAATTAAACCTCGTCTTGATAAATATTTTAGAGGCTAACGCATGTTAGGTCTGGGTTAGGTCTAGGATTTGCCCTCATCAGGCTCATACCTTCGCATATTTCTCATAATGCATGGCTAGATCCTGGGATTTTCTGGTTTGGATCACGTAGCAATGTGGGACCACACTGAAACATTCAATTAAACCTGGTTTCGATCAATATTTTAGAGAATAATTCATGTTAGGTCTAGGTCAGGTCTGGGATTTGCTCTCATCGGGCTCATTCTTTCGCATATTTCTCATACTTGATGGCTAGATCCTGGGCTTCTTCTGGATTGCATCACGTAGTAATGAAGTACAACACTGAAACAGTCAATTAAACCTGGTTTCCATCAATATCTTAGAGGACATCGCAAGTTAGGTCTGGGATATGTCTGGGATTTGCCCTCATCAGGCTCATACTTTCGCGTTTTTCACATACTTGTTGAACGGATCCTGGGTTTTTTCTGGTTTGGATCACGTAGTAATGTGGGACCACACTGAAACAGTCAATTAAACCTGGTTTCGATCAATATTTTAGAGAATAATTCATGTTAGGTCTAGGTCAGGTCTGGGATTTGCTCTCATCAGGCTCATTCTTTCGCATATTTCTCATACTTGATGGCTAGATCCTGGGCTTCTTCTGGATTGCATCACGTAGTAATGAAGTACAACACTGAAACAGTCAATTAAACCTGGTTTCCATCAATATCTTAGAGGACAACGCAAGTTAGGTCTGGGATATGTCTGGGATTTGCCCTCATCAGGCTCATACTTTCGCGTTTTTCACATACTTGTTGAACTGATCCTGGGTTTTTTCTGGTTTGGATCACGTAGTAATGTGGTACCACACTGAAACGGTCAATTAAACCTGGTTTCGATCAAAATTTTAGAGGATAACGCAGGTTAGGTCTAGGTTAGGCCTGGGATTTTCACTCATCAGACTCATACTTTCGCATTCTTCACATACTTGTTGAACGGATCCTGGGTTTTTTCTGGTTTGGATCACGTAGTAATGTGGTACCACACTGAAACGGTCAATTAAACCTGGTTTCGATCAATATTTTAGAGGATAACGCAAGTTAGGTCTGGGATAGGTCTGGGATTTGCCGTCATCAGGCTCATACTTTCGCATTCTTCACATACTTGTTGAACTGATCCTGGGTTTTTTCTGGTTTGGATCACGTAGTAATGTGGTACCACACTGAAACGGTCAATTAAACCTGGTTTCGATCAAAATTTTAGAGGATAACGCAGGTTAGGTCTGGGATAGGTCTGGGAGTTGACCTCATCAGACTCATACTTTCGCACACTTCACATACTCGTTGAACAGATCCTGGGTTATTTTCTGGTATGGATCACATAGTAATGTGGTACCACACTGAAACAGTCGATTAAACCATGTTTCGATCAATATTTTAGAGGAGAACGCATGTTAGGTCTAGGTTAGGCCTGGGATTTTCACTCATCAGACTCATACTTTCGCATTCTTCACATTCTTGTTGAACGGATCCTGGGTTTTTTCTGGTTTGGATCACGTAGTAATGTGGGACCACACTGAAACAGTCAATTAAACCTGGCTTCGATCAATATTTTAGGGAATAATTCATGTTAGGTCAAGGTTAGGTCTGGTATTTGCACTCATCAGGCTCATTCTTTCGCATATTTCTCATACTTCATGGCTAGATGCTGGGCTGTTTCTGGATTGTGTCACGTAGTAATGTGGTACCACACTGAAACAGTCAATTAAACCTCGTCTTGATAAATATTTTAGAGAATAACGCATGTTAGGTCTGGGTTAGGTCCAGGATTTGTCCTCATCAGGCTCATACTTTCGCATATTTCTCATACTTCATGGCTAGATCCTGGGCTATTTCTGGATTGGATCACGTAGTAATGTGGTACTACACTGAAACAGTCAATTAAACCTGGTTTTGATCAATATTTTAGAGAATAATTCATGTTAGGTCTAGGTTAGGTCAGGGATTTGCTCCCATCAGGCTCATTCTTTCGCATATTTCTCATACTTGATGGCTAGATCCTGGGCTTTTTCTGGATAGCATCACGTAGTAATGAAGTACAACACTGAAACAGTCAATTAAACCTGGTTTCGATCAATATTTTAGAGAATAATTCATGTTAGGTCTAGGTTAGGTCTGGGATTTGCTCTCATCAGGCTCATTCTTTCGCATATTTCTCATACTTGATGGCTAGATCCTGGGCTTTTTCTGAATTGCATCACGTAGTAATGAAGTACAACACTGAAACAGTCAATTAAACCTGGTTTCCATCAATATTCTAGAGGACAACGCATGTTAGGTCTAGGTTAGGCCTGGGATTTGCCCTCATCAGAGTCATACTGTCGCAGTTTTAACATACTTGTTGAACGGATCCTGGGTTTTTTCTGGTTTGGTTCACATAGTAATGTGGTACCACACTGAAACATTCAATTAAACCTTTTCTTGATAAATATTTTAGAGGATAACGCATGTTAGGTTTGGGTTAAGTCTGAGGTTTGGCCCTCATCAGGCTCATACTTTCGCATATTTCTCATACTTCATGGCTAGATCCTGGGCTGTTTCTGGATTGTATCAGGTAGTAAAGTGGTACCACACTGAAACATTCAATGAAACCTGGTCTGGATAAATATTTTAGAGGATAACGCATCTTAGGTCTGGGTTAGGTCTAAGATTTGCCCTCATCAGGCTCACAGTTTAGCGTTTTTCACATACTTCTTGAACAGATCCTGGGCTTTCTCTGGTTTGGATCACGAAGTAGTGTGGTACCATACTGAAACAGTCCATTAAACCTGGTCTGGATAAATATTTTAGAGGATAACGCATCTTAGGTCTGGGTTAGGTCTAAGACTTGCCCTCATCAGGCTCACAGTTTAGCGTTTTTCACATACTTGTTGAACGGATCCTGGGTTTTTTCTGGTTTTGATCACGTAGTAATGTGGCACCACACTGAAACATTCAATTAAACCTGGTCTTGATAAATATTTTAGAGAATAACGCATGTTAGGTCTAGGTTAGGTCAGGGATTTGCTCCCATCAGGCTCATTCATTCGCATATTTCTCATACTTGATGGCTAGATCCTGGGCATTTTCTGGATTGCATCACGTAGTAATGAAGTACAACACTGAAACAGTCAATTAAACCTGGTTTCGATCAATATTTTAGAGAATAATTCATGTTAGGTCTAGGTTAGGTCTGGGATTTGCTCTCATCAGGTTCATTCTTTCGCATAGTTCTCATACTTGATGGCTAGATCCTGGGCTTTTTCTGGATTGCATCACGTAGTAATGAAGTACAACACTGAAACAGTCAATTAAACCTGGTTTCCATCAATATGCTAGAGGACAACGCATGTTAGGTCTAGGTTAGGCCTGGGATTTGGCCCCATCAGGGCCATACTGTCGCAGTTTTAACATACTTGTTGAACGGATCCTGGGTTTTTTCTGGTTTGGATCACGTAGTAATGTGGTACCACACTGAAACATTCAATTAAACCTGGTCTTGATAAATATTTTAGAGAATAACGCATGTTAGGTCTAGGTTGGGTCAGGGATTTGCTCCCATCAGGCTCATTCTTTCGCATATTTCTCATACTTGATGGCTAGATCCTGGGCATTTTCTGGATTGCATCACGTAGTAATGACGTACAACACTGAAACAGTCAATTAAACCTGGTTTCGATCAATATTTTAGAGAATAATTCATGTTAGGTCTAGGTTAGGTCTGGGATTTGCTCTCATCAGGTTCATTCTTTCGCATAGTTCTCATACTTGATGGCTAGATCCTGGGCTTTTTCTGGATTGCATCACGTAGTAATGAAGTACAACACTGAAACAGTCAATTAAACCTGGTTTCCATCAATATGCTAGAGGACAACGCATGTTAGGTCTAGGTTAGGCCTGGGATTTGCCCCCATCAGGGCCATACTGTCGCAGTTTTAACATACTTGTTGAACGGATCCTGGGTTTTTTCTGGTTTGGATCACGTAGTAATGTGGTACCACACTGAAACAGTCGATTAAACCTGGTTTCGATCAATATTTTAGAGGATAACGCAAGTTAAGTCTGGGATAGGTCTGGGATTTGACCTCATCAGGCCCATTCTTTCGCATATTTCTCATACATCTTGAACAGATCCTGGGTTTTTTCTGGTTTGGATCACGTAGTAATGTGGGACCACACTGAAACAATCAATTAAACCTGATCCTGATAAATATTTTAGAGGATAACGCATGTTAGGTCTGGGTTAGGTCTAGGATTTGCCCTCATCAGGCTCTTACTTTCGCATATTTCTCATACTTCGTGGCTAGATCCTGGGCTTTTTCTGGATTGCGTCACGTAGTAAAGTGGTACCACACTGAAACATGCAATGAAACCTGGTTTCGATCAATATTTTAGAGGATAACGCATGTTAGGTCTAGGTCAGGCCTGGGATTTTCACTCATCAGACTCATACTTTCGCATTCTTCACATACTTGTTGAATGGATCCTGGGTTTTTTCTGGTTTGGATCACGTAGTAATGTGGGACCACACTGAAACATTCAATGAAACCTGGTCTGGATAAATATTTTAGAGGATAACGCATCTTAGGTCTGGGTTAGGTCTAAGATTTGCCCTCATCAGGCTCACAGTTTAGCGTTTTTCACATACTTGTTGAACAGATCCTGGGTTTTTTCTGGTTTGGATCACGAAGTAGTGTGGTACCACACTGAAACAGTCCATTAAACCTGGTCTGGATAAATATTTTAGAGGGTAACGCATCTTAGGTCTGGGTTAGGTCTAAGATTTGCCCTCATCAGGCTCACAGTTTAGCGTTTTTCACATACTTGTTGAACAGATCCTGGGTTTTTTCTGGTTTGGATCACGAAGTAGTGTGGTACCACACTGAAACAGTCCATTAAACCAGGTCTCGCTCAATATTTTAGAGGATAACGCATGTTAGGTCTAGGTTAGGCCTGGGATTTTCACCCATCAGACTCATACTTTCGCATTCTTCACATACTTGTTGAACGGATCCTGGGTTTTGTCTGGTTTGGATCACGTAGTAATGTGGGACCACACTGAAACAGTCAAGTAAACCTGATCTTGATAAATATTTTAGAGGATAACGCATGTTAGCTCTGGGTTAGGTCTAGGATTTGCTCTCATCAGGCTCTTACTTTCGCATATTTCTCATACTTCATGGCTAGATCCTGGGCTATTTCTGGATTGGATCAGGTAGTAATGCGGTACCATACTGAAACAGTCAATTAAACCTGGTTTTGATCAATATTTTAGAGAATAATTCATGTTAGGTCTAGGTTAGGTCAGGGATTTGCTCCCATCAGGCTCATTCTTTCGCATATTTCTCATACTTGATGGCTAGATCCTGGGCTTTTTCTGGATTGCATCACGTAGTAATGAAGTACAACACTGAAACAGTCAATTAAACGTGGTTTCGATCAATATTTTAGAGAATAATTCATGTTAGGTCTAGGTTAGGTCTGGGATTTGCTCTCATCAGGCTCATTCTTTCGCATATTTCTCATACTTGATGGCTAGATCCTGGGCTTTTTCTGGATTGCATCACGTAGTAATGAAGTACAACACTGAAACAGTCAATTAAACCTGGTTTCCATCAATATTCTAGAGGACAACGCATGTTAGGTCTAGGTTAGGCCTGGGATTTGCCCTCATCAGAGTCATACTGTCGCAGTTTTAACATACTTGTTGAACGGATCCTGGGTTTTTTCTGGTTTGGTTCACGTAGTAATGTGGTACCACACTGAAACAATCAATTAAACCTTTTCTTGATATATATTTTAGAGGATAACGCATGTTAGGTCTGGGTTAGGTCTAAGATTTGCCCTCATCAGGCTCACAGTTTAGCGTTTTTCACATACTTGTTGAACAGATCCTGGGTTTTTTCTGGTTTGGATCACGAAGTAGTGTGGTACCACACTGAAACAGTCCATTAAACCTGGTCTGGATAAATATTTTAGAGGGTAACGCATCTTAGGTCTGGGTTAGGTCTAAGATTTGCCCTCATCAGGCTCACAGTTTAGCGTTTTTCACATACTTGTTGAACAGATCCTGGGTTTTTTCTGGTTTGGATCACGAAGTAGTGTGGTACCACACTGAAACAGTCCATTAAACCAGGTCTCGCTCAATATTTTAGAGGATAACGCATGTTAGGTCTAGGTTAGCTCTGGGATTTGCTCTCATCAGGCTCATTCTTTCGCATATTTCTCATACTTGGTGGCTAGATCCTGGGCTTTTTCTGGATTGCATCACGTAGTAATGTAGTACCACACTGAAACAGTCAATGAAACCTGGTTTCCATCAATATTTTAGAGGACAACGCAAGTTAGGTCTAGGTAAGGCCTGAGATTTTCACTGATCAGACTCATACGTTCGCATTCTTCACATACTTGTTGAACGGATCCTGGGTTTTTTCTGGTTTTGATCACGTAGTAATGAGGTACCACAATGAAACATTCAATTAAACCTGGTCTTGATAACAATTTTACAGAATAACGCATGTTAGGTCTGGTTTAGGTCTAGGATTTGCCCTCATCAGGCTCATACTTTCGCATATTTCTCATACTTCATGGCTAGATCCTGGGCTATTTCTGGATTGGATCACGTAGTAATGTGGTACCACACTGAAACAGTCAATTAAACCTGGTTTTGATCAATATTTTAGAGAATAATTCATGTTAGGTCTAGGTTAGGTCAGGGATTTGCTCTCATCAGGCTCATTCTTTCGCATATTTCTCATACTTGATGGCTAGATCCTGGGCTTTTTCTGGATTGCATCAGGTAGTAATGAAGTACAACACTGAAACAGTCAATTAAACCCGGTTTCGATCAATATTTTAGAGAATAATTCATGTTAGGTCTAGGTTTGGTCTGGGATTTGCTCTCATCAGGCTCATTCTTTCGCATATTTCTCATACTTGATGGCTAGATGCTGGGCTTTTTCTGGATTGCATCTCGTAGTAATGAAGTACAACACTGAAACAGTCAATTAAACCTGGTTTCGATCAATATTTTAGAGAATAATTCATGTTAGGTCTAGGTTAGGTCAGGGATTTGCTCCCATCAGGCTCATTCTTTCGCATATTTCTCATACTTGATGGCTAGATCCTGGGCTGTTTCTGGATTGTATCAGGTAGTAAAGTGGTACCACACTGAAACATTCAATGAAACCTGGTCTGGATAAATATTTTAGAGGATAACGCATCTTAGGTCTGGGTTAGGTCTAAGATTTGCCCTCATCAAGCTCACAGTTTAGCGTTTTTCACATACTTCTTGAACAGATCCTGGGCTTTCTCTGGTTTGGATCACGAAGTAGTGTGGTACCACACTGAAACAGTCCATTAAACCTGGTCTGGATAAATATTTTAGAGGATAACGCATCTTAGGTCTGGGTTAGGTCTAAGATTTGCCCTCATCAGGCTCACAGTTTAGCGTTTTTCACATACTTGTTGTACAGATCCTGGGTTTTTTCTGGTTTGGATCACGAAGTAGTGTGGTACCACACTGAAACAGTCCATTAAACCTCGTTTCGCTCAATATTTTAGAGGATAACGCATGTTAGGTCTAGGTCAGGCCTCGGATTTGCTCTCATCAGGCTCATTCTTTCGGATATTTCTCATACTTGATGGCTAGATCCTGGGCTTTTTCTGGATTGCATCACGCAGTAATGTAGTACCACACTGAAACAGTCAATGAAACCTGGTTTCCATCAATATTTTAGAGGACAACGCAAGTTAGGTCTAGGTAAGGCCTGAGATTTTCACTGATCAGACTCATACTTTCGCATTCTTCACATACTTGTTGAACGGATCCTGGGTTTTTTCTGGTCTTGATCACGTAGTAATGTGGTACCACACTGAAACATTCAATTAAACCTGGTCTTGATAAATATTTTAGAGAATAACGAATGTTAGGTCTAGGTTAGGTCAGGGATTTGCTCCCATCAGGCTCATTCTTTCGCATATTTCTCATACTTGATGGCTAGATCCTGGGCTTTTTCTGGATTGCATCACGTAGTAATGTAGTACAACACTGAAACAGTCAATTAAACCTGGTTGCGATCAATATTTTAGAGAATAATTCATGTTAGGTCTAGGTTAGGTCTGGGATTTGCTCTCATCAGGTTCATTCTTTCGCATATTTCTCATACTTGATGGCTAGATCCTGGGCTTTTTCTGGATTGCCTCACGTAGTAATGTAGTACCACACTGAAACAGTCAATGAAACCTGGTTTCCATCAATATTTTAGAGGACAACGCAAGTTAGGTCTAGGTGAGGCCTGAGATTTTCACTGATCAGACTCATACTTTCGCATTCTTCACATACTTGTTGAACGGATCCTGGGTTTTTTCTGGTTTTGATCACGTAGTGTTGTGGTACCACACTGAAACATTCAATTAAACCTGGTCTTGATATATATTTTAGAGGATAACGCATGTTAGGTTTGGGTTAGGTCTAGGATTTGCACTCATCAGGCTCATACTTTCGCATATTTCTCATACTTCATGGCTAGATCCTGGGCTGTTTCTGGATTGTATCACGTAGTAATGTGGCACCACGCTGAAACAGTCGATTAAACCTGGTTTCGATCAATATTTTAGAGGATAACGCAAGTTAAGTCTGGGATAGGTCTGGGATTTGACCTCATCAGACTCATACTTTCGCGTTTTTCACATACTTGTTGAACAGATCCTGGGTTTTTTCTGGTTTGGATCACGTAGTAATGTGGGACCACACTGAAACAATCAATTAAACCTGATCATGATAAATATTTTAGAGGATAACGCATGTTAGGTCTGGGTTAGGTCTAGGATTTGCCCTCATCAGGCTCATACTTACGCATATTTCTCATACTTCATGGCTAGAGCCTGGGCTGTTTCTGGATTGGATCACGTAGTAATGTGGTACCACGCTGAAACAGTCAATTAAACCTGGTTTCGATCAATATTTTAGAGGATAACGCAAGTTAGGTCTGGGATAGGTCTAGGATTTGCCCTCATCAGGCTCTTACTTTCGCATATTTCTCATACTTCATGGCTAGATCCTGGGCTATTTCTGGATTGGATCACGTAGTAAAGTGGTACCACACTGAAACATTCAATGAAACCTGGTCTGGATAAATATTTTAGAGGATAACGCATCTTATGTCTGGGTTAGGTCTAAGATTTGCCCTCATCAGGCTCACAGTTTAGCGTTTTTCACATACTTGTTGAACAGACCCTGGGTTTTTTCTGGTTTGGATCACGAAGTAGTGTGGTACCACACTGAAACAGTCCATTAAACCTGGTTTCGCTCAATATTATAGAGGATAACGCATGTAAGGTCTAGGTTAGGTCTGGGATTTGCTCTCATCAGGCTCATTCTTTCGCATATTTCTCATACTTGATGGCTAGATCCTGGGTTTTTTCTGGTTTGGATCACGTAGTAATGTGGTACCACACTGAAACAGTCGATTAAACCTGGTTTTGATCAATATTTTAGAGGATAACGCAAGTTAAGTCGGGGATTGGTCTGGGATTTGACCTCATCAGACTCATACTTTCGCACACTTCACATACTCGTTGAACAGATCCTGGGCTATTTTCTGGTTTGGATCACATAGTAATGTGGTACCACACTGAAACAGTCGATTAAACCAGGTTTCGATCAATATTTTTGAGGATAACGCATGTTAGGTCTAGGATAGGCCTGGGATTTTCACTCATCAGACTCATACTTTCGCATTCTTCACATACTTGTTGAATGGATCCTGCGTTTTTTCTGGTTTGGATCACGTAGTAATGTGGGACCACACTGAAACAGTCAATTCAACCTGGTTTCGATCAATATTTTAGAGAATAATTCATGTTAGGTCTAGGTTAGGTCTGGGATTTGCTCTCATCAGGGTCACAGTTTAGCGTTTTTCACATACTTGTTGAACAGATCCTGGGTTTTTTCTGGTTTGGATCACGAAGTAGTGTGGTACCACACTGAAACAGTCCATTAAACCTGGTTTCGCTCAATATTTTAGGGGATAACGCATGTTAGGTCTAGGTTAGGTCTGGGATTTGCTCTCATCAGGCTCATTCTTTCGCGTATTTCTCATACTTCATGGCTAGATCCTGGGCTATTTCTGGATTGGATCACGTAGTAATGTGGTACACACTGAAACAGTCTATTAAACCTGGTTCCGATCAATATTTTAGAGAATAATTCATGTTAGGTCTAGGTTAGGTCTGGGATTTGCTCTCATCAGGCTCATTCTTTCGCATATTTCTCATACTTGATGGCTAGATCCTGGGCTTTTTCTGGATTGCATCACGTAGTAATGAAGTACAACACTGAAACAGTCAATTAAACCTGGTTTCCATCAATATCTTAGAGGACAACGCAAGTTAGGTCTGGGATATGTCTGGGGTTTGCCCTCATCAGGCTCATATTTTCACTCACTTCACATACTCGTTGAACAGATCCTGGGTTATTTTCTGGTTTGGATCACATAGTAATGTGGTACCACACTGAAACAGTCGATTAAACCAGGTTTCGATCAATATTTTTGAGGATAACGCATGTTAGGTCTAGGTTAGGCCTGGGATTTTCACTCATCAGACTCATACTTTCGCATTCTTCACATACTTGTTGAACGGATCCTGGGTTTTCTCTGGTTTGGATCACGTAGTAATGTGGGACCACACTGAAACAGTCAATTAAACCTGGTTTCGATCAATAGTTTAGAGAATAATTCATGTTAGGTCTAGGTTAAGTCTGGGATTTGCTCTCATCAGGCACATTCTTTCGCATATTTCTCAAACTTGATGGCTAGATCCTGGGCTTTTTCTGGATTGCATCACGTAGTAATGTGGTGCCACACTGAAACTTTCAATTAAACCTGGTCTTGATAAATATTTTAAAGGCTAACGCATGTTAGGTCTGGGTTAGGTCTAGGATTTGCCCTCATCAGGCTCATACTTTCGCATATTTCTCATACTTCATGGCTAGATCCTGGGCTTTTTCTGGATTGCATCACGTAGTAATGAGGTACAACACTGAAACAGTCAATTAAACCTGGTTTCCATCAATATCTTAGAGGACAACGCAAGTTAGGTCTGGGATAGGTCTTGGATTTGCCCTCATCAGGCTCATACTTTCGCGTTTTTCACATACGTGTTGAACAGATCCTGGGTTTTTTCTGGTTTGGATCACGTAGTAGTGTGGTGTCACACTGAAACAGTCCATTATACCTGGTTTGGATCAATATTTTAGAGGATAACGCATGTTAGGTCTAGGTTAGGTCTGGGATTTTCACTCATCAGATCCGTACTTTCGCAGTCTTCACATACTTGTTGAACGGATCCTGATTTTTTTCTGGTTTGGATCACGTTAATGTGGTTCCACTCTGAAACAGTCGATTAAATCTGGTTTCGATCAATATTTTAGAGGATAACGCAAGTTAAGTCTGGGATTGGTCTGGGATTTGACCTCATCCGACTCATACTTTCGCACACTTCACATACTCGTTGAACAGATCCTGGGTTATTTTCTGGTTTGGATCACATAGTAATGTGGTACCACACTGAAACAGTCGATTAAACCAGGTTTCGATCAATATTTTTGAGGATAACGCTAGTTAGGTCTAGTTTAGGCCTGGGATTTTCACTCTTCGGACTCATACTTTCGCATTCTTCACATACTTGTTGAATGGATCCTGAGTTTTTTCTGGTTTGGATCACATAGTAATTTGGGACCACACTGAAACAGTCAATTAAACCTGGTTTCGATCAATATTTTAGAGAATAATTCATGTTAGGTCTAGGTTAGGTCTGGGATTTGCTCTCATCAGGCTCATTCTTTCGCATATTTCTCATACTTGATGGCTAGATCCTGGGCTTTTTCTGGATTGCATCACGTAGTAATGAAGTACAACACTGAAACAGTCAATTAAACCTGGTTTCCATCAATATCTTAGAGGACAACGCAAGTTAGGTCTGGGATATGTCTGGGGTTTGCCCTCATCAGGCTCATACTTTCGCGTTTTTCAGATACTTGTTGAACAGATCCTGGGTTTTTTCTGGTTTGGATCACGTAGTAGTGTGGTACCACGCTGAAACAGTCCATTAAACCTGGTTTGGATCAATATTTTAGAGGATAACGCATGTTAGGTCTAGGTTAGGCCTGGGATTTTCACTCATCAGGCTCATACTTTCGCATTCTTCACATACTTGTTGAACGGATCCTGGGTTATTTCTGGTTTGGATCACGTAGTAATGTGGTATCACACTGAAACAGTCGATTAAACCAGGTTGCGATCAATATTTTTGAGTATAACGCATGTCAGGTCTAGGTTAGGCCTGGGATTTTCACTCATCAGACTCATACTTTCGCATTCTTCACATACTTGTTGAACGGATCCTGGGTTTTTTCTGGTTTGGATCACGTAGTAATGTGGTACCACGCTGAAACAGTCCATTAAACCTGGTTTGGATCAATATTTTAGAGGATAACGCATGTTAGGTCTAGGTTAGGCCTGGGATTTTCACTCATCAGGCTCATACTTTCGCACACTTCACATACTCGTTGTACAGATCCTGGGTTATTTTCTGGTTTGGATCACATAGTAATGTGGTATCACACTGAAACAGTCGATTAAACCAGGTTGCGATCAATATTTTTGAGTATAACGCATGTCAGGTCTAGGTTAGGCCTGGGATTTTCACTCATCAGACTCATACTTTCGCATTCTTCACATACTTGTTGAACGGATCCTGGGTTTTTTCTGGTTTGGATCACGTAGTAATGTGGGACCACACTGAAACAGTCAATTAAACCTGGTTTCGATCAATATTTTAGAGAATAATTCATGTTAGGTCTAGGTTAGGTCTGGGATTTGCTCTCATCAGGCTCATACTTTCGCGTTTTTCACATACTTGTTGAACGGATCCTGGGTTTTTTCTGGTTTGCATCACGTAGTAATGTGGTACCACACTGAAACTTTCAATTAAACCTCGTCTTGATAAATATTTTAGAGGCTAACGCATGTTAGGTCTGGGTTAGGTCTAGGATTTGCCCTCATCAGGCTCATACTTTCGCATATTTCTCATAATGCATGGCTAGATCCTGGGATTTTCTGGCTTGGATCACGTAGCAATGTGGGACCACACTGAAATATTCAATTAAACCTGGTTTCGATCAATATTTTAGAGAATAATTCATGTTAGGTCTAGGTCAGGTCTGGGATTTGCTCTCATCAGGCTCATTCTTTCGCATATTTCTCATACTTGATGGCTAGATCCTGGGCTTTTTCTGGATTGCATCACGTAGTAATGTGGGACCACACTGAAACAGTCAATTAAACCTGGTTTCGATCAATATTTTAGAGAATAATTCATGTTAGGTCTAGGTTAGGTCTGGGATTTGCTCTCATCAGGCTCATACTTTCGCGTTTTTCACATACTTGTTGAACGGATCCTGGGTTTTTTCTGGTTTGCATCACGTAGTAATGTGGTACCACACTGAAACTTTCAATTAAACCTCGTCTTGATAAATATTTTAGAGGCTAACGCATGTTAGGTCTGGGTTAGGTCTAGGATTTGCCCTCATCAGGCTCATACTTTCGCATATTTCTCATAATGCATGGCTAGATCCTGGGATTTTCTGGCTTGGATCACGTAGCAATGTGGGACCACACTGAAACATTCAATTAAACCTGGTTTCGATCAATATTTTAGAGAATAATTCATGTTAGGTCTAGGTCAGGTCTGGGATTTGCTCTCATCGGGCTCATTCTTTCGCATATTTCTCATACTTGATGGCTAGATCCTGGGCTTCTTCTGGATTGCATCACGTAGTAATGAAGTACAACACTGAAACAGTCAATTAAACCTGGTTTCCATCAATATCTTAGAGGACAACGCAAGTTAGGTCTGGGATATGTCTGGGATTTGCCCTCATCAGGCTCATACTTTCGCGTTTTTCACATACTTGTTGAACGGATCCTGGGTTTTTTCTGGTTTGGATCACGTAGTAATGTGGGACCACACTGAAACAGTCAATTAAACCTGGTTTCGATCAATATTTTAGAGAATAATTCATGTTAGGTCTAGGTCAGGTCTGGGATTTGCTCTCATCAGGCTCATTCTTTCGCATATTTCTCATACTTGATGGCTAGATCCTGGGCTTCTTCTGGATTGCATCACGTAGTAATGAAGTACAACACTGAAACAGTCAATTAAACCTGGTTTCCATCAATATCTTAGAGGACAACGCAAGTTAGGTCTCGGATATGTCTGGGATTTGCCCTCATCAGGCTCATACTTTCGCGTTTTTCACATACTTGTTGAACGGATCCTGGGTTTTTTCTGGTTTGGATCACGTAGTAATGTGGGACCACACTGAAACAGTCAATTAAACCTGGTTTCGATCAATATTTTAGTGAATAGTTCATGTTAGGTCTAGGTCAGGTATCGGATTTGCTCTCATCAGGCTCATTCTTTCGCATATTTCTCATACTTGATGGCTAGATCCTGGGCTTCTTCTGGATAGCATCACGTAGTAATGAAGTACAACACTGAAACAGTCAATTAAACCTGGTTTCCATCAATATCTTAGAGGACAACGCAAGTTATGTCTGGGATATGTCTGGGATTTGCCCTCATCAGGTTCATACTTTCGCGTTTTTCACATACTTGTTGAACAGATCCTGGGTTTTTTCTGGTTTGGATCACGTAGTAACGTGGGACCACACTGAAACAATCAATTAAACCTGGTCTTGATAAATATTTTAGAGGATAACGCTAGTTAGGTCTGGGATTGGTCTGGGATTTGACATCATCAGACTCATACTTTCGCACACTTCACATACTCGTTGAACAGATCCTGGGTTATTTTCTGATTTGGATCACATAGTAATGTGGTACTACACTGAAACAGTCGATTAAACCAGGTTTCGATCAATATTTTTGAGGATAACGCATGTTAGGTCTGGGATATGTCTAGGATTTGCCCTCATCAGGCTCATACTTTCGCGTTTTTCACATACTTGTTGAACGGATCCTGGGTTTTTTCTGGTTTGGATGACGTAGTAATGTGGGACCACACTGAAACAGTCAATTAAACCTGGTTTTGATCAATATTTTAGAGAATATTTCATGTTAGGTCTAGGTTAGGTCAGGGATTTGCTCCCATCAGGCTCATTCTTTCGCATATTTCTCATACTTGATGGCTAGATCCTGGGCTTTTTCTGGATTGCATCACGTAGTAAAGTGGTACCACACTGAAACAGTCAATGAAACCTGGTTTCCATCACTATTTTAGAGGACAACGCATGCTAGGTCTAGGTTAGGCCTGGGATTTGCCCTCATCAGGGTCATACTGTCGCATTCTTCACATACTTGTTGAACGGATCCTGGGTTTTTTCTGGTTTTGATCACGTAGTGTTGTGGTACCACACTGAAACATTCAATTAAACCTGGTCTTGATAAATATTTTAGAGGATAACGCATGTTAGGTTTGGGTTGGGTCTAGGATTTGCCCTCATCAGGCTCATACTTTCGCATATTTCTCATACTTCATGGCTAGATCCTGGGCTGTTTCTGGATTGTATCACGTAGTAATGTGGTACCACACTGAAACAGTCGATTAAACCTGGTTTCGATCAATATTTTAGAGGATAACGCACGTTAAGTCTGGGATAGGTCTGGGATTTGACCTCATCAGACTCATACTTTCGTATTCTTCACATACTTGTTGAATGGATCCTGGGGTTTTTCTGGTTTGGATCACGAAGTAGTGTGGTACCACACTGAAACAGTCCATTAAACCTCGTTTCGCTCAATATTTTAGAGGATAACGCATGTTAGGTCTAGGTCAGGCCTCGGATTTGCTCTCATCAGGCTCATTCTTTCGGATATTTCTCATACTTGATGGCTAGATCCTGGGCTTTTTCTGGATTGCATCACGCAGTAATGTAGTACCACACTGAAACAGTCAATGAAACCTGGTTTCGATCAATATTTTAGAGGATAACGCAAGTTAAGTCTGGGATAGGTCTGGGATTTGACCTCATCAGACTCATACTTTCGCGTTTTTCACTTACTTGTTGAACAGATCCTGGGTTTTTTCTGGTTTGGATCACGTAGTAATGTGGGACCACACTGAAACAGTCAAGTAAACCTGGTTTCGATCAATATTTTAGAGAATAATTCATGTTAGGTCTAGGTTAGGTCTGGGATTTGCTCTCATCAGGCTCATTCTTTCGCATATTTCTCATACATGTTGAACAGATCCTGGGTTTTTTCTGGTTTGGATCACGTAGTAATGTGGGACCACACTGAAACAATCAATTAAACCTGATCATGATAAATATTTTAGAGGATAACGCATGTTAGGTCTGGGTTAGGTCTAGGATTTGCCCTCATCAGGCTCATACTTACGCATATTTCTCATACTTCATGGCTAGAGCCTGGGCTGTTTCTGGATTGGATCACGTAGTAATGTGGTACCACGCTGAAACAGTCAATTAAACCTGGTTTGGATAAATATTTTAGAGGATAACGCATGTTAGGTCTGGGTTAGGTCTAGGATTTGCCCTCATCAGGCTCATACTTACGCATATTTCTCATACTTCATGGCTAGAGCCTGGGCTGTTTCTGGATTGGATCACGTAGTAATGTGGTACCACGCTGAAACAGTCAATTAAACCTGGTTTCGATCAATATTTTAGAGGATAACGCAAGTTAGGTCTGGGATAGGTCTAGGATTTGCCCTCATCAGGCTCTTACTTTCGCATATTTCTCATACTTCATGGCTAGATCCTGGGCTATTTCTGGATTGGATCACGTAGTAAAGTGGTACCACACTGAAACATTCAATGAAACCTGGTCTGGATAAATATTTTAGAGGATAACGCATCTTATGTCTGGGTTAGGTCTAAGATTTGCCCTCATCAGGCTCACAGTTTAGCGTTTTTCACATACTTGTTGAACAGACCCTGGGTTTTTTCTGGTTTGGATCACGAAGTAGTGTGGTACCACACTGAAACAGTCCATTAAACCTGGTTTCGCTCAATATTATAGAGGATAACGCATGTAAGGTCTAGGTTAGGTCTGGGATTTGCTCTCATCAGGCTCATTCTTTCGCATATTTCTCATACTTGATGGCTAGATCCTGGGTTTTTTCTGGTTTGGATCACGTAGTAATGTGGTACCACACTGAAACAGTCGATTAAACCTGGTTTTGATCAATATTTTAGAGGATAACGCAAGTTAAGTCGGGGATTGGTCTGGGATTTGACCTCATCAGACTCATACTTTCGCACACTTCACATTCTCGTTGAACAGATCCTGGGTTATTTTCTGGTTTGGATCACATAGTAATGTGGTACCACACTGAAACAGTCGATTAAACCAGGTTTCGATCAATATTTTTGAGGATAACGCATGTTAGGTCTAGGATAGGCCTGGGATTTTCACTCATCAGACTCATACTTTCGCATTCTTCACATACTTGTTGAATGGATCCTGCGTTTTTTCTGGTTTGGATCACGTAGTAATGTGGGACCACACTGAAACAGTCAATTCAACCTGGTTTCGATCAATATTTTAGAGAATAATTCATGTTAGGTCTAGGTTAGGTCTGGGATTTGCTCTCATCAGGGTCACAGTTTAGCGTTTTTCACATACTTGTTGAACAGATCCTGGGTTTTTTCTGGTTTGGATCACGAAGTAGTGTGGTACCACACTGAAACAGTCCATTAAACCTGGTCTCGATCAATATTTTAGGGGATAACGCATGTTAGGTCTAGGTTAGGTCTGGGATTTGCTCTCATCAGGCTCATTCTTTCGCGTATTTCTCATACTTCATGGCTAGATCCTGGGCTATTTCTGGATTGGATCACGTAGTAATGTGGTACACACTGAAACAGTCTATTAAACCTGGTTTCGATCAATATTTTAGAGAATAATTCATGTTAGGTCTAGGTTAGGTCTAGGATTTGCTCTCATCAGGCTCATTCTTTCGCATATTTCTCATACTTGATGGCTAGATCCTGGGCTTTTTCTGGATTGCATCACGTAGCAATGAAGTACAACACTGAAACAGTCAATTAAACCTGGTTTCCATCAATATTTTAGAGGACAACGCATGTTAGGTTTGGGTTAGGTCTGAGGTTTGGCCCTCATCAGGCTCATACTTTCGCATATTTCTCATACTTCATGGCTAGATCCTGGGCTGTTTCTGGATTGTATCAGGTAGTAAAGTGCTACCACACTGAAACATTCAATGAAACCTGGTCTGGACAAATATTTTAGAGGATAACGCATCTTAGGTCTGGGTTAGGTCTAAGATTTGCCCTCATCAGGCTCACAGTTTAGAGTTTTTCACATACTTCTTGAACAGATCCTGGGCTTTCACTGGTTTGGATCACGAAGTAGTGTGGTACCACACTGAAACAGTCCATTAAACCTGGTTTCGCTCAATATTTTAGAGGATAACGCATGTTAGGTCTAGGTTAGGTCTGGGATTTGCTCTAATCAGGCTCATTCTTTCGCATATTTCTCATTCTTGATGGCTAGATTCTGGGCGTTTTCTGGATTGCATCACGTAGTAATGTAGTACCACACTGAAACAGTCAATGAAACCTGGTTTCCAACAATATTTTAGAGGACAACGCAAGTTAGGTCTAGGTAAGGCCTGAGATTTTCACTGATCAGACTCATACTTTCGCGTTTTTCACATACTTGTTGAACAGATCCTGGGTTTTTTCTGGTTTGGATCACGTAGTAACGTGGGACCACAATGAAACAATCAATTAAACCTGGTCTTGATAAATATTTTAGAGGATAACGCTAGTTAGGTCTGGGATTGGTCTGGGATTTGACATCATCAGACTCATACTTTCGCACACTTCACATACTCGTTGAACAGATCCTGGGTTATTTTCTGATTTGGATCACATAGTAATGTGGTACCACACTGAAACAGTCGATTAAACCAGTTTTCGATCAATATTTTAGAGGATAACGCAAGTTAAGTCTGGGATTGGTCTGGGATTTGACCTCATCAGACTCATACTTTCGCACACTTCACATACTCGTTGAACAGATCCTGGGTTATTTTCTGGTTTGGATCACATAGTAATGTGGTACCACACTGAAACAGTCGATTAAACCAGGTTTCGATCAATATTTTTGAGTATAACGCTTGTTAGGTCTAGGTTAGGCTTGGAATTTTCACTCATCGGACTCATACATTCGCATTCTTCACATACTTGTTGAATGGATCCTGGGTTTTTTCTGGTTTGGATCACGTAGTAATTTGGGACCACACTGAAACAGTCAATTAAACCTGGTTCCGATCAATATTTTAGAGAATAATTCATGTTAGGTCTAGGTTAGGTCTGGGATTTGCTCTCATCAGGCTCATTCTTTCGCATATTTCTCATACTTGATGGCTAGATCCTGGGCTTTTTCTGGATTGCATCACGTAGTAATGAAGTACAACACTGAAACAGTCAATTAAACCTGGTTTCCATCAATATCTTAGAGGACAACGCAAGTTAGGTCTGGGATATGTCTGGGGTTTGCCCTCATCAGGCTCATATTTTCACTCACTTCACATACTCGTTGAACAGATCCTGGGTTATTTTCTGGTTTGGATCACATAGTAATGTGGTACCACACTGAAACAGTCGATTAAACCAGGTTTCGATCAATATTTTTGAGGATAACGCATGTTAGGTCTAGGTTAGGCCTGGGATTTTCACTCATCAGACTCATACTTTCGCATTCTTCACATACTTGTTGAACGGATCCTGGGTTTTTTCTGGTTTGGATCACGTAGTAATGTGGGACCACACTGAAACAGTCAATTAAACCTGGTTTCGATCAATAGTTTAGAGAATAATTCATGTTAGGTCTAGGTTAGGTCTGGGATTTGCTCTCATCAGGCACATTCTTTCGCATATTTCTCAAACTTGATGGCTAGATCCTGGGCTTTTTCTGGATTGCATCACGTAGTAATGTGGTGCCACACTGAAACTTTCAATTAAACCTGGTCTTGATAAATATTTTAAAGGCTAACGCATGTTAGGTCTGGGTTAGGTCTAGGATTTGCCCTCATCAGGCTCATACTTTCGCATATTTCTCATACTTCATGGCTAGATCCTGGGCTTTTTCTGGATTGCATCACGTAGTAATGAGGTACAACACTGAAACAGTCAATTAAACCTGGTTTCCATCAATGTCTTAGAGGACAACGCAAGTTAGGTCTGGGATAGGTCTTGGATTTGCCCTCATCAGGCTCATACTTTCGCGTTTTTCACATACGTGTTGAACAGATCCTGGGTTTTTTCTGGTTTGGATCACGTAGTAGTGTGGTGTCACACTGAAACAGTCCATTATACCTGGTTTGGATCAATATTTTAGAGGATAACGCATGTTAGGTCTAGGTTAGGTCTGGGATTTTCACTCATCAGATCCGTACTTTCGCAGTCTTCACATACTTGTTGAACGGATCCTGATTTTTTTCTGGTTTGGATCACGTTAATGTGGTTCCACACTGAAACAGTCGATTAAATCTGGTTTCGATCAATATTTTAGAGGATAACGCAAGTTAAGTCTGGGATTGGTCTGGGAGTTGACCTCATCAGACTCATACTTTCGCACACTTCACATACTCGTTGAACAGATCCTGGGTTATTTTCTGGTATGGATCACATAGTAATGTGGTACCACACTGAAACAGTCGATTAAACCATGTTTCGATCAATATTTTAGAGGAGAACGCATGTTAGGTCTAGGTTAGGCCTGGGATTTTCACTCATCAGGCTCATTCTTTCGCATATTTCTCATACTTCATGGCTAGATGCTGGGCTGTTTCTGGATTGTGTCACGTAGTAATGTGGTACCACACTGAAACAGTCAATTAAACCTGGTCTTGATAAATATTTTAGAGAATAACGCATGTTAGGTCTGGGTTAGGTCCAGGATTTGTCCTCATCAGGCTCATACTTTCGCATATTTCTCATACTTCATGGCTAGATCCTGGGCTGTTTCTGGATTGTATCAGGTAGTAAAGTGGTACCACACTGAAACATTCAATGAAACCTGGTCTGGATAAATATTTTAGAGGATAATGCATCTTAGGACTGGGTTAGGTCTAAGATTTGCCCTCATCAGGCTCACAGTTTAGCGTTTTTCACATACTTCTTGAACAGATCCTGGGCTTTCTCTGGTTTGGATCACGAAGTAGTGTGGTACCATACTGAAACAGTCCATTAAACCTGGTCTGGATAAATATTTTAGAGGATAACGCATCTTAGGTCAGGGTTAGGTCTAAGACTTGCCCTCATCAGGCTCACAGTTTAGCGTTTTTCACATACTCGTTGAACAGATCCTGGGTTATTTTCTGGTTTGGATCACATAGTAATGTGGTACCACACTGAAACAGTCGATTAAACCAGGTTTCGATCAATATTTTTGAGGACAACGCATGTTAGGTCTAGGTTAGGCCTGGGATTTGCCCCCATCAGGGCCATACTGTCGCAGTTTTAACATACTTGTTGAACGGATCGTGGGTTTTTTCTGGTTTTGATCACGTAGTAATGTGGTACCACACTGAAACATTCAATTAAACCTGGTCTTGATAAATATCTTAGAGGATAACGCATGTTAGGTTTGGGTTAGGTCTAGGATTTGTCCTCATCAGGCTCATACTTTCGCATATTTCTCATACTTCATGGCTAGATCCTGGGCTGTTTCTGGATTGCATCACGTAGTAATGTGGCGCCACGCTGAAACAGTCGATTAAACCTGGTTTCGATCAATATTTTAGAGGATAACGCAAGTTAAGTCTGGGATAGGTCTGGGATTTGACCTCATCAGACTCATACTTTCGCGTTTTTCACATACTTGTTGAACAGATCCTGGGTTTTTTCTGGTTTGGATCACGTAGTAATGTGGGACCACACTGAAACAGTCAAGTAAACCTGGTTTCGATCAATATTTTAGAGAATAATTCATGTTAGGTCTAGGTTAGGTCTGGGATTTGCTCTCATCAGGCCCATTCTTTCGCATATTTCTCATACATCTTGAACAGATCCTGGGTTTTTTCTGGTTTGGATCACGTAGTAATGTGGGACCACACTGAAACAATCAATTAAACCTGATCCTGATAAATGTTTTAGAGGATAACGCATGTTAGGTCTGGGTTAGGTCTAGGATTTGCCCTCATCAGGCTCTTACTTTCGCATATTTCTCATACTTCATGGCTAGATCCTGGGCTTTTTCTGGATTGCGTCACGTAGTAAAGTGGTACCACACTGAAACATGCAATGAAACCTGGTTTCGATCAATATTTTAGAGGATAACGCATGTTAGGTCTAGGTCAGGCCTGGGATTTTCACTCATCAGACTCATACTTTCGCATTCTTCACATACTTGTTGAACGGATCCTGGGTTTTTTCTGGTTTGGATCACGTAGTAATGTGGGACCACACTGAAACATTCAATGAAACCTGGTCTGGATAAATATTTTAGAGGATAACGCATCTTAGGTCTGGGTTAGGTCTAAGATTTGCCCTCATCAGGCTCACAGTTTAGCGTTTTTCACATACTTGTTGAACAGATCCTGGGTTTTTTCTGGTTTGGATCACGAAGTAGTGTGGTACCACACTGAAACAGTCCATTAAACCAGGTCTCGCTCAATATTTTAGAGGATAACGCATGTTAGGTCTAGGTTAGCTCTGGGATTTGCCCTCATCACGCTCATTCTTTCGCATATTTCTCATACTTGGTGGCTAGATCCTGGGCTTTTTCTGGATTGAATCACGTAGTAATGTAGTACCACACTGAAACAGTCAATGAAACCTGGTTTCCATCAATATTTTAGAGGACAACGCAAGTTAGGTCTAGGTAAGGCCTGAGATTTTCACTGATCAGACTCATACTTTCGCATTCTTCACATACTTGTTGAACGGATCCTGGGTTTTTTCTGGTTTTGATCACGTAGTAATGAGGTACCACAATGAGTCATTCAATTAAACCTGGTCTTGATAACAATTTTACAGAATAACGCATGTTAGGTCTGGTTTAGGTCTAGGATTTGCCCTCATCAGGCTCATACTTTCGCATATTTCTCATACTTCATGGCTAGATCCTGGGCTATTTCTGGATTGGATCACGTTGTAATGTGGTACCACACTGAAACAGTCAATTAAACCTGGTTTTGATCAATATTTTAGAGAATAATTCATGTTAGGTCTAGGTTAGGTCAGGGATTTGCTCTCATCAGGCTCATTCTTTCGCATATTTCTCATACTTGATGGCTAGATCCTGGGCTTTTTCTGGATTGCATCAGGTAGTAATGAAGTACAACACTGAAACAGTCAATTAAACCTGGTTTCGATCAATATTTTAGAGAATAATTCATGTTAGGTCTAGGTTAGGTCTGGGATTTGCTCTCATCAGGCTCATTCTTTCGCATATTTCTCATACTTGATGGCTAGATCCTGGGCTCTTTCTGGATTGCATCACGTAGTAATGAAGTACAACACTGAAACAGTCAATTATACCTGGTTTCCATCAATATTTTAGAGGACAACGCATGTTAGGTCTAGGTTAGGCCTGGGATTTGCCCTCATCAGGCTCATACTGTCGCAGTTTTAACATACTTGTTGAACGGATACTGGGTTTTTTCTGGTTTGGTTCACGTAGTAATGTGGTACCACACTGAAACTTTCAATTAAACCTGGTCTTGATAAATATTTTAGAGGATAACGCATGTTAGGTTTGGGTTAGGTCTAGGATTTGCCCTCATCAGGCTCATACTTTCGCATATTTCTCATACTTTATGGCTAGATCCTGGGCTGTTTCTGGACTGTATCACGTAGTAATGTGGTACCACGCTGAAACAGTCGATTAAACCTGGTTTCGATCATTATTTTAGAGGGTAACGCAAGTTAAGTCTGGGATAGGTCTGGGATTTGACCTCATCAGACTCATACTTTCGCATTCTTCACATACTTGTTGAACGGATCCTGGGTTTTTTCTGGTTTGGATCACGTAGTAATGTGGGACCACACTGAAACAGTCGACTAAACCTAGTTTCGATCAATATTTTAGAGGATAACGCATGTTAGGTCTAGGTTAGGCCTGGGATTTTGCCTCATCAGACTCATACTTTCGCATTCTTCACATACTTGTTGAACGGATCCTGGGTTTTGTCTGGTTTGGATCACGTAGTAATGTGGGACCACACTGAAACAGTCAAGTAAACCTGATCTTGATAAATATTTTAGAGGATAACGCATGTTAGCTCTGGGTTAGGTCTAGGATTTGCTCTCATCAGGCTCTTACTTTCGCATATTTCTCATACTTCATGGCTAGATCCTGGGCTATTTCTGGATTGGATCAGGTAGTAATGTGGTACCACACTGAAACAGTCAATTAAACCTGGTTTTGATCAATATTTTAGAGAATAATTCATGTTAGGTTTAGGTTAGGTCAGGGATTTGCTCCCATCAGGCTCATTCTTTCGCATATTTCTCATACTTGATGGCTAGATCCTGGGCTTTTTCTGGATTGCATCACGTAGTAATGAAGTACAACACTGAAACAGTCAATAAAACCTGGTTTCGATCAATATTTTAGAGAATAATTCATGTTAGGTCTAGGTTAGGCCTGGGATTTGCCCTCATCAGGCTCATACTGTCGCAGTTTTAACATACTTGTTGAACGGATACTGGGTTTTTTCTGGTTTGGTTCACGTAGTAATGTGGTACAACACTGAAACAGTCAATTAAACCCGGCTTCCATCAATATTCTAGAGGACAACGCATGTTAGGTCTAGGTTAGGCCTGGGATTTGCCCGCATCAGAGTCATACTGTCGCAGTTTTAACATACTTGTTGAACGGATCCTGGGTTTTTTCTGGTTTGGTTCACGTAGTAATGTGGTACCACACTGAAACAATCAATTAAACCTTTTCTTGATAAATATTTTAGAGGATAACGCATGTTAGGTTTGGGTTAAGTCTTAAGTTTGGCCCTCATCAGGCTCATACTTTCGCATATTTCTCAAACTTCATGGCTAGATCCTGGGCTGTTTCTGGATTGTATCAGGTAGTAAAGTGGTACCACACTGAAACATTCAATGAAACCTGGTCTGGATAAATATTTTAGAGGATAACGCATCTTAGGTCTGGGTTAGGTCTAAGATTTGCCCTCATCAGGCTCACAGTTTAGCGTTTTTCACATACTGCTTGAACAGATCCTGGGCTTTCTCTGGTTTGGATCACGAAGTAGTGTGGTACCACACTGAAACAGTCCATTAAACCTGGTCTGGATAAATATTTTAGAGGATAACGCATCTTAGGTCTGGGTTAGGTCTAAGATTTGCCCTCATCAGGCTCACAGTTTAGCGTTTTTCACATACTTGTTGTACAGATCCTGGGTTTTTGCTGGTTTGGATCACGAACTAGTGTGGTACCACACTGAAACAGTCCATTAAACCTCGTTTCGCTCAATATTTTAGAGGATAACGCATGTTAGGTCTAGGTCAGGCCTCGGATTTGCTCTCATCAGGTTCATTCTTTCGCACACTTCACATACTCGTTGAACAGATCCTGGGTTATTTTCTGGTTTGGATCACATAGTAATGTGGTACCACACTGAAACAGTCGATTAAACCAGGTTTCGATCAATATTTTTGAGGATAACGCATGTTAGGTCTAGGTTAGGCCTGGGATTTTCACTCATCAGACTCATACTTTCGCATTCTTCACATACTTTTTGAATGGATCCTGCGTTTTTTCTGGTTTGGATCACGTAGTAATGTGGGACCACACTGAAACAGTCAATTCAACCTGGTTTCGATCAATATTTTAGAGAATAATTCATGTTAGGTCTAGGTTAGGTCTGGGATTTGCTCTCATCAGGCTCACAGTTTAGCGTTTTTCACATACTTGTTGAACAGATCCTGGGTTTTTTCTGGTTTGGATCACGAAGTAGTGTGGTACCACACTGAAACAGTCCATTAAACCTGGTCTCGATCAATATTTTAGGGGATAACGCATGTTAGGTCTAGGTTAGGTCTGGGATTTGCTCTCATCAGGCTCATTCTTTCGCGTATTTCTCATACTTGATGGCTAGATCCTGGGCTTTTTCTGGATTGCATCACGTAGCAATGAAGTACAACACTGAAACAGTCAGTTAAACCTGGTTTCCATCAATATTTTAGAGGACAACGCATGTTAGGTCTAGGTTAGGCCTGGGATTTGCCCTCATCAGACTCATACTTTCGCAATCTTCACATACTTGTTGAACGGATCCTGGGTTTTCTCTGGTTTCGATCACGTAGTATTGTGGGACCACACTGAAGCAGTCAAGTAAACCTGGTTTCGATCAATATTATAGAGGACAACGCATGTTAGGTCTAGGTGAGGCCTGAGATTTTCACTGATCAGACTCATACTTTCGCATTCTTCACATACTTGTTGAACGGATCCTTGGTTTTTTCTGGTTTTAGTCACGTAGTAATGTGGTACCACACTGAAACATTCAATTAAACCTGGTCTTGATAAATATTTTAGAGAATAACGCATGTTAGGTCTGGGTTAGGTCTAGGATTTGCTCTCATCAGGCTCATACTTTCGTATATTTCTCATACTTCATGGCTAGATCCTGGGCTATTTCTGGATTGGATCACGTAGTAATGTGGTACTACACTGAAACAGTCAATTAAACCTGGTTTTGATCAATATTTTAGAGAATAATTCATGTTAGGTCTAGGTTAGGTCAGGGATTTGCTCCCATCAGGCTCATTCTTTCGCATATTTCTCATACTTGATGGCTAGATCCTGGGCTTTTTCTGGATTGCATCACGTAGTAGTGAAATACAACACTGAAACAGTCAATTAAACCTGGTTTCCATCAATATTCTAGAGGACAACGCATGTTAGGTCTAGGTTAGGCCTGGGATTTGCCCTCATCAGAGTCATACTGTCGCAGTGTTAACATACTTGTTGAACGGACCCTGGGTTTTTTCTGGTTTGGTTCACGTAGTAATGTGGTACCACACTGAAACATTCAATTAAACCTTTTCTTGATAAATATTTTAGAGGATAACGCATGTTAGGTTTGGGTTAGGTCTGAGGTTTGGCCCTCATCAGGCTCATACTTTCGCATATCTCTCATACTTCATGGCTAGATCCTGGGCTGTTTCTGGATTGTATCAGGTAGTAAAGTGCTACCACACTGAAACATTCAATGAAACCTGGTCTGGACAAATATTTTAGAGGATAACGCATCTTAGGTCTGGGTTAGGTCTAAGATTTGCCCTCATCAGGCTCACAGTTTAGAGTTTTTCACATACTTCTTGAACAGATCCTGGGCTTTCACTGGTTTGGATCACGAAGTAGTGTGGTACCACACTGAAACAGTCCATTAAACCTGGTTTCGCTCAATATTTTAGAGGATAACGCATGTTAGGTCTAGGTTAGGTCTGGGATTTGCTCTAATCAGGCTCATTCTTTCGCATATTTCTCATTCTTGATGGCTAGATCCTGGGCTTTTTCTGGATTGCATCACGTAGTAATGTAGTACCACACTGAAACAGTCAATGAAACCTGGTTTCCAACAATATTTTAGAGGACAACGCAAGTTAGGTCTAGGTAAGGCCTGAGATTTTCACTGATCAGACTCATACTTTCGCATTCTTCACATACTTGTTGAACGGATCCTGGGTTTTTTCTGGTTTGGATCACGTAGTATTGTGGTACCACACTGAAACATTCAATAAAACCTGGTCTTGATAAATATTTTAGAGAATAACGCATGTTAGGTCTGGGTTAGGTCTAGGATTTGCCCTCATCAGGCTCATACTTTCGCATATTTCTCATACTTCATGGCTAGATCCTGGGCTTTTTCTGGATTGCATCACGTAGTAATGAAGTACAACACTGAAACAGTCAATTAAACCTGGTTTCGATCAATATTTTAGAGAATAATTCATGTTAGGTCTAGGTTAGGTCTGGGATATGCTCTCATCAGGCTCATTCTTTCGCGTTTTTCACATACTTGTTGAACAGATCCTGGGTTTTTTCTGGTTTGGATCACGTAGTAATGTGGGACCACACTGAAACAGTCAAGTAAACCTGGTTTCCATCAATATTCTAGAGGACAACGCATGTTAGGTCTAGGTTAGGCCTGGGATTTGCCCTCGTCAGGGTCATACTGTCGCAGTTTTAACATACTTGTTGAACGGATCCTGGGTTATTTCTGGTTTGGGTCACGTAGTAATGTGGGACCACACTGAAACAGTCAATTAAACCAGGTTTCGATCAATATTTTAGAGAATAATTCATGTTAGGTCTAGGTTAGGTCTGGGATTTGCTCTCATCAGGCTCATTCTTTCGCATATTTCTCATACTTCATGGCTAGATCCTGGGCTGTTTCTGGATTGTATCACGTAGTAATGTGGTACCACGCTGAAACAGTCAATTAAACCTGGTTTCGATCAATATTTTAGAGAATAATTCATGTTAGGTCTAGGTTAGGTCAGGGATTTGCTCTCATCAGGCTCATTCTTTCGCGTATCTCTCACACTTCATGGCTAGATCCTGGGCTATTCCTGGATTGGATCACGTAGTAATGTGGTACACACTGAAACAGTCTATTAAACATGGTTTTGATCAATATTTTAGAGAATAATTCATGTTAGGTCTAGGTTAGGTCTGGGATTTGCTCTCATCAGGCTCATTCTTTCGCATATTTCTCATACTTGATGGCTAGATCCTGGGCTTTTTCTGGATTGCATCACGTAGCAATGAAGTACAACACTGAAACAGTCAATTAAACCTGGTTTCCATCAATATTTTAGAGGACAACGCATGTTAGGTCTAGGGTAGGCCTGGTATTTGCCCTCATCAGAGTCATACTGTCGCAGTGTTAACATACTTGTTGAACGGATCCTGGGTTTTTTCTGGTTTGGTTCACGTAGTAATGTGGTACCACACTGAAACATTCAATTAAACCTTTTCTTGATAAATATTTTAGAGGATAACGCATGTTAGGTTTGGGTTAGGTCTGAGGTTTGGCCCTCATCAGGCTCATACTTTCGCATATTTCTCATACTTCATGGCTAGATCCTGGGCTGTTTCTGGATTGTATCAGGTAGTAAAGTGCTACCACACTGAAACATTCAATGAAACCAGGTCTGGACAAATATTTTAGAGGATAACGCATCTTAGGTCTGGGTTAGGTCTAAGATTTGCCCTCATCAGGCTCACAGTTTAGAGTTTTTCACATACTTCTTGAACAGATCCTGGGCTTCCTCTGGTTTGGATCACGAAGTAGTGTGGTACCACACTGAAACAGTCCATTAAACCTGGTTTCGCTCAATATATTAGAGGATAACGCATGTTAGGTCTAGGTTAGGTCTGGGATTTGCTCCCATCAGGCTCATTCTTTCGCATATTTCTCATACTTGATGGCTAGATCCTGGGCTTTTTCTGGATTGCATCACGTAGTAATGAAGTACAACACTGAAACAGTCAATTAAACCTGGTTTCCATCAATATTCTAGAGGACAACGCATGTTAGGTCTAGGTTAGGCCTGGGATTTGCCCTCGTCAGGGTCATACTGTCGCAGTTTTAACATACTTGTTGAACGGATCCTGGGTTATTTCTGGTTTGGGTCACGTAGTAATGTGGGACCACACTGAAACAGTCAATTAAACCAGGTTTCGATCAATATTTTAGAGAATAATTCATGTTAGGTCTAGGTTAGGTCTGGGATTTGCTCTCATCAGGCTCATTCTTTCGCATATTTCTCATACTTCATGGCTAGATCCTGGGCTGTTTCTGGATTGTATCACGTAGTAATGTGGTACCACGCTGAAACAGTCAATTAAACCTGGTTTCGATCAATATTTTAGAGAATAATTCATGTTAGGTCTAGGTTAGGTCGGGGATTTGCTCTCATCAGGCTCATTCTTTCGCGTTTTTCACATACTTGTTGAACAGATCCTGGGTTTTTTCTGGTTTGGATCACGTAGTACTGTGGAACCACACTGAAACAGTCAAGTAAACCTGGTTTCGATCAATATTTTAGAGGGGAACGCATGTTAGGTCTAGGTTAGGCCTGGGATTTTCACTCATCAGACTCATTCTTTCGCATATTTCTCATACATGTTGAACAGATCCTGGGTTTTTTCTGGTTTGGATCACGTAGTAGTGTGGGACCACACTGAAACTGTCAATTAAACCTGGTTTCGATCAATATTTTAGAGAATAATTCATGTTAGGTCTAGGTTAGGTCTGGGATTTGCTCTCATCAGGCTCATTCTTTCGCATATTTCTCATACTTCATGGCTAGGTCCTGGGCTGTTTCTGGATTGTAACACGTAGTAATGTGGTACCACGCTGAAACAGTCAATTAAACCTGGTTTCGATCAATATTTTAGAGTATAATTCATGTTAGGTCTAGGTTAGGTCTGGGATTTGCTCTCATCAGGCTCATTCTTTCGCGTTTTTCACATACTTGTTGAACAGATCCTGGGTTTTTTCTGGTTTGGATCACGTAGTAATGTGGGACCACACTGAAACAGTCAAGTAAACCTGGTTTCGATCAATATTTTAGAGAATAATTCATGTTAGGTCTAAGTTAGGTCTGGGATTTGCTCTCATCAGGCTCATTCTTTCGCATATTTCTCATACATGTTGAACAGATCCTGGGTTTTTTCTGGTTTGGATCACGTAGTAATGTGAGACCACACTGAAACAATCAATTAAACCTGATCTTGATAAATATTTTAGAGGATAACGCATGTTAGGTCTGGGTTAGGTCTAGGATTTGCCATCATCAGGCTCATACTTTCGCAAATTTCACATACTTCGTGGCTAGATCCTGGGCTGTTTCTGGATTGTATCACGTAGTAGTGGTGATACCACGCTGAAACAGTCGATTAAACCTGGTTTCGATCAATATTTTAGAGGATAACGCATGTTAGGTCTAGGTTAGGCCTGGTATTTTCACTCATCAGACTCATACTTTCGCATTCTTCACACACTTGTTGAACGGATCCAGGGTTATTTCTGGTTTGGATCACGTAGTAATGTGGGACCACACTGAAACAGTCCATTCAACCTGGTTTCGCTCAATATTATAGAGGATAACGCATGTAAGGTCTAGGTTAGGTCTGGGATTTGCTTTCATCAGGCTCATACTTTCGCATATTTCTCATTCTTGATGGCTAGATCCTGGGTTTTTTCTGGTTTGGATCACGTAGTAATGTGGTACCACACTGAAACAGTCGATAAAACCTGGTTTTGATCAATATTTTAGAGGATAACGCAAGTTAAGTCGGGGATTGGTCTGGGATTTGACCTCATCAGACTCATACTTTCGCACACTTCACATACTCGTTGAACAGATCCTGGGTTATTTTCTTTTTTGGATCACATAGTAATGTGGTACCACACTGAAACAGTCGATTAAACCAGGTTTCGATCAATATTTTTGAGGATAACGCATGTTAGGTCTAGGTTAGGCCTGGGATTTTCACTCATCAGACTCATACTTTCGCATTCTTCAAATACTTGTTGAATGGATCCTGCGTTTTTTCTGGTTTGGATCACGTAGTAATGTGGGACCACACTGAAACAGTCAATTCAACCTGGTTTCGATCAATATTTTAGAGAATAATTCATGTTAGGTCTAGGTTAGGTCTGGGATTTGCTCTCATCAGGCTCACAGTTTAGCGTTTTTCACATACTTGTTGAACAGATCCTGGGTTTTTTCTGGTTTGGATCACGAAGTAGTGTGGTACCACACTGAAACAGTCCATTAAACCTGGTTTCGATCAATATTTTAGGGGATAACGCATGTTTGGTCTAGGTTAGGTCTGGGATTTGCTCTCATCAGGCTCATTCTTTCGCGTATTTCTCATACTTCATGGCTAGATCCTGGGCTATTTCTGGATTGCATCACGTAGCAATGAAGTACAACACTGAAACAGTCAATTAAACCTGGTTTCCATCAATATTTTAGAGGACAACGCATGTTAGGTCTAGGTCAGGTCTGGGATTTGCTCTCGTCAGGCTCATTCTTTCGCATATTTCTCATTCTTGATGGCTAGATCCTGGGCTTTTTCTGGATTGCATCACGTAGTAATGAAATACAACACTGAAACAGTCAATTAAACCTGGTTTCCATCAATATTCTAGAGGACAACGCATGTTAGGTCTAGGTTAGGCCTGGGATTTGCCCTCATCAGAGTCATACTGTCGCAGTGTTAACATACTTGTTGAACGGATCCTGGGTTTTTTCTGGTTTAGTTCACGTAGTAATGTGGTACCACACTGAAACATTCAATTAAACCTTTTCTTGATAAATATTTTAGAGGATAACGCATGTTAGGTTTGGGTTAGGTCTGAGGTTTGGCCCTCATCAGGCTAATACTTTCGCATATTTCTCATACTTCATGGCTAGATCCTGGGCTGTTTCTGGATTGTATCAGGTAGTAAAGTGCTACCACACTGAAACATTCAATGAAACCTGGTCTGGACAAATATTTTAGAGGACAACGCATCTTAGGTCTGGGTTAGGTCTAAGATTTGCCCTCATCAGGCTCACAGTTTAGAGTTTTTCACATACTTCTTGAACAGATCCTGGGCTTTCTCTGGTTTGGATCACGAAGTAGTGTGGTACCACACTGAAACAGTCCATTAAACCTGGTTTCGCTCAATATTTTAGAGGATAACGCATGTTAGGTCTAGGTTAGGTCTGGGATTTGCTCTCATCAGGCTCATTCTTTCGCATATATCTCATTCTTGATGGCTAGATCATGGGATTTTTCTGGATTGCATCACGTAGTAATGTAGTACCACACTGAAACAGTCAATGAAACCTGGTTTCCAACAATATTTTAGAGGACAACGCAAGTTAGGTCTAGGTAAGGCCTGAGATTTTCACTGATCAGACTCATACTTTCGCATTCTTCACATACTTGTTGAACGGATCCTGGGTTTTTTCTGGTTTGGATCACGTAGTATTGTGGTACCACGCTGAAACATTCAATTAAACCTGGTCTTGATAAATATTTTAGAGAATAATTCATGTTAGGTCTGGGTTAGGTTTAGGATTTGCCCTCATCAGGCTCATACTTTCGCATATTTCTCATACTTCATGGCTAGATCCTGGGCTATTTCTGGATTGGATCACGTAGTAATGTGGTACCACACTGAAACAGTCAAATAAACCTGGTTTTGATCAATATTTTAGAGAATAATTCATGTTAGGTCTAGGTTAGGTCTGGGATTTGCTCCCATCAGGCTCATTCTTTCGCATATTTCTCATACTTGATGGCTAGATCCTGGGCTTTTTCTGGATTGCATCACGTAGTAATGAAGTACAACACTGAAACAGTCAATTAAACCAGGTTTCCATCAATATTCTAGAGGACAACGCATGTTAGGCCTAGGTCAGGCCTGGGATTTGCCCTCGTCAGAGTCATACTGTCGCAGTTTTAACATACTTGTTGAACGGATCCTGGGTTATTTCTGGTTTGGGTCACGTAGTAATGTGGGACCACACTGAAACAGTCAATTGAACCAGGTTTCGATCAATATTTTAGAGAATAATTCATGTTAGGTCTAGGTTAGGTCTGGGATTTGCTCTCATCAGGCTCATTCTTTCGCATATTTCTCATACTTCATGGCTAGATCCTGGGCTGTTTCTGGATTGTATCACGTAGTAATGTGGTACCACGCTGAAACAGTCAATTAAACCTGGTCTCGATCAATATTTTAGAGAATAATTCATGTTAGGTCTAGGTTAGGTCTGGGATTTGCTCTCATCAGGCTCATTCTTTCGCGTTTTTCACATACTTGTTGAACAGATCCGGGGTTTTTTCTGGTTTGGATCACGTAGTAATGTGGGACCACACTGAAACAGTCAAGTAAACCTGGTTTCGATCAATATTTTAGAGGATAACGCATGTTAGGTCTGGGTTAGGTCTAGGATTTGCCCTCATCAGGCTCATACTTTCGCATATTTCTCATACTTCATGGCTATATCCTGGGTTTTTTCTGGTTTGGATCACGTAGTAATGTGGGACCACACTGAAACAGTCAATTAAACCTCGTTTCGATCAATATTTTAGAGAATAATTCATGTTAGGTCTAGGTTAGGTCTGGGATTTGCTCTCATCAGGCTCATTCTTTCGCATATTTCTCATACTTCATGGCTAGATCCTGGGCTGTTTCTGGATTGTATCACGTAGTTATGTGGTACCACGCTGAAACAGTCAATTAAACCTGGTTTCGGTCAATATTTTAGAGAATAATTCATGTTAGGTCTAGGTTAGGTCTGGGATTTGCTCTCATCAGGCTCATTCTTTCGCGTTTTTCACATACTTGTTGAACAGATCCTGGGTTTTTTCTGGTTTGGATCACGTAGTAATGTGGGACCACACTGAAACAGTCAAGTAAACCTGGTTTCGATCAATATTTTAGAGAATAATTCATGTTAGGTCTAGGTTAGGTCTGGGATTTGCTCTCATCAGGCTCATTCTTTCGCATATTTCTCATACATGTTGAACAGATACTGGGTTTTTTCTGGTTTGGATCACGTAGTAATGTGGGACCACACTGAAACAATCAATTAAACCTGATCTTGATAAATATTTTAGAGGATAGCGCATGTTAGGTCTGGGTTAGGTCTAGAATTTGCTCTCATCATGCTCATACTTTCGCATATTTCTCATACTTCATGGCTAGATCCTGGGCTGTTTCTGGATTGTATCACGTAGTAATGTGGTACCACGCTGAAACAGTCAATTAAACCGGGTTTCGATCAATATTTTAGAGGATAACGCAAGTTATGTCTGGGATGGGTCTAGGATTTGCCCTCATCAGGCTGTTACTTTCGCATATTTCTCATACTTCATGGCTAGATCCTGGGCTGTTTCTGGATTGTATCAGGTAGTAAGGTGGTACCACACTGGAACATTCAATGAAACCTGGTCTGGATAAATATTTTAGAGGATAACGCATCTTAGGTCTGGGTTAGGTCTAAGATTTGCCCTCATCAGGCTCACAGTTTAGCGTTTTTCACATACTTGTTGAACGGATCCTGGGTTTTTTCTGGTTTGGATCACGTAGTATTGTGGTACCACGCTGAAACATTCAATTAAACCTGGTCTTGATAAATATTTTAGAGAATAACGCATGTTAGGTCTGGGTTAGGTTTAGGATTTTCCCTCATCAGGCTCATACTTTCGCATATTTCTCATACTTCATGGCTAGATCCTGGGCTATTTCTGGATTGGATCACGTAGTAATGTGGTACCACACTGAAACAGTCAAATAAACCTGGTTTTGATCAATATTTTAGAGAATAATTCATGTTAGGCCTAGGTTAGGTCTGGGATTTGCTCCCATCAGGCTCATTCTTTCGCATATTTCTCATACTTGATGGCTAGATCCTGGGCTTTTTCTGGATTGCATCACGTAGTAATGGAGTACAACACTGAAACAGTCAATTAAACCTGGTTTCCATCAATATTCTAGAGGACAACGCATGTTAGGTCTAGGTTAGGCCTGGGATTTGCCCTCATCAGGGTCATACTGTCGCAGTTTTAACATACCTGTTGAACGGATCCTGGGTTTTTTCTGGTTTGGTTCACGTAGTAATGTGTTACCACACTGAAACATTCAATTAAACCTGGTCTTGATAAATATTTTATAGGATAACGCATGTTAGGTTTGGGTTAGGTCTAGGATTTGCCCTCATCAGACTCATACTTTCGCATATTTCTCATACTTCATGGCTAGATCCTGGGCTGTTTCTGGATTGTATCACCTAGTAATGTGGCACCACGCCGAAACAGTCGATTAAACCTGGTTTCGATCAATATTTTATAGGATAACGCAAGTTAAGTCTGGGACAGGTCTGGGATTTGACCTCATCAGACTCATACTTTCGCGTTTTTCACATACTTGTTGAACAGATCCTGGGTTTTTTCTGGTTTGGATCACGTAGTAATGTGGGACCACACTGAAACAGTCAAGTAAACCTGGTTTCGATCAATATTTTAGAGGATAACGCATGTTAGGTCTGGGTTAGGTCTAGGATTTGCCCTCATCAGGCTCATACATTCGCATATTTCTCATACTTCATGGCTATATCCTGGGCTATTTCTGGATTGGATCACGTAGTAAAGTGGTACCACACTGAAACATTCAATGAAACCTGGTCTGGATAAATATTTTAGAGGATAATGCATCTTATGTCTGGGTTAGGTCTAAGATTTGCCCTCATCAGGCTCACAGTTTAGCGTTTTTCACATACTTGTTGAACAGATCCTGGGCTTTTTCTGGTTTGGATCACGAAGTAGTGTGGTACGTCACTGAAACAGTCCATTAAACCTAGTTTCGCTCAATATTTTACAGGATAACGCATGTTAGGTCTAGTTTTGGTCTGGGATTTGCTCTCATCAGGCTCATTCTTTCGCATATTTCTCATACTTGATGGCTAGATCCTGGGCTTTTTCTGGATTGCATCACGTAGTAATGTAGTACCACACTGCAACAGTCAATGAAACCTGGTTTCCATCAATATTTTAGAGGACGACGCAAGTTAGGTCTAGGTAAGGCCTGAGATTTTCACTGATCAGACTCATACTTTCGCATTCTTCACATACTTGTTGAACCGATCCTGGGTTATTTTCTGGTTTGGATCACATAGTAATGTGGTACCACACTGAAACAGTCGATTAAACCAGGTTTCGATCAATATTTTTGAGGATAACGCATGTTAGGTCTAGTTTAGGCCTGGGATTTTCACTCATCGGACTCATAACTTCGCATTCTTCACATTCTTGTTGAACGGATCCTGGGTTTTTTCTGGTTTGGATTACGTAGTAATGTGGGACCACACTGAAGCAGTTAATTAAACCTGGTTTCGATCAATATTTTAGAGAATAATTCATGTTAGGTCTAGGTTAGGTCTGGGATTTGCTCTCATCAGGCTCATTCTTTCGCATATTTCTCATACTTCATGGCTAGATCCTGGGCTGTTTCTGGATTGTATCACGTAGTAATGTGGTACCACGCTGAAACTGTCAATTAAACCTGGTTTCGATCAATATTTTAGAGAATAATTCATGTTAGGTCTAGGTTAGGTCTGGGATTTGCTCTCATCAGGCTTATTCTTTCGCATATTTCTCATACTTGATGGCTAGATCCTGGGCTTTTTCTGGATTGCATCACGTAGTAATGAAGTACAACACAGAAACAGTCAATTAAACCTGGTTACCATCAATATTCTAGAGGACAACGCATGTTAGGTCTAGGTTAGGCCTGGGATTTGCCCTCATCAGGGTCATACTGTCGCAGTTTTAACATACTTGTTGAACGGATCCTGGGTTTTTTCTGGTTTGGTTCACGTAGTAATGTGGTACCACACTGAAACATTCAATTAAACCTTTTCTTGATAAATATTTTAGAGGATAACGCATGTTAGGTTTGGGTTAGGTCTAGGATTTGCCCTCATCAGGTTCATACTTTCGCATATTTCTCATACTTCATGGCTAGATCCTGGGCTGTTTCTGGATTGTATCAGGTAGTAAAGAGCTACCACACTGAAACATTCAATGAAACCTGGTCTGGATAAATATTTTAGAGGATAACGCATCTTAGGTCTGGGTTAGGTCTAAGATTTGCCCTCATCAGGCTCACAGTTTAGCGTTTTTCACATACTTCTTGAACAGATCCTGGGCTTTCTCTGGTTTGGATCACGAAGTAGTGTGGTACCACACTGAAACAGTCCATTAAACCTGGTTTCGCTCAATATTTTAGAGGATAACGCATGTTAGGTCTAGGTTAGGTCTGGGATTTGCTCTCATCAGGGTCATACTGTCGCTGTTTTAACATACTTGTTGAACGGATCCTGGGTTTTTTCTGGTTTGGTTCACGTAGTAATGTGTTACCACACTGAAACATTCAATTAAACCTGGTCTTGATAAATATTTTAGAGGATAACGCATGTTAGGTTTGGGTTAGGTCTAGGATTTGCCCTCATCAGGCTCATACTTTCGCATATTTCTCATACTTCATGGGTAGATCCTGGGCTGATTCTGGATTGTATCACGTAGTAATGTGGCACCACGCTGAAACAGTCGATTAAGCCTGGTTTCGATCAATATTTTAGAGGATAACGCAAGTTAAGTCTAGGATAGGTCTGGGATTTGACCTCAACAGACTCATACTTTCGCGTTTTTCACATACTTGTTGAACAGATCCTGGGTTTTTTCTGGTTTGGATCACGTAGTAATGTGGGACCACACTGAAACAGTCAAGTAAACCTGGTTTCGATCAATATTTTAGAGAATATTTCATGTTAGGTCTAAGTTAGGTCTGGGCTTTGCTCTCATCAGGCTCATTCTTTCGCATATTTCTCATACATGTTGAACAGATCCTGGGTTTTTTCTGGTTTGGATCACGTAGTAATGTGGGACCACACTGAAACAATCAATGAAACCTGATCTTTATATATATTTTAGAGGATAATGCATGTTAGGTCTGGGTTAGGTCTAGGATTTGCCCTCATCAGGCTCATACTTTCGCATATTTCTCATACTTCATGGCTAGATCCTGGGCTGTTTCTGGATTGGATCACGTAGTAATGTGGTACCACGCTGAAACAGTCAATTAAACCTGGTTTCGATCAATATTTTAGAGGATAACGCAAGTTAGTTCTGGGATAGGTCTAGGATTTGCCCTCATCAGGCTCTTACTTTCGCATATTTCTCATACTTCATGGCTAGATCCTGGGCTATTTCTGGATTGGATCACGTAGTAAAGTGGTACCACACTGAAACATTCAATGAAACCTGGTCTGGATAAATATTTCAGCGGATAACGCATCGTATGTCTGGGTTAGGTCTAAGATTTGCAATCATCAGGCTCACAGTTTAGCGTTTTTCACATACTTGTTGAACAGATCCTGGGCTTTTTCTGGTTTGGATCACGAAGTAGTGTGGTACCTCACTGAAACAGTCCATTAAACCTGGTTTCGCTCAATATTTTAGAGGATAACGCATGTTAGGTCTAGGTTAGGTCTGGAATTTGCTCTCATCAGGCTCATTCTTTCGCATATTTCTCATACATGTTGAACAGATCCTGGGTTTTTTCTGGTTTGGATCACGTAGTAATGTGGGACCACACTGAAACAATCAATGAAACCTGATCTTTATATATATTTTAGAGGATAACGCATGTTAGGTCTAGGTTAGGTCTGGGATTAGCTCTCATCAGGCTCATTCTTTCGCATATTTCTCATACTTGATGGCTAGATCCTGAGCTTTTTCTGGATTGCATCACGTAGTAATGTAGTACCACACTGAAACAGTCAATGTAACCTGGTTTCCATCAATATTTTATAGTACAACGCAAGTTAGGTCTAGGTAAGGCCCGAGATTTTCACTGATCAGACACATACTTTCGCATTCTTCACATAGTTGTTGAACGGATCCAGGGTTTTTTCTGGTTTGGTTCTCGTAGTAATGTAGTACCACACTGAAACATTCAATTAAACCTGGTCTTGATAAATATTTTAGAGGATAACGCATATTAGGTTTGGGTTAGGTCTAGGATTTGCCCTCACCTGACTCATACTTTCGCATATTTCACATACTTCATGGCTAGATCCTGGGCTGTTTCTGGATTGTATCACGTAGTAATGTGGTACCACGCTGAAACAGTGGATTAAACCTGGTTTCGATCAATATTTTAGAGGATAACACAAGTTAATTCTGGGATAGGTCTGGGATTTGAGCTCATCAGACTCATACTTTCGCGTTTTTCACATACTTGTAGAACAGATCCTGGGTTATTTTCTGGCTTGGATCACATAGTAATGTGGTACCACACTGAAACAGTCGATTAAACCAGGTTTCGATCAATATTTTTGAGGATAACGCATGTTAGGTCTAGGTTAGGCCTGGGATTTTCACTCATCGGACTCATACTTTCGCATTCTTCACATACTTGTTGAATGGATCCTGGGTTTTTTCTGGTTTGGATCACGTAGTAATGTGGGACCACACTGAAACAATCGATTAAACCAGGTTTCGATCAATATTTTAGAGGAGAACGCATGTTAGGTCTAGGTTAGGCCTGGGATTTGCTCTCATCAGGCTCATTCTTTCGCATATTTCTCATACTTGATGGCTAGATCCTGAGCTTTTTCTGGATTGCATCACGTAGTAATGTAGTACCACACTGAAACAGTCAATGTAACCTGGTTTCCATCAATATTTTAGAGTACAACGCAAGTTAGGTCTAGGTAAGGCCCGAGATTTTCTCTGATCAGACACATACTTTCGCATTCTTCACATAGTTGTTGAACGGATCCTGGGTTTTTTCTGGTTTGGTTCTCGTAGTAATGTAGTACCACACTGAAACATTCAATTAAACCTGGTCTTGATAAATATTTTAGAGGATAACGCATGTTGGGTTTGGGTTAGGTCTAGGATTTGCCCTCACCTGACTCATACTTTCGCATATTTCACATACTTCATGGCTAGATCCTGGGCTGTTTCTGGATTGTATCACGTAGTAATGTGGTACCACGCTGAAACAGTGGATTAAACCTGGTTTCGATCAATATTTTAGAGGATAACACAAGTTAAGTCTGGGATAGGTCTGGGATTTGAGCTCATCAGACTCATACTTTCGCGTTTTTCACATACTTGTAGAACAGATCCTGGGTTATTTTCTGGCTTGGATCACATAGTAATGTGGTACCACACTGAAACAGTCGATTAAACCTGGTTTCGATCAATAATTTAGAGAATAATTCATGTTAGGTCTAGGTTAGGTCTTGGATTTGCTCTCATCAGGCTCATTCTTTCGCATATTTCTCATACTTGATGGCTAGATCCTGGGCTTTTTCTGGATTGCATCACGTAGTAATGAAGTACAACACTGAAACAGTCAATTAAACCTGGTTTCCATCAATATCTTAGAGGACAACGCAAGTTAGGTCTGGGATATGTCTGGGATTTGCCCTCATCAGGCTCATACTTTCGCGTTTTTCACATACTTGTTGAACAGATCCTGGGTTTTTTCTGGTTTGGATCACGTAGTAGTGTGGTACCACGCTGAAACAGTCCATTAAACCTGGTTTCGCTCAATATTTTAGAGGATAACGCATGTAAGGTCTAGGTTAGGTCTGGGATTTGCTCTCATCAGGTTCATTCTTTCGTATATTTCTCATACTTGATGGCTAGATCCTGGGTTATTTTCTGGTTGGGATCACATAGTAATGTGGTACCACATTGAAACAGTCGATTAAACCAGGATTCGATCAATATTTTTGAGGATAACGGATGTTAGGTCTAGGTTAGGCCTGGGATTTTCACTCATCAGACTCATTCTTTCGCATTCTTCACATTCTTGTTGAACGGATCCTGGGTTTTTTCTGGTTTGGATCACGTAGTAATGTGGGACCACACTGAAACAGTCAATTAAACCTGGTTTCGATCAATATTTTAGAGAATAATTCATGTTAGGTCTAGGTTAGGTCTGGGATTTGCTCTCATCAGGCACATTCTTTCGCATATTTCTCATACTTCATGGCTAGATCCTAGGCGCGGGGAATCCCACACACCCCTCCCACCTCTCCCCAAGGAGGTGGGTGGGAGTCTTTCGAAGATTTTCCCCACGACAAAAAAAAAAAAAAAAAAAAAAAAAGTTAGGTCTGGGATAGGTCTGGGATTTGACCTCATCAGACTCATACTTTCGCACACTTCACATACTCGTTGAACAGATCCTGGGTTATTTTCTGGTTTGGATCACATAGTAATGTGGTACCACACTGAAACAATCGATTAAACCAGGTTTCGATCAATATTTTAGAGGAGAACGCATGTTAGGTCTAGGTTAGGCCTGGGATTTGCTCTCATCAGGCTCATTCTTTCGCATATTTCTCATACTTCATGGCTAGATCCTGGGCTATTTCTGGATTGGATCACGTAGTAAAGTGGTACCACACTGAAACATTCAATTAAACCTGGTCTGGATAAATATTTTAGAGGATAACGCATCTTAGGTCTGGGTTAGGTCTAAGATTTGCCCTCACCAGGCTCTTACTTTCGCATATTTCTCATACTTCATGGCTAGATCCTGGGCTATTTCTGGATTGGATCACGTAGTAAAGTGGTACCACACTGAAACATTCAATTAAACCTGGTCTGGATAAATATTTTAGAGGATATCGCATCTTAGGTCTGGGTTAGGTCTAAGATTTGCCCTCATCAGGCTCACAGTTTCGCGTTTTTCACATACTTGTTGAACAGATCCTGGGTTTTTTCTGGTTTGGATCACGAAGTAGTGTGGTACCACACTGAAACAGTCCATTAAACCAGGTTTCGATCAATATTTTAGAGGATAAAGCAAGTTAGGTCTGGGATAGGTCTAGGATTTGCCCACATCAGGCTCTTACTTTCGCATATTTCTCATACTTCATGGCTAGATCCTGGGTGATTTTCTGGTTTGGATCACATAGTAATGTGGTACCACACTGAAACAGTCGATTAAACTAGGTTTCGATCAATATTTTAGAGGAGAACGCATGTTAGGTCTAGGTTAGGCCTGGGATTCTCACTCATCAGACTCATTCTTTCGCATTCTTCACATTCTTGTTGAACGGATCCTGGGTTTTTTCTGGTTTGGATCACGTAGTAATGTGGGACCACACTGGAACAGTCAATTAAACCTGGTTTCGATCAATATTTTACAGAATAATTCATGTTAGGTCTAGGTTAGGTCTGGGATTTGCTCTCATCAGGCTCATTCTTTCGCATATTTCTCATACTTCATGACTAGATCCTGGGCTGTTTCTGGATTGTATCACGTAGTAATGTGGTACCACGCTGAAACAGTCAACTAAACCTGGTTTCGATCAATATTTTTGAGGAAAACGCAAGTTAGGTCTGGGTTAGGTCTAGGATTTGCCCTCATCAGGCTCATACTTTCGCATTCTTCACATACTTGTTGAACTGATCCTGGGTTTTTTCTGGTTTGGATCACGAAGTAGTGTGGTACCACACTGAAACAGTCGATTAAACCTGGTTTCGATCAATATTTTAGAGGATAACACAAGTTAAGTCTGGGATAGGTCTGGGATTTTCACTGATCGGACTCATACTTTCGCATTTTTCACATACTTGTTGAACGGATCCTGGGTTTTTTCTGGTTTGGATCACGTAGTAATGTGGCACCACACTGAAACGGTCAATTAAACCTGGTTTCGATCAATATTTTAGAGGATAACGCAACTTAGGTCTGGGATAGGTCTGGGATTTGACCTCATCAGACTCATACTTTCGCACACTTCACATACTCCTTGAACAGATCCTGGGTTATTTTCTGGGTTGGATCACATAGTAATGTGGTACCACACTGAAACAGTCGATTAAACCCGGTTTCGATCAATATTTTAGAGGAAAACGCAAGTCAGGTCTGGGATAGGTCTGGGATTTGACCTCATCAGACTCATACTTTCGCACACTTCACATACTCGTTGAACAGATCCTGGGTTATTTTCTGGTTTGGATCGCATAGTAATGTGGTACCACACTGAAACAGTCGATTAAACCAGGTTTCGCTCAATATTTTAGAGGAGAACGCATGTTAGGTCTAGGTTAGGCCTGGGATTTTCACTCATCAGACTCATACTTTCGCATTCTTCACATTCTTGTTGAACGGAACCTGGGTTTTTTCTGGTTTGGATCACGTAGTAATGTGGGACCACACTGAAACAGTCAATTAAACCTGGTTTCGATCAATATTTTAGAGAATAATTCATGTTAGGTCTAGGTTAGGTCTGGGATTTGCTCTCATCAGGCTCATTCTTTCGCATACTTCTCATACTTCATGGCTAGATCCTGGGCTGTTTCTGGATTGTATCACGTAGTAATGTGGTACTACGCTGAAACAGTCTATTAAACCTGGTTTCGACTAATATTTTAGAGGATAACGCAAGTCAGGTCTGGGATAGGTCTAGGATTTGCCCTCATCAGGCTCTTACTTTCGCATATTTCTCATACTTCATGGCTAGATCCTGGGCTATTTCTGGATTGGATCACGTAGTAAAGTGGTACCACACTGAAACATTCAATGAAACCTGGTCTGGATAAATATTTTAGAGGATAACGCATCTTAGGTCTGGGTTAGGTCTAAGATTTGCCCTCATCAGGCTCACAGTTTCGCGTTTTCCCCGTACTTGTTGAACAGATCCTGGGTTTTTTCTGGTTTGGATCACGAAGTAGTGTGGTACCACAATGAAACAGTCCATTAAACCTGGTTTCGCTCAATATTTTAGAGGATAACGCATGTTAGGTCTAGGTTAGGTCTGGGATTTGCTCTCATCAGGCTCATTCTTTCGCATATTTCTCATACTTGATGGCTAGATCCTGGGCTTTTTCTGGATTGCATCACGTAGTAATGTAGTACCACACTGAAACAGTCAATGAAACCTGGTTTCCAGCAATATTTTAGAGGAAAACGCATGTTAGGTCTAGGTTAGCCCCGGGAATTACACTCATCAGACTCATACTTTCGCATTCTTCACATACTTGTTGAACTGATCCCGGGTTTTTTCTGGTTTGGATCACGTAGTATTGTGGTACCACACTGAAACAATCAATGAAACCTGGTTTCCATCAATATTTGAGAGGACAACGCATGTTAGGTCTAGGTTAGGCCTGGGATTTTCACTCATCAGACTCATACTTTCGCATTCTTCACATACTTGTTGACCGGATCCTGGGTTTTTTCTGGTTTGGATCACGTAGTAATGTGGTACCACACTGAAACAGTCAATGAAACCTGGTTTCCATGAATATTTTAGAGGACAACGCCAGTTAGGTCTAGGTAAGGCCCGAGATTTTCACTGATCGGACTCATACTTTCGCATTTTTCACATACTTGTTGAACGGATCCTGGGTTTTTTCTGGTTTGGATCACGTAGTAATGTGGTACCACACTGAAACGGTCAATTAAACCTGGTTTCGATCAATATTTTAGAGGATAACGCAAGTTAGGTCTGGGATAGGTCTGGGATATGCCCTCATCAGGCTCATACTTTCGCATTCTTCGCATACTTGTTGAACTGATCCTGGGTTTTTTCTGGTTTGGATCACGTAGTAATGTGGTACCACACTGAAACGGTCAATTAAACCTGGTTTCGATCAATATTTTAGAGGTTAACGCAAGTTAGGTCTGGGATAGGTCTGGGATTTGACCTCATCAGACTCATACTTTCGCACACTTCACATACTCGTTGAACAGATCCTGGGTTATTTTCTTGTTTGGATCGCATAGTAATGTGGTACCACACTGAAACAGTCGATTAAACCAGGTTTCGATCAATATTTTAGAGGAGAACGCATGTTAGGTCTAGGTTAGGCCTGGGATTTTCACTCATCAGACTCATACTTTCGCATTCTTCACATTCTTGTTGAACGGATCCTGGGATTTTTCTGGTTTGGATCACGTAGTAATGTGGTACCACACTGAAACAGTCAATGAAACCTGGTTTCCATCAATATTTTAGAGGACAACGCAAGTTAGGTCTAGGTAAGGCCCGAGATTTTCACTGATCGGACTCATACTTTCGCATTTTTCACATACTTGTTGAACGGATCCTGGGTTTTTTCTGGTTTGGATCACGTAGTAATGTGGTACCACACTGAAACGGTCAATTAAACCTGGTTTCGATCAATATTTTAGAGGATAACGCAAGTTAGGTCTGGGATCCCCTCAGGGGCTGCCAGCCTTTCAGCTGCAGTACGGGCTTAACGAACCCGGGGTACCCGAGTCATACACACACCGTAAGCCTCCTGTTGGTCGTCACAACGACCCATTCACAATTCCCTATTGGTTTTGTGAATGGTACGTGACGGCAGGAGGAACGGGGGTCTTGGCTTAACCGCCTGGGCCACGAGTATGGCGACTCTATAAAATCGCCCTCCAATCCTAAGCTATGGTGCGCGGCGATGGGATGCATGGTTGGGGGAGAAGGCCCAATCCCAAGCGACCACCTCCGGGGAACCTGCCGAACCCCCGGAGTATTAGGCTTACCCGGGTAAGGCGGCTCTGCCCGGGTGGACCTTTATTTCCGACCATCTCGTGGGACTATTATGGACACAGAAAACAAAATGGGGATGGGGCGGGTTTTGTCGGTTGGGGAGGACGGAGACGGGGTTGGGGTTAGGGTGGCGGCGCTCGCGCCCCACTCAGCGCCAGGTCCGGCTTCGTGGAGGGTGGAGGAGGACGACGAGACGGCGTCGGTCTCGTCCTTCTCCTCCAGCACGAGCCACATAGGCTCTAAGAGGAAGAGGACGGGGCAGGCCGTCGTCGAGGTGGGCGGGGCGATGAGCCCGTCGGTGAGGCTGAGTTGCCTCAGGGACGAGGTGACCGAGGAGATATCGGAGAGGATCTCCTCGTCCCTGAGGCGGGTGGAGAAAGTCGCCGCTGCCTGCGCCTTTAAGGGGCAGAAAAGCGGTGGCGCGGAGGCCCTGAAGGCCGCGGCGGAGGAAATGAGGGAGGCGGCGCGGGAGCTCAGAGGGCGGAACGCCCGTCTGCAGCTCCTGTTGGAGGAGGAGCGACAGGGGAGGAGGAGGGCAGAGGCGCTGTGGAACAGCGCGGCCCTCCCTCCCATCCTCCCTCCTCCTCCACCGCCGCGTCCCTCGGCGGAGGTAAATAAGCGGGGTGCGGCGGCAGTGGTGCGGGGCACCGCGGGCCCCTCCACCCGCACTCCGCCCGTGAAGAAGTCCCCGTCCTCCTCAGAAGACGATCTTCTGAGGAGGATTGGGGACATGATTGATGGCAAGCTGGCCGCCTTCCGGGAGGAGCTCCTCGCCGGAAGAGCGGTCAGCAGGAAGGCGGTGCCTCCCCGACCTGTTCCGGTACAGTCGGGGAAGGCAAAGAAGGGCGGAGTGAAGGCTCCGCCCAGCGTTGCGGCACCAGGGCCCCGGGTCGCGACCCCCAAGGGGGGTGGTGTACCCGTGGTCGCGGTGGTCGCGTCCTCCACGGCACCCTCCCAAGGGGGGGTGGCGTGGAGTGAGGTGGTGGGGCGGAAGGCGAAGCGGGCGGCGAGGAAGGCCTCGCAACCGCATCCTCTGCCTCCGCCGCCGGCGGCCAAGGTAAAGGCCGCGAAGGTCGGGAAGGCACGACCAGGTCGTCCCCCAAAAACGGCAGCGGTGACGCTGACCGTTGCGCAGGGGGGCGACCTGACCCTCGCGGAGGCGATGCGGCTCGCCAGGGAGAATATCTCCCTGGAAGAGCTGGGCATCGCCTCCGTGAGGGCGAAGAGGGCCGTGACCGGGGGTCTCTTGCTGGAGATCCCCGGTGCAGAAGGCGGCGCGAAGGCGGATCGTCTCGCCCAGAGGCTCCGGGAGCAGCTGGGCGAGCGAGGTGTCCGGGTCGCCCGGCCCACGAAGCGCACGGAGATGCGCGTTTGTGGGCTGGACGACTCGGTCAGCGCACAGGATGTGTCCCGTGCCCTTGCGAGGGCGGGGGACTGTCCTGTGGAGGACCTGCGGATCGGAGAGATCCGCAGGTCGCCCTCCGGCCTCGGGTCGGTGTGGGCCCGGTGCCCCCTCTCCGCCGCCCGTAAGGTGGCGGAATCCGGGAGGGTGTTGGTGGGGTGGGTTTCGGCGCGAGTGGAAATCCTCGCGCCGCGCCCGCTCCAGTGTCACCGCTGCCTCGAATTGGGGCACGTGAGGCAGTGGTGCACCTCGCCGGTGGACCGCAGCGGTCAGTGTTACCGCTGCGGTGCCAAAGAGCACCGTGCGAGCCAGTGCTCGGCGGCCCCCCACTGCCAGCTGTGTGCGGACATGGGGAGGCCAGCCGATCACAGGGTGGGGAGCAAGAAGTGCTCCCCCCCCTCCCGGAAGGAGAGGAAGAGGCGGGCTGCACCGGCTCCGGTGCCGAGGGCGGTGGCATCGTCCTCCATGGAGGTGGACGGTGCTACGGGGACGGACGGCCGGGAGGAGGCTGGCGCGGCCATTAATTAATGCCGCCCCGCCTCCTCCTCCAGGCCAACCTCAACCACTGCCGCGCGGCACAGGACTTGATGTCCCAAGTCCTCGCGGAGTGGGGGGTTGGCCTGGCGGTCGCCGCCGAGCCGTACCGCGTCCCTGATCACCCTCATTGGGTGGGCGACGCGGACGGCTTGGTGGCGACGGTATGGGGAGGGGGCGACGGGTCCCCACCGTTCTCCTTGTTGGAGCGCGGTCGGGGATTCGTCGCCGTGGACTGGGGGGGAGTCGCTGTGGTGGGGTGCTACATTTCGCCCCGTAGCGGTCACGCTGCGTTCGAGCTGTACTTGGCCGAGGTCGCGGCATGCGTGCAGCGCTACGCGACCCGGCCGGTGCTGGTCCTGGGGGATTTTAATGCCAAGTCGGTGGCTTGGGGATCCCCCAGGACCTCCGTTCGCGGCGGGATCCTGGGCGATTGGGCGGCGGGGCTCGACCTCCGGGTATTGAACCGGGGGTCGGAGCACACATGCGTGCGGCGATATGGGGGGTCCATCGTGGATGTTGGATTCGCGACCCCCAACGCCGTGCGCATGGTGTCGGGTTGGCACGTGGTCGCGGGGGCAGAGACACTCTCCGATCACCGGTACATTCGGATGGAGGTCTCTGCCGCCGCGAGTGCATCCCGACACGGCCGCCTGCGTGGCGCCCCACCACGCCGCTGGGCGCTTCGGCGCCTGGACAAGGACGCCCTGATGGCAGCTGCCCTCGCTGCAACTTGGCCGCAGGGAGCGGCCGAGTTGCCGAGCATAGAGGAGGAGGTCGCCCGGCTCGGAGCATTGGTCGCAGGTATTTGCGACGCAGCGATGCCTCGGCTCGGGCGGGCTTCTCCTCGCCGGGCGGTGTACTGGTGGTCGGACGCGATCGCGGAGTTGCGAGTCGCGACTGTCCGCGCCCGACGCCAGTACACCCGCGCGCGCCGTCGTCAACGTACAGGCGACGGCGTGGCGTGAGCGAGAGCAGCTGATGACCTGTATGGAGCATACCGCGTGGCGCGGGTTGCTCTGCAGGTCGCCATCAAACGGGCCAAGACCCAGGCATGGAAGGAGCTCCTCCAGACCCTTGATGACGATCCATGGGGGCGCCCATATAAGGTGGTGCTGAATAAGCTCCGCCCGTGGGCGCCCCCCGTCACCGAGGGTCTTGACCCCCGGCTGCTGGAGGACGTGGTCAATACACTCTTCCCAATTGGGGAGAGGAGACCGCGTCCTCCGGCGGCGGCGGCTGTCCCAGTGGAGTGGACGGCCGAGCTGGGGGTCACGCAGGAGGAGCTGGCAGCGGCCATCAGACGGCTCGGGGTTCGTAACACGGCCCCGGGTCCGGATGGTGTGCCCGGCCGGGTTTGGGTCTTGACCCAGGGCGTCCTTGGGGCCGACCTCAGGCGGTTGTTCGACCGCTGCCTGAGGGACGGGCGATTCCCCCCCAGTTGGAAGGTGGCGAGGATGGTCCTCCTCCGGAAGGAGGGTCGGCCCGCGGAGTCTCCCTCCGCATACCGGCCCATTTGTCTCCTCGACGAGGTGGGCAAGCTCTTCGAGCGTGTGATTGCTGCCCGCCTCGTCGAGCACCTGTCGCGGGGTGATCCCGGTCTGGCCGACTGCCAGTTCGGTTTCCGGGGGGGCCGATCGACTATCGACGCGATAGGTCGTGTGAGGGCCCTCTCGGAGGCGGCCGTCTCCCGGGGAGGGGTGGCATTGGCAATATCCTTGGATATTGTCAATGCCTTTAACACCCTCCCCTGGGAAGAGATAAGGAGGGGACTCGAATATCATCGAGTCCCCCCTTGTCTCAGGGCGGTCATCGGGGATTATCTCCGCGGCAGGTGGATCGAGTATCCGGGCCGGGATGGTGATATGCGGAGGGAGGTGTACTGCGGTGTTCCGCAGGGGTCGGTCCTCGGGCCACTCCTGTGGAACATCGCGTACGACTCGGTGTTGCGGGCCGGCCTCCCCGACGGCGTCAGCACGGTGTGTTATGCGGATGACACACTGGTGCTGGCCGTCGGGGCGCACTGGGGGAGCGCCATGCGTCGCGCGGAGGAGGGGTCGCAACGCGTCGTCGACCGGATCAGGGGGATGGGGATGACGGTGGCGGTCCATAAGACCGAGGTGATTGCGTTTCATTCACCTCGGCAGGATCCGCCACCCCCTCTGATTCGGGTGGGTGGGGCTGACATCGAGGTGAAGCCCCAGATCAGGTATCTAGGGCTGATCCTCGATAGCCACTGGCGTTTCGAGAAGCATTTCCGCTGCCTGGTCCCCCGTTTGGAAAGGATGGTTGCGGCTCTGGGCCGGATCCTGCCCAACCTGGGGGGCCCGGCGGGCCGAGTTCGTCGCCTCTATGTGGCAATGGTCCAGTCGGTGGCCCTATACGGGGCCCCCGTCTGGGCGGACGACCTGGCTGCCTCCCGGCGCAGCATGACTATGCTGCGTCGGGTGCAGAGGCGCATGGCGCTCAGGGTCGTCCGCGGGTATCGGACCGTGTCACATGAGGCGGCGACGGTTCTAGCGGGGATGCCGCCCATGGACCTGCTCGCGCGGTCGCACGCGGTGATGTACCGGCACCGCGTCGACCGTCGCGCGGGGGTGGGGGCGGTCCCGGGCGGGCAGGAACCTGCTTGGGGCGATTTGAAGCGCCAGGCCCGGCAGTCCGTGTTGCTCGCGTGGCAGGAGCGGCTGGCTCTGCCAACCGCGGGGCACCGGACTGTCGGGGCGGTTCGGCCACTCCTGAAGGAGTGGCTGGACAGAGGCCATGGCAGCCTCACCTACCGGATGGCACAGGTATTTTCCGGGCATGGCAGCTTCGGAAGATACCTGTGCCGGATAGGGAAGGAGCCGACGGCGCGTTGCTGCCACTGCGACGCTGAGCAGGACACGGCGGATCATACCCTGGAGGTATGCCCCGCGTGGGAGGGGGAGCGCCGTGTCCTGGTCGGCGTCGTCGGGCGGGATGTCTCGCTGCCGGGCGTGGTGCGCGCCATGCTCGGCAGCGAGGAGAAGTGGAGGGCCGTGGCCTCCTTCTGCGAGAACGTAATGTTGCAGAAGGAGGCCGCGGGGAGGGAGCGCGAGCTTCAGCGGCGCGCAGAAGCTCGCGCTCGTGCGGTGGCCCGAGGTCGTCGCCCGGTCGCAAGGCGTCGCGGGCGGCCGCCTCGGCGTGGCGGATGACCTAGGCTGGGAGGGGGGTCCTGAGGGGACCCTCCTCCCGCCAGGCGGCGCCGGGTCGGACCGGTTGGGGGTAGGAGTGCCTCCCCCTACCGGTCCGACGCAAGGGGAGGCACCCTCGGCGGTCTGGTGCGGCCATGAACGCCCGGCCGCCAAGGGGTGGAAACGGGGTCGCGGGCGGTTGCGAGTTGGGGCTTGCAGCCGCCACTAAACGCGGCCCCGGGACGGATAGCGGCGGGATGGAGTGGCCCCGTCCCGCCGCTATGAGGCAGTGTGTCTACTGGGGGGACCGATTGTCCCCCCGGGGGATGGGCGCAAAAGCGCGGGCACGGGGAGGATACCGGAAGAATGCTTCGAGCGATTCCCGGTATCCTCCCAAAGCGTGCCGAAGGGTCACCGTGGGGTTTTTAGTGGGTAGGTCCCGCGCCTGTCGTACGGGCGCGGGGAATCCCACACACACCTCCCACCTCTCCCCAAGGAGGTGGGAGGGAGTCTTTCGAAGATTTTCCCCACGACAAAAAAAAAAAAAAAAAAAAAAAAAGTTAGGTCTGGGATAGGTCTGGGATTTGACCTCATCAGACTCATACTTTCGCACACTTCACATACTCGTTGAACAGATCCTGGGTTATTTTCTGGTTTGGATCACATAGTAATGTGGTACCACACTGAAACAGTCGATTAAACCTGGTTTCGATCAATATTTTAGAGGATAACGCAAGTTAGGTCTGGGATAGGTCTGGGATTTGACCTCATCAGACTCATACTTTCGCACACTTCACATACTCGTTGAACAGATCCTGGGTTATTTTCTGGTTTGGATCGCATAGTAATGTGGTACCCCACTGAAACAGTCGATTAAACCAGGTTTCGATCAATATCTTAGAGGAGAACGTATGTTAGGTCTAGGTTAGGCCTGGGATTTTCACTCATCAGACTCATACTTTCGCATTCTTCACATACTTGTTGAACGGATCCTGGGTTTTTTCTGGTTTGGATCACGTAGTAATGTGGTACCACACTGAAACGGTCAATTAAACCTGGTTTCGATCAATATTTTAGAGGATAACGCAAGTTAGGTCTGGGATAGGTCTGGGATTTGACCTCATCAGACTCATACTTTCGCACACTTCACATACTCGTTGAACAGATCCTGGGTTATTTTCTGGTTTGGATCACATAGTAATGTGGTACCACACTGAAACAGTCGATTAAACCCGGTTTCGATCAATATTTTAGAGGAAAACGCAAGTCAGGTCTGGGATAGATCTGGGATTTGACCTCATCAGACTCATACTTTCGCACACTTCACATACTCCTTGAACAGATCCTGGGTTATTTTCTGGTTTGGATCACATAGTAATGTGGTACCACACTGAAACAGTCGATTAAACCAGGTTTCGATCAATATCTTAGAGGAGAACGCATGTTAGGTCTAGGTTAGGCCTGGGATTTTCACTCATCAGACTCATACTTTCGCATTCTTCACATTCTTGTTGAACGGATCCTGGGTTTTTTCTGGTTTGGATCACGTAGTAATGTGGTACCACACTGAAACATTCAATGAAACCTGGTTTCGATCAATATTTTAGAGAATAATTCATGTTAGGTCTAGGTTAGGTCTGGGATTTGCCCTCATCAGGCTCATTCTTTCGCATATTTCTCAAACTTGATGGCTAGATCCTGGGCTTTTTCTGGATTGCATCACGCAGTAATGAAGTACAACACGGAAACAGTCAATTAAACCTTGTTTCCATCAATATCTTAGAGGACAACGCAAGTTAGGTCTGGGATAGGTCTTGGATTTGCCCTCATCAGGCTCATACTTTCGCGTTTTTCACATACTTGTTGAACAGATCCTGGGTTTTTTCTGGTTTGGATCACGTAGTAGTGTGGTACCACACTGAAACAGTCCATTGCACCTGGTTTGGATCAATATATTAGAGGATAACGCATGTTAGGTCTAGGTTAGGTCTGGGATTTTCACTCATCAGAGTCATACTTTCGCATTCTTCACATACTTGTTGAACGGATCCTGGGTTTTTTCTGGTTTGGATCACGTAGTAATGTGGTACCACACTGAAACAGTCGATTAAACCTGGTTTCGATCAATATTTTAGAGGATAACGCAAGTTAAGTCTGGGATTGGTCTGGGATTTGACCTCATCAGACTCATACTTTCGCACACTTCACATACTTGTTGAACGGATCCTGGGTTTTTTCTGGTTTGGATCACGTAGTAATGTGGGACCACACTGAAACAGTCAATTAAACCTGGTTTCGATCAATATTTTAGAGAATAATTCATGTTAGGTCTAGGTCATGTCTGGGATTTGCTCTCATCAGGCTCATTCTTTCGCATATTTCTCATACTTGATGGCTAGATCCTGGGCTTTTTCTGGATTGCATCACGTAGTAATGAAGTACAACACTGAAACAGTCAATTAAACCTGGTTTCCATCAATATCTTAGAGGACAACGGAAGTTAGGTCTGGGATACGTCTGGGATTTGCCCTCATCAGGGTCATACTGTCGCAGTTTTAACATACTTGTTGAACGGATCCAGGGTTTTTTCTGGTTTGGTTCACGTAGTAATGTGGTACCACACTGAAACATTCAATTAAACCTGGTCTTGATAAATATTTCAGAGGATAACGCATGTTAGGTTTGGGTTAGGTCTAGGATTTGCCCTCATCAGGCTCATACTTTCGCATATTTCTCATACTTCATGGCTAGATCCTGGTCTGTTTCTGGATTGCATCACGTAGTAATGAAGTACAACACTGAAACAGTCAATTAAACCTGGTTTCCATCAATATCTTAGAGGACAACGGAAGTTAGGTCTGGGATACGTCTGGGATTTGCCCTCATCAGGGTCATACTGTCGCAGTTTTAACATACTTGTTGAACGGATCCAGGGTTTTTTCTGGTTTGGTTCACGTAGTAATGTGGTACCACACTGAAACATTCAATTAAACCTGGTCTTGATAAATATTTTAGAGGATAACGCATGTTAGGTTTGGGTTAGGTCTAGGATTTGATCTCATCAGGCTCATACTTTCGCATATTTCTCATACTTCATGGCTAGATCCTGGTCTGTTTCTGGATTGTATCATGTAGTAATGTGGTACCACTCTGAAACAGTCGATTAGACCTGGTTTCGATCAATATTTTAGAGGATAACGCAAGTTAAGTCTGGGATAGGTCTGGGATTTGACCTCATCAGACTCATACTTTCGCATTCTTCATATACTTGTTGAACGGATCCTGGGTTTTTTCTGGTTTGGATCACGTAGTAATGTGGGACCACACTGAAACAGTCGACTAAACCTGGTTTCGATCAATATTTTAGAGGATAACGCATGTTAGGTCTAGGTTAGGTCTAGGATTTGCCCTCATCAGGCTCATACTTTCGCATATTTCTCATACTTCATGGCTAGATCCTGGGCTGTTTCTGGATTGGATCACGTAGTAATGTGGTACCACACTGAAACAGTCAACTAAACCTGGTTTCGATCAATATTTTAGAGGATAACGCAAGTTAGGTCTTTGATAGGTCTAGGATTTGCCCACATCAGGCTCTTACTTTCGCATATTTCTCATACTTCATGGCTAGATCCTGGGCTATTCCTGGATTGGATCACGTAGTAAAGTGGTACCACACTGAAACAGTCGATTAAACCAGGTTTCGATCAATATTTTAGAAGATAACGCATGTTAAGTCTAGGTTAGGTCTGGGATTTTCACTCATCAGACTCATACTTTCGCAGTCTTCACATACCTGTTGAACGGATCCTGGGTTTTTTCTGGTTTGGATCACGTAGTAATGTGGTGCCACACTGAAACAGTCGATTAAACCTGTTTTCGATCAATATTTTAGAGGATAACGCAAGTTAAGTCTGGGATTGGTCTGGGATTTGACCTCATCAGACTCATACTTTCGCACACTTCACATACTCCTTGAACAGATCCTGGGTTATTTTCTGGTTTGGATCACATAGTAATGTGGTACCACACTGAAACAGTCGATTAAACCAGGTTTCGATCAATATTTTAGAAGATAACGCATGTTAAGTCTAGGTTAGGTCTGGGATTTTCACTCATCAGACTCATACTTTCGCATTCTTCACATACTTGTTGAACGGATCCTGGGTTTTTTCTGGTTTGGATCACGTAGTAATGTGGTACCACGCTGAAACAGTCAATTAAACCTGGTTTCGATCAATATTTTAGAGGATAACGCAAGTTAGGTCTGGGATAGGTCTAGGATTTGCCCACATCAGGCTCTTACTTTCGCATATTTCTCATACTTCATGGCTAGATCCTGGGCTATTCCTGGATTGGATCACGTAGTAAAGTGGTACCACACTGAAACATTCAATGAAACCTGGTCTGGATAAATATTTTAGAGGATAACGCAGCTTAGGTCTGGGTTAGGTCTAAGATTTGCCCTCATCAGGCTCACAGTTTAGCGATTTTCACATACTTCTTGAACAGATCCTGGGCTTTCTCTGGTTTGGATCACGAAGTAGTGTGGTACCACACTGAAACAGTCCATTAAACCTGGTTTCGCTCAATATTTTAGAGGATAGCGCATGTTAGGTCTAGGTTAGGTCTGGGATTTGCTCTCATCAGGCTCATTCTTTCGCATATTTCGCATACTTGATGGCTAGATCCTGGGATATTTCTGGATTGCATCACGTAGTAATGTAGTACCACACTGAAACAGTCACTGAAACCTGGTTTCCATCAATATTTTAGAGGACAACGCATGTTAGGTCTAGGTAAGGCCTGAGATTTTCACTGATCAGACTCATACTTTCGCATTCTTCACATACTTGTTGAACGGATCCTGGGTTTTTTCTGGTTTTGATCACGTAGTAATGTGGTACCACACTGAAACAGTCAATTAAACCTGATTTCGATCAATATTTTAGAGGATAACGCAAGTTAGGTCTGGGATAGGTCTAGGATTTGCCCTCATCAGGCTCTTACTTTCGCATATTTCTCATACTTCATGGCTAGATCCTGGGCTATTTCTGGATTGGATCACGTAGTAAAGTGGTACCACACTGAAACATTCAATGAAACCTGGTCTGGATAAATATTTTAGAGGATAACGCATGTTAGGTCTAGGTTAGGCCTGGGATTTGACCTCATCAGACTCATACTTTCGCATTCTTCACATACTTTTTTTTTTTTTTTTTTTTTTTTTTTTTTTTTTGTCGTGGGGAAAATCTTCGAAAGACTCCCTCCCACCTCCTTGGGGAGAGGTGGGAGGGGTGTGTGGGATTCCCCGCGCCCGTACAACGACAGGCGCGGGACCTACCCACTAAAAACCCCACGGTGACCCTTCGGCACGCTTTGGGAGGATACCGGGAATCGCTCGAAGCATTCTTCCGGTATCCTCCCCGTGCCCGCGCTTTCGCGCCCATCCCCCGGGGGGACAATCGGTCCCCCCAGTAGACACACAGCCTCATAGCGGCGGGACGGGGCCACTCCATCCCGCCGCTATCCGTCCCGGGGCCGCGTTTAGTGGCGGCTGCGAGCCCCAACTCGCAACCGCCCGCGACCCCGTTTCCACCCCTCGGCGGCCGGGCGTTCATCGCCGCACCAGACCGCCGAGGGTGCCTCCCCTTGCGTTGGACCGGTAGGGGGAGGCACTCCTACCCCCAACCGGTCCGACCCGGCGCCGCCTGGCGGGAGGAGGGTCCCCTCAGGACCCCCCTCCCAGCCTAGGTCATCCGCCACGCCGAGGCGGCCGCCCGCGACGCCTCGCGACCGGGCGACGACCTCGGGCCACCGCACGAGCGCGAGCTTCAGCGCGCCGCTGAAGCTCGCGCTCCCTCCCCGCGGCCTCCTTCTGCAACATTACGTTCTCGCAGAAGGAGGCCACGGCCCTCCACTTCTCCTCGCTGCCGAGCATGGCGCGCACCACGCCCGGCAGCGAGACATCCCGCCCGACAACGCCGACCAGGACACGGCGCTCCCCCTCCCACGCGGGGCATACCTCCAGGGTATGATCCGCCGTGTCCTGCTCAGCGTCGCAGTGGCAGCAACGCGCCGTCGGCTCCTTCCCTATCCGGCACAGGTATCTTCCGAAGCTGCCATGCCCGGAAAATACCTGTGCCAGCCGGTAGGTGAGGCTGCCATGGCCTCTGTCCAGCCACTCCTTCAGGAGCGGCCGAACAGCCCCGACAGTCCGGTGCCCCGCGGTTGGCAGAGCCAGCCGCTCCTGCCACGCGAGCAACACGGACTGCCGGGCCTGGCGCTTCAAATCGCCCCAAGCAGGTTCCTGCCCGCCCGGGACCGCCCCCACCCCCGCGCGACGGTCGACGCGGTGCCGGTACATCACCGCGTGCGACCGCGCGAGCAGGTCCATGGGCGGCATCCCCGCTAGAACCGTCGCCGCCTCATGTGACATGGTCCGATACCCGCGGACGACCCTGAGCGCCATGCGCCTCTGCACCCGACGCAGCATAGTCATGCTGCGCCGGGAGGCAGCCAGGTCGTCCGCCCAGACGGGGGCCCCGTATAGGGCCACCGACTGGACCATTGCCACATAGAGGCGACGAACTCGGCCCGCCGGGCCCCCCAGGTTGGGCAGGATCCGGCCCAGAGCCGCAACCATCCTTTCCAACCGGGGGACCAGGCAGCGGAAATGCTTCTCGAAACGCCAGTGGCTATCGAGGATCAGCCCCAGATACCTGATCTGGGGCTTCACCTCGATGTCAGCCCCACCCACCCGAATCAGAGGGGGTGGCGGATCCTGCCGAGGTGAATGAAACGCAATCACCTCGGTCTTATGGACCGCCACCGTCATCCCCATCCCCCTGATCCGGTCGACGACGCGTTGCGACCCCTCCTCCGCGCGACGCATGGCCCTCCCCCAGTGCGCCCCGACGGCCAGCACCAGTGTGTCATCCGCATAACACACCGTGCTGACGCCGTCGGGGAGGCCGGCCCGCAACACCGAGTCGTACGCGATGTTCCACAGGAGTGGCCCGAGGACCGACCCCTGCGGAACACCGCAGTACACCTCCCTCCGCATATCACCATCCCGGCCCGGATACTCGATCCACCTGCCGCGGAGATAATCCCCGACGACCGCCCTGAGACAAGGGGGGACTCGATGATATTCGAGCCCCCTCCTTATCTCTTCCCAGGGGAGGGTGTTAAAGGCATTGGCAATATCCAAGGATATTGCCAATGCCACCCCTCCCCGGGAGACGGCCGCCTCCGAGAGGGCCCTCACACGACCTATCGCGTCGATAGTCGATCGGCCCCCCCGGAAACCGAACTGGCAGTCGGCCAGACCGGGATCACCCCGCGACAGGTGCTCGACGAGGCGGGCAGCAATCACACGCTCGAAGAGCTTGCCCACCTCGTCGAGGAGACAAATGGGCCGGTATGCGGAGGGAGACTCCGCGGGCCGACCCTCCTTCCGGAGGAGGACCATCCTCGCCACCTTCCAACTGGGGGGGAATCGCCCGTCCCTCAGGCAGCGGTCGAACAACCGCCTGAGGTCGGCCCCAAGGACGCCCTGGGTCAAGACCCAAACCCGGCCGGGCACACCATCCGGACCCGGGGCCGTGTTACGAACCCCGAGCCGTCTGATGGCCGCTGCCAGCTCCTCCTGCGTGACCCCCAGCTCGGCCGTCCACTCCACTGGGACAGCCGCCGCCGCCGGAGGACGCGGTCCCCTCTCCCCAATTGGGAAGAGTGTATTGACCACGTCCTCCAGCAGCCGGGGGTCAAGACCCTCGGTGACGGGGGGCGCCCACGGGCGGAGCTTATTCAGCACCACCTTATATGGGCGCCCCCATGGATCGTCATCAAGGGTCTGGAGGAGCTCCTTCCATGCCTGGGTCTTGGCCCGTTTGATGGCGACCTGCAGAGCAACCCGCGCCACGCGGTATGCTCCATACAGGTCATCAGCTGCCCTCGCTCGCGCCACGCCGTCGCCTGTACGTTGACGACGGCGCGCGCGGGTGTACTGGCGTCGGGCGCGGACAGTCGCGACTCGCAACTCCGCGATCGCGTCCGACCACCAGTACACCGCCCGGCGAGGAGAAGCCCGCCCGACCCGAGGCATCGCCGCGTCGCAAATACCCGCGACCAATGCTCCGAGCCGGGCGACCTCCTCCTCTATGCTCGGCAACTCGGCTGCTCCCTGCGGCCAAGTTGCAGCGAGGGCAGCTGCCATCAGGGCGTCCTTGTCCAGGCGCCGAAGCGCCCAGCGGCGTGGTGGGGTGCCACGCAGGCGGCCGTGTCGGGATGCACTCGCGGCGGCAGAGACCTCCATCCGGATGTACCGGTGATCGGAGAGTGTCTCTGCCCCCGCGACCACGTGCCAACCCGACACCATGCGCACGGCGTTGGGGGTCGCGAATCCAACATCCACGATGGACCCCCCATATCGCCGCACGCATGTGTGCTCCGACCCCCGGTTCAATACCCGGAGGTCGAGCCCCGCCGCCCAATCGCCCAGGATCCCGCCGCGAACGGAGGTCCTGGGGGATCCCCAAGCCACCGACTTGGCATTAAAATCCCCCAGGACCAGCACCGGCCGGGCCGCGTAGCGCTGCACGCATGCCGCGACCTCGGCCAAGTACAGCTCGAACGCAGCGTGACCGCTACGGGGCGAAATGTAGCACCCCACCACAGCGACTCCCCCCCAGTCCACGGCGACGAATCCCCGACCGCGCTCCAACAAGGAGAACGGTGGGGACCCGTCGCCCCCTCCCCATACCGTCGCCACCAAGCCATCCGCGTCGCCCACCCAATGAGGGTGATCAGGGACGCGGTACGGCTCGGCGGCGACCGCCAGGCCAACCCCCCACTCCGCGAGGACTTGGGACATCAAGTCCTGTGCCGCGCGGCAGTGGTTGAGGTTGGCCTGGAGGAGGAGGCGGGGCGGCATTAATTAATGGCCGCGCCAGCCTCCTCCCGGCCGTCCGTCCCCGTAGCACCGTCCACCTCCATGGAGGACGATGCCACCGCCCTCGGCACCGGAGCCGGTGCAGCCCGCCTCTTCCTCTCCTTCCGGGAGGGGGGGGAGCACTTCTTGCTCCCCACCCTGTGATCGGCTGGCCTCCCCATGTCCGCACACAGCGGGCAGTGGGGGGCCGCCGAGCACTGGCTCGCACGGTGCTCTTTGGCACCGCAGCGGTAACACTGACCGCTGCGGTCCACCGGCGAGGTGCACCACTGCCTCACGTGCCCCAATTCGAGGCAGCGGTGACACTGGAGCGGGCGCGGCGCGAGGATTTCCACTCGCGCCGAAACCCACCCCACCAACACCCTCCCGGATTCCGCCACCTTACGGGCGGCGGAGAGGGGGCACCGGGCCCACACCGACCCGAGGCCGGAGGGCGACCTGCGGATCTCTCCGATCCGCAGGTCCTCCACAGGACAGTCCCCCGCCCTCGCAAGGGCACGGGACACATCCTGTGCGCTGACCGAGTCGTCCAGCCCACAAACGCGCATCTCCGTGCGCTTCGTGGGCCGGGCGACCCGGACACCTCGCTCGCCCAGCTGCTCCCGGAGCCTCTGGGCGAGAAGATCCGCCTTCGCGCCGCCTTCTGCACCGGGGATCTCCAGCAAGAGACCCCCGGTCACGGCCCTCTTCGCCCTCACGGAGGCGATGCCTAGCTCTTCCAGGGAGATATTCTCCCTGGCGAGCCGCATCGCCTCCGCGAGGGTCAGGTCGCCCCCCTGCGCAACGGTCAGCGTCACCGCTGCCGTTTTTGGGGGACGACCTGGTCGTGCCTTCCCGACCTTCGCGGCCTTTACCTTGGCCGCCGGCGGCGGAGGCGGAGGCTGCGGTTGCGAGGCCTTCCTCGCCGCCCGCTTCGCCTTCCGCCCCACCACCTCACTCCACGCCACCCCCCCTTGGGAGGGTGCCGTGGACGACGCGACCACCGCGACCACGGGTACACCACCCCCCTTGGGGGTCGCGACCCGGGGCCCTGGTGCCGCAACGCTGGGCGGAGCCTTCACTCCGCCCTTCTTTGCCTTCCCCGACTGTACCGGAACAGGTCGGGGAGGCACCGCCTTCCTGCTGACCGCTCTTCCGGCGAGGAGCTCCTCCCGGAAGGCGGCCAGCTTGCCATCAATCATGTCCCCAATCCTCCTCAGAAGATCGTCTTCTGAGGAGGACGGGGACTTCTTCACGGGCGGAGTGCGGGTGGAGGGGCCCGCGGTGCCCCGCACCACTGCCGCCGCACTCCGCTTATTTACCTCCGCCGAGGGACGCGGCGGTGGAGGAGGAGGGAGGATGGGAGGGAGAGCCGCGCTGTTCCACAGCGCCTCTGCCCTCCTCCTCCCCTGTCGCTCCTCCTCCAACAGGAGCTGCAGACGGGCGTTCCGCCCTCTGAGCTCCCGCGCCGCCTCCCTCATTTCCGCCGCCGCGGCCTTCAGGGCCTCCGCGCCACCGCTTTTCTGCCCCTTAAAGGCGCAGGCAGCGGCGACTTTCTCCACCCGCCTCAGGGACGAGGAGATCCTCTCCGATATCTCCTCGGTCACCTCGTCCCTGAGGCAACTCAGCCTCACCGACGGGCTCATCGCCCCGCCCACCTCGACGACGGCCTGCCCCGTCCTCTTCCTCTTAGAGCCTATGTGGCTCGTGCTGGAGGAGAAGGACGAGACCGACGCCGTCTCGTCGTCCTCCTCCACCCTCCACGAAGCCGGACCTGGCGCTGAGTGGGGCGCGAGCGCCGCCACCCTAACCCCAACCCCGTCTCCGTCCTCCCCAACCGACAAAACCCGCCCCATCCCCATTTTATTTTCTGAGTCCATAAGAATCCCACGAGATGGTCGGAAATAAAGGTCCACCCGGGCAGAGCCGCCTTACCCGGGTAAGCCTAATACTCCGGGGGTTCGGCAGGTTCCCCGGAGGTGGTCGCTTGGGATTGGGCCTTCTCCCCCAACCATGCATCCCATCGCCGCGCACCATAGCTTAGGATTGGAGGGCGATTTTATAGAGTCGCCATACTCGTGGCCCAGGCGGTTAAGCCAAGACCCCCGTTCCTCCTGCCGTCACGTACCATTCACAAAACCAATAGGGAATTGTGAATGGGTCGTTGTGACGACCAACAGGAGGCTTACGGTGTGTGTATGACTCGGGTACCCCGGGTTCGTTAAGCCCGTACTGCAGCTGAAAGGCTGGCAGCCCCTGAGGGTCCAGCCCCTGAGGGTATTCTTCACATACTTGTTGAACGGATTCTGGGTTTTTTCTGGTTTGGATCACGTAGTAGTGTGGTACCACACTGAAACAGTCCATTAAACCTGGTTTCGCTCAATATTTTAGAGCATAACGCATGTTACGTCTAGGTTAGGTCTGGGATTTGCTCTCATCAGGCTCATTCTTTCGCATATTTCTCATACTTGATGGCTAGATCCTGGGCTGTTTCTGGATTGCATCACGTAGTAATGTGGTACCACGCTGAAGCAGTCAATTAAACCTGATTTCGATCAATATTTTAGAGGATAACGCAAGTTAGGTCTGGGATAGGTCTAGGATTTGCCTTCATCAGGCTCTTACTTTCGCATATTTCTCATACTTGATGGCTAGATCCTGGGCTGTTTCTGGATTGCATCACGTAGTAATGTGGTACCACGCTGAAACAGTCAATTAAACCTGATTTCGATCAATATTTTAGAGGATAACGCATGTTAGGTCAAGGTTAGGTCTAAGATTTGCCCTCATCAGGCTCACAGTTTCGCGTTTTTCACATACTTGTTGAACAGATCCTGGGTTTTTTCTGGTTTGGATCACGTAGTAATGTGGTACCACACTGAAACAGTCCATTAAACCTGGTTTCGCTCAATATTTTAGGGGATAACGCATGTCAGGTCTAGGTTAGGTCTGGGATTTGCTGTCATCAGGCTCATTCTTTCGCGCATTTCTCATACTTGATGGCTAGATCCTGGGCTTTTTCTAGATTGCATCACGTAGTAATGTAGTACCACACTGTAACAGTCAATGAAACCAGGTTTCCATCAATATTTTAGAAGACAACGCAAGTTAGGTCTAGGTAAGGCCTGAGATTTTCACTGATCAGACTCATACTTTCGCATTCTTCACATACTTGTTGAACGGATCCTCGGTTTTTTCTGGTTTGGATCACGTAGTAATGTGGTTCCACACTGAAACATTCAATTAAACCTGGTTTCCATCAATATCTTAGAGGACAACGCATGTTAGGTCTGGGATAGGTCTGGGATTTGCCCTCATCAGGCTCATACTTTCGTATATTTCTCATACTTCATGGCTAGATCCTGGGCTATTTCTGGATTGGATCACGTAGTAAAGTGGTACCACACTGAAACATTCAATGAAACCTGGTCTGGATAAATATTTTAGAGGATAACGCATCTTAGGTCTGGGTTAGGTCTAGGATTTGCCCTCATCAGGCTCATACTTTCGCATATTGCTCATACTTCATGGCTAGATCCTGGGCTGTTTCTGGATTGCATCACGTAGTAATGGGGTACCACGCTGAAACAGTCAATTAAACCTGATTTCGATCAATATTTTAGAGGATAACGCAAGTTAGGTCTGGGATAGGTCTAGGATTTGCCCTCATCAGGCTCTTACTTTCGCATATTTCTCATACTTCATGGCTAGATCCTGGGCTATTTCTGGATTGGATCACGTAGTAAAGTGGTACCACACTGAAACATTCAATGAAACCTGGTCTGGATAAATATTTTAGAGGATAACGCATGTTAGGTCTAGGTTAGGCCTGGGATTTGACCTCATCAGACTCATACTTTCGCATTCTTCGCATACTTGTTGAACGGATCCTGGGTTTTTTCTGGTTTTGATCACGTAGTAATGAGGTACCACAATGAAACATTCAATTAAACCTGGTCTTGATAAAAATTTTACAGAATAACGCATGTTAGGTCTGGGTTAGGTCTAGGATTTGCCCTCATCAGGATCATACTTCCGCATATTTCTCATACTTCATGGCTAGATCCTGGGCTATTTCTGGATTGGATCACGTAGTAATGTGGTACCACACTGAAACAGTCAATTAAACCTGGTTTCGATCAATATTTTAGAGAATAAATCATGTTAGGTCTAGGTTAGGTCTGGGATTTGCTCTCATAAGGCTCATTCTTTCGCATATTTCTCATACTTGATGGCTAGATCCTGGGCTGTTTCTGGATTGCATCACGTAGTAATGTGGTACCACGCTGAAACAGTCAATTAAACCTGATTTCGATCAATATTTTAGAGGATAACGCAAGTTAGGTCTGGGATAGGTCTAGGATTTGCCCTCATCAGGCTCTTACTTTCGCATATTTCTCATACTTGATGGCTAGATCCTGGGCTGTTTCTGGATTGCATCACGTAGTAATGTGTACCACGCTGAAACAGTCAATTAAACCTGATTTCGATCAATATTTTAGAGGATAACGCATGTTAGGTCAAGGTTAGGTCTAAGATTTGCCCTCATCAGGCTCACAGTTTCGCGTTTTTCACATACTTGTTGAACAGATCCTGGGTTTTTTCTGGTTTGGATCACGTAGTAATGTGGTACCACACTGAAACAGTCCATTAAACCTGGTTTCGCTCAATATTTTAGGGGATAACGCATGTCAGGTCTAGGTTAGGTCTGGGATTTGCTGTCATCAGGCTCATTCTTTCGCGCATTTCTCATACTTGATGGCTAGATCCTGGGCTTTTTCTAGATTGCATCACGTAGTAATGTAGTACCACACTGTAACAGTCAATGAAACCAGGTTTCCATCAATATTTTAGAAGACAACGCAAGTTAGGTCTAGGTAAGGCCTGAGATTTTCACTGATCAGACTCATACTTTCGCATTCTTCACATACTTGTTGAACGGATCCTCGGTTTTTTCTGGTTTGGACCACGTAGTAATGTGGTTCCACACTGAAACATTCAATTAAACCTGGTTTCCATCAATATCTTAGAGGACAACGCATGTTAGGTCTGGGATAGGTCTGGGATTTGCCCTCATCAGGCTCATACTTTCGTATATTTCTCATACTTCATGGCTAGATCCTGGGCTATTTCTGGATTGGATCACGTAGTAAAGTGGTACCACACTGAAACATTCAATGAAACCTGGTCTGGATAAATATTTTAGAGGATAACGCATCTTAGGTGTGGGTTAGGTCTAAGATTTGCCCTCATCAGGCTCACAGATTAGCGTTTTTCACATACTTGTTGAACAGATCCTGGGTTTTTTCTGGTTTGGATCACGAAGTAGTGTGGTACCACACTGAAACAGTCCATTAAACCTGGTTTCGCTCAATATTTTAGAGGATAATGCATGTTAGGTCTAGGTTAGGTCGGGATTTGCTCTCATCAGGCTCATTCTTTCGCATATTTCTCATACTTGATGGCTACATCCTGGGCTTTTTCTGGTTTGGATCACGTAGTAATGTGGTTCCACACTGAAACATTCAATTAAACCTGGTTTCCATCAATATCTTAGAGGACAACGCATGTTAGGTCCGGGATAGGTCTGGGATTTGCCCTCATCAGGCTCATACTTTCGTATATTTCTCATACTTCATGGCTAGATCCTGGGCTATTTCTGGATTGGATCACGTAGTAAAGTGGTACCACAATGAAACATTCAATTAAACCTGGTCTTGATAAAAATTTTACAGAATAACGCATGTTAGGTCTGGGTTAGGTCTAGGATTTGCACTCATCAGGCTCATACTTTCGCATATTTCTCATACTTCATGGCTAGATCCTGGGCTATTTCTGGATTGGATCACGTAGTAATGTGGTACCACACTGAAACAGTCAATTAAACCAGGTTTCGATCAATATTTTAGAGAATAATTCATGTTAGGTCTAGGTTAGGTCTGGGATTTGCTCTCATCAGGCTCATTCTTTCGCATATTTTTCATACATGTAGAACAGATCCTAGGTTTTTTCTGTTTTGGATCACGTAGTAATGAAGTACAACACTGAAACAGTCAATTAAACCTGGTTTCCATTAATATTTTACAGAATAACGCATGTTAGGTCTGGGTTAGGTCTAGGATTTGCCCTCATCAGGCTCATACTTTCGCATATTTCTCATACTTCATGGCTAGATCCTGGGCTATTTCTGGATTGGATCACGTAGTAATGTGGTACCACACTGAAACAGTCAATTAAACCAGGTTTCGATCAATATTTTAGAGAATAATTCATGTTAGGTCTAGGTTAGGTCTGGGATTTGCTCTCATCAGGCTCATTCTTTCGCATATTTCTCATACATGTAGAACAGATCCTGGGTTTTTTCTGTTTTGGATCACGTAGTAATAAAGTACAACACTGAAACAGTCAATTAAACCTGGTTTCCATTAATATTTTACAGAATAACGCATGTTAGGTCTGGGTTAGGTCTAGGATTTGCCCTCATCAGGCTCATACTTTCGCATATTTCTCATACTTCATGGCTAGATGCTGGGCTTTTTCTGGATTGCATCACGTAGTAATGAAGTACAACACTGAAACAGTCAATTAAACCTGGTTTCGATCAATATTTTAGAGAATAATTCATGTTAGGTCTAGGTTAGGTCTGGGATTTGCTCTCATCAGGCTCATTCTTTCGCATATTTCTCATACTTGATGGCTGGATCCTGGGCATTTTCTGGATTGCATCACGTAGTAATGAAGTACAACACTGAAACAGTCAATTAAACCTGGTTTCGATCAATATTTTAGAGAATAATTCATGTTAGGTCTAGGTTAGGTCTGGGATTTGCGCTCATCAGGCTCATTCTTTCGCATATTTCTCATACTTGATGGCTAGATCCTGGGCTTATTCTGGATTGCATCACGTAGTAATGAAGTACAACACTGAAACAGTCAATTAAACCTGGTTTCGATCAATATTTTAGAGGATAACGCAAGTTAGGTCTGGGCTGGGTCTAGGATTTGCCCTCATCAGGCTCTTACTTTCGCATATTTCTCATACTTCATGGCTAGATCCTGGGCTATTCCTGGATTGGATCACGTAGTAAAGTGGTACCACACTGAAACATTCAATGAAACCTGGTCTGGATAAATATTTTAGAGGATAACGCATCTTAGGTCTGGGTTAGGTCTAAGATTTGCCGTCATCAGGCTCACAGTTTAGCGTTTTTCACATACTTCTTGAACAGATCCTGGGCTTTCTCCGGTATGGATCACGAAGTAGTGTGGTACCACGTTGAAACAGTCCATTAAACCTGGTTTCGCTCAATATTTTAGAGGATAACGCATGTTAGGTCTAGGTTAGGTCTGGGATTTGCTGTCATCAGGCACATTCTTTCGCATATTTCTCATACTTGATGGCTAGATCCTGGGCTTTTTCTGGATTGCATCACCTAGTAATGTAGTACCATACTGAAACAGTCAATGAAACCTGGTTTCCATCAATATTTTAGAGGACAACGCATGTTAGGTCTAGGTAAGGCCTGAGATTTTCACTGATCAGACTCATACTTTCGCATTCTTCACATACTTGTTGAACGGATCCTGGGTTTTTTCTGGTTTTGATCACGTAGTAATGTGGTACCACACTGAAACATTCAATTAAACCTGGTCTTGATAAATATTTTAGAGAATAACGCATGTTAGGACTGGGTTAGGTCTAGGATTTGCCCTCATCGGGCTCATACTTTCGCATATTTCTCATACTTCATGGCTAGATCCTGGGCTATTTCTGGTTTGGATCACGTAGTAAAGTGGTACCACACTGAAACATTCAATGAAACCTGGTCTGGATAAATATTTTAGAGGATAACACATGTTAAGTCAAGGGTACGTCTAAGATTTGCCCTCATCAGGCACAGTTTCGCGTTTTTAACATACTGGTTCAACGGATCCAGGGTTTTTTCTGGTTTGGTTCACGTAGTAATGTGGTACCACACTGAAACATTCAATTAAACCTGGTCTTGATAAATATTTTAGAGGATAACGCATGTTAGGTTTGGGTTAGGTCTAGGATTTGCCCTCATCAGGCTCATACTTTAGCTTATTTCTCATACTTCATGGCTAGATCCTGGGCTGTTTCTGGATTGTATCACGTAGTAATGTGGTACCACGCTGAAACAGTCGATTAAACCTGGTTTCGATCAATATTTTAGAGGATAACGCAAGTTAAGTCTGGGATAGGTCTGGGATTTGACCTCATCAGACTCATACTTTCGCATTCTTCACATACTTGTTGAACGGATCCTGGGTTTTTTCTGGTTTGGATCACGTAGTAATGTGGGACCACACTGAAGCAGTCAAGTAAACCTGGTTTCGATCAATATTTTAGAGAATAATTCATGTTAGGTCTAGGTTAGGTCTGGGATTTGCTCTCATCAGGCTCATTCTTCCGCATATTTCTCATACATGTTGAACAGATACTGGGTTTTTTCTGGTTTGGATCGCGTAGTAATGTGGGACCAGACTGAAACAATCAATTAAACCTGATCTTGATAAATATTTTAGAGGATAACGCACGTTAGGTCAGGGTTAGGTCTAGGATTTGCCCTCATCAGGCTCATACTTTCGCATATTTCTCATACTTCATGGCTAGATCCTGGGCTGTTTCTGGATTGTAACACGTAGTAAATTGGTACCACGCTGAAACAGTCAATTAAACCTGGTTTCGATCAATATTTTAGAGGACAACGCATGTTAGGTCTAGGTTAGGCCTGGGATTTGCCCTCATCAGGGTCATACTGTCGCAGTTTTAACATACTCGTTGAACGGATCCAGGGTTTTTTCTGGTTTGGTTCACGTAGTAATGTGGTACCACACTGAAACATTCAATTAAACCTGGTCTTGATAAATATTTTAGAGGATAACGCATGTTAGGTTTGGGTTAGGTCTAGGATTTGCCCTCATCAGGCTCATACTTTCGCATAATTCTCATACTTCATGGCTAGATCCTGGGCTGTTTCTGGATTGTAACACGTAGTAATGTGGTACCACGCTGAAACAGACAATTAAACCTGGTTTCGATCAATATTTTAGAGGATAACGCAAGTTAGGTCTGGGCTGGGTCTAGGATTTGCCCTCATCAGGCTCTTACTTTCGCATATTTCTCATACTTCATGGCTAGATCCTGGGCTATTCCTGGATTGGATCACGTAGTAAAGTGGTACCACACTGAAACATTCAATGAAACCTGGTCTGGATAAATATTTTAGAGGATAACGCATCTTAGGTCTGGGTTAGGTCTAAGATTTGCCCTCATCAGGCTCACAGTTTAGCGTTTTTCACATACTTCTTGAACAGATCCTGGGCTTTCTCTGGTATGGATCACGAAGTAGTGTGGTACCACGTTGAAACAGTCCATTAAACCTGGTTTCGCTCAATATTTTAGAGGATAACGCATGTTAGGTCTAGGTTAGGTCTGGGATTTGCTGTCATCAGGCACATTCTTTCGCATATTTCTCATACTTGATGGCTAGATCCTGGGCTTTTTCTGGATTGCATCACGTAGTAATGTAGTACCATACTGAAACAGTCAATGAAACCTGGTTTCCATCAATATTTTAGAGGACAACGCATGTTAGGTCTAGGTAAGGCCTGAGATTTTCACTGATCAGACTCATACTTTCGCATTCTTCACATACTTGTTGAACGGATCCTGGGTTTTTTCTGGTTTTGATCACGTAGTAATGTGGTACCACACTGAAACATTCAATTAAACCTGGTCTTGATAAATATTTTAGAGAATAACGCATGTTAGGACTGGGTTAGGTCTAGGATTTGCCCTCATCGGGCTCATACTTTCGCATATTTCTCATACTTCATGGCTAGATCCTGGGCTATTTCTGGTTTGGATCACGTAGTAAAGTGGTACCACACTGAAACATTCAATGAAACCTGGTCTGGATAAATATTTTAGAGGATAACACATGTTAAGTCAAGGGTACGTCTAAGATTTGCCCTCATCAGGCACAGTTTCGCGTTTTTAACATACTGGTTCAACGGATCCAGGGTTTTTTCTGGTTTGGTTCACGTAGTAATGTGGTACCACACTGAAACATTCAATTAAACCTGGTCTTGATAAATATTTTAGAGAATAACGCATGTTAGGACTGGGTTAGGTCTAGGATTTGCCCTCATCAGGCTCATACTTTCGCTTATTTCTCATACTTCATGGCTAGATCCTGGGCTGTTTCTGGATTGTATCACGTAGTAATGTGGTACCACGCTGAAACAGTCGATTAAACCTGGTTTCGATCAATATTTTAGAGGATAACGCAAGTTAAGTCTGGGATAGGTCTGGGATTTGACCTCATCAGACTCATACTTTCGCATTCTTCACATACTTGTTGAACGGATCCTGGGATTTTTCTGGTTTGGATCACGTAGTAATGTGGGACCACACTGAAGCAGTCAAGTAAACCTGGTTTCGATCAATATTTTAGAGAATAATTCATGTTAGGTCTAGGTTAGGTCTGGGATTTGCTCTCATCAGGCTCATTCTTCCGCATATTTCTCATACATGTTGAACAGATACTGGGTTTTTTCTGGTTTGGATCGCGTAGTAATGTGGGACCACACTGAAACAATCAATTAAACCTGATCTTGATAAATATTTTAGAGGATAACGCACGTTAGGTCAGGGTTAGGTCTAGGATTTGCCCTCATCAGGCTCATACTTTCGCATATTTCTCATACTTCATGGCTAGATCCTGGGCTGTTTCTGGATTGTAACACGTAGTAAATTGGTACCACGCTGAAACAGTCAATAAAACCTGGTTTCGATCAATATTTTAGAGGATAACGCAAGTTAGGTCTGGGATAGGTCTAGGATTTGCCCTCATCAGGCTCTTACTTTCGCATATTTCTCATACTTCATGGCTAGATCCTGGGCTATTTCTGGATTGGATCACGTAGTAATGTGGTACCACACTGAAACAGTCAACTAAACCTGGTTTTGATCAATATTTTAGAGAATAATTCATTGTAGGTCTAGGTTAGGTCAGGGATTTGCTCCCATCAGGATCACTCTTTCGCATATTTCACATACTTCATGGCTAGATCCTGGGCTCTTTCTGGATTGTATCACATAGTAATGTGGTACCACGCTCAAACAGTCGATTAAACCTGGTTTCGATCAATATTTTAGAGGATAACGCAAGTTAGGTCTGGAATAGGTCTGGGATTTGACCTCGTCAGACTCATACTTTCGCACCCTTCACATACTCGTTGAACAGATCCTGGGTTATTTTCTGGTTTGGATCACATAGTAATATGGTACCACACTGAAACAGTCGATTAAACCAGGTTTCGATCAATATTTTTGAGGATAACGCATGTTAGGTCTAGGTTAGACCTGGGATTTTCACTCATAAGACTCATACTTTCGCATTCTTCACATACTTGTTGAACGGACCCTGGGGTTTTTCTGGTTTGGATCACGTAGTAATGTGGGACCACACTGAAACAGTCAATTAAATCTGGTTTTGATCAATATTTTAGAGAATAATTCATGTTAGGTCTAGGTTAGGCCTGGGATTTTCACTCATCAGACTCATACTTTCGCATTCTTCACATACTTGTTGAACGGAGCCTGTGTTTTTTTTGGTTTGGATCACGTAGTATTGTGGGACCACACTGAAACAGTCAATTAAACCTGGTTTCGATCAATATTTTAGAGAATAATTCATGTTAGGTCTAGGTTAGGTCTGGGATTTGCTCTCATCAGGCTCATTCTTTCGCATATTTCTCATACTTGATGGCTAGATCCTGGTTTTTTTCGGGTTTGGATCACGTAGTAATGAAGTACAACACTGAAACAGTCAATTAAACCTGGTTTCCATCAATATTTTAGAGGATAACGCATGTTAGGTCTGGGTTAGGTCTAGGATTTGCCCTCATCAGGCTCATACTTTCGCATATTGCTCATACTTCATGGCTAGATCCTGGGCTGTTTCTGGATTGCATCACGTAGTAATGTGGTACCACGCTGAAACAGTCAATTAAACCTGATTTCGATCAATATTTTAGAGGATAACGCAAGTTAGGTCTGGGATAGGTCTAGGATTTGCCCTCATCAGGCTCTTACTTTCGCATATTACTCATACTTCATGGCTAGATCCTGGGCTATTTCTGGATTGGATCACGTAGTAAAGTGGTACCACACTGAAACATTCAATGAAACCTGGTCTGGATAAATATTTTAGAGGATAACGCATGTTAGGTCTAGGTTAGGCCTGGGATTTGACCTCATCAGACTCATACTTTCGCATTCTTCACATACTTGTTGAACGGATTCTGGGTTTTTTCTGGTTTGGATCACGTAGTAGTGTGGTACCACACTGAAACAGTCCATTAAACCTGGTTTCGCTCAATATTTTAGAGCATAACGCATGTTACGTCTAGGTTAGGTCTGGGATTTGCTCTCATCAGGCTCATTCTTTCGCATATTTCTCATACTTGATGGCTAGATCCTGGGCTGTTTCTGGATTGCATCACGTAGTAATGTGGTACCACGCTGAAACAGTCAATTAAACCTGATTTCGATCAATATTTTAGAGGATAACGCAAGTTAGGTCTGGGATAGGTCTAGGATTTGCCCTCATCAGGCTCTTACTTTCGCATATTTCTCATACTTGATGGCTAGATCCTCGGCTGTTTCTGGATTGCATCACGTAGTAATGTGGTACCACGCTGAAACAGTCAATTAAACCTGATTTCGATCAATATTTTAGAGGATAACGCATGTTAGGTCAAGGTTAGGTCTAAGATTTGCCCTCATCAGGCTCACAGTTTCGCGTTTTTCACATACTTGTTGAACAGATCCTGGGTTTTTTCTGGTTTGGATCACGTAGTAATGTGGTACCACACTGAAACAGTCCATTAAACCTGGTTTCGCTCAATATTTTAGAGGATAACGCATGTTAGGTCTAGGTTAGGTCTGGCATTTGCTGTCATCAGGCTCATTCTTTCGCGCATTTCTCATACTTGATGGCTATATCCTGGGCTTTTTCTAGATTGCATCACGTAGTAATGTAGTACCACACTGTAACAGTCAATGAAACCAGGTTTCCATCAATATTTTAGAAGACAACGCAAGTTAGGTCTAGGTAAGGCCTGAGATTTTCACTGATCAGACTCATACTTTCGCATTCTTCACAAACTTGTTGAACGGATCCTCGGTTTTTTCTGGTTTGGATCACGTAGTAATGTGGTTCCACACTGAAACATTCAATTAAACCTGGTTTCCATCAATATCTTAGAGGACAACGCATGTTAGGTCTGGGATAGGTCTGGGATTTGCCCTCATCAGGCTCATACTTTCGTATATTTCTCATACTTCATGGCTAGATCCTGGGCTATTTCTGGATTGGATCACGTAGTAAAGTGGTACCACACTGAAACATTCAATGAAACCTGGTCTGGATAAATATTTTAGAGGATAACGCATCTTAGGTCTGGGTTAGGTCTAAGATTTGCCCTCATCAGGCTCACAGTTTAGCGTTTTTCACATACTTCTTGAACAGATCCTGGGCTTTCTCTGGTTTGGATCACGAAGTAGTGTGGTACCACGTTGAAACAGTCCATTAAACCTGGTTTCGCTCAATATTTTAGAGGATAACGCATGTTAGGTCTAGGTTAGGTCTGGGATTTGCTGTCATCAGGCTCATTCTTTCGCATATTTCTCATACTTGATGGCTACATCCTGGGCTTTTTCTGGATTGCGTCACGTAGTAATGTAGTACCACACTGAAACAGTCAATGAAACCTGGTTTCCATCAATATTTTAGAGGACAACGCAAGTTAGGTCTAGGTAAGGCCTGAGATTTTCACTGATCAGACTCATACTTTCGCATTCTTCACATACTTGTTGAACGGATCCTGGGTTTTTTCTGGTTTTGATCACGTAGTAATGAGGTACCACAATGAAACATTCAATTAAACCTGGTCTTGATAAAAATTTTACAGAATAACGCATGTTAGGTCTGGGTTAGTTCTAGGATTTGCCCTCATCAGGCTCATACTTTCGCATATTTCTCATACTTCATCGCTAGATCCTGGGCTATTTCTGGATTGGATCACGTAGTAATGTGGTACCACACTGAAACAGTCAACTAAACCTGGTTTCGATCAATATTTTAGAGAATAATTCATGTTAGGTCTAGGTTAGGTCTGGGATTTGCTCTCATCAGGCTCATTCTTTCGCATATTTTTCATACATGTAGAACAGATCCTGGGTTTTTTCTGTTCTGGATCACGTAGTAATGAAGGTCAACACTGAAACAGTCAATTAAACCTGGTTTCCATCAATATTTTACAGAATAACGCATGTTAGGTCTGGGTTAGGTCTAGGATTTGCCCTCATCAGGCTCATACTTTCGCATATTGCTCATACTTCATGGCTAGATCCAGGGCTGTTTCTGGATTGTAACACGGAGTAATGTGGTACCACGCTGAAACAGTCAATTAAACCTGGTTTCGATCAATATTTTAGAGGATAACGCAAGTTAGGTCTGGGCTGGGCCTAGGATTTGCCCTCACCAGGCTCTTACTTTCGCATATTTCTCATACTTGATGGCTAGATCCTGGGCTATTCCTGGATTGGATCACGTAGTAAAGTGGTACCACACTGAAACATTCAATGAAACCTGGTCTGGATAAATATTTTAGAGGATAACGCATCTTAGGTCTGGGTTAGGTCCAAGATTTGCCCTCATCAGGCTCACAGTTTAGCGTTTTTCACATACTTCTTGAACAGATCCTGGGCTTTCTCTGGTTTGGATCACGAAGTAGTGTGGTACCACGTTGAAACAGTCCATTAAACCTGGTTTCGCTCAATATTTTAGAGGATAACGCATGTTAGGTCTAGGTTAGGTCTGGGATTTGCTGTCATCAGGCTCATTCTTTCGCATATTTCTCATACTTGATGGCTAGATCCTGGGCTTTTTCTGGATTGCATCACGTAGTAATGTAGTACCATACTGAAACAGTCAATGAAACCTGGTTTCCATCAATATTTTAGAGGACAACGCATGTTAGGTCTAGGTAAGGCCTGAGATTTTCACTGATCAGACTCATACTTTCGCATTCTTCACATACTTGTTGAACGGATCCTGGGTTTTTTCTGGTTTTGATCACGTAGTAATGTGGTACCACACTGAAACATTCAATTAAACCTGGTCTTGATAAATATTTTAGAGAATAACGCATGTTAGGACTGGGTTAGGTCTAGGATTTGCCCTCATCGGGCTCATACTTTCGCATATTTCTCATACTTCATGGCTAGATCCTGGGCTATTTCTGGTTTGGATCACGTAGTAGAGTGGTACCACACTGAAACATTCAATGAAACCTGGTCTGGATAAATATTTTAGAGGATAACACATGTTAAGTCAAGGGTACGTCTAAGATTTGCCCTCATCAGGCACAGTTTCGCGTTTTTAACATACTGGTTCAACGGATCCAGGGTTTTTTCTGGTTTGGTTCACGTAGTAATGTAGTACCACACTGAAACATTCAATTAAACCTGGTCTTGATAAATATTTTAGAGGATAACGCATGTTAGGTTTGGGATAGGTCTGGGATTTGACCTCATCAGACTCATACTTTCGCATTCTTCACATACTTGTTGAACGGATCCTGGGTTTTTTCTGGTTTGGATCACGTAGTAATGTGGGACCACACTGAAGCAGTCAAGTAAACCTGGTTTCGATCAATATTTTAGAGAATAATTCATGTTAGGTCTAGGTTAGGTCTGGGATTTGCTCTCATCAGGCTCATTCTTTCGCATATTTCTCATACATGTTGAACAGATACTGGGTTTTTTCTGGTTTGGATCACGTAGTAATGTGGGACCACACTGAAACAATCAATTAAACCTGATCTTGATAAATATTTTAGAGGATAACGCACGTTAGGTCAGGGTTAGGTCTAGGATTTGCCCTCATCAGGCTCATACTTTCGCATATTTCTCATACTTCATGGCTAGATCCTGGGCTGTTTCTGGATTGTAACACGTAGTAATTTGGTACCACGCTGAAACAGTCAATTAAACCTGGTTTCGATCAATATTTTAGAGGATAACGCAAGTTAGGTCTGGGATAGGTCTAGGATTTGCCCTCATCAGGCTCTTACTTTCGCATATTTCTCATACTTCATGGCTAGATCCTGGGCTATTGCTGGATTGGATCACGTAGTAAAGTGGTACCACACTGAAACATTCAATGAAACCTGGTCTGGATAGATATTTTAGAGGATAACGCATGTTAGGTCAAGGTTAGGTCTAAGATTTGCCCTCATCAGGCTCACAGTTTCGCGTTTTTCACATACTTGTTGAACAGATCCTGGGTTTTTTCTGGTTTGGATCACGTAGTAATGTGGTACCACACTGAAACAGTCCATTAAACCAGGTTTCGCTCTATATTTTAGAGGATAACGCATGTTAGGTCTAGGTTAGGTCTGGGATTTGCTGTCATCAGGCTCATTCTTTCGCATATTTTTCATACTTGATAGCTAGATCCTGGGCTTTTTCTAGATTGCATCACGTAGTAATGTAGTACCACACTGTAACAGTCAATGAAACCAGGTGTCCATCAATATTTTAGAAGACAACGCAAGTTAGGTCTAGGTAAGGCCTGAGATTTTCACTGATCAGACTCATACTTTCGCATTCTTCACATACTTGTTGAACGGATCCTCGGTTTTTTCTGGTTTGGATCACGTAGTAATGCGGTTCCGCACCGAAACATTCAATTAAACCTGGTTTCCATCAATATCTTAGAGGACAACGCATGTTAGGTCTGGGATAGGTCTGGGATTTGCCCTCATCAGGCTCATACTTTCGCATATTTCTCATACTTCATGGCTAGATCCTGGGCTATTTCTGGATTGGATCACGTAGTAAAGTGGTACCACACTGAAACATTCAATGAAACCTGGTCTGGATAAATATTTTAGAGGATAACGCATCTTAGGTCTGGGTTAGGTCTAAGATTTGCCCTCATCAGGCTCACAGTTTAGCGTTTTTCACATACTTGTTGAACAGATCCTGGGTTTTTTCTGGTTTGGATCACGAAGTAGTGTGGTACCACACTGAAACAGTCCATTAAACCTGGTTTCGCTCAATATTTTAGAGGATAATGCATGTTAGGTCTAGGTTAGGTCTGGGATTTGCTCTCATCAGGCTCATTCTTTCGCATATTTCTCATACTTGATGGCTACATCCTGGGCTTTTTCTGGATTGCGTCACGTAGTAATGTAGTACCACACTGAAACAGTCAATGAAACCTGGTTTCCATCAATATTTTAGAGGACAACGCAAGCTAGGTCTAGGTAAGGCCTGAGATTTTCACTGATCAGACTCATACTTTCGCATTCTTCACATACTTGTTGAACGGATCCTGGGTTTTTTCTGGTTTTGATCACGTAGTAATGAGGTACCACAATGAAACATTCAATTAAACCTGGTCTTGATAAAAATTTTACAGAATAACGCATGTTAGGTCTGGGTTAGGTCTTGGATTTGCCCTCATCAGGCTCATACTTTCGCATATTTCTCATACTTCATGGCTAGATCCTGGGCTATTTCTGGATTGGATCACGTAGTAATGTGGTACCACACTGAAACAGTCAATTAAACCTGGTTTCGATCAATATTTTAGAGAATAATTCATGTTAGATCTAGGTTAGGTCTGGGATTTGCTCTCATCAGGCTCATTCTTTCGCATATTTTTCATACATGTAGAACAGATCCTGGGTTTTTTCTGTTCTGGATCACGTAGTAATGAAGGTCAACACTGAAACAGTCAATTAAACCTGGTTTCCATCAATATTTTACAGAATAACGCATGTTAGGTCTGGGTTAGGTCTAGGATTTGCCCTCATCAGGCTCATACTTTCGCATATTGCTCATACTTCATGGCTAGATCCAGGGCTGTTTCTGGATTGTAACACGTAGTAATTTGGTACCACGCTGAAACAGTCAATTAAACCTGGTTTCGATCAATATTTTAGAGGATAACGCAAGTTAGGTCTGGGATAGGTCTAGGATTTGCCCTCATCAGGCTCCTACTTTCGCATATTTCTCATACTTCATGGCTAGATCCTGGGCTATTGCTGGATTGGATCACGTAGTAAAGTGGTACCACACTGAAACATTCAATGAAACCTGGTCTGGATAGATATTTTAGAGGATAACGCATGTTAGGTCAAGGTTAGGTCTAAGATTTGCCCTCATCAGGCTCACAGTTTCGCGTTTTTCACATACTTGTTGAACAGATCCTGGGTTTTTTCTGGTTTGGATCACGTAGCAATGTGGTACCACACTGAAACAGTCCATTAAACCAGGTTTCGCTCTATATTTTAGAGGATAACGCATGTTAGGTCTAGGTTAGGTCTGGGATTTGCTGTCATCAGGCTCATTCTTTCGCATATTTCTCATACTTGATGGCTAGATCCTGGGCTTTTTCTAGATTGCATCACGTAGTAATGTAGTACCACACTGTAACAGTCAATGAAACCAGGTGTCCATCAATATTTTAGAAGACAACGCAAGTTTGGTCTAGGTAAGGCCTGAGATTTTCACTGATCAGACTCATACTTTCGCATTCTTCACATACTTGTTGAACGGATCCTCGGTTTTTTCTGGTTTGGATCACGTAGTAATGCGGTTCCACACCGAAACATTCAATTAAACCTGGTTTCCATCAATATCTTAGAGGACAACGCATGTTAGGTCTGGGATAGGTCTGGGATTTGCTCTCATCAGGCTCATTCTTTCGCATATTTCTCATACTTGATGGCTACATCCTGGGCTTTTTCTGGATTGCGTCACGTAGTAATGTAGTACCACACTGAAACAGTCAATGAAACCTGGTTTCCATCAATATTTTAGAGGACAACGCAAGCTAGGTCTAGGTAAGGCCTGAGATTTTCACTGATCAGACTCATACTTTCGCATTCTTCACATACTTGTTGGACGGATCCTGGGTTTTTTCTGGTTTTGATCACGTAGTAATGAGGTACCACAATGAAACATTCAATTAAACCTGGTCTTGATAAAAATTTTACAGAATAACGCATGTTAGGTCTGGGTTAGGTCTAGGATTTGCCCTCATCAGGCTCACACTTTCGCATATTTCTCATACTTCATGGCTAGATCCAGGGCTATTTCTGGATTGGATCACGTAGTAATGTGGTACCACACTGAAACAGTCAATTAAACCTGGTTTCGATCAATATTTTAGAGAATAATTCATGTTAGGTCTAGGTTAGGTCTGGGATTTGCTCTCATCAGGCTCATTCTTTCGCATATTTTTCATACATGTAGAACAGATCCTGGGTTTTTTCTGTTTTGGATCACGTAGTAATGAAGGTCAACACTGAAACAGTCAATTAAACCTGGTTTCCATCAATATTTTACAGAATAACGCATGTTAGGTCTGGGTTAGGTCTACGATTTGCCCTCATCGGGCTCATACTTTCGCATATTTCTCATACTTCATGGCTAGATCCTGGGCTATTTCTGGTTTGGATCACGTAGTAAAGTGGTACCACACTGAAACATTCAATGAAACCTGGTCTGGATAAATATTTTAGAGGATAACACATGTTAAGTCAAGGGTACGTCTAAGATTTGCCCTCATCAGGCACAGTTTCCCGTTTTTAACATACTGGTTCAACGGATCCAGGGTTTTTTCTGGTTTGGTTCACGTAGTAATGTGGTACCACACTGAAACATTCAATTAAACCTGGTATCGATCAATATTTTAGAGAATAATTCATGTTAGGTCTAGGTTAGGTCTGGGATTTGCTCTCATCAGGCTCATTCTTTCGCATATTTTTCATACATGTAAGACAGATCCTGGGTTTTTTCTGTTTTGGATCACGTAGTAATGAAGGTCAACACTGAAACAGTCAATTAAAACTGGTTCCAATCAATATTTTACAGAATAACGCATGTTAGGTCTGGGTTAGGTCTAGGATTTGCCCTCATCGGGCTCATACTTTCGCATATTTCTCATACTTCATGGCTAGATCCTGGGCTGTTTCTGGATTGTAACAAGTAATAATTTGGTACCACGCTGAAACAGTCAATTAAACCTGGTTTCGATCAATATTTTAGAGGATAACGCAAGTTAGGTCTGGGATAGGTCTAGGATTTGCCCTCATCAGGTTCTTACTTTCGCATATTTCTCATACTTCATGGCTAGATCCTGGGCTATTGCTGGATTGGATCACGTAGTAAAGTGGTACCACACTGAAACATTCAATGAAACCTGGTCTGGATAGATATTTTAGAGGATAACGCATGTTAGGTCAAGGTTAGGTCTAAGATTTGCCCTCATCAGGCTCACAGTTTCGCGTTTTTCACATACTTGTTGAACAGATCCTGGGTTTTTTCTGGTTTGGATCACGTAGCAATGTGGTACCACACTGAAACAGTCCATTAAACCTGGTTTCGCTCTATATTTTAGAGGATAACGCATGTTAGGTCTAGGTTAGGTCTGGGATTTGCTGTCATCAGGCTCATTCTTTCGCATATTTCTCATACTTGATGGCTAGATCCTGGGCTTTTTCTAGTTTGCATCACGTAGTAATGTAGTACCACACTGTAACAGTCAATGAAACCAGGTGTCCATCAATATTTTAGAAGACAACGCTAGTTAGGTCTAGGTAAGGCCTGAGATTTTCACTGATCAGACTCATACTTTCGCATTCTTCACATACTTGTTGAACGGATCCTCGGTTTTTTCTGGTTTGGATCACGTAGTAATGTGGTTCCACACCGAAACATTCAATTAAACCTGGTTTCCATCAATATCTTAGAGGACAACGCATGTTAGGTCTGGGATAGGTCTGGGATTTGCCCTCATCAGGCTCATACTTTCGCATATTTCTCATACTTCATGGCTAGATCCTGGGCTATTTCTGGATTGGATCACGTAGTAAAGTGGTACCACACTGAAACATTCAATGAAACCTGGTCTGGATAAATATTTTAGAGGATAACGCATCTTAGGTCTGGGTTAGGTCTAAGATTTGCCCTCATCAGGCTCACAGTTTAGCGTTTTTCACATACTTGTTGAACAGATCCTGGGTTTTTTCTGGTTTGGATCACGAAGTAGTGTGGTACCACACTGAAACAGTCCATTAAACCTGGTTTCGCTCAATATTTTAGAGGATAATGCATGTTAGGTCTAGGTTAGGTCTGGGATTTGCTCTCATCAGGCTCATTCTTTCGCATATTTCTCATACTTGATGGCTACATCCTGGGCTTTTTCTGGATTGCGTCACGTAGTAATGTAGTACCACACTGAAACAGTCAATGAAACCTGGTTTCCATCAATATTTTAGAGGACAACGCAAGTTAGGTCTAGGTAAGGCCTGAGATTTTCACTGATCAGACTCATACTTTCGCATTCTTCACATACTTGTTGAACGGATCCTGGGTTTTTTCTGGTTTTGATCACGTAGTAATGAGGTACCACAATGAAACATTCAATTAAACCTGGTCTTGATAAAAATTTTACAGAATAACGTATGTTAGGTCTGGGTTAGGTCTAGGATTTGCCCTCATCAGGCTCATACTTTCGCATATTTCTCATACTTCATGGCTAGATCCTGGGCTATTTCTGGATTGGATCACGTAGTAATGTGGTACCACACTGAAACAGTCAATTAAACCTGGTTTCGATCAATATTTTAGAGAATAATTCATGTTAGGTCTAGGTTAGGTCTGGGATTTGCTCTCATCAGGCTCATTCTTTCGCATATTTTTCATACATGTAGAACAGATCCTGGGTTTTTTCTGTTTTGGATCACGTAGTAATGAAGGTCAACACTGAAACAGTCAATTAAACCTGGTTTCCATCAATATTTTACAGAATAACGCATGTTAGGTCTGGGTTAGGTCTAGGATTTGCCCTCATCAGGCTCATACTTTCGCATATTTCTCATACTTCATGGCTAGATGCTGGGCTTTTTCTGGATTGCATCACGTAGTAATGAAGTACAACACTGAAACAGTCAATTAAACCTGGTTTCGATCAATATTTTAGAGAATAATTCATGTTAGGTCTAGGTTAGGTCTGGGATTTGCTCTCATCAGGCTCATTCTTTCGCATATTTCTCATACTTGATGGCTAGATCCTGGGCTTTTTCTGGATTGCATCACGTAGTAATGAAGTACAACACTGAAACAGTCAATTAAACCTGGTTTCGATCAATATTTTAGAGAATAATTCATGTTAGGTCTAGGTTAGGTCTGGGATTTGCACTCATCAGGCTCATTCTTTCGCATATTTCTCATACTTGATGGCTAGATCCTGGGCTTTTTCTGGATTGCATCACGTAGTAATGAAGTACAACACTGAAACAGTCAATTAAACCTGGTTTCGATCAATATTTTAGAGGACAACGCATGTTAGGTCTAGGTTAGGCCTGGGATTTGCCCTCATCAGGGTCATACTGTCGCAGTTTTAACATACTGGTTGAACGGATCCAGGGTTTTTTCTGGTTTGGTTCACGTAGTAATGTGGTACCACACTGAAACATTCAATTAAACCTGGTCTTGATAAATATTTTAGAGGATAACGCATGTTAGGTTTGGGTTAGGTCTAGGATTTGCCCTCATCAGGCTCATACTTTCGCATATTTCTCATACTTCATGGCTAGATCCTGGGCTGTTTCTGGATTGTAACACGTAGTAATGTGGTACCACGCTGAAACAGTCAATTAAACCTGGTTTCGATCAATATTTTAGAGGATAACGCAAGTTAGGTCTGGGATAGGTCTAGGATTTGCCCTCATCAGGCTCTTACTTTCGCATATTTCTCATACCTGATGGCTAGATCCTGGGCTATTCCTGGATTGGATCACGTAGTAAAGTGGTACCACACTGAAACATTCAATGAAACCTGGTCTGGATAAATATTTTAGAGGATAACGCATCTTAGGTCTGGGTTAGGTCTAAGATTTGCCCTCATCAGGCTCACAGTTTAGCGTTTTTCACATACTTCTTGAACAGATCCTGGGCTTTCTCTGGTTTGGATCACGAAGTAGTGTGGTACCACGTTGAAACAGTCCTTTAAACCTGGTTTCGCTCAATATTTTAGAGGATAACGCATGTTACGTCTAGGTTAGGTCTGGGATTTGCTGTCATCAGGCTCATTCTTTCGCATATTTCTCATACCTGATGGCTAGATCCTGGGCTTTTTCTGGATTGCATCACGTAGTAATGTAGTACCATACTGAAACAGTCAATGAAACCTGGTTTCCATCAATATTTTAGAGGACAACGCATGTTAGGTTTAGGTAAGGCCTGAGATTTTCACTGATCAGACTCATACTTTCGCATTCTTCACATACTTGTTGAACGGATCCTGGGTTTTTTCTGGTTTTGATCACGTAGTAATGTGGTACCACACTGAAACATTCAATTAAACCTGGTCTTGATAAATATTTTAGAGAATAACGCATGTTAGGACTGGGTTAGGTCTAGGATTTGCCCTCATCGGGCTCATACTTTCGCATATTTCTCATACTTCATGGCTAGATCCTGGGCTATTTCTGGTTTGGATCACGTAGTAAAGTGGTACCACACTGAAACATTCAATGAAACCTGGTCTGGATAAATATTTTAGAGGATAACACATGTTAAGTCAAGGGTACGTCTAAGATTTGCCCTCATCAGGCACAGTTTCGCGTTTTTAACATACTGGTTCAACGGATCCAGGGTTTTTTCTGGTTTGGTTCACGTAGTAATGTGGTACCACACTGAAACATTCAATTAAACCTGGTCTTGATAAATATTTTAGAGGATAACGCATGTTAGGTTTGGGATAGGTCTGGGATTTGACCTCATCAGACTCATACTTTCGCATTCTTCACATACTTGTTGAACGGATCCTGGGTTTTTTCTGGTTTGGATCACGTAGTAATGTGGGACCACACTGAAACAATCAATTAAACCTGGTCTTGATAAATATTTTAGAGAATAACGCATGTTAGGACTGGGTTAGGTTTAGGATTTGCCCTCATCGGGCTCATACTTTCGCATATTTCTCATACTTCATGGCTAGATCCTGGGCTGTTTCTGGATTGTAACAAGTAGTAATTTGGTACCACGCTGAAACAGTCAATTAAACCTGGTTTCGATCAATATTTTAGAGGATAACGCAAGTTAGGTCTGGGATAGGTCTAGGATTTGCCCTCATCAGGCTCTTACTTTCGCATATTTCTCATACTTCATGGCTAGATCCTGGGCTATTGCTGGATTGGATCACGTAGTAAAGTGGTACCACACTGAAACATTCAATGAAACCTGGTCTGGATAGATATTTTAGAGGATAACGCATGTTAGGTCAAGGTTAGGTCTAAGATTTGCCCTCATCAGGCTCACAGTTTCGCGTTTTTCACATACTTGTTGAACAGATCCTGGGTTTTTTCTGGTTTGGATCACGTAGTAATGTGGTACCACACTGAAACAGTCCACTAAACCTGGTTTCGCTCTATATTTTAGAGGATAACGCATGTTAGGTCTAGGTTAGGTCTGGGATTTGCTGTCATCAGGCTCATTCTTTCGCATATTTCTCATACTTGATGGCTAGATCCTGGGCTTTTTCTAGATTGCATCACGTAGTAATGTAGTACCACACTGTAACAGTCAATGAAACCAGGTGTCCATCAATATTTTAGAAGACAACGCAAGTTAGGTCTAGGTAAGGCCTGAGATTTTCACTGATCAGACTCATACTTTCGCATTCTTCACATACTTGTTGAACGGATCCTCGGTTTTTTCTGGTTTGGATCACGTAGTAATGTGGTTCCACACCGAAACATTCAATTAAACCTGGTTTCCATCAATATCTTAGAGGACAACGCATGTTAGGTCTGGGATAGGTCTGGGATTTGCCCTCATCAGGCTCATACTTTCGCATATTTCTCATACTTCATGGCTAGATCCTGGGCTATTTCTGGATTGGATCACGTAGTAAAGTGGTACCACACTGAAACATTCAATGAAACCTGGTCTGGATACATATTTTAGAGGATAACGCATCTTAGGTCTGGGTTAGGTCTAAGATTTGCCCTCATCAGGCTCACAGTTTAGCGTTTTTCACATACTTGTTGAACAGATCCTGGGTTTTTTCTGGTTTGGATCACGAAGTAGTGTGGTACCACACTGAAACAGTCCATTAAACCTGGTTTCGCTCAATATTTTAGAGGATAATGCATGTTAGGTCTAGGTTAGGTCTGGGATTTGCTCTCATCAGGCTCATTCTTTCGCATATTTCTCATACTTGATGGCTACATCCTGGGCTTTTTCTGGATTGCGTCACGTAGTAATGTAGTACCACACTGAAACAGTCAATGAAACCTGGTTTCCATCAATATTTTAGAGGACAACGCAAGTTAGGTCTAGGTAAGGCCTGAGATTTTCACTGATCAGACTCATACTTTCGCATTCTTCACATACTTGTTGAACGGATCCTGGGTTTTTTCTGGTTTTGATCACGTAGTAATGTGGTACCACACTGAAACATTCAATTAAACCTGGTCTTGATAAATATTTTAGAGAATAACGCATGTTAGGACTGGGTTAGGTCTAGGATTTGCCCTCATCGGGCTCATACTTTCGCATATTTCTCATACTTCATGGCTAGATCCTGGGCTATTTCTGGTTTGGATCACGTAGTAAAGTGGTACCACACTGAAACATTCAATGAAACCTGGTCTGGATAAATATTTTAGAGGATAACACATGTTAAGTCAAGGGTACGTCTAAGATTTGCCCTCATCAGGCACAGTTTCGCGTTTTTAACATACTGGTTCAACGGATCCAGGGTTTTTTCTGGTTTGGTTCACGTAGTAATGTGGTACCACACTGAAACATTCAATTAAACCTGGTCTTGATAAATATTTTAGAGGGTAACGCATGTTAGGTTTGGGATAGGTCTGGGATTTGACCTCATCAGACTCATACTTTCGCATTCTTCACATACTTGTTGAACGGATCCTGGGTTTTTTCTGGTTTGGATCACGTAGTAATGTGGGACCACACTGAAACAATCAATTAAACCTGGTCTTGATAAATATTTTAGAGAATAACGCATGTTAGGACTGGGTTAGGTTTAGGATTTGCCCTCATCGGGCTCATACTTTCGCATATTTCTCATACTTCATGGCTAGATCCTGGGCTGTTTCTGGATTGTAACACGTAGTAATTTGGTACCACGCTGAAACAGTCAATTAAACCTGGTTTCGATCAATATTTTAGAGGATAACGCAAGTTAGGTCTGGGATAGGTCTAGGATTTGCCCTCATCAGGCTCTTACTTTCGCATATTTCTCATACTTCATGGCTAGATCCTGGGCTATTGCTGGATTGGATCACGTAGTAAAGTGGTACCACACTGAAACATTCAATGAAACCTGGTCTGGATAGATATTTTAGAGGATAACGCATGTTAGGTCAAGGTTAGGTCTAAGATTTGCCCTCATCAGGCTCACAGTTTCGCATTCTTTACATACTTGTTGAACGGATCCTCGGTTTTTTCTGGTTTGGATCACGTAGTAATGTGGTTCCACACCGAAACATTCAATTAAACCTGGTTTCCATCAATATCTTAGAGGACAACGCATGTTAGGTCTGGGATAGGTCTGGGATTTGCCCTCATCAGGCTCATACTTTCGCATATTTCTCATACTTCATGGCTAGATCCTGGGCTATTTCTGGATTGGATCACGTAGTAAAGTGGTACCACACTGAAACATTCAATGAAACCTGGTCTGGATAAATATTTTAGAGGATAACGCATCTTAGGTCTGGGTTAGGTCTAAGATTTGCCCTCATCAGGCTCACAGTTTAGCGTTTTTCACATACTTGTTGAACAGATCCTGGGTTTTTTCTGGTTTGGATCACGAAGTAGTGTGGTACCACACTGAAACAGTCCATTAAACCTGGTTTCGCTCAATATTTTAGAGGATAATGCATGTTAGGTCTAGGTTAGGTCTGGGATTTGCTCTCATCAGGCTCATTCTTTCGCATATTTCTCATACTTGATGGCTACATCCTGGGCTTTTTCTGGATTGCGTCACGTAGTAATGTAGTACCACACTGAAACAGTCAATGAAACCCGGTTTCCATCAATATTTTAGAGGACAACGCAAGTTAGGTCTAGGTAAGGCCTGAGATTTTCACTGATCAGACTCATACTTTCGCATTCTTCACATACTTGTTGAACGGATCCTGGGATTTTTCTGGTTTTGATCACGTAGTAATGAGGTACCACAATGAAACATTCAATTAAACCTGGTCTTGATAAAAATCTTACAGAATAACGCATGTTAGGTCTGGGTTAGGTCTAGGATTTGCCCTCATCAGGCTCATACTTTCGCATATTTCTCATACTTCATGGCTAGATCCTGGGCTATTTCTGGATTGGATCACGTAGTAATGTGGTACCACACTGAAACAGTCAATTAAACCTGGTATCGATCAATATTTTAGAGAATAATTCATGTTAGGTCTAGGTTAGGTCTGGGATTTGCTCTCATCAGGCTCATTCTTTCGCATATTTTTCATACATGTAAGACAGATCCTGGGTTTTTTCTGTTTTGGATCACGTAGTAATGAAGGTCAACACTGAAACAGTCAATTAAAACTGGTTCCAATCAATATTTTACAGAATAACGCATGTTAGGTCTGGGTTAGGTCTAGGATTTGCCCTCATCAGGCTCATACTTTCGCATATTTCTCATACTTCATGGCTAGATCCTGGGCTTTTTCTGGATTGCATCACGTAGTAATGAAGTACAACACTGAAACAGTCAATTAAACCTGGTTTCGATCAATATTTTAGAGAATAATTCATGTTAGGTCTAGGTTAGGTCTGGGATTTGCTCTCATCAGGCTCATTCTTTCGCATATTTCTCATACTTGATGGCTACATCCTGGGCTTTTTCTGGATTGCGTCACGTAGTAATGTAGTACCACACTGAAACATTCAATGAAACCTGGTCTGGATAAATATTTTAGAGGACAACGCAAGTTAGGTCTAGGTAAGGCCTGAGATTTTCACTGATCAGACTCATACTTTCGCACACTTCACATACTCGTTGAACAGATCCTGGGATATTTTCTGGTTTGGATCACATAGCAATGTGGTACCACTCTGAGACAGTCGATTAAACCAGGTTTCGATCAATATCTTAGAGGATAACGCATGTTAGGTCTAGGTTAGGTCTGGGATTTGCCCTCATCAGGCTCATACTTTCGCATTCTTCACATACTTGTTGAACGGATCCTGGGTTTTTTCTGGTTTGGATCACGTAGTAATGTGGTGCCACGCTGAAACAGTCAATTAAACCTGGTTTCGATCAATATTTTAGAGGATAACGCAAATTAGGTCTGGGATAGTTCTGGGATTCGCCCTAATCAGGCTCATACTTTCGCGTTTTTCACGTACTTGATGAACTGATCCTGGGTCTTTTCTGGTTTGGATCACGTAGTAATGTGGTACCACACTGAAACAGTCGATTAAACCTGGTTTCGATCAATATTTTAGAGGATAACGCATGTTAGGTCTGGGTTAGGTCTAGGATTTGCCCTCATCAGGCTCATACTTTCGCATATTGCTCATACTTCATGGCTAGATCCTGGGCTGTTTCTGGATTGTATCACGTTGTAATGTGGTACCACGCTGAAACAGTCAATTAAACCTGGTTTCGATCAATATTTTAGAGGATAACGCATGTTAGGTCTGGGTTAGGTCTAGGATTTGCCCTCATCAGGCTCATACTTTCGCATATTGCTCATACTTCATGGCTAGATCCTGGGCTGTTTCTGGATTGTATCACGTTGTAATGTGGTACCACGCTGAAACAGTCAATTAAACCTGGTCTTGATAAATATTTTAGAGGATAACGCATGTTAGGTCTGGGTCAGGTCTAGGATTTGCCCTCATCAGGCTCATACTTTCGCATATTTCCCATACTTGATGGCTAGATCCTGGGCTTTTTCTGGATTGCATCACGTAGTAATGTAGTACCACACTGAAACAGTCAATTAAACCTGGTTTCCATCAATATTCTAGAGGACAACGCATGTTAGGTCTAGTTTAGGCCTGGGATTTGCCCCCATCAGGGTCATACTATCGCAGTTTTAACATACTTGTTGAACTGATCCTGGGTTTTTTCTGGTTTGGATCACGTAGTAATGTGGGACCACACTGAAACATTCAATTAAACCTGGTCTTGATAAATATTTTAGAGGATAACGCATGTTAGGTCTGGGTTAGGTCTGGGATTTGCCCCCATCAGGCTCATACTTTCGCATATTTCTCATACTTCATGGCTAGATCCTGGGCTGTTTCTGGATTGTATCACGTAGTAATGTGATACCACACTGAAACAGTCCATTAAACTTGGTTGCGATCATTATTCTAGAGGATAACGCATGTTAGGTCTGGGTTAGGTCTAGGATTTGCCCTCATCAGGCTCATACTTTCGCATATTGCTCATACTTCATGGCTAGATCCTGGGCTGTTTCTGGATTGTATCACGTTGTAATGTGGTACCACGCTGAAACAGTCAATTAAACCTGGTTTCGATCAATATTTTAGAGGATAACGCAAGTTAGGTCTGGGATAGGTCTGGGATTTGCCCTCATCAGGCTCATACTTTCGCATTCTTCACATAGTTGTTGAACGAATCCTGAGTTTTTTCTGGTTTGGATCACGTAGTAATGTGGTACCACACTGAAACATTCAATTAAACCTGGTCTTGATAAATATTCTAGAGGATAACGCATGTTAGGTCTGGGTTAGGTCTAGGATTTGCCCTCATCAGGCTCATACTTTCGCATATTGCTCATACTTCATGGCTAGATCCTGGGCTGTTTCTGGATTGTATCACGTTGTAATGTGGTACCACGCTGAAACAGTCAATTAAACCTGGTTTCGATCAATATTTTAGAGGATAACGCAAGTTAGGTCTGGGATAGGTCTGGGATTTGCCCTCATCAGGCTCATACTTTCGCATTCTTCACATAGTTGTTGAACGAATCCTGAGTTTTTTCTGGTTTGGATCACGTAGTAATGTGGGACCACACTGAAACATTCAATTAAACCTGGTCTTGATAAATATTTTAGAGGATAACGCATGTTAGGTCTGGGTTAGGTCTGGGATTTGCTCTCATCAGGGTCATTCTTTCGCATATTTCTCATACTTGATGGCTAGATCCTGGGCTTTTTCTGGATTGGATCACGTAGTAATGTGGGACCACACTGAAACAATCAATTAAACCTGGTCCTGATAAATATTTTAGAGGATAACGCAAGTTAGGTCTGGGATAGGTCTAGGATTTGCCCTCATCAGGCTCATACTTTCGCATATTTCTCATACTTCATGGCTAGATCCTGGGCTGTTTCTGGATTGTATCACGTAGTAATGTGGGACCACACTGAAACAATCAATTAACCTGGTCTTGATAAATATTTTAGAGGGTAACGCATGTTAGGTCTGGGTTAGGTCTAGGATTTGCCTTCATTAGGCTCATACTTTCGCACCCTTCACATACTCGTTGAACAGATCCTGGGTTATTCTCTGGTTTGGATCACATAGTAATGTGGTGCCACACTGAAACAGTCCATTAAACCTGGTTTCCATCAATATTTTAGAGGATAACGCGAGTTAGATCTGGGATAGGTCTGGGATTTGACCTCATCAGACTCACACTTTCGCACCCTTCACATACTCGTTGAACAGATCCTGGGTTATTCTCTGGTTTGGATCACATAGTAATGTGGTGCCACACTGAAACAGTCCATTTAACCTGGTTTCCATCAATATTTTAGAGGACAACGCATGTTAGGTCTAGGTTAGGCCTGGGATTTGCCCTCATCAGGGTCATACTGTCGCAGTTTTAACATACTTATTGAACGGATCCTCGGTTTTTTCTGGTTTGGTTCACGTAGTAATGTGGTACCACACTGAAACATTCAATTAAACCTGGTCTTGATAAATATTTTAGAGGATAACGCATGTTAGGATTGGGTTAGGTCTAGGATTTGCCCTCATCAGGCTTATACTTTCGCATATTGCTCATACTTCATGGCTAGATCCTGGGCTGTTTCTGGATTGTATCACGTTGTAATGTGGTACCACGCTGAAACAGTCAATTAAACCTGGTTTCGATCAATATTTTAGAGGATAACGCAAGTTACGTCTGGGATAGGTCTGGGATTTGCCCTCATCAGGCTCATACTTTCGCGTTTTTCACATACTTGTTGAACAGATCCTGGGTTTTTTCTGGTTTGGGTCACGTAGTAATGTGGTACCACACTGAAACATTCAATTAAACCTGGTCTGGATAAATATTTTAGAGAATAACGCATGTTAGGTCTAGGTTAGGCCTGGGATTTTCACCCATCAGACTCATACTTTCGCATTCTTCACATACTTGTTGAACAGATCCTGGGTTTTTTCTGGTTTGGGTCACGTAGTAATGTGGTACCACACTGAAACATTCAATTAAACCTGGTCTTGATAAATATTTTTGAGGATAACGCATGTTAGGTCTGGCTTAGGTCTAGGATTTGCCCTCATCAGGCTCATACTTTCGCATATTTCTCATACTTGATGGCTAGATCCTGGGCTTTTTATGGATTGCATCACGTAGCAATGATGTACGACACTGAAACAGCCAATTAAACCTGGTTACCATCAATATCTTAGAGGACAACGCAAGTTAGGTCTGGGATAGGTCTGGGATTTGCCCTCATCAGGCTCATACTTTCGCGTTTTTCCCATACTTGTTGAACAGATCCTGGGTTTTTTCTGGTTTGGATCACGTAGTAGTGTGGTACCACACTGAAACAGTCCCTTAAACCAGGTTTCGAACAATATTTTAGACAATAATTCATGTTAGGTCTAGGTTAGGTCTGGGATTTACTCTCATCAGGCTCATTCTTTCGCGTATTTCTCATACTTGGTGGCTAGATCCTGAGCTTTTTCTGGATCGCATCACGTAGTATTGAGGTACTACACAGAAACAGTCAATTAAACCTGGTTTCCATCAATATCTTAGAGGACAACGCAAGTTAGGTCTGGGATAGGTCTGGGATTTGCCCTCATCAGGCTCATACTTTCGCATTCTTCACATACTTGTTGAAAGGATCCTGGGTTTTTTCTGGTTTGGATCACGTAGTAATGTGGTACCACACTGAAACAGTCAATTAAACCTGGTTTCCATCAATATCTTAGAGGATAACGCAAGTTAGATCTGGGATAGGTCTGGGATTTGACCTCATCAGACTCATACTTTCGCACCCTTCACATACTCGTTGAACGGATCCTGGGTTTCTTCTGGTTTGGTTCACGTAGTAACGTGGTACCACGCTGAAACAGTCAATTAAACCTGGTTTCGATCAATACTTTAGAGGATAACGCAAGTTAGGTCTGGGATAGGTCTAGGATTTGCCCTCATCAGGCTCTTACTTTCGCATATTTCTCATACTTCATGGCTAGACGTTGGGCTATTTCTGGATTGGATCACATAGTAAAGTGGTACCACACTGAAACATTCAATGAAACCTGGTCTGGATAAATATTTTACAGGATAACGCATGTTAGGTCTGGGTTAGGTCTGGGATTTTCACTCATCAGACTCATAATTTCGCATTCTTCACATACTTGTTGAACAGATCCTGGGATATTTTCTGTTTTGGATCACATAGTAATGTGGTACCACTCTGAGACAGTCGATTAAACCAGGTTTCGATCAATATCTTAGAGAATAATTCATGTTAGGTCTAGGTTAGGTCTGGGATTTACTCTCATCAGGCTCATTCGTTCGCATATTACACATACTTGATGGCTAGATCCTGGGCTTTTTCTGGATTGGATCACGTAGTAATGTGGGACCACACTGAAACAGTCCATTAAACCTGGTCTTGATAAATATTTTAGAGGATAACGCATGTTAGGTCTGGGTTAGGTCTAGGATTTGCCCTCATCAGGCTCATACTTTCGCATTCTTCACATACTTCTTGAACAGATCCTGGGTTTTTTCTGGTTTCGATCACGTAGTAATGTGGTACCACACTGAAACCGTCCATTAAACCTGGTTTTGATTATTGTTTTAGAGGATAACACATGTTAGGTCTGGGTTAGGCCTGGGATTTGCCCTCATCAGGGTCATACTTTCGCATATTTCCCATACTTGATGGCTAGATCCTGGGCTGCTTCTGGATTGTATCACGTTGTAATGTGGTACCACGCTGAAACAGTCAATTAAACCTGGTTTCGATCAATATTTTAGAGGATAACGCAAGTTACGTCTGGGATAGGTCTGGGATTTGCCCTCATCAGGCTCATACTTTCGCTTTTTTCACATACTTGTTGAACAGATCCTGGGTTTTTTCTGGTTTGGGTCACGTAGTAATGTGGTACCACACTGAAACATTCAATTAAACCTGGTCTTGATAAATATTTTAGAGGATAACGCAAGTTAGGTCTGGGATAGGTCTAGGATTTGCCCTCATCAGGCTCTTACTTTCGCATATTTGTCATACTTCAGGGCTAGATGCTGGGCTATTTCTGGATTGGATCACATAGTAAAGTGGTACCACACTGAAACATTCAATGAAACCTGGTCTGGATAAATATTTTAGAGGATAACGCATGTTAGGTCTGGGTCAGGCCTCGGATTTGCCCTCATCAGGGTCATACTTTCGCATATTTCCCATACTTGATGGCTAGATCCTGGGCTGTTTCTGGATTGTATCACGTTGTAATGTGGTACCACGCTGAAACAGTCAATTAAACCTGGTTTCGATCAATATTTTAGAGAATAATTCTTGTTAGGTCTAGGTTAGGTCTGGGATTTACTCTCATCAGGCTCATTTTTTCGCATATTACTCATACTTGATGGCTAGATCCTGGGCTTTTTCTGGATAGGATCACGTAGTAATGTGGGACCACACTGAAACAATCAATTAAACCGGGTCTTGATAAATATTTTAGAGGATAGCGCATGTTAGGTCTGGGGTGGGTCTGGGATTTGCCCTAATCAGACTCATACTTTCGCACACTTCACATACTCGTTGAACTGATCCTGGGTTATTTTCTGGTTTGGATCACATAGTAATGTGGTACCACACTGAAACAGTCGATTAAACCAGGTTTCGATCAATATATTTGAGGATAACGCATGTTAGGTCTGGGTTAGGTCTGGGATATGCTCTCATCAGGCTCATTCTTTCGCATATTTCTCATACTTGATGGCTAGATCCTGGGCTTTTTCTGGATCGCATCACGTAGTAATGAAGTACAACACTGAAACAGTCAATTAAACCAGGTTTCCATCAATATTTTAGAGGATAACGCATGTTAGGTCTAGGTTAGGTCTGGGATTTTCACTCATCAGACTCATACTTTCGCATTCTTCACATACTTGTTGAACGGATCCTGGGTTTTTTCTGGTTTGGATCACGTAGTAATGTGGTACCACACTGAAACATTCAATTAAACCTGGTCTTGATAATTATTTTAGAGGATAGCGCATGTTAGGTTTGGGTTAGGTCTAGGATTTGCCCTCATCAGGCTCCTACTTTCGCATATTTCTCATACTTCATGGCTAGATCCTGGGCTGTTTCTGGATTGTATCAGGTAATAATGTGGTACCACGCGGAAACAGTCAATTAAACCTGGTTTCGATCAATATTTTAGAGGATAACGCAAGTTAGGTCTGGGATAGGTCTGGGATTCGCCCTAATCAGGCTCATACTTTCGCGTTTTTCACATACTTGTTGAACTGATCCTGGGTTTTTTCTGGTTTGGATCACGTAGTAATGTGGTACCACACTGAAACAGTCGATTAAACCAGGTTTCGATCAATATTTTTGAGGATAACGCATGTTAGGTCTAGGTTAGGCTTGGGATTTTCACTCATCAGACTCATACTTTCGCATTCTACACATACTTGTTGAACGGACCCTGGGTTTTTTCTGGTTCGGATCACGTAGTAATGTGGGACCACACTGAAACAGTCAATTAAACCTGGTTCCGATCAATATTTTAGAGAATAATTCATGTTAGGTCTAGGTTAGGCCTGGGATTTTCACTCATCAGACTCATTCTTTCGCATATTACTGATACTTGATGGCTAGATCCTGGGCTTTTTCTGGATAGGATCACGTAGTAATGTGGGACCAAACTGAAACAATCAATTAAACCGGGTCTTGATAAATATTTTAGAGGATAGCGCATGTTAGGTCTGGGGTAGGTCTGGGATTTGCCCTAATCAGACTCATACTTTCGCACACTTCACATACTCGTTGAACTGATCCTGGGTTATTTTCTGGTTTGGATCACATAGTAATGTGGTACCACACTGAAACAGTCGATTAAACCTGGTCTGGATAAATATTTTAGAGGGTAACGCATCTTAGGTCTGTGTTAGGTCTAAGATTTGCCCTCATCAGGCTCACAGTTTAGCGTTTTTCACATACTTCTTGAACAGATCCTGGGCTTTCTCTGGTTTGGATCACGAAGTAGTGTGGTACCACACTGAAACAGTCCATTAAACCTGGTTTCGCTCAATATTTTAGAGGACAACGCATGTTAGGTCTAGGTTAGGTCTGGGATTTGCTCTCATCAGGCTCATTCTTTCGCATATTTCTCATACTTGATGGCTAGATCCTGGGCTTTTTCTGGATTGCATCACGTAGTAATGTAGTACCTCACTGAAACAGTCAATGAAACCTGGTCTCCAACAATATTTTAGAGGACAACGCAAGTTAGGTCTAGGTAAGGCCTGAGATTTTCACTGATCAGACTCATACTTTCGCATTCTTCACATACTTGTTGAACGGATCCTGGGTTTTTTCTGGTTTGGATCACGTAGTATTGTGGTACCACACTGAAACATTCAATTAAACCTGGTCTTGATAAATATTTTAGAGAATAACGCATGTTAGGTCTCGGTTAGGTCTAGGATTTTCCCTCATCAGGCTCATACTTTCGCATATTTCTCATACTTCATGGCTAGATCCTGGGCTATTTCTGGATTGGATCACGTAGTAATGTGGTACCACACTGAAACAGTCAAATAAACCTGGTTTTGATCAATATTTTAGAGAATAATTCATGTTAGGTCTAGGTTAGGTCTGGGATTTGCTCCCATCAGGCTCATTCTTTCGCATATTTCTCATACTTGATGGCTAGATCCTGGGCTTTTTCTGGATCGCATCACGTAGTATTGAAGTACAACACTGAAACAGTCAATTAAACCTGGTTTCCATCAATATCTTAGAGGACAACGCAAGTTAGGCCTGGGATAGGTCTGGGATTTGCCCTCATCAGGCTCATCATTTCTCGTTTTTCACATACTTGTTGAACAGATCCTGGGTTTTTTCTGGCTTGGATCACGTAGTAATGTGGTACCACACTGAAACAGTCGACTAAACCTGGTTTCGATCAATATTTTAGAGGATAACGCAAGTTAGGTCTGGGATAGGTCTAGGATTTGACCTCAGCAGACTCATACTTTCGCATTCTTCACATACTTGTTGAACGGATCCTGGGTTTTTTCTGGTTTGGATCACGTAGTATTGTGGTACCACACTGAAACATTCAATTAAACCTGGTCTTGATAAATATTTTAGAGAATAACGCATGTTAGGTCTCGGTTAGGTCTAGGATTTGCCCTCATCAGGCTCATACTTTCGCATATTTCTCATACTTCATGGCTAGATCCTGGGCTATTTCTGGATTGGATCACGTAGTAATGTGGTACCACACTGAAACAGTCAAATAAACCTGGTTTTGATCAATATTTTAGAGAATAATTCATGTTAGGTCTAGGTTAGGTCTGGGATTTGCTCCCATCAGGCTCATTCTTTCGCATATTTCTCATACTTGATGGCTAGATCCTGGGCTTTTTCTGGATCGCATCACGTAGTATTGAAGTACAACACTGAAACAGTCAATTAAACCTGGTTTCCATCAATATCTTAGAGGACAACGCAAGTTAGGCCTGGGATAGGTCTGGGATTTGCCCTCATCAGGCTCATCATTTCTCGTTTTTCACATACTTGTTGAACAGATCCTGGGTTTTTTCTGGCTTGGATCACGTAGTAATGTGGTACCACACTGAAACAGTCGACTAAACCTGGTTTCGATCAATATTTTAGAGGATAACGCAAGTTAGGTCTGGGATAGGTCTAGGATTTGACCTCAGCAGACTCATACTTTCGCACACTTCACATACTCTTTGAACAGATCCTGGGATATTTTCTGGTTTGGATCACATAGTAATGTGGTACCACTCTGAGACAGTCGATTAAACCAGGTTTCGATCAATATCTTAGAGGATAACGCATGTTAGGTCTAGGTTAGGTCTGGGATTTGCCCTCATCAGGCTCATACTTTCGCAGTTTTAACATACTTATTGAACGGATCCTGGGTTTTTTCTAGTTTGGTTCACGTAGTAATGTGGTACCACACTGAAACAGTCAATTAAACCTGGTTTCGATCAATATTTTAGAGGATAACGCGTGTTAGGATTGGGTTAGGTCTAGGATTTGCCCTCATCAGGCTCACGTAGTAATGTGATACCACGCTGAAACAGTCGATTAAACCTGGTTTCGATCAATATTTTAGAGGATAACGCAAGTTAAGTCTGGGATAGGTCTGGGATTTGACCTCATCAGACTCATACTTTCGCATTTTTCACATACTTGTTGAACAGATCCTGGGTTTTTCTGGTTTGGGTCACGTAGTAATGTGGTACCACACTGAAGCATTCAATTAAACCTGGTCTTGATAAATATTTTAGAGGATAACGCATGTTAGGTCTGTGTTAGGTGTAGGATTTGCCCTCATCAGGCTGATACTTTCGCATATTTCTCATACTTCATGGCTAGATCCTGGGCTGTTTCTGGATTGTATCACGTAGTAATGTGATACCACACTGAAACAGTCCATTAAACTTGGTTGCGATCATTATTCTAGAGGATAACGCATGTTAGGTCTGGGTTAGGTCTAGGATTTGCCCTCATCAGGCTCATACTTTCGCATATTGCTCATACTTCATGGCTAGATCCTGGGCTGTTTCTGGATTGTATCACGTTGTAATGTGGTACCACGCTGAAACAGTCAATTAAACCTGGTTTCGATCAATATTTTAGAGGATAACGCAAGTTAGGTCTGGGATAGGTCTGGGATTTGCCCTCATCAGGCTCATACTTTCGCGTTTTTCACATACTTGTTGAACAGATCCTGGGTTTTTTCTGGTTTGGGTCACGTAGTAATGTGGTACCACACTGAAACATTCAATTAAACCTGGTCTTGATAAATATTTTAGAGGATAACGCATGTTAGGTCTGTGTTAGGTCTAGGATTTGCCCTCATCAGGCTCATACTTTCCCATATTTCTCACACTTCATGGCTAGATCCTGGGCTGTTTCTGGATTGTATCACGTAGTAATGTGGTACCACGCTGAAACAGTCAATTAAACCTGGTTTCGATCAATACTTTAGAGGATAACGCAAGTTAGGTCTGGGATAGGTCTAGGATTTGCCCTCATCAGGCTCTTACTTTCGCATATTTGTCATACTTCATGGCTAGATGCTGGGCTATTTCTGGATTGGATCACATAGTAAAGTGGTACCACACTGAAACAATCAATGAAACCTGGTCTGGATAAATATTTTAGAGGATAACGCATGTTAGGTCAAGGTTAGGTCTAAGATTTGCCCTCATCAGGCTCATACTTTCGCATTCTTCACATACTTGTTGAACGAATCCTAGGTTTTTTCTGGTTTGGATCACGTAGTAATGTGGTACCACACTGAAACATTCAATTAAACCTGGTCTTGATAAATATTTTAGAGGATAACGCATGTTAGGTCTGGGTTAGGTCTAGGATTTGCCCTCATTAGGCTCATACTTTCGCATATTTCCCGTACTTGATGGCTAGATCCTGGGCTTTTTCTGGATTGCATCACGTAGTAATGTAGTACCACACTGAAACAGTCAACGAAACCTGGTTTCCAACAATATTTTACAGGACAACGCAAGTTAGGTCTAGGTAAGGCCTGAGATTTTCACTGATCAGACTCATACTTTCGCATTCTTCACATACTTGTTGAACGGATCCTGGGTTTTTTCTGGTTTGGATCACGTAGTATTGTGGTACCACACTGAAACATTCAATTAAACCTGGTCTTTATAAATATTTTAGAGAATAACGCATGTTAGGTCTGGGTTAGGTCTAGGATTTGCCCTCAACAGGCTCATACTTTCGCATATTTCTCATACTTCATGGCTAGATCCTGGGCTATTTCTGGATTGGATCACGTAGTAATGTGGTACCACACTGAAACAGTCAAATAAACCTGGTTTTGATCAATATTTTAGAGAATAATTCATGTTATGTCTAGGTTAGGTCTGGGATTTGCTCTCATCAGGCTTATTCTTTCGCATATTTCTCATACATGTAGAACAGATCCTGGGTTTTTTCTGGTTTGGATCACGTAGTATTGTGGTACCACACTGAAACATTCAATTAAACCTGGTCTTGATAAATATTTTAGAGAATAACGCATGTTAGGTCTAGGTTAGGCCTGGGATTTTCACTCATCAGACTCATACATTCGCATTCTTCACATACTTGTTGAACGGACCCTGGGTTTTTGCTGGTTTGGATCACGTAGTAATGTGGGACCACACTGAAACAGTCAATTAAACCTGGTTTCGATCAATATTTTAGAGAATAATTCATGTTAGGTCTAGGTTAGGTCTAGGATTTGCTCTCATCAGGCTCATTCTTTCGCATATTTCTCATACATGTAGAACAGATCCTGGGTTTTTTCTGGTTTGGATCACGTAGTAGTGTGGTACCACACTGAAACAGTCCATTAAACCTGGTTTCGATCAATATTTTAGAGGATAACGCAAGTTACGTTTGGGATAGGTCTGGGATTTGCCCTCACCAGGCTCATACTTTTGCGTTTTTCACATACTTGTTGAACAGATCCTGGGTTTTTTCTGGTTTGGGTCACGTAGTAATGTGGTACCACACTGAAACATTCAATTAAACCTGGTCTTGATAAATATTTTAGAGGATAACGCATGTTAGGTCTGGGTTAGGTCTAGGATTTGCCCTCATCAGGCTCATACTTTCGCATATTTCTCATACTTGATGGCTAGATCCTGGGCTTTTTATGGATTGCATCACGTAGCAATGATGTACGACACTGAAACAGTCAATTAAACCTGGTTTCCATCAATATCTTAGAGGACAACGCAAGTTAGGTCTGGGATAGGTCTGGGATTTGCCCTCATCAGGCTCATACTTTCGCGTTTTTCACATACTTGTTGAACAGATCCTGGGTTTTTTCTGGTTTGGATCACGTAGTAATGTGGTACCACACTGAAACATTCAATTAAACCTGGTCTTGATAATTATTTTAGAGGATAGCGCATGTTAGGTTTGGGTTAGGTCTAGGATTTGCCCTCATCAGGCTCCTACTTTCGCATATTTCTCATACTTCATGGCTAGATCCTGGGCTGTTTCTGGATTGTATCAGGTAATAATGTGGTACCACGCGGAAACAGTCAATTAAACCTGGTTTCGATCAATATTTTAGAGGATAACGCAAGTTAGGTCTGGGATAGGTCTGGGATTCGCCCTAATCAGGCTCATACTTTCGCGTTTTTCACATACTTGTTGAACAGATCCTGGGTTTTTTCTGGTTTGGGTCACGTAGTAATGTGGTACCACACTGAAACATTCAATTAAACCTGGTCTTGATAAATATTTTAGAGGATAACGCATGTTAGGTCTGTGTTAGGTCTAGGATTTGCCCTCATCAGGCTCATACTTTCCCATATTTCTCATACTTCATGGCTAGATCCTGGGCTGTTTCTGGATTGTATCACGTAGTAATGTGGTACCACGCTGAAACAGTCAATTAAACCTGGTTTCGATCAATACTTTAGAGGATAATGCAAGTTAGGTCTGGGATAGGTCTAGGATTTGCCCTCATCAGGCTCTTACTTTCGCATATTTGTCATACTTCATGGCTAGATGCTGGGCTATTTCTGGATTGGATCACATAGTAAAGTGGTACCACACTGAAACATTCAATGAAACCTGGTCTGGATAAATATTTTAGAGGATAACGCATGTTAGGTCAAGGTTAGGTCTAAGATTTGCCCTCATCAGGCTCATACTTTCGCATTCTTCACATACTTGTTGAACGAATCCTGGGTTTTTTCTGGTTTGGATCACGTAGTAATGTGGTACCACACTGAAACATTCAATTAAACCTGGTCTTGATAAATATTTTAGAGGATAACGCATGTTACGTCTGGGTTAGGTCTAGGATTTGCCCTCATTAGGCTCATACTTTCGCATATTTCCCGTACTTGATGGCTAGATCCTGGGCTTTTTCTGGATTGCATCACGTAGTAATGTAGTACCACACTGAAACAGTCAACGAAACCTTGTTTCCAACAATATTTTACAGGACAACGCAAGTTAGGTCTAGGTAAGGCCTGAGATTTTCACTGATCAGACTCATACTTTCGCATTCTTCACATACTTGTTGAACGGATCCTGGGTTTTTTCTGGTTTGGATCACGTAGTATTGTGGTACCACACTGAAACATTCAATTAAACCTGGTCTTGATAAATATTTTAGAGAATAACGCATGTTAGGTCTCGGTTAGGTCTAGGATTTGCCCTCAACAGGCTCATACTTTCGCATATTTCTCATACTTCATGGCTAGAACCTGGGCTATTTCTGGATTGGATCACGTAGTAATGTGGTATCACACTGAAACAGTCAAATAATCCTGGTTTTGATCAATATTTTAGAGAATAATTCATGTTAGGTCTAGGTTAGGTCTGGGATTTGCTCTCATCAGGCTCATTCTTTCGCATATTTCTCATACATGTAGAACAGATCCTGGGTTTTTTCTGGTTTGGATCACGTAGTATTGTGGTACCACACTGAAACATTCAATTAAACCTGGTCTTGATAAATATTTTAGAGAATAACGCATGTTAGGTCTAGGTTAGGCCTGGGATTTTCACTCATCAGACTCATACTTTCGCATTCTTCACATACTTGTTGAACGGACCCTGGGTTTTTTCTGGTTTGGATCACGTAGTAATGTGGGACCACACTGAAACAGTCAATTAAACCTGGTTTCGATCAATATTTTAGAGAATAATTCATGTTAGGTCTAGGTTAGGTCTAGGATTTGCTCTCATCAGGCTCATTCTTTCGCATATTTCTCATACATGTAGAACAGATCCTGGGTTTTTTCTGGTTTGGATCACGTAGTAGTGTGGTACCACACTGAAACAGTCCATTAAACGAGGTTTCGATCAATATTTTAGAGGATAACGCAAGTTACGTTTGGGATAGGTCTGGGATTTGCCCTCATCAGGCTCATACTTTCGCGTTTTTCACATACTTGTTGAACAGATCCTGGGTTTTTTCTGGTTTGGGTCACGTAGTAATGTGGTACCACACTGAAACATTCAATTAAACCTGGTCTTGATAAATATTTTAGAGGATAACGCATGTTAGGTCTGGGTTAGGTCTAGGATTTGCCCTCATCAGGCTCATACTTTCGCATATTTCTCATACTTGATGGCTAGATCCTGGGCTTTTTATGGATTGGATCACATAGTAAAGTGGTACCACACTGAAACATTCAATGAAACCTGGTCTGGATAAATATTTTAGAGGATAACGCATGTTAGGTCTGTGTTAGGCCTGGGATTTGCCCTCATCAGGGTCATACTTTCGCATATTTCCCATACTTGATGGCTAGATCCTGGGCTTTTTCTGGTTTGGATCACGTAGTAATGTGGTACCACACTGAAACATTCAATTAAACCTGGTCTTGATAATTATTTTAGAGGATAGCGCATGTTAGGTCTGGGGTAGGTCTGGGATTTGCCCTAATCAGACTCATACTTTCGCACACTTCACATACTCGTTGAACTGATCCTGGGTTATTTTCTGGTTTGGATCACATAGTAATGTGGTACCACACTGAAACAGTCGATTAAACCAGGTTTCGATCAATATTTTTGAGGATAACGCAAGTTAGGTCTGGGATAGGTCTAGGATTTGCCCTCATCAGGCTCTTACTTTCGCATATTTCTCATACTTCATGGCTAGACGCTGGGCTATTTCTGGATTGGATCACATAGTAAAGTGGTACCACACTGAAACATTCAATGAAACCTGGTCTGGATAAATATTTTACAGGATAACGCATGTTAGGTCTGGGTTAGGTCTGGGATTTTCACACATCAGACTCATACTTTCGCATTCTTCACATACTTGTTGAACAGATCCTGGGATATTTTCTGTTTTGGATCACATAGTAATGTGGTACCACTCTGAGACAGTCGATTAAACCAGGTTTCGATCAATGTTTTAGAGGATAACGCAAGTTAGATCTGGGATAGGTCTGGGATTTGACCTCATCAGACTCATACTTTCGCACCCTTCACATACTCGTTGAACAGATCCTGGGTTATTCTCTGGTTTGGATCACATAGTAATGTGGTGCCACACTGAAACAGTCCATTAAACCTGGTTTCCATCAATATTTTAGAGGACAACGCATGTTAGGTCTAGGTTAGGCCTGGGATTTGCCCTCATCAGGGTCATACTGTCGCAGTTTTAACATACTTGTTGAACGGATCCTGGGTTTTTTCTGGTTTGGTTCACGTAGTAATGTGGTACCACCCTGAAACATTCAATTAAACCTGGTCTTGATAAATATTTTAGAGGATAACGCATGTTAGGATTGGGTTAGGTCTAGGATTTGCCCTCATCAGGCTCATACTTTCGCATATTTCTCATACTTCATGGCTAGCTCCTGGGCTGTTTCTGGATTGTATCACGTAGTAATGTGATACCACGCTGAAACAGTCGATTAAACCTGGTTTCGATCAATATTTTAGAGGATAACGCAAGTTAAGTCTGGGATAGGTCTGGGATTTGACCTCATCAGACACATACTTTCGGGTTTTTCACATACTTGTTGAACAGATCCTGGGTTTTTTTGTGGTTTGGATCACGTAGTAGTGTGGTACCACACTGAAGCAGTCGATTAAACCAGGTTTCGATCTATATTTTTGAGGATAACGCATGTTAGGTCTAGGTTAGGCCTGGGATTTTCACTCATCAGACTCATACTTTCGCATTCTTCACATACTTGTTGAACGGACGGTGGGTTTTTTCTGGTTTGGATCACGTAGTAATGTGGGACCACACTGAAACAGTCAATTAAACCTGGTTTCCATCAATATCTTAGAGGACAACGCAAGTTAGGTCTGGGATAGGTCTGGGATTTGCCCTCATCAGACTCATACTTTCGCATTCTTCACATACTTGTTGAACGGACGCTGGGTTTTTTCTGGTTTGGATCACGTAGTAATGTGGGACCACACTGAAACAGTCAATTAAATCTGGTTTTGATCAATATTTTAGAGAATAGTTCATGTTAGGTCTAGGTTAGGCCTGGGATTTTCACTCATCAGACTCATACTTTCGCATTCTTCACATACTTGTTGAACGGATCCTGGGGTTTTTCCGGTTTGGATCACGTAGTAATGTGGGACCACACTGAAACAATCAATTAAACCTGGTCTTGATAAATATTTTAGAGGATAGCGCATGTTAGGTCTGGGATAGGTCTGGGATTTGCCCTAATCAGACTCATACTTTCGCACACTTCACATACTCGTTGAACTGATCCTGGGTTATTTTCTGGTTTGGATCACATAGTAATGTGGTACCACACTGAAACAGTCGATTAAACCAGGTTTCGATCAATATTTTTGAGGATAACGCATGTTAGGTCTGGGCTAGGTCTGGGATTTGCTCTCATCGGGCTCATTCTTTCGCATATTTCTCATACTTGATGGCTAGATCCTGGGCTTTTTCTGGATCGCATCACGTAGTAATGAAGTGCAACACTGAAACAGTCAATTAAACCAGGTTTCCATCAATATTTTAGAGGATAACGCAAGTTAGGTCTAGGTTAGGTCTGGGATTTTCACTCACCAGACTCATACTTTCGCATTCTTCACATACTTGTTGAACGGATCCTGGGTTTTTCTGGTTTGGATCACGTAGTAATGTGGTACCACATTGAAACAGTCGACTAAACCTGGTTTCGATCAATAGTTTAGAGGATAACACAAGTTAGGTCTGGGATAGGTCTGGGATTTGACCTCATCAGACTCATACTTTCGCGTTTTTCGCATACTTGTTGAACAGATCCTGGGTTTCTTCTGGTTTGGATCACGTAGTAGTGTGGTACCACACTGAAACAGTGCATTAAACCAGGTTTCGATCAATATTTTAGAGGATAACGCATGTTAGGTCTGGGTTAGGTCTAGGATTTGCCCTCATCAGGCTCATTCTTTCGCATATTACTCATACTTGATGGCTAGATCCTCGGCTATTTCTGGATTGGATCTCGTAGAAATGTGGTACCACACTGAAACATTCAAATAAACCTGGTCTTGATAAATTTTTTAGAGGATAACACAAATTAGGTCTGGGATAGGTCTGGGATTCGCCCTAATCAGGCTCATACTTCCGCGTTTTTCACGTACTTGATGAACTGATCCTGGGTCTTTTCTGGTTTGGGTCACGTAGTAATGTGGTACCACACTGAAACAGTCGATTAAACCTGGTTTCGATCAATATTTTAGAGGATAACGCAAGTTAAGTCTGGGATAGGTCTGGGATTTGACCTCATCACAACTCATACTTTCGCGTTTTTCACATACTTGTTGAACAGATCCTGGGTTTTTTTGTGGTTTGGATCACGTAGTGGTGTGGTACCACACTGAAACAGTCCATTAAACTTGGTTGCGATCAATATTCTAGAGGATAGCGCATGTTAGGTCTGGGTTAGGTCTAGGATTTGCTCTCATCAGGCTCATTCTTTCGCATATTTCTCAAACTTGATGGCTAGATCTAGCGCTTTTTCTGGATTGCATCACGTAGTAATGTGGTACCACACTGAAACATTCAATTAAACCTGGTCTTGATAAATATTTTAGAGGATAACGCATATTAGGTCTGGGTTAGGCCTGGGATTTGCCCTCATCAGGGTCATACTTTCGCAGTTTTAACATACATGTTGACCTGATCGAGGGTTTTTTCTGCTTTGGATCACGTAGTAAAGTGGTGCCACACTGAAACAGTCCATTAAACCTGCTTTGGATCAATATTTTAGAGGACAACGCAAGTTAGGTCTGGGATAGGTATGGGAATCGCCCTAATCAGACTCATACTTTCGCGTTTTTCACATACTTGTTGAACTGATCCTGGGTTTTTTCTGGTTTGGATCACGTAGTAATGTGGTACCACACTGAAACAGTCGATTAAACCTGGTTTCGATCAATATTTTAGAGGATAACGCAAGTTAGGTCTGGGATAGGTCTGGGATTTGACCTCGTCAGACTCATACTTTCGCACCCTTCACATACTCGTTGAACAGATCCTGGGTTATTTTCTGGTTTGGATCACATAGTAATATGGTACCACACTGAAGCAGTCGATTAAACCAGGTTTCGATCTATATTTTTGAGGATAACGCATGTTAGGTCTAGGTTAGGCCTGGGATTTTCACTCATCAGACTCATACTTTCGCATTCTTCACATACTTGTTGAACGGACGCTGGGTTTTTTCTGGTTTGGATCACGTAGTAATGTGGGACCACACTGAAACAGTCAATTAAATCTGGTTTTGATCAATATTTTAGAGAATAGTTCATGTTAGGTCTAGGTTAGGCCTGGGATATTCACTCATCAGACTCATACTTTCGCATTCTTCACATACTTGTTGAACGGATCCTGGGGTTTTTCCGGTTTGGATCACGTAGTAATGTGGGACCACACTGAAACAATCAATTAAACCTGGTCTTGATAAATATTTTAGAGGATAACGCATGTTAGGTCTGGGTTAGGTCTAGGATTTGCCCTCATCAGGCTCATACTTTCGCATATTTCCCATACTTGATGGCTAGATCCTGGGCTTTTTCTGGATTGCATCACGTAGTAATGAAGTACAACACTGAAACAGTCAATTACACCTGGTTTCGATCAATATTTTAGAGAATAATTCATGTTAGGTCTAGGTTAGGTCTGGGATTTGCTCTCATCAGGCTCATTCTTTCGCATATTTCTCATACTTGATGGCTAGATCCTGGGCTTTCTCTGGATTGGATCACGTAGTAATGTGGGACCACACTGAAACAATCAATTAAACCTGGTCTTGATAAATATTTTAGAGGATAGCACATGTTAGGTCTGGGATAGGTCTGGGATTTGCCCTAATCAGACTCATACTTTCGCACACTTCACATACTCGTTGAACTGATCCTGGGATATTTTCTGGTTTGGATCACATAGTAATGTGGTACCACACTGAAACAGTCGATTAAACCAGGTTTCGATCAATATTTTTGAGGATAACGCATGTTAGGTCTGGGCTAGGTCTGGGATTTGCTCTCATCGGGCTCATTCTTTCGCATATTTCTCATACTTGATGGCTAGATCCTGGGCTTTTTCTGGATCGCATCACGTAGTAATGAAGTACAACACTGAAACAGTCAATTAAACCAGGTTTCCATCAATATTTTAGAGGATAACGCATGTTAGGTCTAGGTTAGGTCTGGGATTTTCACTCATCAGACTCATACTTTCGCATTCTTCACATACTTGTTGAACGGATCCTGGGTTTTTTCTGGTTTGGATCACGTAGTAATGTGGTACCACATTGAAACAGTCGACTAAACCTGGTTTCGATCAATAGTTTAGAGGATAACACAAGTTAGGTCTGGGATAGGTCTGGGATTTGACCTCATCAGACTCATACTTTCGCGTTTTTCGCATACTTGTTGAACAGATCCTGGGCTTCTGCTGGTTTGGATCACGTAGTAGTGTGGTACCACACTGAAACAGTGCATTAAACCAGGTTTCGATCAATATTTTAGAGGATAACGCATGTTAGGTCTGGGTTAGGTCTAGGATTTGCCCTCATCAGGCTCATTCTTTCGCATCTTACTCATACTTGATGGCTAGATCCTCGGCTATTTCTGGATTGGATCTCGTAGTAATGTGGTACCACACTGAAACATTCAATTAAACCTGGTCTTGATAAATATTTTAGAGGATAACACAAATTAGGTCTGGGATAGGTCTGGGATTCGCCCTAATCAGGCTCATACTTCCGCGTTTTTCACGTACTTGATGAACTGATCCTGGGTCTTTTCTGGTTTGGATCACGTAGTAATGTGGTACCACACTGAAACAGTCGATTAAACCTGGTTTCGATCAATATTTTAGAGGACAACGCATGTTAGGTCTAGGTTAGGCCTGGGATTTGCCCTCATCAGGGTCATACTGTCGCAGTTTTAACATACTTGTTGAACGGATCCTGGGTTTTTTCTGGTTTGGTTCACGTAGTAATGTGGTACCACACTGAAACATTCAATTAATCCTGGTCTTGATAAATATTTTAGAGGATAACGCATGTTAGGATTGGGTTAGGTCTAGGATTTGCCCTCATCAGGCTCATACTTTCGCATATTTCTCATACTTCATGGCTAGATCCTGGGCTGTTTCTGGATTGTATCACGTAGTAATGTGATACCACGCTGAAACAGTCGATTAAACCTGGTTTCGATCAATATTTTAGAGGATAACGCAAGTTAGGTCTGGGATAGGTCTGGGATTTGACCTCATCAGACTCATACTTTCGCGTTTTTCACATACTTGTTGAACAGATCCTGGGTTTTTTTGTGGTTTGGATCACGTAGTAGTGTGGTACCACACTGAAACAGTCCATTAAACTTGGTTGCGATCAATATTCTAGAGGATAGCGCATGTTAGGTCTGGGTTAGGTCTAGGATTTGCTCTCATCAGGCTCATTCTTTCGCATATTTCTCAAACTTGATGGCTAGATCCTGCGCTTTTTCTGGATTGCATCACGTAGTAATGTGGTACCACACTGAAACATTCAATTAAACCTGGTCTTGATAAATATTTTAGAGGATAACGCATGTTAGGTCTGGGTTAGGCCTGGGATTTGCCCTCATCAGGGTCATACTTTCGCAGTTTTAACATACATGTTGACCTGATCGAGGGTTTTTTCTGCTTTGGATCACGTAGTAAAGTGGTGCCACACTGAAACAGTCCATTAAACCTGCTTTGGATCAATATTTTAGAGGACAACGCAAGCTAGGTCTGGGATAGGTCTGGGAATCGCCCTAATCAGGCTCATACTTTCGCGTTTTTCACATACTTGTTGAACTGATCCTGGGTTTTTTCTGGTTTGGATCACGTGGTAATGTGGTACCACACTGAAACAGTCGATTAAACCAGGTTTCGATCAATATTTTAGAGGATAACGCAAGTTAGGTCTGGGATAGGTCTGGGATTTGACCTCGTCAGACTCATCCTTTCGCACCCTTCACATACTCGTTGAACAGATCCTGGGTTATTTTCTGGTTTGGATCACATAGTAATATGGTACCACACTGAAGCAGTCGATTAAACCAGGTTTCGATCTATATTTTTGAGGATAACGCATGTTAGGTCTGGGTTAGGTCTAGGTTTTGCCCTCATCAGGCTCATACTTTCGCATATTTCCCATACTTGATGGCTAGATCCTGGGCTTTTTCTGGATTGCATCGCGTAGTAATGAAGTACAACACTGAAACAGTCAATTAAACCTGGTTTCGATCAATATTTTAGAGAATAATTCATGTTAGGTCTAGGTTAGGTCTGGGATTTGCTCTCATCAGGCTCATTCTTTCGCATATTTCTCATACTTGATGGCTAGATCCTGGGCTTTTTCTGGATCGCATCACGTAGTATTGAAGTACAACACTGAAACAGTCAATTAAACCTGGTTTCCATCAATATCTTAGAGGACAACGCAAGTTAGGTCTGGGATTTGCCCTCATCAGGCTCATAATTTCGCGTTTATCACATACTTGTTGAACAGATCCTGGGTTTTTTCTGGTTTGGATCACGTAGTAGTGTGGTACCACACTGAAACAGTCCATTAAACCTGGTTTGGATCAATATTTTAGAGGATAACGCAAGTTAGGTCTGGTATTTGACCTCGTCAGACTCATACTTTCGCACCCTTCACATACTCGTTGAACAGATCCTGGGTTATTTTCTGGTTTGGATCACATATTAATATGGTACCACACTGAAACAGTCGAATAAACCAGGTTTCGATCAATATTTTTGAGGATAACGCATGTTAGGCCTAGGTTAGGCTTGGGATTTTCACTCATCAGACTTACTTTCGCATTCTACACATACTTGTTGAACGGACCCTGGGTTCTTTCTGGTTTGGATCACGTAGTAATGTGGGACCACACTGAAACAGTCAATTAAACCTGGTTTCGATCAATATTTTAGAGAATAATTCATGTTAGGTCTAGGTTAGGCCTGGGATTTGCTCTCATCAGGCTCATTCTTTCGCATATTACTCATACTTGATGGCTAGATCCTGGGCTTTTTCTGGATAGGATCACGTAGTAATGTGGGACCACACTGAAACAATCAATTAAACCGGGTCTTGATAAATATTTTAGAGGATAGCGCATGTTAGGTCTGGGGTAGGTCTGGGATTTGCCCTAATCAGACTCATACTTTCGCACACATCACATACTCGTTGAACTGATCCTGGGTTATTTTCTGGTTTGGATCACATAGTAATGTGGTACCACACTGAAACAGTCGATTAATCCAGGTTTCGATCAATATTTTTGAGGATAACGCATGTTAGGTCTGGGTTAGGTCTGGGATTTGCTCTCATCAGGCTCATTCTTTCGCATATTTCTCATACTTGATGGCTAGATCCTGGGCTTTTTCTGGATCGCATCACGTAGTAATGAAGTACAACACCGAAACAGTCAATTAAACCAGGTTTCCATCAATATTTTAGAGGATAACGCATGTTAGGTCTAGGTTAGGTCTGGGATTTTCACTCATCAGACTCATACTTTCGCATTCTTCACATACTTGTTGAACGGATCCTGGGTTTTTTCTGGTGTGGATCACGTAGTAATGTGGTACCACACTGAAACATTCAATTAAACCTGGTCTTGATAATTATTTTAGAGGATAGCGCATGTTAGGTTTGGGTTAGGTCTAGGATTTGCCCTCATCAGGCTCATACTTTCGCATATTTCTCATACTTCATGGCTAGATCCTGGGGTGTTTCTGGATTGTATCAGGTAATAATGTGGTACCACGCTGAAACAGTCAATGAAACCTGGTTTCGATCAATATTTTAGAGGATAACGCAAGTTAGGTCTGGGATAGGTCTGGGATTCGCCCTAATCAGGCTCATACTTTCGCGTTTTTCACATACTTGTTGAACTGATCCTGGGTTTTTTCTGGTTTGGATCAGGTAGTAATGTGGTACCACTCTGAGTCAGTCGATTAAACCAGGTTTCGATCAATATTTTAGAGGATAACGCAAGTTAGGTCTGGGATAGGTCTGGGATTCGCCCTAATCAGGCTCATACTTTCGCGTTTTTCACATACTTGTTGAACGGACCCTGTGTTTTTTCTGGTTTGGATCACGTAGTAATGTGGGACCACACTGAAACAGTCAATTAAACCTGGTTTTGATCAATATTTTAGAGAATAGTTCATGTTAGGTCTAGGTTAGGCCTGGGATTTTCACTCATCAGACTCATACTTTCGCATTCTTCACATACTTGTAGAACGGATCCTGGGGTTTTTCCGGTTTGGATCACGTAGTAATGTGGGACCACACTGAAACAATCAATTAAACCTGGTCTTGATAAATATTTTAGAGGATAACGCATGTTAGGTCTGGGTTAGGTCTAGGATTTGCCCTCATCAGGCTCATACTTTCGCATATTTCCCATACTTGATGGCTAGATCCTGGGCTTTTTCTGGATTGCATCACGTAGTAATGAAGTACAACACTGAAACAGTCAATTACACCAGGTTTCGATCAATATTTTAGAGAATAATTCATGTTAGGTCTAGGTTAGGTCTGGGATTTGCTCTCATCAGGCTCATTCTTTCGCATATTTCTCATACTTGATGGCTAGATCCTGGGCTTTTTCTGGATTGGATCACGTAGTAATGTGGGACCACACTGAAACAATCAATTAAACCTGGTCTTGATAAATATTTTAGAGGATAGCGCATGTTAGGTCTGGGATAGGTCTGGGATTTGCCCTAATCAGACTCATACTTTCGCACACTTCACATACTCGTTGAACTGATCCTGGGTTATTTTCTGGTTTGGATCACATAGTAATGTGGTACCACACTGAAACAGTCGATTAAACCAGGTTTCGATCAATATTTTTGAGGATAACGCATGTTAGGTCTGGGCTAGGTCTGGGATTTGCTCTCATCGGGCTCATTCTTTCGCATATTTCTCATACTTCATGGCTAGATCCTGGGGTGTTTCTGGATTGTATCAGGTAATAATGTGGTACCACGCTGAAACAGTCAATGAAACCTGGTTTCGATCAATATTTTAGAGGATAACGCAAGTTAGGTCTGGGATAGGTCTGGGATTCGCCCTAATCAGGCTCATACTTTCGCGTTTTTCACATACTTGTTGTACTGATCCTGGGTTTTTTCTGGTTTGGATCAGGTAGTAATGTGGTACCACTCTGAGTCAGTCGATTAAACCAGGTTTGGATCAATATTTTAGAGGATAACGCAAGTTAGGTCTGGGATAGGTCTGGGATTTGACCTCGTCAGACTCATACTTTCGCACCCTTCACATACTCGTTGAACAGATCCTGGGTTATTTTCTGGTTTGGATCACATATTAATATGGTACCACACTGAAACAGTCGATTGAACCAGGTTTCGATCAATATATTTGAGGATAACGCATGTTAGGCCTAGGTTAGGCTTGGGATTTTCACTCATCAGACTCATACTTTCGCATTCTACACATACTTGTTGAACGGACCCTGGGTTTTTTCTGGTTTGGATCACGTAGTAATGTGGGACCACACTGAAACAGTCAATTAAACCTGGTTTCGATCAATATTTTAGAGAATAATTCATGTTAGGTCTAGGTTAGGCCTGGGATTTTCACTCATCAGACTCATTCTTTCACATGTTACTCATACTTGATGGCTAGATCCTGGGCTTTTTCTGGATAGGATCACGTAGTAATGTGGGACCACACTGAAACAATCAATTAAACCGGGTCTTGATAAATATTTTAGGGGATAGCGCATGTTAGGTCTGGGGTAGGTCTGGGATTTGCCCTAATCAGACTCATACTTTCGCACACTTCACATACTCGTTGAACTGATCCTGGGTTATTTTCTGGTTTGGATCACATAGTAATGTGGTACCACACTGAAACAGTCGATTAAACCTGGTTTCGATCAATATTTTAGAGGATAACGCAAGTTAGGTCTGGGATAGGTCTGGGATTCGCCCTAATCAGGCTCATACTTTCGCGTTTTTCACATACTTGTTGAACGGACCCTGTGTTTTTTCTGGTTTGGATCACGTAGTAATGTGGGACCACACTGAAACAGTCAATTAAACCTGGTTTTGATCAATATTTTAGAGAATAGTTCATGTTAGGTCTAGGTTAGGCCTGGGATTTTCACTCATCAGACTCATACTTTCGCATTCTTCACATACTTGTAGAACGGATGGGGTTTTTCCGGTTTGGATCACGTAGTAATGTGGGACCACACTGAAACAATCAATTAAACCTGGTCTTGATAAATATTTTAGAGGATAACGCATGTTAGGTCTGGGTTAGGTCTAGGATTTGCCCTCATCAGGCTCATACTTTCGCATATTTCCCATACTTGATGGCTAGATCCTGGGCTTTTTCTGGATTGCATCACGTAGTAATGAAGTACAACACTGAAACAGTCAATTACACCAGGTTTCGATCAATATTTTAGAGAATAATTCATGTTAGGTCTAGGTTAGGTCTGGGATTTGCTCTCATCAGGCTCATTCTTTCGCATATTTCTCATACTTGATGGCTAGATCCTGGGCTTTTTCTGGATTGGATCACGTAGTAATGTGGGACCACACTGAAACAATCAATTAAACCTGGTCTTGATAAATATTTTAGAGGATAGCGCATGTTAGGTCTGGGATAGGTCTGGGATTTGCCCTAATCAGACTCATACTTTCGCACACTTCACATACTCGTTGAACTGATCCTGGGTTATTTTCTGGTTTGGATCACATAGTAATGTGGTACCACACTGAAACAGTCGATTAAACCAGGTTTCGATCAATATTTTTGAGGATAACGCATGTTAGGTCTGGGCTAGGTCTGGGATTTGCTCTCATCAGGCTCATTCTTTCGCATATTTCTGATACTTGATAGCTAGATCCTGGGCTTTTTCTGGATCGCATCACGTAGTAATGAAGTACAACACTGAAACAGTCAATTAAACCAGGTTTCCATCAATATTTTAGAGGATAACGCATGTTAGGTCTAGGTTAGGTCTGGGATTTTCATTCATCAGACTCATACTTTCGCATTCTTCACATACTTGTTGAACGGACCCTGGGTTTTTTCTGGTTTGGATCACGTAGTAATGTGGTACCACATTGAAACAGTCGACTAAACCTGGTTTCGATCAATAGTTTAGAGGATAACACAAGTTAGGTCTGGGATAGGTCTGGGATTTGACCTCATCAGACTCATACTTTCGCGTTTTTCGCATACTTGTTGAACAGATCCTGGGTTTCTTCTGGTTTGGATCACGTAGTAGTGTGGTACCACACTGAAACAGTGCATTAAACCAGGTTTCGATCAATATTTTAGAGGATAACGCATGTTAGGTCTGGGTTAGGTCTAGGATTTGCCCTCATCAGGCTCATTCTTTCGCATATTTCTCATACTTCATGGCTAGATCCTGGGCTATTTCTGGTTTGGATCACGTAGTAATGTGGTACCACACTGAAACAGTCAATTAAACCTGGTTTCGATCAATATTTTAGAGGATAACGCATGTTAGGTCTGGGATAGGTCTGGGATTTGCCCTCATCAGGCTCATACTTTCGCGTTTTTCACATACTTGTTGAACAGATCCTGGGTTTTTTCTGGTTTGGATCACGTATTTGTGTGGTACCACACAGAAACAGTCAATTAAACCTGGTTTCGATCAATATTTTAGAGGATAACGCAAGTTAGGTCTGGGATAGGTCTAGGATTTGCCCTCATCAGGCTCTTACTATCGCATATTTCTCATACTTCATGGCTAGATCCTGGGCTGTTTCTGCATTGCATCACGTAGTAATGTGGTACCACACTGAAACATTCAATTAAACCTGGTCTTGATAAATATTTTAGAGGATAACGCATGTTAGGTCTGGGATAGGTCTAAGATTTGCCCTCATCAGGCTCACAGTTTCGCGTTTTTCACATACTTGTTGAACGGATCCTGGGTTTTTTCTGGTTTGGATGACGTAGTAATGTGGGACCACACTGAAACAGTCAATTAAACCTGGTGTCGATCAATATTTTAGAGGATAACGCAAGTTAGGTCTGGGATAGGTCTGGGATTTGCCCTCATCAGGCTCATACTTTCGCGTTTTTCACATACTTGTTGAACAGATCCTGGGTTTTTTCTGGCTTGGATCACGTAGTAGTGTGGTTCCACACTGACAGTCCATTAAACCTGGTTTGGATCAATATTTTAGAGGATAACGCATGTTAGGTCTAGGTTTGTTCTGGGATTTTCACTCATCAGACCCATACTTTCGCATTCTTCACATACTTGTTGAACGGATCCTGGGTTTTTTCTGGTTTGGATCCCGTAGTAGTGTGGTACCACACTGAAACAGTCCATTAAACCTGGTTTCGCTCATTATTTTAGAGGATAACGCTTGTTAGGTCTAGGTCAGGCCTGGGATTTTCACTCATCAGACTCATACTTTCGCATTCTTCACATACTTGTTGAACGGATCCTGGGGTTTTTCTGGTTTGGATCACGTAGTAATGTGGGACCACACTGAAACAATCAATTAAACCTGGTCTTGATAAATATTTTAGAGGATAACGCATGTTAGGTCTGGGTTAGGTCTAGGATTTGCCCTCGTCAGGCTCATACTTTCGCATGTTTCTCATACTTCATGGCTAGATCCTGGGCTATTCCTGGATTGGATCACGTAGTAATGTGGTACCACACTGAAACTGTCAATTAAACCTGGTGTCCATCAATATTTTAGAGGATAACGCAAGTTAGGTCTGGGATAGGTCTGGGATTTGCCCTCATCAGGCTCATACTTTCGCGTTTTTCACATACTTGTTGAACAGATCCTGGGTTTTTTCTGGATTGGATCACGTAGTAGTGTGGTTCCACACTGACAGTCCATTAAACCCGGTTTGGATCAATATTTTAGAGGATAACGCATGTTAGGTCTAGGTTTGTTCTGGGATTTTCACTCATCAGACCCATACTTTCGCATTCTTCACATACTTGTTGAACGGATCCTGGGTTTTTTCTGGTTTGGATCCCGTAGTAGTGTGGTACCACACTGAAACAGTCCATTAAACCTGGTTTCGCTCATTATTTTAGAGGATAACGCTTGTTAGGTCTAGGTCAGGCCTGGGATTTTCACTCATCAGACTCATACTTTCGCATTCTTCACATACTTGTTGAACGGATCCTGGGGTTTTTCTGGTTTGGATCACGTAGTAATGTGGGACCACACTGAAACAATCAATTAAACCTGGTCTTGATAAATATTTTAGAGGATAACGCATGTTAGGTCTGGGTTAGGTCTAGGATTTGCCCTCGTCAGGCTCATACTTTCGCATATTTCTCATACTTCATGGCTAGATCCTGGGCTATTCCTGGATTGGATCACGTAGTAATGTGGTACCACACTGAAACTGTCAATTAAACCTGGTGTCGATCAATATTTTAGAGGATAACGCAAGTTAGGTCTGGGATAGGTCTGGGATTTGCCCTCATCAGGCTCATACTTTCGCGTTTTTCACATACTTGTTGAACAGATCCTGGGTTTTTTCTGGATTGGATCACGTAATAATGTGGTACCACACTGAAACAGTCAACTAAACCTGGTTTCGATCAATATTTTAGAGGATAACGCAAGTTAGGTCTGGGATAGGTCTGGGATTAGCCCTCATCAGGCTCATTCTTTCGCGTTTTTCACATACTTGTTGAACAGATCCTGGGTTTTTTCTGGTTTGGATCACGTAGTTGTGCGGTACCACACAGAAACAGTCCATTAAACCTGGTTGCGATCAATATTTTAGAGGATAACGCATGTTAGGTCTGGGTTACGTCTAGGATTTGCCCCCATCAGGCTCATACTTTCGCATATTTCTCATACTTCATGGCTAGATCCTGGGCTGTTTCTGCATTGTATCACGTAGTAATGTGGTAACACGCTGAAACAGTCAATTAAACCTGGTTTCGATCAATATTTTAGACGATAACGGAAGTTAGGTCTGGGATAGGTCTAGGATTTGCCCTCATCAGGCTCTTACTATCGCATATTTCTCATACTTCATGGCTAGATCCTGGGCTATTTCTGGATTGGATCACGTAGTAAAGTGGTGTCACACTGAAACATTCAATGAAACCTGGTCTGGATAAATATTTTAGAGGATAACGCATCTTAGGTCTGGGTTAGGTCTAAGATTTGCCCTCATCAGGCTCACAGTTTCGCGTTTTTCACATACTTGTTGAACAGATCCTGGGTTTTTTCTGGTTTGGATCACGTAGTAATGTGGTACCACACTAAAACAGTCAATTAAACCTGGTTTCGATCAATATTTTAGAGGATAACGCAAGTTAGGTCTGGGATAGGTCTGGGATTAGCCCTCATCAGACTCATACTTTCGCACACTTCACATACTCGATGACAAGATCCTGGGTTTTTTTCTGGTTTGGATCACGTAGTAATGTGTTTCCACACTGAAACAGTCGATTAAACCTGGTTTCGATCAATATTTTAGAGGATAACGCAAGTTACGTCTGGGATAGGTCTGGGATTTGCCCTCATCAGACTCATACTTTCGCACACTTCACATACTCGTTGAACAGATCCTGGGTTATTTTCTGGTTTGGATCACATAGTAATGTGGTACCACACTGAAACAGTCGATTAAACCAGGTTTCGATCAATATTTTTGAGGATTACGCATGTTAGGTCTAGGTTAGGCATGGGATTTTCACTCATCAGACTCATACTTTCGCATTCTTCACATACTTGTAGAACGGATGGGGTTTTTCCGGTTTGGATCACGTAGTAATGTGGGACCACACTGAAACAATCAATTAAACCTGGTCTTGATAAATATTTTAGAGGATAACGCATGTTAGGTCTGGGTTAGGTCTAGGATTTGCCCTCATCAGGCTCATACTTTCGCATATTTCCCATACTTGATGGCTAGATCCTGGGCTTTTTCTGGATTGCATCACGTAGTAATGAAGTACAACACTGAAACAGTCAATTACACCAGGTTTCGATCAATATTTTAGAGAATAATTCATGTTAGGTCTAGGTTAGGTCTGGGATTTGCTCTCATCAGGCTCATTCTTTCGCATATTTCTCATACTTGATGGCTAGATCCTGGGCTTTTTCTGGATTGGATCACGTAGTAATGTGGGACCACACTGAAACAATCAATTAAACCTGGTCTTGATAAATATTTTAGAGGATAGCGCATGTTAGGTCTGGGATAGGTCTGGGATTTGCCCTAATCAGACTCATACTTTCGCACACTTCACATACTCGTTGAACTGATCCTGGGTTATTTTCTGGTTTGGATCACATAGTAATGTGGTACCACACTGAAACAGTCGATTAAACCAGGTTTCGATCAATATTTTTGAGGATAACGCATGTTAGGTCTGGGCTAGGTCTGGGATTTGCTCTCATCAGGCTCATTCTTTCGCATTCTTCACATACTTGTTGAACGGATCCTGGGTTTTTTCTGGTTTGGATCACGTAGTAATGTGGTACCACATTGAAACAGTCGACTAAACCTGGTTTCGATCAATAGTTTAGAGGATAACACAAGTTAGGTCTGGGATAGGTCTGGGATTTGACCTCATCAGACTCATACTTTCGCGTTTTTCGCATACTTGTTGAACAGATCCTGGGTTTCTTCTGGTTTGGATCACGTAGTAGTGTGGTACCACACTGAAACAGTGCATTAAACCAGGTTTCGATCAATATTTTAGAGGATAACGCATGTTAGGTCTGGGTTAGGTCTAGGATTTGCCCTCATCAGGCTCATTCTTTCGCATATTTCTCATACTTCATGGCTAGATCCTGGGCTATTTCTGGTTTGGATCACGTAGTAATGTGGTACCACACTGAAACAGTCAATTAAACCTGGTTTCGATCAATATTTTAGAGGATAACGCATGTTAGGTCTGGGATAGGTCTGGGATTTGCCCTCATCAGGCTCATACTTTCGCGTTTTTCACATACTTGTTGAACAGATCCTGGGTTTTTTCTGGTTTGGATCACGTATTTGTGTGGTACCACACAGAAACAGTCAATTAAACCTGGTTTCGATCAATATTTTAGAGGATAACGCAAGTTAGGTCTGGGATAGGTCTAGGATTTGCCCTCATCAGGCTCTTACTATCGCATATTTCTCATACTTCATGGCTAGATCCTGGGCTGTTTCTGCATTGCATCACGTAGTAATGTGGTACCACACTGAAACATTCAATTAAACCTGGTCTTGATAAATATTTTAGAGGATAACGCATGTTAGGTCTGGGATAGGTCTAAGATTTGCCCTCATCAGGCTCACAGTTTCGCGTTTTTCACATACTTGTTGAACGGATCCTGGGTTTTTTCTGGTTTGGATCACGTAGTAATGTGGGACCACACTGAAACAGTCAATTAAACCTGGTGTCGATCAATATTTTAGAGGATAACGCAAGTTAGGTCTGGGATAGGTCTGGGATTTGCCCTCATCAGGCTCATACTTTCGCGTTTTTCACATACTTGTTGAACAGATCCTGGGTTTTTTCTGGCTTGGATCACGTAGTAGTGTGGTTCCACACTGACAGTCCATTAAACCTGGTTTGGATCAATATTTTAGAGGATAACGCATGTTAGGTCTAGGTTTGTTCTGGGATTTTCACTCATCAGACCCATACTTTCGCATTCTTCACATACTTGTTGAACGGATCCTGGGTTTTTTCTGGTTTGGATCCCGTAGTAGTGTGGTACCACACTGAAACAGTCCATTGAACCTGGTTTCGCTCATTATTTTAGAGGATAACGCTTGTTAGGTCTAGGTCAGGCCTGGGATTTTCACTCATCAGACTCATACTTTCGCATTCTTCACATACTTGTTGAACGGATCCTGGGGTTTTTCTGGTTTGGATCACGTAGTAATGTGGGACCACACTGAAACAATCAATTAAACCTGGTCTTGATAAATATTTTAGAGGATAACGCATGTTAGGTCTGGGTTAGGTCTAGGATTTGCCCTCGTCAGGCTCATACTTTCGCATGTTTCTCATACTTCATGGCTAGATCCTGGGCTATTCCTGGATTGGATCACGTAGTAATGTGGTACCACACTGAAACTGTCAATTAAACCTGGTGTCCATCAATATTTTAGAGGATAACGCAAGTTAGGTCTGGGATAGGTCTGGGATTTGCCCTCATCAGGCTCATACTTTCGCGTTTTTCACATACTTGTTGAACAGATCCTGGGTTTTTTCTGGATTGGATCACGTAGTAGTGTGGTTCCACACTGACAGTCCATTAAACCCGGTTTGGATCAATATTTTAGAGGATAACGCATGTTAGGTCTAGGTTTGTTCTGGGATTTTCACTCATCAGACCCATACTTTCGCATTCTTCACATACTTGTTGAACGGATCCTGGGTTTTTTCTGGTTTGGATCCCGTAGTAGTGTGGTACCACACTGAAACAGTCCATTAAACCTGGTTTCGCTCATTATTTTAGAGGATAACGCTTGTTAGGTCTAGGTCAGGCCTGGGATTTTCACTCATCAGACTCATACTTTCGCATTCTTCACATACTTGTTGAACGGATCCTGGGGTTTTTCTGGTTTGGATCACGTAGTAATGTGGGACCACACTGAAACAATCAATTAAACCTGGTCTTGATAAATATTTTAGAGGATAACGCATGTTAGGTCTGGGTTAGGTCTAGGATTTGCCCTCGTCAGGCTCATACTTTCGCATATTTCTCATACTTCATGGCTAGATCCTGGGCTATTCCTGGATTGGATCACGTAGTAATGTGGTACCACACTGAAACTGTCAATTAAACCTGGTGTCGATCAATATTTTAGAGGATAACGCAAGTTAGGTCTGGGATAGGTCTGGGATTTGCCCTCATCAGGCTCATACTTTCGCGTTTTTCACATACTTGTTGAACAGATCCTGGGTTTTTTCTGGATTGGATCACGTAATAATGTGGTACCACACTGAAACAGTCAACTAAACCTGGTTTCGATCAATATTTTAGAGGATAACGCAAGTTAGGTCTGGGATAGGTCTGGGATTAGCCCTCATCAGGCTCATTCTTTCGCGTTTTTCACATACTTGTTGAACAGATCCTGGGTTTTTTCTGGTTTGGATCACGTAGTTGTGCGGTACCACACAGAAACAGTCCATTAAACCTGGTTGCGATCAATATTTTAGAGGATAACGCATGTTAGGTCTGGGTTACGTCTAGGATTTGCCCCCATCAGGCTCATACTTTCGCATATTTCTCATACTTCATGGCTAGATCCTGGGCTGTTTCTGCATTGTATCACGTAGTAATGTGGTAACACGCTGAAACAGTCAATTAAACCTGGTTTCGATCAATATTTTAGACGATAACGGAAGTTAGGTCTGGGATAGGTCTAGGATTTGCCCTCATCAGGCTCTTACTATCGCATATTTCTCATACTTCATGGCTAGATCCTGGGCTATTTCTGGATTGGATCACGTAGTAAAGTGGTGTCACACTGAAACATTCAATGAAACCTGGTCTGGATAAATATTTTAGAGGATAACGCATCTTAGGTCTGGGTTAGGTCTAAGATTTGCCCTCATCAGGCTCACAGTTTCGCGTTTTTCACATACTTGTTGAACAGATCCTGGGTTTTTTCTGGTTTGGATCACGTAGTAATGTGGTACCACACTAAAACAGTCAATTAAACCTGGTTTCGATCAATATTTTAGAGGATAACGCAAGTTAGGTCTGGGATAGGTCTGGGATTAGCCCTCATCAGACTCATACTTTCGCACACTTCACATACTCGATGACAAGATCCTGGGTTTTTTTCTGGTTTGGATCACGTAGTAATGTGTTTCCACACTGAAACAGTCGATTAAACCTGGTTTCGATCAATATTTTAGAGGATAACGCAAGTTACGTCTGGGATAGGTCTGGGATTTGCCCTCATCAGACTCATACTTTCGCACACTTCACATACTCGTTGAACAGATCCTGGGTTATTTTCTGGTTTGGATCACATAGTAATGTGGTACCACACTGAAACAGTCGATTAAACCAGGTTTCGATCAATATTTTTGAGGATTACGCATGTTAGGTCTAGGTTAGGCATGGGATTTTCACTCATCAGACTCATACTTTCGCATTCTTCACATACTTGTTGAACGGATCCTGGGTTTTTTCTGGTTTGGAACACGTCGTAATGTGGTTCCACACTGAAACAATCAATTAAACCTGGTCTTGATAAATATTTTAGAGGATAACGCCTGTTAGGTCTGGGATAGGTCTGGGATTTGCCCTCATCAGACTCATACTTTCGCACACTTCACATACTCGTTGAACAGATCCTGGGTTATTTTCTGGTTTGGATCACTAGTAATGTGGTACCACTCTGAAACAGTCGATTAAACCAGGTTTTGATCAATATTTTTGAGGATAACGCATGTTAGGTCTAGGTTAGGCCTGGGATTTTCACTCATCAGACTCATACTTTCGCATTCTTCACATACTTGTTGAACAGATCCTGGGTTTTTTCTGGTTTGGATCCCGTAGTAGTGTGGTACCACACTGAAACAGTCCATTAAACCTGGTTTCGCTCATTATTTTAGAGGATAACGCTTGTTAGGTCTAGGTCAGGCCTGGGATTTTCACTCATCAGACTCATACTTTCGCATTCTTCACATACTTGTTGAACGGATCCTGGGGTTTTTCTGGTTTGGATTTCGTAGTAATGTGGGACCACACTGAAACAATCAATTAAACCTGGTCTTGATAAATATTTTAGAGGATAACGCATGTTAGGTCTGGGTTAGGTCTAGGATTTGCCCTCGTCAGGCTCATACTTTCGCATATTTCTCATACTTCATGGCTAGATCCTGGGCTATTCCTGGATTGGATCACGTAGTAATGTGGTACCACACTGAAACTGTCAATTAAACCTGGTGTCGATCAATATTTTAGAGGATAACGCAAGTTAGGTCTGGGATAGGTCTGAGATTTGCCCTCATCAGGCTCATACTTTCGCGTTTCTCACATACTTGTTGAACAGATCCTGGGTTTTTTCTGGCTTGGATCACGTAGTAGTGTGGTTCCACACTGAAACAGTCCATTAAACCTGGTTTGGATCAACATTTTAGAGGATAACGCATGTTAGGTCTAGGTTAGTTCTGGGATTTTCACTCATCACACCCATACTTTCGCATTCTTCACATACTTGTTGAACGGATCCTGGGTTTTTTCTGGTTTGGATCACGTAGTAATGTGGAACCACACTGAGACAATCAATTAAACCTGGTCTTGATAAATATTTTAGAGGATAACGCATCTTAGGTCTGGGTTAGGTCTAAGATTTGCCCTCATCAGGCTCACAGTTTCGCGTTTTTCGCATACTTGTTGAACAGATCCTGGGCTATTTCTGGATTGGATCACGTAGTAAAGTGGTACCACACTGAAACAGTCAACTAAACCTGGTTTCGATCAATATTTTAGAGGATAACGCAAGTTAGGTCTGGGATAGGTCTGGGATTAGCCCTCATCAGGCTCATACTTTCGCGTTTTTCACATACTTGTTGAACAGATCCTGGGTTTTTTCTGGTTTGGATCACGTAGTTGTGCGGTACCACACTAAAACAACCAATTAAATCTGGTTTCGATCAATATTTTAGAGGATAACGCAAGTTAGGTCTGGGATAGGTCTGGGGTTTGCCCTCATCAGGCTCATACTTTCGCGTTTTTCACATACTAGTTGAACAGATCCTGGGTTTTTTCTGGTTTGGATCCCGTAGTAGTGTGGTACCACACTGAAACAGTCCATTAAACCTGGTTTCGCTCAATATTTTAGAGGATAACGCATGTTAGGTCTAGGTCAGGCCTGGTTTTTTCACTCATCAGACTCATACTTTCGCATTCTTCACATACTTGTTTAACGGATTCTGGGTTTTTTCTGGTTTGGGTCACGTAGTAATGTGGTACCACACTGAAACAGTCGATTAAACCTGGTTTCGATCAATATTTTAGAGGATAACGCAAGTTAGGTCTGGGATAGGTCTAAGATTTGCCCTCATCAGGCTCACAGTTTCGCGTTTTTCACATACTTGTTGAACGGATCCTGGGTTTTTTCTGGCTTGGATCACGTAGTAATGTGGGACCACACTGAAGCAGTCAATTAAACCTGGTGTCGATCAATATTTTAGAGGATAACGCAAGTTAGGTCTGGGATAGGTCTGGGATTTGCCCTCATCAGGCTCATACTTTCGCGTTTTTCACATACTTGTTGAACAGATCCTGGGTTTTTTCTGGCTTGGATCACGTAGTAGTGTGGTTCCACACTGACAGTCCATTAAACCTGGTTTGGATCAATATTTTAGAGGATAACGCATGTTAGGTCTAGGTTTGTTCTGGGATTTTCACTCATCAGACCCATACTTTCGCATTCTTCACATACTTGTTGAACGGATCCTGGGTTTTTTCTGGTTTGGATCCCGTAGTAGTGTGGTACCACACTGAAACAGTCCATTAAACCTGGTTTCGCTCATTATTTTAGAGGATAACGCTTGTTAGGTCTAGGTCAGGCCTGGGATTTTCACTCATCAGACTCATACTTTCGCATTCTTCACATACTTGTTGAACGGATCCTGGGGTTTTTCTGGTTTGGATCACGTAGTAATGTGGGACCACACTGAAACAATCAATTAAACCTGGTCTTGATAAATATTTTAGAGGATAACGCATGTTAGGTCTGGGTTAGGTCTAGGATTTGCCCTCGTCAGGCTCATACTTTCGCATATTTCTCATACTTCATGGCTAGATCCTGGGCTATTCCTGGATTGGATCACGTAGTAATGTGGTACCACACTGAAACTGTCAATTAAACCTGGTGTCGATCAATATTTTAGAGGATAACGCAAGTTAGGTCTGGGATAGGTCTGGGATTTGCCCTCATCAGGCTCATACTTTCGCGTTTTTCACATACTTGTTGAACAGATCCTGGGTTTTTTCTGGATTGGATCACGTAATAATGTGGTACCACACTGAAACAGTCAACTAAACCTGGTTTCGATCAATATTTTAGAGGATAACGCATGTTAGGTCTAGGTTTGTTCTGGGATTTTCACTCATCAGACCCATACTTTCGCATTCTTCACATACTTGTTGAACGGATCCTGGGTTTTTTCTGGTTTGGATCCCGTAGTAGTGTGGTACCACACTGAAACAGTCCATTAAACCTAGTTTCGCTCATTATTTTAGAGGATAACGCTTGTTAGGTCTAGGTCAGGCCTGGGATTTTCACTCATCAGACTCATACTTTCGCATTCTTCACATACTTGTTGAACGGATCCTGGGGTTTTTCTGGTTTGGATCACGTAGTAATGTGGGACCACACTGAAACAATCAATTAAACCTGGTCTTGATAAATATTTTAGAGGATAACGCATGTTAGGTCTGGGTTAGGTCTAGGATTTGCCCTCGTCAGGCTCATACTTTCGCATATTTCTCATACTTCATGGCTAGATCCTGGGCTATTCCTGGATTGGATCACGTAGTAATGTGGTACCACACTGAAACTGTCAATTAAACCTGGTGTCGATCAATATTTTAGAGGATAACGCAAGTTAGGTCTGGGATAGGTCTGGGATTTGCCCTCATCAGGCTCATACTTTCGCGTTTTTCACATACTTGTTGAACAGATCCTGGGTTTTTTCTGGATTGGATCACGTAATAATGTGGTACCACACTGAAACAGTCAACTAAACCTGGTTTCGATCAATATTTTAGAGGATAACGCAAGTTAGGTCTGGGATAGGTCTGGGATTAGCCCTCATCAGGCTCATTCTTTCGCGTTTTTCACATACTTGTTGAACAGATCCTGGGTTTTTTCTGGTTTGGATCACGTAGTTGTGCGGTACCACACAGAAACAGTCCATTAAACCTGGTTGCGATCAATATTTTAGAGGATAACGCATGTTAGGTCTGGGTTACGTCTAGGATTTGCCCCCATCAGGCTCATACTTTCGCATATTTCTCATACTTCATGGCTAGATCCTGGGCTGTTTCTGCATTGTATCACGTAGTAATGTGGTAACACGCTGAAACAGTCAATTAAACCTGGTTTCGATCAATATTTTAGACGATAACGGAAGTTAGGTCTGGGATAGGTCTAGGATTTGCCCTCATCAGGCTCTTACTATCGCATATTTCTCATACTTCATGGCTAGATCCTGGGCTATTTCTGGATTGGATCACGTAGTAAAGTGGTGTCACACTGAAACATTCAATGAAACCTGGTCTGGATAAATATTTTAGAGGATAACGCATCTTAGGTCTGGGTTAGGTCTAAGATTTGCCCTCATCAGGCTCACAGTTTCGCGTTTTTCACATACTTGTTGAACAGATCCTGGGTTTTTTCTGGTTTGGATCACGTAGTAATGTGGTACCACACTAAAACAGTCAATTAAACCTGGTTTCGATCAATATTTTAGAGGATAACGCAAGTTAGGTCTGGGATAGGTCTGGGATTAGCCCTCATCAGACTCATACTTTCGCACACTTCACATACTCGATGACAAGATCCTGGGTTTTTTTCTGGTTTGGATCACGTAGTAATGTGTTTCCACACTGAAACAGTCGATTAAACCTGGTTTCGATCAATATTTTAGAGGATAACGCAAGTTAGGTCTGGGATAGGTCTGGGATTTGCCCTCATCAGACTCATACTTTCGCACACTTCACATACTCGTTGAACAGATCCTGGGTTATTTTCTGGTTTGGATCACATAGTAATGTGGTACCACACTGAAACAGTCGATTAAACCAGGTTTCGATCAATATTTTTGAGGATTACGCATGTTAGGTCTAGGTTAGGCATGGGATTTTCACTCATCAGACTCATACTTTCGCATTCTTCACATACTTGTTGAACGGATCCTGGGTTTTTTCTGGTTTGGAACACGTCGTAATGTGGGTCCACACTGAAACAATCAATTAAACCTGGTCTTGATAAATATTTTAGAGGATAACGCCTGTTAGGTCTGGGATAGGTCTGGGATTTGCCCTCATCAGGCTCACAGTTTCGCGTTTTTCGCATACTTGTTGAACAGATCCTGGGCTATTTCTGGATTGGATCACGTAGTAAAGTGGTACCACACTGAAACAGTCAACTAAACCTGGTTTCGATCAATATTTTAGAGGATAACGCAAGTTAGGTCTGGGATAGGTCTGGGATTAGCCCTCATCAGGCTCATACTTTCGCGTTTTTCACATACTTGTTGAACAGATCCTGGGTTTTTTCTGGTTTGGATCACGTAGTTGTGCGGTACCACACTAAAACAACCAATTAAATCTGGTTTCGATCAATATTTTAGAGGATAACGCAAGTTAGGTCTGGGATAGGTCTGGGGTTTGCCCTCATCAGGCTCATACTTTCGCGTTTTTCACATACTAGTTGAACAGATCCTGGGTTTTTTCTGGTTTGGATCCCGTAGTAGTGTGGTACCACACTGAAACAGTCCATTAAACCTGGTTTCGCTCAATATTTTAGAGGATAACGCATGTTAGGTCTAGGTCAGGCCTGGTTTTTTCACTCATCAGACTCATACTTTCGCATTCTTCACATACTTGTTTAACGGATTCTGGGTTTTTTCTGGTTTGGGTCACGTAGTAATGTGGTACCACACTGAAACAGTCGATTAAACCTGGTTTCGATCAATATTTTAGAGGATAACGCAAGTTAGGTCTGGGATAGGTCTAAGATTTGCCCTCATCAGGCTCACAGTTTCGCGTTTTTCACATACTTGTTGAACGGATCCTGGTTTTTTTCTGGCTTGGATCACGTAGTAATGTGGGACCACACTGAAGCAGTCAATTAAACCTGGTGTCGATCAATATTTTAGAGGATAACGCAAGTTAGGTCTGGGATAGGTCTGGGATTTGCCCTCATCAGGCTCATACTTTCGCGTTTTTCACATACTTGTTGAACAGATCCTGGGTTTTTTCTGGCTTGGATCACGTAGTAGTGTGGTTCCACACTGACAGTCCATTAAACCTGGTTTGGATCAATATTTTAGAGGATAACGCATGTTAGGTCTAGGTTTGTTCTGGGATTTTCACTCATCAGACCCATACTTTCGCATTCTTCACATACTTGTTGAACGGATCCTGGGTTTTTTCTGGTTTGGATCCCGTAGTAGTGTGGTACCACACTGAAACAGTCCATTAAACCTGGTTTCGCTCATTATTTTAGAGGATAACGCTTGTTAGGTCTAGGTCAGGCCTGGGATTTTCACTCATCAGACTCATACTTTCGCATTCTTCACATACTTGTTGAACGGATCCTGGGGTTTTTCTGGTTTGGATCACGTAGTAATGTGGGACCACACTGAAACAATCAATTAAACCTGGTCTTGATAAATATTTTAGAGGATAACGCATGTTAGGTCTGGGTTAGGTCTAGGATTTGCCCTCGTCAGGCTCATACTTTCGCATATTTCTCATACTTCATGGCTAGATCCTGGGCTATTCCTGGATTGGATCACGTAGTAATGTGGTACCACACTGAAACTGTCAATTAAACCTGGTGTCGATCAATATTTTAGAGGATAACGCAAGTTAGGTCTGGGATAGGTCTGGGATTTGCCCTCATCAGGCTCATACTTTCGCGTTTTTCACATACTTGTTGAACAGATCCTGGGTTTTTTCTGGATTGGATCACGTAATAATGTGGTACCACACTGAAACAGTCAACTAAACCTGGTTTCGATCAATATTTTAGAGGATAACGCATGTTAGGTCTAGGTTTGTTCTGGGATTTTCACTCATCAGACCCATACTTTCGCATTCTTCACATACTTGTTGAACGGATCCTGGGTTTTTTCTGGTTTGGATCCCGTAGTAGTGTGGTACCACACTGAAACAGTCCATTAAACCTAGTTTCGCTCATTATTTTAGAGGATAACGCTTGTTAGGTCTAGGTCAGGCCTGGGATTTTCACTCATCAGACTCATACTTTCGCATTCTTCACATACTTGTTGAACGGATCCTGGGGTTTTTCTGGTTTGGATCACGTAGTAATGTGGGACCACACTGAAACAATCAATTAAACCTGGTCTTGATAAATATTTTAGAGGATAACGCATGTTAGGTCTGGGTTAGGTCTAGGATTTGCCCTCGTCAGGCTCATACTTTCGCATATTTCTCATACTTCATGGCTAGATCCTGGGCTATTCCTGGATTGGATCACGTAGTAATGTGGTACCACACTGAAACTGTCAATTAAACCTGGTGTCGATCAATATTTTAGAGGATAACGCAAGTTAGGTCTGGGATAGGTCTGGGATTTGCCCTCATCAGGCTCATACTTTCGCGTTTTTCACATACTTGTTGAACAGATCCTGGGTTTTTTCTGGATTGGATCACGTAATAATGTGGTACCACACTGAAACAGTCAACTAAACCTGGTTTCGATCAATATTTTAGAGGATAACGCAAGTTAGGTCTGGGATAGGTCTGGGATTAGCCCTCATCAGGCTCATTCTTTCGCGTTTTTCACATACTTGTTGAACAGATCCTGGGTTTTTTCTGGTTTGGATCACGTAGTTGTGCGGTACCACACAGAAACAGTCCATTAAACCTGGTTGCGATCAATATTTTAGAGGATAACGCATGTTAGGTCTGGGTTACGTCTAGGATTTGCCCCCATCAGGCTCATACTTTCGCATATTTCTCATACTTCATGGCTAGATCCTGGGCTGTTTCTGCATTGTATCACGTAGTAATGTGGTAACACGCTGAAACAGTCAATTAAACCTGGTTTCGATCAATATTTTAGACGATAACGGAAGTTAGGTCTGGGATAGGTCTAGGATTTGCCCTCATCAGGCTCTTACTATCGCATATTTCTCATACTTCATGGCTAGATCCTGGGCTATTTCTGGATTGGATCACGTAGTAAAGTGGTGTCACACTGAAACATTCAATGAAACCTGGTCTGGATAAATATTTTAGAGGATAACGCATCTTAGGTCTGGGTTAGGTCTAAGATTTGCCCTCATCAGGCTCACAGTTTCGCGTTTTTCACATACTTGTTGAACAGATCCTGGGTTTTTTCTGGTTTGGATCACGTAGTAATGTGGTACCACACTAAAACAGTCAATTAAACCTGGTTTCGATCAATATTTTAGAGGATAACGCAAGTTAGGTCTGGGATAGGTCTGGGATTAGCCCTCATCAGACTCATACTTTCGCACACTTCACATACTCGATGACAAGATCCTGGGTTTTTTTCTGGTTTGGATCACGTAGTAATGTGTTTCCACACTGAAACAGTCGATTAAACCTGGTTTCGATCAATATTTTAGAGGATAACGCAAGTTAGGTCTGGGATAGGTCTGGGATTTGCCCTCATCAGACTCATACTTTCGCACACTTCACATACTCGTTGAACAGATCCTGGGTTATTTTCTGGTTTGGATCACATAGTAATGTGGTACCACACTGAAACAGTCGATTAAACCAGGTTTCGATCAATATTTTTGAGGATAACGCATGTTAGGTCTAGGTTAGGCATGGGATTTTCACTCATCAGACTCATACTTTCGCATTCTTCACATACTTGTTGAACGGATCCTGGGTTTTTTCTGGTTTGGAACACGTCGTAATGTGGGTCCACACTGAAACAATCAATTAAACCTGGTCTTGATAAATATTTTAGAGGATAACGCCTGTTAGGTCTGGGATAGGTCTGGGATTTGCCCTCATCAGACTCATACTTTCGCACACTTCACATACTCGTTGAACAGATCCTGGGTTATTTTCTGGTTTGGATCACTAGTAATGTGGTACCACTCTGAAACAGTCGATTAAACCAGGTTTTGATCAATATTTTTGAGGATAACGCATGTTAGGTCTAGGTTAGGCCTGGGATTTTCACTCATCAGACTCATACTTTCGCATTCTTCACATACTTGTTGAACAGATCCTGGGTTTTTTCTGGTTTGGATCCCGTAGTAGTGTGGTACCACACTGAAACAGTCCATTAAACCTGGTTTCGCTCATTATTTTAGAGGATAACGCTTGTTAGGTCTAGGTCAGGCCTGGGATTTTCACTCATCAGACTCATACTTTCGCATTCTTCACATACTTGTTGAACGGATCCTGGGCTATTTCTGGATTGGATCACGTAGTAAAGTGGTGTCACACTGAAACATTCAATGAAACCTGGTCTGGATAAATATTTTAGAGGATAACGCATGTTAGGTCTGGGTTAGGTCTAGGATTTGCCCTCATCAGGCTCACAGTTTCGCGTTTTTCACATACTTGTTGAACAGATCCTGGGTTTTTTCTGGTTTGGATCACGTAGTAATGTGGTACCACACTAAAACAGTCAATTAAACCTGGTTTCGATCAATATTTTAGAGGATAACGCAAGTTAGGTCTGGGATAGGTCTGAGATTTGCCCTCATCAGGCTCATACTTTCGCGTTTTTCACATACTTGTTGAACAGATCCTGGGTTTTTTCTGGCTTGGATCACGTAGTAGTGTGGTTCCACACTGAAACAGTCCATTAAACCTGGATTGGATCAATATTTTAGAGGATAACGCATGTTAGGTCTAGGTTAGTTCTGGGATTTTCACTCATCAGACCCATACTTTCGCATTCTTCACATACTTGTTGAACGGATCCTGGGTTTTTTCTGGTTTGGATCACGTAGTAATGTGGAACCACACTGAGACAATCAATTAAACCTGGTCTTGATAAATATTTTAGAGGATAACGCATCTTAGGTCTGGGTTAGGTCTAAGATTTGCCCTCATCAGGCTCACAGTTTCGCGTTTTTCGCATACTTGTTGAACAGATCCTGGGCTATTTCTGGATTGGATCACGTAGTAAAGTGGTACCACACTGAAACAGTCAACTAAACCTGGTTTCGATCAATATTTTAGAGGATAACGCAAGTTAGGTCTGGGATAGGTCTGGGACTTGCCCTCATCAGGCTCGTACTTTCACGTTTTTCACATACTTGTTGAACAGATCCTGGGTTTTTTCTGGCTTGGATCACGTAGTAGTGTGGTTCCACACTGAAACAGTCCATTAAACCTGGTTTGGATCAATATTTTAGGGGATAACGCATGTTAGGTCTAGGTTAGGTCTGGGATTTTCACTCATCAGACCCATACTTTCGCATTCTTCACATACTTGTTGAACGGATCCTGGGTTTTTTCTAGTTTGGATCACGTAGTAATGTGGGACCACACTGAAACAATCAATTAAACCTGGTCTTGATAAATATTTTAGAGGATAACGCATGTTAGGTCTGGGATAGGTCTGGGATTTGCCCTCATCAGACTCATACTTTCGCATATTTCTCATACTTCATGGCTAGATCCTGGGCTATTTCTGGATTGGATCACGTAGTAATGTGGTACCACACTGAAACAGTCAATTGAACCTGGTTTCGATCAATATTTTAGAGGATAACGCATGTTAGGTCTGGGTTACGTCTAGGATTTGCCCCCATCAGGCTCATACTTTCGCATATTTCTCATACTTCATGGCTAGATCCTGGGCTGTTTCTGCATTGTATCACGTAGTAATGTGGTATCACGCTGAAACAGTCAATTAAACCTGGTTTCGATCAATATTTTAGACGATAACGCAAGGTAGGTCTGGGATAGGACTAGGATTTGCCCTCATCAGGCTCTTACTATCGCATATTTCTCATACTTCATGGCTAGATCCTGGTCTATTTCTGGATTGGATCACGTAGTAAAGTGGTATCACACTGAAACATTCAATTAAACCTGGTCTTGATAAATATTTTAGGGGATAACGCATGTTAGGTCTGGGTTAGGTCTAGGGTTTGCCCTCATCAGGCTCATACTTTCGCATATTTCTCATACTTCATGGCTAGATCCTGGGCTATTTCTGGATTGGATCACGTAGTAAAGTGGTACCACACTGAAACATTCAATGAAACCTGGTCTGGATAAATATTTTAGAGGATAACGCATCTTAGGTCTGGGTTAGGTCTAAGATTTGCCCTCATCAGGCTCACAGTTTCGCGTTTTTCACATACTTGTTGAACGGATCCTGGGTTTTTTCTGGTTTGGATCACGTAGTAATGTGGGACCACACTGAAACAGTCAATTAAACCTGTTTTCGGCCAATATTTTAGAGAATAATTCATGTTAGGTCTAGGTTAGGTCTGGGATTTGCTCTCATCAGGCTCATTCTTTCGCATATTTCACATACTTGTTGAACGGATCCTGGGCTTTTTCTGGATTGCATCACGTAGTAATGAAGTACAACACTGAAACAGTCAATTAAACCTGGTTTCCATCAATATTTTAGAGGACAACGCAAGTTAGGTCTGGGATAGGTCTGGGATTTGCCCTCATCAGGCTCATACTTTCGGGTTTTTCACATACTTGTTGAACAGATCCTGGGTTTTTTCTGGTTTGGATCCCGTAGTAGTGTGGTACCACACTGAAACAGTCCATTAAACCTGGTTTCGCTCATTATTTTAGAGGATAACGCATGTTAGGTCTAGGTCAGGCCTGGGATTTTCACTCATCAGACTCATACTTTCGCATTCTTCACATACTTGTTGAACGGATCCTGGGCTATTTCTGGATTGGATCACGTAGTAATGTGGTACCACACTGAAACAGTCAATTAAACCTGGTTTCGATCAATATTTTAGAGGATAACGCAAGTTAGGTCTGGGATAGGTCTGGGATTTGCCCTCATCAGGCTCATACTTTCGCGTTTTTCACATACTTGTTGAACAGATCCTGGGTTTTTTCTGTTTTGGATCACGTAGTTGTGCGGTACCACACAGAAACAGTCCATTAAACCTGGTTGCGATCAATATTTTAGAGGATAACGCATGTTAGGTCTGGGTTACGTCTAGGATTTGCCCCCAACAGGCTCATACTTTCGCATATTTCTCATACTTCATGGCTAGATCCTGGGCTGTTTCTGCATTGTATCACGTAGTAATGTGGTAACACGCTGAAACAGTCAATTAAACCTGGTTTCGATCAATATTTTAGACGATAACGCAAGTTAGGTCTGGGATAGGTCTAGGATTTGCCCTCATCAGACTCTTACTATCGCATATTTCTCATACTTCATGGCTAGATCCTGGGCTATTTCTGGATTGGATCACGTAGTAAAGTGGTGTCACACTGAAACATTCAATGAAACCTGGACTGGATAAATATTTTAGAGGATAACGCATCTTAGGTCTGGGTTAGGTCTAAGATTTGCCCTCATCAGGCTCCCAGTTTCGCGTTTTTCACATACTTGTTGAACGGATCCTGGGTTTTTTCTGGTTTGGATCACGTAGTAATGTGGTACCACACTAAAACAGTCAATTAAACCTGGTTTCGATCAATATTTTAGAGGATAACGCAAGTTAGGTCTGGGATAGGTCTGGGATTAGCCCTCATCAGACTCATACTTTCGTTCACTTCACATACTCGATGACAAGATCCTGGGTTTTTTTCTGGTTTGGATCACGTAGTAATGTGTTTCCTCACTGAAACAGTCGATTAAACCTGGTTTCGATCAATATTTTAGAGGATAACGCAAGTTAGGTCTGGGATAGGTCTGGGATTTGCCCTCATCAGACTCATACTTTCGCACACTTCACATACTCGTTGAACAGATCCTGGGTTATTTTCTAGTTGGGATCACTAGTAATGTGGTACCACTCTGAGACAGTCGATTAAACCAGGTTTTGATCAATATTTTTGAGGATAACGCATGTTAGGTCTAGGTTAGGCTTGGGATTTTCACTCATCAGACTCATACTTTCGCATTCTTCACATACTTGTTGAACGGATCCTGGGTTTTTTCTGGTTTGGATGACGTAGTAATGTGGTTCCACACTGAAACAGTCGGTTAAACCTAGTTTCGATCAATATTTTAGAGGATAACGCAAGTTAGGTCTGGGATAGGTCTGGAATTTGCCCTCATCAGACTCACACTTACGCACACTTCACATACTCGTTGAACAGATCCTGGGTTATTTACTGGTTTGGATCACATAGTGATGTGGTACCAAACTGAAACAGTCGATTAAACCAGGTTTCGATCAATATTTTTGAGGATAACGCATGTTAGGTCTAGGTTAGGCCTGGGATTTTCACTCATCAGACTCATACTTTCGCATTCTTCACATACTCGTTGAACAGATCCTGGGTTATTTTCTGGTTTGGATCACATAGTAATGTGGTACCACACTGAAACAGTCGATTAAACCAGGTTTCGATCAATATTTTTGAGGACAACGCATGTTAGGTCTAGGTTAGGCCTGGGATTTTCACTCATCAGACTCATACTTTCGCATTCTTCACATACTTGTTGAACTGATCCTGGGTTTTTTCTGGTTTGGATCACGTAGTAATGTGGTTCCACACTGAAACAGTCAATCAAACCTGGTTTCGACCAATATTTTACAGAATAATTCATGTTAGGGGTAGGTTAGGTCTGGGATTTGCTCTCATCAGGCTCATTCTTTCGCATATTTCTCATACTTGATGGCTAGATCCTGGGCTTTTTCTGGATTGCATCACGTAGTAATGAAGTACAACACTGAAACAGTCAATTAAACCTGGTTTCCATCAATATTTTAGAGTACAACGCAAGTTAGGTCTGGGATAGGTCTGGGATTTGCTCTCATCAGGCTCACACTTTCGCGTTTTTCACATACTTGTTGAACAGATCCTGGGTTTTTTCTGGTTTGGATCCCGTAGTAGTGTTGTACCACACTGAAACAGTCCATTAAACCTGGTTTCGCTCAATATTTTAGAGGATAACGCATGTTAGGTCTAGGTCAGGCCTGGTTTTTTCACTCATCAGACTCATGCTTTCGCATTCTTCACATACTTGTTGAACGGATCCTGGGTTTTTTCTGGTTTGGGTCACGTATTAATGTGGGACCACACTGAAACAGTCAATTAAACCTGGTTTCGACCAATATTTTAGAGAATAATTCATGTTAGGTCTAGGTTAGGTCTGGGATTTGCTCTCATCAGGCTCATACTTTCGCACACTTCACATACTTGTTGAACGGATCCTGGGTTTTTTCTGGTTTGAATCACGTAGTAGTGTGGTACCACACTGAAACAGTCCATTAAACCTGGTTTCGCTCAATATTTTAGAGGATAACGCACGTTAGGTCTAGGTCAGGCCTGGGATTTTCACTCATCAGACTCATACTTTCGCATTCTTCACATACTTGTTGAACGGATCCTGGGTTTTTTCTGGTTTGGATCACGTAGTAATGTGGCTCCACACTGAAACAATCAATTAAACCTGGTCTTGATAAATATTTTAGAGGATAACGCATGTTAGGTCTGGGATAGGTCTGGGATTTGCCCTCATCAGGCTCATACTTTCGCACACTTCACATACTCGTTGAACAAATCCTGCGTTATTTTCTGGTTTGGATCACATAGTAATGTGGTACCACACTGAAACATTCAATTAAACCTGGTCTTGATAAATATTTTAAAGGATAACGCATGTTAGGTCTGGGTTAGGTCTAGGATTTGCCCTCATCAGGCTCATTCCTTCGCATATGTCTCATACTTCATGGCTAGATCCTGGTCTATTTCTGGATTGGATCACGTAGTAAAGTGGTATCACACTGAAACATTCAATTAAACCTGGTCTTGATAAATATTTTAGGGGATAACGCATGTTAGGTCTGGGTTAGGTCTAGGGTTTGCCCTCATCAGGCTCATACTTTCGCATATTTCTCATACTTCATGGCTAGATCCTGGGCTATTTCTGGATTGGATCACGTAGTAAAGTGGTACCACACTGAAACATTCAATGAAACCTGGTCTTGATAAATATTTTAGACGATAACGCATGTTAGGTCTGGGATAGGTCTGGGATTTGCCCTCATCAGACTCATACTTTCGCATTCTTCACATACTTGTTGAACGGATCCAGGGTTATTTCTGGTTTGGAACACGTCGTAATGTGGGTCCACACTGAAAACAATCAATTAAACCTGGTCTTGATAAATATTTTAGAGGATAACGCATGTTAGGTCTGGGATAGGTCTGGGATTTGCCATCATCAGACTCATACTTTCGCACACTTCACATACTCGTTGAACAGATCCTGGGTTATTTTCTAGTTGGGATCACTAGTAATGTGGTACCACTCTGAGACAGTCGATTAAACCAGGTTTTGATCAATATTTTTGAGGATAACGCATGTTAGGTCTAGGTTAGGCTTGGGATTTTCACTCATCAGACTCATACTTTCGCATACTTCACATATTTGTTGAACGGATCCTGGGTTTTTTCTGGTTTGGATCACGTAGTAATGTGGTTCCACACTGAAACAGTCGGTTAAACCTAGTTTCGATCAATATTTTAGAGGATAACGCAAGTTAGGTCTGGGATAGGTCTGGGATTTGCCCTCATCAGACTCATACTTTCGCATTCTTCACATACTTGTTGAACGGATCCAGGGTTATTTCTGGTTTGTATCACGTAGTAATGTGGTACCACACTGAAACCGTCCATTAAACCTGGTTTTGCTCAATATTTTAGAGGATAACGCATGTTAGGTCTAGGTTAGGTCTGGGATTTGCTCTCATCAGGCTCATTCTTTCGCATATGTCTCATACTTGATGGCTAGATCCTGGGCTTTTTCTGGATTGCATCACGTAGTAATGTAGTACCACACTGAAACAGTCAATGAAACCTGGTTTCCATCAATATTTTAGAGGACAACGCAAGTTAGGTCTAAGTAAGGCCTGAGATTTTCACTGATCAGACTCATACATTCGCATTCTTCACATACTTGTTGAACGGATCCTGGGTTTTTTCCGGTTTGGATCACGTAGTAATGTGGTACCACACTGAAACATTCAATTAAACCTGGTCTTGATAAATATTTTAGAGGATAACGCATGTTAGGTCTGGGATAGGTCTGGGATTTGCCATCATCAGACTCATACTTACGCACACTTCACATACTCGTTGAACAGATCCTGGGTTATTTACTGGTTTGGATCACATAGTGATGTGGTACCAAACTGAAACAGTCAATTAAACCAGGTTTCGATCAATATTTTTGAGGATAACGCATGTTAGGTCTAGGTTAGGCCTGGGATTTTCACTCATCAGACTCATACTTTCGCATTCTTCACATACTTGTTGAACGGATCCTGGGTTTTTTCTGGTTTGTATCACGTAGTAATGTGGTACCACACTGAAACAGTCCATTAAACCTGGTTTGGATCAATATTTTAGAGGATAACGCATGTTAGGTCTAGGTTAGCCCTGGGATTTTCACTCACCAGACTCATACTTTCGCATTCTTCTCATACTTGTTGAACTGATCCTGGGTTTTTTCTGGTTTGGATCACGTAGTAATGTGGTACCACACTGAAACAGTCGATTAAACCTGGTTTCGATCAATATTTTAGAGGAAAACGCAAGTTAAGTCTGGGATTGGTCTGGGATTTGACCTCATCAGACTCATACTTTCGCATATTTCTCATACTTCATGGCTAGATCCTGGGCTATTTCTGGATTGGATCACGTAGTAATGTGGTACCACACTGAAACAGTCAATTAAACCTGGTTTCGATCAATATTTTAGAGGATAACGCATGTTAGGTCTGGGTTAGGTCTAGGATTTGCCCTCATCAGGCTCACACTTTCGCATATTTCACATACTTCGTGGCTAGATCCTGGGCTATTTCTGGATTGGATCACGTAGTAAGGTGGTACCACACTGAAACATTCAATGAAACCTGTTCTGGATAAATATTTTAAAGGATAACGCATCTTAGGTCTGGGTTAGGTCTAAGATTTGCCCTCATCAGGCTCACAGTTTCGCGTTTTTCACATACTTGTTGAACAGATCCTGGGTTTTTTCTGGTTTGGATCCCGTAGTAGTGTGGTACCACACTGAAACAGTCCATTAAACCTGGTTTCGCTCATTATTTTAGAGGATACCGCATGTTAGGTCTAGGTCAGGCCTGGTTTTTTCACTCATCAGACACATACTTTCGCATTCTTCACATACTTGTTGAACGGATCCTGGGTTTTTTCTGGTTTGGATCACGAAGTAGTGTGGTACCACACTGAAACAGTCCATTAAACCTGGTTTCGCTCAATATTTTAGAGGATAACGCAAGTTAGGTCTGGGATAGGTCTAGGATTTGCCCTCATCAGGCTCTTACTATCGCATATTTCTCATACTTCATGGCTAGATCCTGGGCTGTTTCTGCATTGTATCACGTAGTAATGTGGTACCACGCTGAAACAGTCAATTAAACCTGGTTTCGATCAATATTTTAGTGGATAACGCAAGTTAGGTCCGGGATAGGTCTAGGATTTGCCCTCATCAGGCTCTTACTATCGCATATTTCTCATACTTCATGGCTAGATCCTGGGCTATTTCTGGATTGGATCACGTAGTAAAGTGGTACCACACTGAAACATTCAATGAAACCTGTTCTGGATAAATATTTTAGAAGATAACGCATCTTAGGTCTGGGTTACGTCTAAGATTTGCCCTCATCAGGCTCACAGTTTCGCGTTTTTCACATACTTGTTAAACAGATCCTGGGTTTTTTCTGGTTTGGATCACGTAGTAATGTGGTACCACACTAAAACAGTCAATTAAACCTGGTTTCGATCAATATTTTAGAGGATAACGCAAGCTAGGTCTCGGATAGGTCTGGGATTAGCCCTCATCAGACTCATACTTTCGCACACTTCACATACTCGTTGACAAGATCCTGGGTTTTTTTCCGGTTTGGATCACGTAGTAATGTGGTTCCACACTGAAACAGTCGATTAAACCTGGTTTCGATCAATATTTTAGAGGATAACCCAAGTTAGGTCTGGGATAGGTCTGGGGTTTGCCCTCATCAGGCTCATACTTTCGCGTTTTTCACATACCAGTTGAACAGATCCTGGGTTTTTTCTGGTTTGGATCCCGTAGTAGTGTGGTACCACACTGAAACAGTCCATTAAACCTGGTTTCGCTTATTATTTTGGAGGATAACGCATGTTAGGTCTAGGTCAGGCCTGGTTTTTTCACTCATCAGACTCATACTTTCGCATTCTTCACATACTTGTTGAACGGATCCTGGGTTTTTTTCTGGTTTGGGTCACGTAGTAATGTGGGACCACACTGAAACAGTCAATTAAACCTGGTTTCGACCAATATTTTAGAGAATAATTCATGTTAGGTCTAGGTTAGGTCTGGGATTTGCTCTCATCGGGCTCATACTTTCGCACACTTCACATACTTGTTGAACGGATCCTGGGTTTTTTCTGGTTTGGATCACGTAGTAGTGTGGTACCACACTGAAACAGTCCATTAAACCTGGTTTCGCTCAATATTTTAGAGGATAACGCATGTTAGGTCTAGGTCAGGCCTGGGATTTTCACTCATCAGACTCATACTTTCGCATTCTTCACATACTTGTTGAACGGATCATGGGTTTTTTTCTGGTTTGGGTCACGTAGTAATGTGGGCCCACACTGAAACAATCAATTAAACCTGGTCTTGATAAATATTTTAGAGGAAAACGCAAGTTAGGTCTGGGATAGGTCTGGGATTTGCCCTCATCAGACTCATACTTTCGCACACTTCACATACTCGTTGAACAGATCCTGGGTTATTTTCTGGTTTGGATCACGTAGTAATGTGTTTCCACACTGAAACAGTCGATTAAACCTGGTTTCGATCAATATTTTAGAGGATAACGCAAGTTCGGTCTGGGATAGGTCTGGGATTTGCCCTCATCAGACTCATACTTACGCACACTTCACATACTCGTTCAACAGATCCTGGGTTATTTTCTAGTTTGGATCACATAGTAATGTGGTACCAAACTGAAACAGTCGATTAAACCAGGTTTCGATCAATATTTTTGAGGATAACGCATGTTAGGTCTAGGTTAGGCCTGGGATTTTCACACATCAGACTCATACTTTCGCATTCTTCACATACTCGTTGAACAGATCCTGGGTTATTTTCTGGTTTGGATCACATAGTAATGTGGCACCACACTGAAACAGTCGATTAAACCAGGTTTCGATCAATATTTTTGAGGATAACGCATGTTAGGTCTAGGTTAGGCCTGGGATTTTCACACATCAGGCTCATACTTTCGCGTTCTTCACATACTCGTTGAACAGATCCTGGGTTTTTTCTGGTTTGGATACCGTAGTAGTGTTGTACCACACTGAAACAGTCCTTTAAACCTGGTATCGCTCAATATTTTAGAGGATAACGCATGTTAGGTCTAGGTCAGGCCTGGGATTTTCACTCATCATACTCATACTTTCGCATTCTTCACATACTTGTTGAACGGATCCTGGATTTTTCTGGTTTGGCTCACGTAGTAATGTGGTACCACACTAAAACTGTCAATTAAACCTGGTCTTGATAAATATATTGGAGGATAACGCATGTTAGGTCTGGGATAGGTCTGGGATTTGCCCTCATGAGACTCATACTTTCGCACACTTCACATACTCGTTGAACAGATCCTGGGTTATTTTCTGGTTTGGATCACATAGTAATGTGGTACCACACTGAAACATTCAATTAAACCTGGTCTTGATAAATATTTTAGAGGATAACGCATGTTAGGTCTGGGTTAGGTCTAGGATTTGCCCTCATCAGGCTCATACTTTCGCATATTTCTCATACTTGATGGCTAGATCCTGGGCTTTTTCTGGATTGCATCACGTAGTAACGTAGTACCACACTGAAACAGTCAATGAAACCTGGTTTCCATCAATATTTTAGAGGACAACGCAAGTTAGGCCTAGGTAAGGCCTGAGATTTTCACTGATCAGACTCATACATTCGCATTCTTCACATACTTGTTGAACTGATCCTGGGTTTTTTCTGGTTTGGATCACGTAGTAATGTGGTTCCACACTGAAACAGTCAATCAAACCTGGTTTCGACCAATATTTTACAGAATAATTCATGTTAGGGGTAGGTTAGGTCTGGGATTTGCTCTCATCAGGCTCATTCTTTCGCATATTTCTCATACTTGATGGCTAGATCCTGGGCTTTTTCTGGATTGCATCACGTAGTAATGAAGTACAACACTGAAACAGTCAATTAAACCTGGTTTCCATCAATATTTTAGAGGACAACGCAAGTTAGGTCTGGGATAGGTCTGGGATTTGCTCTCATCAGGCTCATACTTTCGCGTTTTTCACATACTTGTTGAACGGATCCTGGGTTTTTTCTGGTTTGGGTCACGTATTAATGTGGGACCACACTGAAACAGTCAATTAAACCTGGTTTCGACCAATATTTTAGAGAATAATTCATGTTAGGTCTAGGTTAGGTCTGGGATTTGCTCTCATCAGGCTCATACTTTCGCACACTTCACATACTTGTTGAACGGATCCTGGGTTTTTTCTGGTTTGAATCACGTAGTAGTGTGGTACCACACTGAAACAGTCCACTAAACCTGGTTTCGCTCAATATTTTAGAGGATAACGCACGTTAGGTCTAGGTCAGGCCTGGGATTTTCACTCATCAGACTCATACTTTCGCATTCTTCACATACTTGTTGAACGGATCCTGGGTTTTTTCTGGTTTGGATCACGTAGTAATGTGGCTCCACACTGAAACAATCAATTAAACCTGGTCTTGATAAATATTTTAGAGGATAACGCATATTAGGTCTGGGATAGGTCTGGGATTTGCCCTCATCAGGCTCATACTTTCGCACACTTCACATACTCGTTGAACAGATCCTGCGTTATTTTCTGGTTTGGATCACATAGTAATGTGGTACCACACTGAAACATTCAATTAAACCTGGTCTTGATAAACATTTTAGAGGATAACGCATGTTAGGTCTGGGTTAGGTCTAGGATTTGCCCTCATCAGGCTCATTCTTTCACATATTTCTCATACTTGATGGCTAGATCCTGAGCTTTTTCTGGATTGCGTCACGTAGTAATGAAGTACAACACTGAAACAGTCAATTAAACCTGGTTTCCATCAATATTTTAGAGGACAACGCAAGTTAGGTCTGGGATAGGTCTGGGATTTGCCCACATGAGGATCATACTGTCGCGTTTTTCACATACTTGTTCAACAGATCCAGGGTTTTTTCTGGTTTGGATCCCGTAGTAGTGTGGTACCACACTGAAACAGTCCATTAAACCTGGTTTCGCTCAATATTTTAGAGGATAACGCATGTTAGGTCTAGGTCAGGCCTGGTTTTTTCACTCATCAGACTCATACTTTCGCATTCTTCACATACTTGTTGAACGGATCCTGGGTTTTTTCTGGTTTGGATCACGTAGTTATGTGGGTCCACACTGAAACAATCAATTAAACCTGGTCTTGATAAATATTTTAGACGATAACGCATGTTAGGTCTGGGATAGGTCTGGGATTTGCCCTCATCAGACTCATACTTTCGCAAACTTCACATACTCGTTGAACAGATCCTGGGTTATTTTCTGGTTTGGATCACATAGTAATGTGGTACCACACTGAAACAGTCGATTAAACCAGGTTTCGATCAATATTTTTCAGGATAACGCATGTTAGGTCTAGGTTAGGCCTGGGATTTTCACTCATCAGGCTCATACTGTCGCGTTTTTCACATACTTGTTGAACAGATCCTGGGTTTTTTCTGGTTTGGATCCCGTAGTAGTGTGGTACCACACTGTAACAGTCCATTAAACCTGGTTTCGCTCAATATTTTAGAGGATAACGCAAGTTAGGTCTGGGATAGGTCTAGGATTTGCCCTCATCAGGCTCTTACTATCGCATATTTCTCATACTTCATGGCTAGATCCTGGGCTGTTTCTGCATTGTATCACGTAGTAATGTGGCTCCACACTGAAAGAATCAATTAAACCTGGTCTTGATAAATATTTTAGACGATAACGCATGTTAGGTCTGGGATAGGTCTGGGATTTGCCCTCATCAGACTCATACTTTCGCATTCTTCACATACTTGTTGAACGGATCCAGGGTTATTTCTGGTTTGGAACACGTCGTAATGTGGGTCCACACTGAAAACAATCAATTAAACCTGGTCTTGATAAATATTTTAGAGGATAACGCATGTTAGGTCTGGGATAGGTCTGGGATTTGCCATCATCAGACTCATACTTTCGCACACTTCACATACTCGTTGAACAGATCCTGGGTTATTTTCTAGTTGGGATCACTAGTAATGTGGTACCACTCTGAGACAGTCGATTAAACCAGGTTTTGATCAATATTTTTGAGGATAACGCATGTTAGGTCTAGGTTAGGCTTGGGATTTTCACTCATCAGACTCATACTTTCGCATACTTCACATATTTGTTGAACGGATCCTGGGTTTTTTCTGGTTTGGATCACGTAGTAATGTGGTTCCACACTGAAACAGTCGGTTAAACCTAGTTTCGATCAATATTTTAGAGGATAACGCAAGTTAGGTCTGGGATAGGTCTGGGATTTGCCCTCATCAGACTCATACTTTCGCATTCTTCACATACTTGTTGAACGGATCCAGGGTTATTTCTGGTTTGTATCACGTAGTAATGTGGTACCACACTGAAACCGTCCATTAAACCTGGTTTTGCTCAATATTTTAGAGGATAACGCATGTTAGGTCTAGGTTAGGTCTGGGATTTGCTCTCATCAGGCTCATTCTTTCGCATATGTCTCATACTTGATGGCTAGATCCTGGGCTTTTTCTGGATTGCATCACGTAGTAATGTAGTACCACACTGAAACAGTCAATGAAACCTGGTTTCCATCAATATTTTAGAGGACAACGCAAGTTAGGTCTAGGTAAGGCCTGAGATTTTCACTGATCAGACTCATACATTCGCATTCTTCACATACTTGTTGAACGGATCCTGGGTTTTTTCCGGTTTGGATCACGTAGTAATGTGGTACCACACTGAAACATTCAATTAAACCTGGTCTTGATAAATATTTTAGAGGATAACGCATGTTAGGTCTGGGATAGGTCTGGGATTTGCCATCATCAGACTCATACTTACGCACACTTCACATACTCGTTGAACAGATCCTGGGTTATTTACTGGTTTGGATCACATAGTGATGTGGTACCAAACTGAAACAGTCAATTAAACCAGGTTTCGATCAATATTTTTGAGGATAACGCATGTTAGGTCTAGGTTAGGCCTGGGATTTTCACTCATCAGACTCATACTTTCGCATTCTTCACATACTTGTTGAACGGATCCTGGGTTTTTTCTGGTTTGTATCACGTAGTAATGTGGTACCACACTGAAACAGTCCATTAAACCTGGTTTGGATCAATATTTTAGAGGATAACGCATGTTAGGTCTAGGTTAGCCCTGGGATTTTCACTCACCAGACTCATACTTTCGCATTCTTCTCATAATTGTTGAACTGATCCTGGGTTTTTTCTGGTTTGGATCACGTAGTAATGTGGTACCACACTGAAACAGTCGATTAAACCTGGTTTCGATCAATATTTTAGAGGAAAACGCAAGTTAAGTCTGGGATTGGTCTGGGATTTGACCTCATCAGACTCATACTTTCGCATATTTCTCATACTTCATGGCTAGATCCTGGGCTATTTCTGGATTGGATCACGTAGTAATGTGGTACCACACTGAAACAGTCAATTAAACCTGGTTTCGATCAATATTTTAGAGGATAACGCATGTTAGGTCTGGGTTAGGTCTAGGATTTGCCCTCATCAGGCTCATACTTTCGCATATTTCACATACTTCGTGGCTAGATCCTGGGCTATTTCTGAATTGGATCACGTAGTAAGGTGGTACCACACTGAAACATTCAATGAAACCTGTTCTGGATAAATATTTTAAAGGATAACGCATCTTAGGTCTGGGTTAGGTCTAAGATTTGCCCTCATCAGGCTCACAGTTTCGCGTTTTTCACATACTTGTTGAACACATCCTGGGTTTTTTCTGGTTTGGATCCCGTAGTAGTGTGGTACCACACTGAAACAGTCCATTAAACCTGGTTTCGCTCATTATTTTAGAGGATACCGCATGTTAGGTCTAGGTCAGGCCTGGTTTTTTCACTCATCAGACACATACTTTCGCATTCTTCACATACTTGTTGAACGGATCCTGGGTTTTTTCTGGTTTGGATCACGAAGTAGTGTGGTACCACACTGAAACAGTCCATTAAACCTGGTTTCGCTCAATATTTTAGAGGATAACGCAAGTTAGGTCTGGGATAGGTCTAGGATTTGCCCTCATCAGGCTCTTACTATCGCATATTTCTCATACTTCATGGCTAGATCCTGGGCTGTTTCTGCATTGTATCACGTAGTAATGTGGTACCACGCTGAAACAGTCAATTAAACCTGGTTTCGATCAATATTTTAGAGGATAACGCAAGTTAGGTCCGGGATAGGTCTAGGATTTGCCCTCATCAGGCTCTTACTATCGCATATTTCTCATACTTCATGGCTAGATCCTGGGCTATTTCTGGATTGGATCACGTAGTAAAGTGGTACCACACTGAAACATTCAATGAAACCTGTTCTGGATAAATATTTTAGAAGATAACGCATCTTAGGTCTGGGTTACGTCTAAGATTTGCCCTCATCAGGCTCACAGTTTCGCGTTTTTCACATACTTGTTAAACAGATCCTGGGTTTTTTCTGGTTTGGATCACGTAGTAATGTGGTACCACACTAAAACAGTCAATTAAACCTGGTTTCGATCAATATTTTAGAGGATAACGCAAGCTAGGTCTCGGATAGGTCTGGGATTAGCCCTCATCAGACTCATACTTTCGCACACTTCACATACTCGTTGACAAGATCCTGGGTTTTTTTCCGGTTTGGATCACGTAGTAATGTGGTTCCACACTGAAACAGTCGATTAAACCTGGTTTCGATCAATATTTTAGAGGATAACCCAAGTTAGGTCTGGGATAGGTCTGGGGTTTGCCCTCATCAGGCTCATACTTTCGCATTTTTCACATACCAGTTGAACAGATCCTGGGTTTTTTCTGGTTTGGATCCCGTAGTAGTGTGGTACCACACTGAAACAGTCCATTAAACCTGGTTTCGCTTATTATTTTGGAGGATAACGCATGTTAGGTCTAGGTCAGGCCTGGTTTTTTCACTCATCAGACTCATACTTTCGCATTCTTCACATACTTGTTGAACGGATCCTGGGTTTTTTCTGGTTTGGGTCACGTAGTAATGTGGGACCACACTGAAACAGTCAATTAAACCTGGTTTCGACCAATATTTTAGAGAATAATTCATGTTAGGTCTAGGTTAGGTCTGGGATTTGCTCTCATCGGGCTCATACTTTCGCACACTTCACATACTTGTTGAACGGATCCTGGGTTTTTTCTGGTTTGGATCACGTAGTAGTGTGGTACCACACTGAAACAGTCCATTAAACCTGGTTTCGCTCAATATTTTAGAGGATAACGCATGTTAGGTCTAGGTCAGGCCTGGGATTTTCACTCATCAGACTCATACTTTCGCATTCTTCACATACTTGTTGAACGGATCATGGGTTTTTTCTGGTTTGGGTCACGTAGTAATGTGGGCCCACACTGAAACAATCAATTAAACCTGGTCTTGATAAATATTTTAGAGGAAAACGCAAGTTAGGTCTGGGATAGGTCTGGGATTTGCCCTCATCAGACTCATACTTTCGCACACTTCACATACTCGTTGAACAGATCCTGGGTTATTTTCTGGTTTGGATCACGTAGTAATGTGTTTCCACACTGAAACAGTCGATTAAACCTGGTTTCGATCAATATTTTAGAGGATAACGCAAGTTCGGTCTGGGATAGGTCTGGGATTTGCCCTCATCAGACTCATACTTACGCACACTTCACATACTCGTTCAACAGATCCTGGGTTATTTTCTAGTTTGGATCACATAGTAATGTGGTACCAAACTGAAACAGTCGATTAAACCAGGTTTCGATCAATATTTTTGAGGATAACGCATGTTAGGTCTAGGTTAGGCCTGGGATTTTCACACATCAGACTCATACTTTCGCATTCTTCACATACTCGTTGAACAGATCCTGGGTTATTTTCTGGTTTGGATCACATAGTAATGTGGCACCACACTGAAACAGTCGATTAAACCAGGTTTCGATCAATATTTTTGAGGATAACGCATGTTAGGTCTAGGTTAGGCCTGGGATTTTCACACATCAGGCTCATACTTTCGCGTTCTTCACATACTCGTTGAACATATCCTGGGTTTTTTCTGGTTTGGATACCGTAGTAGTGTTGTACCACACTGAAACAGTCCTTTAAACCTGGTATCGCTCAATATTTTAGAGGATAACGCATGTTAGGTCTAGGTCAGGCCTGGGATTTTCACTCATCATACTCATACTTTCGCATTCTTCACATACTTGTTGAACGGATCCTGGATTTTTCTGGTTTGGCTCACGTAGTAATGTGGTACCACACTAAAACTGTCAATTAAACCTGGTCTTGATAAATATATTGGAGGATAACGCATGTTAGGTCTGGGATAGGTCTGGGATTTGCCCTCATGAGACTCATACTTTCGCACACTTCACATACTCGTTGAACAGATCCTGGGTTATTTTCTGGTTTGGATCACATAGTAATGTGGTACCACACTGAAACATTCAATTAAACCTGGTCTTGATAAATATTTTAGAGGATAACGCATGTTAGGTCTGGGTTAGGTCTAGGATTTGCCCTCATCAGGCTCATACTTTCGCATATTTCTCATACTTGATGGCTAGATCCTGGGCTTTTTCTGGATTGGATCACGTAGTAATGTGGTACCAGACTGAAACATTCAACTAAACCTGGTCTTGATAAATATTTTAGAGGATAACACATATTAGGTCTGGGTTAGGTCTAGGATTTGCCCTCATCAGGCTCATACTTTCACATATTTCTCATACTTCATGGCTAGATCCTGGGCTATTTCTGGATTGGATCACGTAGTAAAGTGGTACCACACTGAAACATTCAATGAAACCTGGTCTGGATAATTATTTTAGAGGATAACGCATCTTAGGTCTGGGTTAGGTCTAAGGTTTGCCCTCATCAGGCTCACAGTTTCGCGTTTTTCACATACTTGTTGAACGGAGCCTGGCTTTTTTCTGGTTTGGATCACGTAGTAATGTGGGACCATACTGAAACAGTCACTTAAACCTGGTTTCGACCAATATTTTAGAGAATAATTCATGTTAGGTCTAGTTTAGGTCTGGGATTTGCTCTCATCAGGCTCATTCTTTCGTATATTTCTCATACTTGATGGCTAGATCCTGGGCTTTTTCTGGATTGCAACACGTAGTAATGAAGTACAACACTGAAACAGTCAATTAAACCTGGTTTCCATCAATATTTTAGAGGACAACGCAAGTTAGGTCTGGGATAGGTCTGGGATTTGCCCTCATCAGGCTCGTACTTTCGCACACTTCACATACTCGTTGACAAGATCCTGGGTTTTTTTCCGGTTTGGATCACGTAGTAATGTGGTTCCACACTGAAACAGTCGATTAAACCTGGTTTCGATCAATATTTTAGAGGATAACCCAAGTTAGGTCTGGGATAGGTCTGGGGTTTGCCCTCATCAGGCTCATACTTTCGCGTTTTTTGCATACCAGTTGAACAGATCCTGGGTTTTTTCTGGTTTGGATCCCGTAGTAGTGTGGTACCACACTGAAACAGTCCATTAAACCTGGTTTCGCTCATTATTTTGGAGGATAACGCATGTTAGGTCTAGGTCAGGCCTGGTTTTTTCACTCATCAGACTCATACTTTCGCATTCTTCACATACTTGTTGAACGGATCCTGGGCTGTTTCTGCATTGTATCACGTAGTAATGTGGGACCACACTGAAACAGTCAATTAAACCTGGTTTCGACCAATATTTTAGAGAATAATTCATGTTAGGTCTAGGTCAGGCCTGGGATTTTCACTCATCAGACTCATACTTTCGCATTCTTCACATACTTGTTGAACGGATCATGGGTTTTTTCTGGTTTGGGTCACGTAGTAATGTGGGCCCACACTGAAACAATCAATTAAACCTGGTCTTGATAAATATTTTAGAGGATAACGCATGTTAGGTCTGGGATAGGTCTGGGATTTGCCCTCATCAGACTCATACTTTCGCACACTTCACATACTCGTTGAACAGATCCTGGGTTATTTTCTGGTTTGGATCACGTAGTAATGTGTTTCCACACTGAAACAGTCGATTAAACCTGGTTTCGATCAATATTTTAGAGGATAACGCAAGTTCGGTCTGGGATAGGTCTGGGATTTGCCCTCATCAGACTCATACTTTCGCATTCTTCACATACTCGTTGAACAGATCCTGGGTTATTTTCTGGTTTGGATCACATAGTAATGTGGTACCACACTGAAACAGTCGATTAAACCAGGTTTCGATCAATATTTTTGAGGATAACGCATGTTAGGTCTAGGTTAGGCCTGGGATTTTCACACATCAGGCTCATACTTTCGCGTTCTTCACATACTTGTTGAACAGATCCTGGGTTTTTTCTGGTTTGGATACCGTAGTAGTGTTGTACCACACTGAAACAGTCCATTAAACCTGGTATCGCTCAATATTTTAGAGGATAACGCATGTTAGGTCTAGGTCAGGCCTGGGATTTTCACTCATCATACTCATACTTTCGCATTCTTCACATACTTGTTGAACGGATCCTGGATTTTTCTGGTTTGGCTCACGTAGTAATGTGGTACCACACTAAAACTGTCAATTAAACCTGGTCTTGATAAATATATTAGAGGATAACGCATGTTAGGTCTGGGATAGGTCTGGGATTTGCCCTCATGAGACTCATACTTTCGCACACTTCACATACTCGTTGAACAGATCCTGGGTTATTTTCTGGTTAGGATCACATAGTAATGTGGTACCAAACTGAAACAGTCGATTAAACCAGGTTTCGATCAATATTTTTGAGGATAACGCATGTTAGGTCTAGGTTAGGTCTGGGATTCTCACTCATCAGACTCATACTATCGCATTCTTCACATACTTGTTGAACTGATCCTGGGTTTTTTCTGGTTTGGATCACGTAGTAATGTGGTTCCCCGCTGAAACAGTCGGTTAAACCTAGTTTCGATCAATATTTTAGAGGATAACACAAGTTAGGTCTGGGGTAGGTCTGGGATTTGCCCTCATCAGACTCATACTTACGCACACTTCACATACTCGTTGAACAGATCCTGGGTTATTTTCTGGTTCTGATCACATAGTAATGTGGTACCACTCTGAAACAGACGATTAAACCAGGTTTCGATCAATATTTTTGAGGACAACGCATGTTAGGTCTAGGTTAGGCTTGGGATTTTCACTCATCAGACTCATACTTTCGCATTCTTCACATACTTGTTGAACTGATCCTGGGTTTTTTCTGGTTTGGATCATGTAGTAATGTGGTTCCACACTGAAACAGTCGGTTAAACCTAGTTTCGATCAATATTTTAGAGGATAACGCAAGTTAGGTCTGGGATAGGTCTGGGATTTGCCCTCATCAGACTCATACTTACGCACACTTCACATACTCGTTGAACAGATCCTGGGTTATTTTCTGGTTTGTATCACATAGTAATGTGGTACCAAACTGAATCAGTCGATTAAACCAGGTTTCGATCAATATTTTTGAGGATAACGCATGTTAGGTCTAGGTTAGGTCTGGGATTCTCACTCATCAGACTCATACTTTCGCATTCTTCACATACTTGTTGAACGGATCCTGAGTTTTTTCTGGTTTGTATCACGTAGTAATGTGGTACCACACTGAAACAGTCCATTAAACCTGGTTTGGATCAATATTTTAGAGGATAACGCATGTTAGGTCTAGGTTAGCCCTGGGATTTTCACTCATCAGACTCATACTTTCGCATTCTTCTCATACTTGTTGAACTGATCCTGGGTTTTTTCTGGTTTGGATCACGTAGTAATGTGGTACCACACTGAAACAGTCGATTAAACCTGGTTTCGATCAATATTTTAGAGGAAAACGCAAGTTAAGTCTGGGATTGGTCTGGGATTTGACCTCATGAGACTCATACTTTCGCATATTTCTCATACTTCATGGCTAGATCCTGGGCTATTTCTGGATTGGATCACGTAGTAATGTGTTACCACACTGAAACAGTCAATTAAACCTGGTTTCGATCAATATTTTAGAGGATAACGCATGTTAGGTCTGGGTTAGGTCTAGGATTTGCCCTCATCAGGCTCATACTTTCGCATATTTCTCATACTTCGTGGCTAGATCTTGGGCTATTTCTGGATTGGATCACGTAGTAAGGTGGTACCACACTGAAACATTCGATGAAACCTGTTCTGGATAAATATTTTAGAGGATAACGCATCTTAGGCCTGGGTTAGGTCTAAGATTTGCCCTCATCAGGCTCACAGTTTCGCGTTTTTCACATACTTGTTGAACAGATCATGGGTTTTTTCTGGTTTGGATCCCGTAGTAGTGTGGTACCACACTGAAACAGTCCATTAAACCTGGTTTCGCTCATTATTTTAGAGGATACCGCATGTTAGGTCTAGGTCAGGCCTGGTTTTTTCACTCATCAGACACATACTTTCGCATTCTTCACATACTTGTTGAACGGATCCTGGGTTTTTTCTGGTTTGGATCACGAAGTAGTGTGGTACCACACTGAAACAGTCCATTAAACCTGGTTTCGCTCAATATTTTAGAGGATAACGCAAGTTAGGTCTGGGATAGTTCTAGGATTTGCCCTCATCAGGCTCTTACTATCTCATATTTCTCATACTTCATGGCTAGATCCTGGGCTGTTTCTGCATTGTATCACGTAGTAATGTGGTACCACGCTGAAACAGTCAAGTAAACCTGGTTTCGATCAATATTTTAGAGGATAACGCAAGTTAGGTCCGGGATAGGTCTAGGATTTGCCCTCATCAGGCTCTTACTATCGCATATTTCTCATACTTCATGGCTAGATCCTGCGCTATTTCTGGATTGGATCACGTAGTAAAGTGGTACCACACTGAAACATTCAATGAAACCTGTTCTGGAAAAATATTTTAGAGGATAACGCATCTTAGGTCTGGGTTACGTCTAAGATTTGCCCTCATCAGGCTCACAGTTTCGCGTTTTTCACATACTTGTTAAACAGATCCTGGGTTTTTTCTGGTTTGGATCACGTAGTAATGTGGTACCACACTAAAACAGTCAATTAAACCTGGTTTCGATCAATATTTTAGAGGATAACGCAAGCTAGGTCTCGGATAGGTCTGGGATTAGCCCTCATCAGACTCATACTTTCGCACACTTCACATACTCGTTGACAAGATCCTGGGTTTTTTTCCGGTTTGGATCACGTAGTAATGTGGTTCCACACTGAAACAGTCGATTAAACCTGGTTTCGATCAATATTTTAGAGGATAACCCAAGTTAGGTCTGGGATAGGTCTGGGGTTTGCCCTCATCAGGCTCATACTTTCGCGTTTTTCACATACCAGTTGAACAGATCCTGGGTTTTTTCTGGTTTGGATCCCGTAGTAGTGTGGTACCACACTGAAACAGTCCATTAAACCTGGTTTCGCTCATTATTTTGGAGGATAACGCATGTTAGGTCTAGGTCAGGCCTGGTTTTTTCACTCATCAGACTCATACTTTCGCATTCTTCACATACTTGTTGAACGGATCCTGGGTTTTCTCTGGTTTGGGTCACGTAGTAATGTGGGACCACACTGAAACAGTCAATTAAACCTGGTTTCGACCAATATTTTAGAGAATAATTCATGTTAGGTCTAGGTTAGGTCTGGGATTTGCTCTCATCGGGCTCATACTTTCGCACACTTCACATACTTGTTGAACGGATCCTGGGTTTTTTCTGGTTTGGATCACGTAGTAGTGTGGTACCACACTGAAACAGTCCATTAAACCTGGTTTCGCTCAATATTTTAGAGGATAACGCATGTTAGGTCTAGGTCACGCCTGGGATTTTCACTCATCAGACTCATACTATCGCATTCTTCACATACTTGTTGAACGGATCATGGGTTTTTTCTGGTTTGGGTCACGTAGTAATGTGGGCCCACACTGAAACAATCAATTAAACCTGGTCTTGATAAATATTTTAGAGGAAAACGCATGTTAGGTCTGGGATAGGTCTGGGATTTGCCCTCATCAGACTCATACTTTCGCACACTTCACATACGCGTTGAACAGATCCTGGGTTATTTTCTGGTTTGGATCACGTAGTAATGTGTTTCCACACTGAAACAGTCGATTAAACCTGGTTTCGATCAATATTTTAGAGGATAAGGCAAGTTCGGTCTGGGATAGGTCTGGGATTTGCCCTCATCTGACTCATACTTACGCACACTTCACATACTCGTTGAACAGATCCTGGGTTATTTTCTGGTTTGGATCACATAGTAATGTGGTACCAAACTGAAACAGTCGATTAAACCAGGTTTCGATCAATATTTTTGAGGATAACGCATGTTAGGTCTAGGTTAGGCCTGGGATTTTCACACATCAGACTCATACTTTCGCATTCTTCACATACTCGTTGAACAGATCCTGGGTTATTTTCTGGTTTGGATCACATAGTAATGTGGTACCACACTGAAACAGTCGATTAAACCAGGTTTCGATCAATATTTTTGAGGATAACGCATGTTAGGTCTAGGTTAGGCCTGGGATTTTCACACATCAGGCTCATACTTTCGCGTTCTTCACATACTTGTTGAACAGATCCTGGGTTTTTTCTGGTTTGGATACCGTAGTAGTGTTGTACCACACTGAAACTGTCCATTAAACCTGGTATCGCTCAATATTGTAGAGGATAACGCAAGTTAGGTCTAGGTCAGGCCTGGGATTTTCACTCATCATACTCATACTTTCGCATTCTTCACATACTTGTTGAACGGATCCTGGATTTTTCTGGTTTGGCTCACGTAGTAATGTGGTACCACACTAAAACTGTCAATTAAACCTGGTCTTGATAAATATATTGGAGGATAACGCATGTTAGGTCTGGGATAGGTCTGGGATTTGCCATCATGAGACTCATACTTTCGCACACTTCACATACTCGTTGAACAGATCCTGGGTTATTTTCTGGTTTGGATCACATAGTAATGTGGTACCACACTGAAACATTCAATTAAACCTGGTCTTGATAAATATTTTAGAGGATAACGCATGTTAGGTCTGGGTAATGTCTAGGATTTGCCCTCATCAGGCCCATACTTTCGCATATTTCTCATACTTGATGGCTAGATCCTGGGCTTTTCTGGATTGGATCACGTAGTAATGTGGTACCAGACTGAAACATTCAACTAAACCTGGTCTTGATAAATATTTTAGAGGATAACACATATTAGGTCTGGGTTAGGTCTAGGATTTGCCCTCATCAGGCTCATACTTTCACATATTTCTCATACGTCATGGCTAGATCCTGGGCTATTTCTGGATTGGATCACGTAGTAAAGTGGTACCACACTGAAACATTCAATGAAACCTGGTCTGGATAATTATTTTAGAGGATAACGCATCTTAGGTCTGGGTTAGGTCTAAGATTTGCCCTCATCAGGCTCACAGTTTCGCGTTTTTCACATACTTGTTGAACGGAGCCTGGCTTTTTTCTGGTTTGGATCACGTAGTAATGTGGGACCATACTGAAACAGTCACTTAAACCTGGTTTCGACCAATATTTTAGAGAATAGTTCATGTTAGGTCTAGTTTAGGTCTGGGATTTGCTCTCATCAGGCTCATTCTTTCGCATATTTCTCATACTTGATGGCTAGATCCTGGGCTTTTTCTGGATTGCAACACGTAGTAATGAAGTACAACACTGAAACAGTCAATTAAACCTGGTTTCGATCAATATTTTACAGGATAACCCAAGTTAGGTCTGGGATAGGTCTGGGGTTTGCCCTCATCAGGCTCATACTTTCGCGTTTTTTACATACCAGTTGAACAGATCCTGGGTTTTTTCTGGTTTGGATCCCGTAGTAGTGTGGTACCACACTGAAACAGTCCATTAAACCTGGTTTCGCTCATTATTTTGGAGGATAACGCATGTTAGGTCTAGGTCAGGCCTGGTTTTTTCACTCATCAGACTCATACTTTCGCATTCTTCACATACTTGTTGAACGGATCCTGGGTTTTTTCTGGTTTGGGTCACGTAGTAATGTGGGACCACACTGAAACAGTCAATTAAACCTGGTTTCGACCAATATTTTAGAGAATAATTCATGTTAGGTCTAGGTTAGGTCTGGGATTTGCTCTCATCGGGCTCATACTTTCGCACACTTCACATACTTGTTGAACGGATCCTGGGTTTTTTCTGGTTTGGATCACGCAGTAGTGTGGTACCACACTGAAACAGTCCATTAAACCTGGTTTCGCTCAATATTTTAGAGGATAACGCATGTTAGGTCTAGGACAGGCCTGGGATTTTCACTCATCAGACTCATACTTTCGCATTCTTCACATACTTGTTGAACGGATCATGGGTTTTTTCTGGTTTGGGTCACGTAGTAATGTGGGCCCACACTGAAACAATCAATTAAACCTGGTCTTGATAAATATTTTAGAGGATAACGCATGTTAGGTCTGGGATAGGTCTGGGATTTGCCCTCATCAGACTCATACTTTCGCACACTTCACATACTCGTGGAACAGATCCTGGGTTATTTTCTGGTTTGGATCACGTAGTAATGTGTTTCCACACTGAAACAGTCGATTAAACCTGGTTTCGATCAATATTTTAGAGGATAACGCAAGTTCGGTCTGGGATAGGTCTGGGATTTGCCCTCATCAGACTCATACTTACGCACACTTCACATACTCGTTGAACAGATCCTGGGTTATTTTCCGGTTTGGATCACATAGTAATGTGGTACCAAACTGAAACAGTCGATTAAACCAGGTTTCGATCAATATTTTTGAGGATAACGCATGTTAGGTCTAGGTTAGGCCTGGGATTTTCACACATCAGACTCATACTTTCGCATTCTTCACATACTCGTTGAACAGATCCTGGGTTATTTTCTGGTTTGGATCACATAGTAATGTGGTACCACACTGAAACAGTCGATTAAACCAGGTTTCGATCAATATTTTTGAGGATAACGCATGTTAGGTCTAGGTTAGGCCTGGGATTTTCACACATCAGGCTCATACTTTCGCGTTCTTCACATACTTGTTGAACAGATCCTGGGTTTTTTCTGGTTTGGATACCGTAGTAGTGTTGTACCACACTGAAACAGTCCATTAAACCTGGTATCGCTCAATATTTTAGAGGATAACGCATGTTAGGTCTAGGTCAGGCCTGGGATTTTCACTCATCATACTCATACTTTCGCATTCTTCACATACTTGTTGAACGGATCCTGGATTTTTCTGGTTTGGCTCACGTAGTAATGTGGTACCACACTAAAACTGTCAATTAAACCTGGTCTTGATAAATATATTAGAGGATAACGCATCTTAGGCCTGGGTTAGGTCTAAGATTTGCCCTCATCAGGCTCACAGTTTCGCGTTTTTCACATACTTGTTGAACAGATCATGGGTTTTTTCTGGTTTGGATCCCGTAGTAGTGTGGTACCACACTGAAACAGTCCATTAAACCTGGTTTCGCTCATTATTTTAGAGGATACCGCATGTTAGGTCTAGGTCAGGCCTGGTTTTTTCACTCATCAGACACATACTTTCGCATTCTTCACATACTTGTTGAACGGATCCTGGGTTTTTTCTGGTTTGGATCACGAAGTAGTGTGGTACCACACTGAAACAGTCCATTAAACCTGGTTTCGCTCAATATTTTAGAGGATAACGCAAGTTAGGTCTGGGATAGTTCTAGGATTTGCCCTCATCAGGCTCTTACTATCTCATATTTCTCATACTTCATGGCTAGATCCTGGGCTGTTTCTGCATTGTATCACGTAGTAATGTGGTACCACGCTGAAACAGTCAAGTAAACCTGGTTTCGATCAATATTTTAGAGGATAACGCAAGTTAGGTCCGGGATAGGTCTAGGATTTGCCCTCATCAGGCTCTTACTATCGCATATTTCTCATACTTCATGGCTAGATCCTGCGCTATTTCTGGATTGGATCACGTAGTAAAGTGGTACCACACTGAAACATTCAATGAAACCTGTTCTGGAAAAATATTTTAGAGGATAACGCATCTTAGGTCTGGGTTACGTCTAAGATTTGCCCTCATCAGGCTCACAGTTTCGCGTTTTTCACATACTTGTTAAACAGATCCTGGGTTTTTTCTGGTTTGGATCACGTAGTAATGTGGTACCACACTAAAACAGTCAATTAAACCTGGTTTCGATCAATATTTTAGAGGATAACGCAAGCTAGGTCTCGGATAGGTCTGGGATTAGCCCTCATCAGACTCATACTTTCGCACACTTCACATACTCGTTGACAAGATCCTGGGTTTTTTTCCGGTTTGGATCACGTAGTAATGTGGTTCCACACTGAAACAGTCGATTAAACCTGGTTTCGATCAATATTTTAGAGGATAACCCAAGTTAGGTCTGGGATAGGTCTGGGGTTTGCCCTCATCAGGCTCATACTTTCGCGTTTTTCACATACCAGTTGAACAGATCCTGGGTTTTTTCTGGTTTGGATCCCGTAGTAGTGTGGTACCACACTGAAACAGTCCATTAAACCTGGTTTCGCTCATTATTTTGGAGGATAACGCATGTTAGGTCTAGGTCAGGCCTGGTTTTTTCACTCATCAGACTCATACTTTCGCATTCTTCACATACTTGTTGAACGGATCCTGGGTTTTCTCTGGTTTGGGTCACGTAGTAATGTGGGACCACACTGAAACAGTCAATTAAACCTGGTTTCGACCAATATTTTAGAGAATAATTCATGTTAGGTCTAGGTTAGGTCTGGGATTTGCTCTCATCGGGCTCATACTTTCGCACACTTCACATACTTGTTGAACGGATCCTGGGTTTTTTCTGGTTTGGATCACGTAGTAGTGTGGTACCACACTGAAACAGTCCATTAAACCTGGTTTCGCTCAATATTTTAGAGGATAACGCATGTTAGGTCTAGGTCACGCCTGGGATTTTCACTCATCAGACTCATACTATCGCATTCTTCACATACTTGTTGAACGGATCATGGGTTTTTTCTGGTTTGGGTCACGTAGTAATGTGGGCCCACACTGAAACAATCAATTAAACCTGGTCTTGATAAATATTTTAGAGGAAAACGCATGTTAGGTCTGGGATAGGTCTGGGATTTGCCCTCATCAGACTCATACTTTCGCACACTTCACATACGCGTTGAACAGATCCTGGGTTATTTTCTGGTTTGGATCACGTAGTAATGTGTTTCCACACTGAAACAGTCGATTAAACCTGGTTTCGATCAATATTTTAGAGGATAAGGCAAGTTCGGTCTGGGATAGGTCTGGGATTTGCCCTCATCTGACTCATACTTACGCACACTTCACATACTCGTTGAACAGATCCTGGGTTATTTTCTGGTTTGGATCACATAGTAATGTGGTACCAAACTGAAACAGTCGATTAAACCAGGTTTCGATCAATATTTTTGAGGATAACGCATGTTAGGTCTAGGTTAGGCCTGGGATTTTCACACATCAGGCTCATACTTTCGCGTTCTTCACATACTTGTTGAACAGATCCTGGGTTTTTTCTGGTTTGGATACCGTAGTAGTGTTGTACCACACTGAAACTGTCCATTAAACCTGGTATCGCTCAATATTGTAGAGGATAACGCAAGTTAGGTCTAGGTCAGGCCTGGGATTTTCACTCATCATACTCATACTTTCGCATTCTTCACATACTTGTTGAACGGATCCTGGATTTTTCTGGTTTGGCTCACGTAGTAATGTGGTACCACACTAAAACTGTCAATTAAACCTGGTCTTGATAAATATATTGGAGGATAACGCATGTTAGGTCTGGGATAGGTCTGGGATTTGCCATCATGAGACTCATACTTTCGCACACTTCACATACTCGTTGAACAGATCCTGGGTTATTTTCTGGTTTGGATCACATAGTAATGTGGTACCACACTGAAACATTCAATTAAACCTGGTCTTGATAAATATTTTAGAGGATAACGCATGTTAGGTCTGGGTAATGTCTAGGATTTGCCCTCATCAGGCCCATACTTTCGCATATTTCTCATACTTGATGGCTAGATCCTGGGCTTTTCTGGATTGGATCACGTAGTAATGTGGTACCAGACTGAAACATTCAACTAAACCTGGTCTTGATAAATATTTTAGAGGATAACACATATTAGGTCTGGGTTAGGTCTAGGATTTGCCCTCATCAGGCTCATACTTTCACATATTTCTCATACGTCATGGCTAGATCCTGGGCTATTTCTGGATTGGATCACGTAGTAAAGTGGTACCACACTGAAACATTCAATGAAACCTGGTCTGGATAATTATTTTAGAGGATAACGCATCTTAGGTCTGGGTTAGGTCTAAGATTTGCCCTCATCAGGCTCACAGTTTCGCGTTTTTCACATACTTGTTGAACGGAGCCTGGCTTTTTTCTGGTTTGGATCACGTAGTAATGTGGGACCATACTGAAACAGTCACTTAAACCTGGTTTCGACCAATATTTTAGAGAATAGTTCATGTTAGGTCTAGTTTAGGTCTGGGATTTGCTCTCATCAGGCTCATTCTTTCGCATATTTCTCATACTTGATGGCTAGATCCTGGGCTTTTTCTGGATTGCAACACGTAGTAATGAAGTACAACACTGAAACAGTCAATTAAACCTGGTTTCCATCAATATTTTAGAGGACAACGCAAGTTAGGTCTGGGATAGGTCTGGGATTTGCCCTCATCAGGCTCGTACTTTCGCACACTTCACATACTCGTTGACAAGATCCTGGGTTTTTTTCCGGTTTGGATCACGTAGTAATGTGGCTCCACACTGAAACAGTCGATTAAACCTGGTTTCGATCAATATTTTACAGGATAACCCAAGTTAGGTCTGGGATAGGTCTGGGGTTTGCCCTCATCAGGCTCATACTTTCGCGTTTTTTACATACCAGTTGAACAGATCCTGGGTTTTTTCTGGTTTGGATCCCGTAGTAGTGTGGTACCACACTGAAACAGTCCATTAAACCTGGTTTCGCTCATTATTTTGGAGGATAACGCATGTTAGGTCTAGGTCAGGCCTGGTTTTTTCACTCATCAGACTCATACTTTCGCATTCTTCACATACTTGTTGAACGGATCCTGGGTTTTTTCTGGTTTGGGTCACGTAGTAATGTGGGACCACACTGAAACAGTCAATTAAACCTGGTTTCGACCAATATTTTAGAGAATAATTCATGTTAGGTCTAGGTTAGGTCTGGGATTTGCTCTCATCGGGCTCATACTTTCGCACACTTCACATACTTGTTGAACGGATCCTGGGTTTTTTCTGGTTTGGATCACGCAGTAGTGTGGTACCACACTGAAACAGTCCATTAAACCTGGTTTCGCTCAATATTTTAGAGGATAACGCATGTTAGGTCTAGGACAGGCCTGGGATTTTCACTCATCAGACTCATACTTTCGCATTCTTCACATACTTGTTGAACGGATCATGGGTTTTTTCTGGTTTGGGTCACGTAGTAATGTGGGCCCACACTGAAACAATCAATTAAACCTGGTCTTGATAAATATTTTAGAGGATAACGCATGTTAGGTCTGGGATAGGTCTGGGATTTGCCCTCATCAGACTCATACTTTCGCACACTTCACATACTCGTTGAACAGATCCTGGGTTATTTTCTGGTTTGGATCACGTAGTAATGTGTTTCCACACTGAAACAGTCGATTAAACCTGGTTTCGATCAATATTTTAGAGGATAACGCAAGTTCGGTCTGGGATAGGTCTGGGATTTGCCCTCATCAGACTCATACTTACGCACACTTCACATACTCGTTGAACAGATCCTGGGTTATTTTCCGGTTTGGATCACATAGTAATGTGGTACCAAACTGAAACAGTCGATTAAACCAGGTTTCGATCAATATTTTTGAGGATAACGCATGTTAGGTCTAGGTTAGGCCTGGGATTTTCACACATCAGACTCATACTTTCGCATTCTTCACATACTCGTTGAACAGATCCTGGGTTATTTTCTGGTTTGGATCACATAGTAATGTGGTACCACACTGAAACAGTCGATTAAACCAGGTTTCGATCAATATTTTTGAGGATAACGCATGTTAGGTCTAGGTTAGGCCTGGGATTTTCACACATCAGGCTCATACTTTCGCGTTCTTCACATACTTGTTGAACAGATCCTGGGTTTTTTCTGGTTTGGATACCGTAGTAGTGTTGTACCACACTGAAACAGTCCATTAAACCTGGTATCGCTCAATATTTTAGAGGATAACGCATGTTAGGTCTAGGTCAGGCCTGGGATTTTCACTCATCATACTCATACTTTCGCATTCTTCACATACTTGTTGAACGGATCCTGGATTTTTCTGGTTTGGCTCACGTAGTAATGTGGTACCACACTAAAACTGTCAATTAAACCTGGTCTTGATAAATATATTAGAGGATAACGCATGTTAGGTCTGGGATAGGTCTGGGATTTGCCCTCATGAGACTCATACTTTCGCACACTTCACATACTCGTTGAAAAGATCCTGGGTTATTTTCTGGTTTGGATCACATAGTAATGTGGTACCACACTGAAACATTCAATTAAACCTGGTCTTGATAAATATTTTAGAGGATAACGCATGTTAGGTCTGGGTTAGGTCTAGGATTTGCCCTCATCAGGCCCATACTTTCGCATATTTCTCATACTTGATGGCTAGATCCTGGGCTTTTCTGGATTGGATCACGTAGTAATGTGGTACCAGACTGAAACATTCAACTAAACCTGGTCTTGATAAATATTTTAGAGGATAACACATATTAGGTCTGGGTTAGGTCTAGGATTTGCCCTCATCAGGCTCATACTTTCACATATTTCTCATACGTCATGGCTAGATCCTGGGCTATTTCTGGATTGGATCACGTAGTAAAGTGGTACCACACTGAAACATTCAATGAAACCTGGTCTGGATAATTATTTTAGAGGATAACGCATCTTAGGTCTGGGTTAGGTCTAAGATTTGCCCTCATCAGGCTCACAGTTTCGCGTTTTTCACATACTTGTTGAACGGAGCCTGGCTTTTTTCTGGTTTGGATCACGTAGTAATGTGGGACCATACTGAAACAGTCACTTAAACCTGGTTTCGACCAATATTTTAGAGAATAATTCATGTTAGGTCTAGTTTAGGTCTGGGATTTGCTCTCATCAGGCTCATTCTTTCGCATATTTCTCATACTTGATGGCTAGATCCTGGGCTTTTTCTGGATTGCAACACGTAGTAATGAAGTACAACACTGAAACAGTCAATTAAACCTGGTTTCCATCAATATTTTAGAGGACAACGCAAGTTAGGTCTGGGATAGGTCTGGGATTTGCCCTCATCAGGCTCGTACTTTCGCACACTTCACATACTCGTTGACAAGATCCTGGGTTTTTTTCCGGTTTGGATCACGTAGTAATGTGGCTCCACACTGAAACAGTCGATTAAACCTGGTTTCGATCAATATTTTACAGGATAACCCAAGTTAGGTCTGGGATAGGTCTGGGGTTTGCCCTCATCAGGCTCATACTTTCGCGTTTTTTACATACCAGTTGAACAGATCCTGGGTTTTTTCTGGTTTGGATCCCGTAGTAGTGTGGTACCACACTGAAACAGTCCATTAAACCTGGTTTCGCTCATTATTTTGGAGGATAACGCATGTTAGGTCTAGGTCAGGCCTGGTTTTTTCACTCATCAGACTCATACTTTCGCATTCTTCACATACTTGTTGAACGGATCCTGGGTTTTTTCTGGTTTGGGTCACGTAGTAATGTGGGACCACACTGAAACAGTCAATTAAACCTGGTTTCGACCAATATTTTAGAGAATAATTCATGTTAGGTCTAGGTTAGGTCTGGGATTTGCTCTCATCGGGCTCATACTTTCGCACACTTCACATACTTGTTGAACGGATCCTGGGTTTTTTCTGGTTTGGATCACGCAGTAGTGTGGTACCACACTGAAACAGTCCATTAAACCTGGTTTCGCTCAATATTTTAGAGGATAACGCATGTTAGGTCTAGGACAGGCCTGGGATTTTCACTCATCAGACTCATACTTTCGCATTCTTCACATACTTGTTGAACGGATCATGGGTTTTTTCTGGTTTGGGTCACGTAGTAATGTGGGCCCACACTGAAACAATCAATTAAACCTGGTCTTGATAAATATTTTAGAGGATAACGCATGTTAGGTCTGGGATAGGTCTGGGATTTGCCCTCATCAGACTCATACTTTCGCACACTTCACATACTCGTTGAACAGATCCTGGGTTATTTTCTGGTTTGGATCACGTAGTAATGTGTTTCCACACTGAAACAGTCGATTAAACCTGGTTTCGATCAATATTTTAGAGGATAACGCAAGTTCGGTCTGGGATAGGTCTGGGATTTGCCCTCATCAGACTCATACTTACGCACACTTCACATACTCGTTGAACAGATCCTGGGTTATTTTCCGGTTTGGATCACATAGTAATGTGGTACCAAACTGAAACAGTCGATTAAACCAGGTTTCGATCAATATTTTTGAGGATAACGCATGTTAGGTCTAGGTTAGGCCTGGGATTTTCACACATCAGACTCATACTTTCGCATTCTTCACATACTCGTTGAACAGATCCTGGGTTATTTTCTGGTTTGGATCACATAGTAATGTGGTACCACACTGAAACAGTCGATTAAACCAGGTTTCGATCAATATTTTTGAGGATAACGCATGTTAGGTCTAGGTTAGGCCTGGGATTTTCACACATCAGGCTCATACTTTCGCGTTCTTCACATACTTGTTGAACAGATCCTGGGTTTTTTCTGGTTTGGATACCGTAGTAGTGTTGTACCACACTGAAACAGTCCATTAAACCTGGTATCGCTCAATATTTTAGAGGATAACGCATGTTAGGTCTAGGTCAGGCCTGGGATTTTCACTCATCATACTCATACTTTCGCATTCTTCACATACTTGTTGAACGGATCCTGGATTTTTCTGGTTTGGCTCACGTAGTAATGTGGTACCACACTAAAACTGTCAATTAAACCTGGTCTTGATAAATATATTAGAGGATAACGCATGTTAGGTCTGGGATAGGTCTGGGATTTGCCCTCATGAGACTCATACTTTCGCACACTTCACATACTCGTTGAAAAGATCCTGGGTTATTTTCTGGTTTGGATCACATAGTAATGTGGTACCACACTGAAACATTCAATTAAACCTGGTCTTGATAAATATTTTAGAGGATAACGCATGTTAGGTCTGGGTTAGGTCTAGGATTTGCCCTCATCAGGCCCATACTTTCGCATATTTCTCATACTTGATGGCTAGATCCTGGGCTTTTCTGGATTGGATCACGTAGTAATGTGGTACCAGACTGAAACATTCAACTAAACCTGGTCTTGATAAATATTTTAGAGGATAACACATATTAGGTCTGGGTTAGGTCTAGGATTTGCCCTCATCAGGCTCATACTTTCACATATTTCTCATACTTCATGGCTAGATCCTGGGCTATTTCTGGATTGGATCACGTAGTAAAGTGGTACCGCACTGAAACATTCAATGAAACCTGGTCTGGATAATTATTTTAGAGGATAACGCATCTTAGGTCTGGGTTAGGTCTAAGATTTGCCCTCATCAGGCTCACAGTTTCGCGTTTTTCACATACTTCTTGAACGGAGCCTGGCTTTTTTCTGGTTTGGATCACGTAGTAATGTGGGACCATACTGAAACAGTCACTTAAACCTGGTTTCGACCAATATTTTAGAGAATAATTCATGTTAGGTCTAGTTTAGGCCTGGGATTTGCTCTCATCAGGCTCATTCTTTCGCATATTTCTCATACTTGATGGCTAGATCCTGGGCTTTTTCTGGATTGCAACACGTAGTAATGAAGTACAACACTGAAACAGTCAATTAAACCTGGTTTCCATCAATATTTTAGAGGACAACGCAAGTTAGGTCTGGGATAGGTCTGGGATTTGCCCTCATCAGGCTCGTACTTTCGCACACTTCACATACTCGTTGACAAGATCCTGGGTTTTTTTCCGGTTTGGATCACGTAGTAATGTGGTTCCACACTGAAACAGTCGATTAAACCTGGTCTGGATAATTATATTAGAGGATAACGCATCTTAGGTCTGGGTTAGGTCTAAGATTTGCCCTCATCAGGCTCACAGTTTCGCGTTTTTCACATACTTCTTGAACGGAGCCTGGCTTTTTTCTGGTTTGGATCACGTAGTAATGTGGGACCATACTGAAACAGTCACTTAAACCTGGTTTCGACCAATATTTTAGAGAATAATTCATGTTAGGTCTAGTTTAGGTTTGGGATTTGCTCTCATCAGGCTCATTCTTTCGCATATTTCTCATACTTGATGGCTAGATCCTGGGCTTTTTCTGGATTGCAACACGTAGTAATGAAGTACAACACTGAAACAGTCAATTAAACCTGGTTTCCATCAATATTTTAGAGGACAACGCAAGTTAGGTCTGGGATAGGTCTGGGATTTGCCCTCATCAGGCTCGTACTTTCGCACACTTCACATACTCGTTGACAAGATCCTGCGTTTTTTTCCGGTTTGGATCACGTAGTAATGTGGTTCCACACTGAAACAGTCGATTAAACCTGGTTTCGATCAATATTTTAGAGGATAACCCAAGTTAGGTCTGAGATAGGTCTGGGGTTTGCCCTCATCAGGCTCATACTTTCGCGTTTTTTACATACCAGTTGAACAGATCCTGGGTTTTTTCTGGTTTGGATCCCGTAGTAGTGTGGTACCACACTGAAACAGTCCATTAAACCTGGTTTCGCTCATTATTTTGGAGGATAACGCATGTTAGGTCTAGGTCAGGCCTGGTTTTTTCACTCATCAGACTCATACTTTCGCATTCTTCACATACTTGTTGAACGGATCCTGGGTTTTTTCTGGTTTGGGTCACGTAGTAATGTGGGACCACACTGAAACAGTCAATTAAACCTGGTTTCGACCAATATTTTAGAGAATAATTCATGTTAGGTCTAGGTTAGGTCTGGGATTTGCTCTCATCGGGCTCATACTTTCGCACACTTCACATACTTGTTGAACGGATCCTGGGTTTTTTCTGGTTTGGATCACGTAGTAGTGTGGTACCACACTGAAACAGTCCATTAAACCTGGTTTCGCGGAATATTTTAGAGGATAACGCATGTTAGGTCTAGGTCAGGCCTGGGATTTTCACTCATCAGACTCATACTTTCGCATTCTTCACATACTTGTTGAACGGATCATGGGTTTTTTCTGGTTTGGGTCACGTAGTAATGTGGGCCCACACTGAAACAATCAATTAAACCTGGTCTTGATAAATATTTTAGAGGATAACGCATGTTAGGTCTGGGATAGGTCTGGGATTTGCCCTCATCAGACTCATACTTTCGCACACTTCACATACTCGTTGAACAGATCCTGGGTTATTTTCTGGTTTGGATCACGTGGTAATGTGTTTCCACACTGAAACAGTCGATTAAACCTGGATTCGATCAATATTTTAGAGGATAACGCAAGTTCGGTCTGGGATAGGTCTGGGATTTGCCCTCATCAGATTCATACTTACGCACACTTCACATACTCGTTGAACAGATCCTGGGTTATTTTCTGGTTTGGATCACATAGTAATGTGGTACCAAACTGAAACAGTCGATTAAACCAGGTTTCGATCAATATTTTTGAGGATAACGCATGTTAGGTCTAGGTTAGGCCTGGGATTTTCACACATCAGACTCATACTTTCGCATTCTTCACATACTCGTTGAACGGATCCTGGGTTTTTTCTGGTTTGGATCACGTAGTAGTGTGGTACCACACTGAAACAGTCCATTAAACCTGGTTTCGCTCAATATTTTAGAGGATAAGGCATGTTAGGTCTAGGTCAGGCCTGGGATTTTCACTCATCAGACTCATACTTTCGCATTCTTCACATACTTGTTGAATGGATCATGGGTTTTTTCTGGTTTGGGTCACGTAGTAATGTGGGCCCACACTGAAACAATCAATTAAACCTGGTCTTGATAAATATTTTAGAGGATAACGCATGTTAGGTCTGGGATAGGTCTGGGATTTGCCCTCATCAGACTCATACTTTCGCACACTTCACATACTCGTTGAACAGATCCTGGGTTATTTTCTGGTTTGGATCACGTAGTAATGTGTTTCCACACTGAAACAGTCGATTAAACCTGGTTTCGATCAATATTTTAGAGGATAACGCAAGTTCGGTCTGGGATAGGTCTGGGATTTGCCCTCATCAGACTCATACTTACGCACACTTCACATACTCGTTGAACAGATCCTGGGTTATTTTCTGGTTTGGATCACATAGTAATGTGGTACCAAACTGAAACAGTCGATTGAACCAGGTTTCGATCAATATTTTTGAGGATAACGCATGTTAGGTCTAGGTTAGGCCTGGGATTTTCACACATCAGACTCATACTTTCGCATTCTTCACATACTCGTTGAACAGATCCTGGGTTATTTTCTGGTTTGGATCACATAGTAATGTGGTACCACACTGAAACAGTCGATTAAACCAGGTTTCGATCAATATTTTTGAGGATAACGCATGTTAGGTCTAGGTTAGGCCTGGGATTTTCACACATCAGGCTCATACTTTCGCGTTCTTCACATACTTGTTGAACAGATCCTGGGTTTTTTCTGGTTTGGATACCGTAGTAGTGTTGTACCACACTGAAACAGTCCATTAAACCTGGTATCGCTCAATATTTTAGAGGATAACGCATGTTAGGTCTAGGTCAGGCCTGGGATTTTCACTCATCATACTCATACTTTCGCATTCTTCACATACTTGTTGAACGAATCCTGGATTTTTCTGGTTTGGCTCACGTAATAATGTGGTACCACACAAAAACTGTCAATTAAACCTGGTCTTGATAAATATATTAGAGGATAACGCATGTTAGGTCTGGGATAGGTCTGGGATTTGCCCTCATGAGACTCATACTTTCGCACACTTCACATACTCGTTGAACAGATCCTGGGTTATTTTCTGGTTTGGATCACATAGTAATGTGGTACCACACTGAAACATTCAATTAAACCTGGTCTTGATAAATATTTTAGAGGATAACGCATGTTAGGTCTGGGTTAGTTCTAGGATTTGCCCTCATCAGGCCCATACTTTCGCATATTTCTCATACTTGATGGCTAGATCCTGGGCTTTTTCTGGATTGGATCACGTAGTAATGTGGTACCAGACTGAAACATTCAACTAAACCTGGTCTTGATAAATATTTTAGAGGATAACACATATTAGGTCTGGGTTAGGTCTAGGATTTGCCCTCATCAGGCTCATACTTTCACATATTTCTCATACTTCATGGCTAGATCCTGGGCTATTTCTGGATTGGATCACGTAGTAAAGTGGTACCGCACTGAAACATTCAATGAAACCTGGTCTGGATAATTATTTTAGAGGATAACGCATCTTAGGTCTGGGTTAGGTCTAAGATTTGCCCTCATCAGGCTCACAGTTTCGCGTTTTTCACATACTTCTTGAACGGAGCCTGGCTTTTTTCTGGTTTGGATCACGTAGTAATGTGGGACCATACTGAAACAGTCACTTAAACCTGGTTTCGACCAATATTTTAGAGAATAATTCATGTTAGGTCTAGTTTAGGTCTGGGATTTGCTCTCATCAGGCTCATTCTTTCGCATATTTCTCATACTTGATGGCTAGATCCTGGGCTTTTTCTGGATTGCAACTCGTAGTAATGAAGTACAACACTGAAACAGTCAATTAAACCTGGTTTCCATCAATATTTTAGAGGACAACGCAAGTTAGGTCTGGGATAGGTCTGGGATTTGCCCTCATCAGGCTCGTACTTTCGCACACTTCACATACTCGTTGACAAGATCCTGGGTTTTTTTCCGGTTTGGATCACGTAGTAATGTGGTTCCACACTGAAACAGTCAATTAAACCTGGTTTCGCTCAATATTTTAGAGGATAACGCATGTTAGGTCTAGGTCAGGCCTGGGATTTTCACTCATCAGACTCATACTTTCGCATTCTTCACATACTTGTTGAACGGATCATGGGTTTTTTCTGGTTTGGGTCACGTAGTAATGTGGGCCCACACTGAAACAATCAATTAAACCTGGTCTTGATAAATATTTTAGAGGATAACGCATGTTAGGTCTGGGATAGGTCTGGGATTTGCCCTCATCAGACTCATACTTTCGCACACTTCACATACTCGTTGAACAGATCCTGGGTTATTTTCTGGTTTGGATCACATAGTAATGTGGTACCAAACTGAAACAGTCGATTAAACCAGGGTTCGATCAATATTTTTGAGGATAACGCATGTTAGGTCTAGGTTAGGCCTGGGATTTTCACACATCAGACTCATACTTTCGCATTCTTCACATACTCGTTGAACAGATCCTGGGTTATTTTCTGGTTTGGATCACATAGTAATGTGGTACCACACTGAAACAGTGGATTAAACCAGGTTTCGATCAATATTTTTGAGGATAACGCATGTTAGGTCTAGGTTAGGCCTGGGATTTTCACACATCAGGCTCATACTTTCGCGTTCTTCACATACTTGTTGAACAGATCCTGGGTTTTATCTGGTTTGGATACCGTAGTAATGTGGTACCACACTAAAACTGTCAATTAAACCTGGTCTTGATAAATATATTAGAGGATAACGCATGTTAGGTCTGGGATAGGTCTGGGATTTGCCCTCATGAGACTCATACTTTCGCACACTTCACATACTCGTTGAACAGATCCTGGGTTATTTTCTGGTTTGGATCACATAGTAATGTGGTACCACACTGAAACATTCAATTAAACCTGGTCTTGATAAATATTTTAGAGGATAACGCATGTTAGGTCTGGGTTAGGTCTAGGATTTGCCCTCATCAGGCCCATACTTTCGCATATTTCTCATACTTGATGGCTAGATCCTGGGCTTTTTCTGGATTGGATCACGTAGTAATGTGGTACCAGACTGAAACATTCAACTAAACATGGTCTTGATAAATATTTTAGAGGATAACACATATTAGGTCTGGGTTAGGTCTAGGATTTGCCCTCATCAGGCTCATACTTTCACATATTTCTCATACTTCATGGCTAGATCCTGGGCTATTTCTGGATTGGATCACGTAGTAAAGTGGTACCGCACTGAAACATTCAATGAAACCTGGTCTGGATAATTATTTTAGAGGATAACGCATCTTAGGTCTGGGTTAGGTCTAAGATTTGCCCTCATCAGGCTCACAGTTTCGCGTTTTTTACATACCAGTTGAACAGATCCTGGGTTTTTTCTGGTTTGGATCCCGTAGTAGTGTGGTACCACACTGAAACAGTCCATTAAACCTGGTTTCGCTCATTATTTTGGAGGATAACGCATGTTAGGTCTAGGTCAGGCCTGGTTTTTTCACTCATCAGACTCATACTTTCGCATTCTTCACATACTTGTTGAACGGATCCTGGGTTTTTTCTGGTTTGGGTCACGTAGTAATGTGGGACCACACTGAAACAGTCAATTAAACCTGGTTTCGACCAATATTTTAGAGAATAATTCATGTTAGGTCTAGGTTAGGTCTGGGATTTGCTCTCATCGGGCTCATACTTTCGCATTCTTCACATACTCGTTGAACAGATCCTGGGTTATTTTCTGGTTTGGATCACATAGTAATGTGGTACCACACTGAAACAGTCGATTAAACCAGGTTTCGATCAATATTTTTGAGGATAACGCATGTTAGGTCTAGGTTAGGCCTGGGATTTTCACTCATCAGACTCATACTTTCGCATTCTTCACATACTTGTTGAACGGATCCTGGGTTTTTTCTGGTTTGGATCACGTAGTAGTGTGGTACCACACTGAAACAGTCCATTAAACCTGGTTTCGCTCAATATTTTAGAGGATAACGCATGTTAGGTCTAGGTCAGGCCTGGGATTTTCACTCATCAGACTCATACTTTCGCATTCTTCACATACTTGTTGAACGGATCATGGGTTTTTTCTGGTTTCGGTCACGTAGTAACGTGGGCCCACACTGAAACAATCAATTAAACCTGGTCTTGATAAATATTTTAGAGGATAACGCATGTTAGGTCTGGGATAGGTCTGGGATTTGCCCTCATCAGACTCATACTTTCGCACACTTCACATACTCGTTGAACAGATCCTGGGTTATTTTCTGGTTTGGATCACGTAGTAATGTGTTTCCACACTGAAACAGTCGATTAAACCTGGTTTCGATCAATATTTTAGAGGATAACGCATGTTAGGTCTAGGTTAGGCCTGGGATTTTCACACATCAGACTCATACTTTCGCATTCTTCACATACTCGTTGAACAGATCCTGGGTTATTTTCTGGTTTGGATCACATAGTAATGTGGTACCACACTGAAACAGTCGATTAAACCAGGTTTCGATCAATATTTTTGAGGATAACGCATGTTAGGTCTAGGTTAGGCCTGGGATTTTCACACATCAGGCTCACACTTTCGCGTTCTTCACATACTTGTTGAACAGATCCTGGGTTTTTTCTGGTTTGGATACCGTAGTAGTGTTGTACCACACTGAAACAGTCCATTAAACCTGGTATCGCTCAATATTTTAGAGGATAACGCATGTTAGGTCTAGGTCAGGCCTGGGATTTTCACTCATCATACTCATACTTTCGCATTCTTCACATACTTGTTGAACGGATCCTGGATTTTTCTGGTTTGGCTCACGTAGTAATGTGGTACCACACAAAAACTGTCAATTAAACCTGGTCTTGATAAATATATTAGAGGATAACGCATGTTAGGTCTGGGATAGGTCTGGGATTTGCCCTCATGAGACTCATACTTTCGCACACTTCACATACTCGTTGAACAGATCCTGGGTTATTTTCTGGTTTGCATCACATAGTAATGTGGTACCACACTGAAACATTCAATTAAACCTGGTCTTGATAAATATTTTAGAGGATAACGCATGTTAGGTCTGGGTTAGGTCTAGGATTTGCCCTCATCAGGCCCATACTTTCGCATATTTCTCATACTTGATGGCTAGATCCTGGGCTTTTTCTGGATTGGATCACGTAGTAATGTGGTACCAGACTGAAACATTCAACTAAACCTGGTCTTGATAAATATTTTAGAGGATAACACATATTAGGTCTGGGTTAGGTCTAGGATTTGCCCTCATCAGGCTCATACTTTCACATATTTCTCATACTTCATGGCTAGATCCTGGGCTATTTCTGGATTGGATCACGTAGTAAAGTGGTACCGCACTGAAACATTCAATGAAACCTGGTCTGGATAATTATTTTAGAGGATAACGCATCTTAGGTCTGGGTTAGGTCTAAGATTTGCCCTCATCAGGCTCACAGTTTCGCGTTTTTCACATACTTCTTGAACGGAGCCTGGCTTTTTTCTGGTTTGGATCACGTAGTAATGTGGGACCATACTGAAACAGTCACTTAAACCTGGTTTCGACCAATATTTTAGAGAATAATTCATGTTAGGTCTAGTTTAGGTCTGGGATTTGCTCTCATCAGGCTCATTCTTTCGCATATTTCTCATACTTGATGGCTAGATCCTGGGCTTTTTCTGGATTGCAACTCGTAGTAATGAAGTACAACACTGAAACAGTCAATTAAACCTGGTTTCCATCAATATTTTAGAGGACAACGCAAGTTAGGTCTGGGATAGGTCTGGGATTTGCCCTCATCAGGCTCGTACTTTCGCACACTTCACATACTCGTTGACAAGATCCTGGGTTTTTTTCCGGTTTGGATCACGTAGTAATGTGGTTCCACACTGAAACAGTCGATTAAACCTGGTTTCGATCAATATTTTAGAGGATAACCCAAGTTAGGTCTGGGATAGGTCTGGGGTTTGCCCTCTTCAGGCTCATACTTTCGCGTTTTTTACATACCAGTTGAACAGATCCTGGGTTTTTTCTGGTTTGGATCCCGTAGTAGTGTGGTACCACACTGAAACAGTCCATTAAACCTGGTTTCGCTCATTATTTTGGAGGATAACGCATGTTAGGTCTAGGTCAGGCCTGGTTTTTTCACTCATCAGACTCATACTTTCGCATTCTTCACATACTTGTTGAACGGATCCTGGGTTTTTTCTGGTTTGGGTCACGTGGTAATGTGGGACCACACTGAAACAGTCAATTAAACCTGGTTTCGACCAATATTTTAGAGAATAATTCATGTTAGGTCTAGGTTAGGTCTGGGATTTGCTCTCATCGGGCTCATACTTTCGCACACTTCACATACTTGTTGAACGGATCCTGGGTTTTTTCTGGTTTGGATCACGTAGTAGTGTGGTACCACACTGAAACAGTCCATTAAACCTGGTTTCGCTCAATATTTTAGAGGATAACGCATGTTAGGTCTAGGTCAGGCCTGGGATTTTCACTCATCAGACTCATACTTTCGCATTCTTCACATACTTGTTGAACGGATCATGGGTTTTTTCTGGTTTGGGTCACGTAGTAATGTGGGCCCACACTGAAACAATCAATTAAACCTGGTCTTGATAAATATTTTAGAGGATAACGCATGTTAGGTCTGGGATAGGTCTGGGATTTGCCCTCATCAGACTCATACTTACGCACACTTCACATACACGTTGAACAGATCCTGGGTTATTTTCTGGTTTGGATCACATAGTAATGTGGTACCAAACTGAAACAGTCGATTAAACCAGGTTTCGATCTATATTTTTGAGGATAACGCATGTTAGGTCTAGGTTAGGCCTGGGATTTTCACACATCAGACTCATACTTTCGCATTCTTCACATACTCGTTGAACAGATCCTGGGTTATTTTCTGGTTTGGATCACATAGTAATGTGGTACCACACTGAAACAGTCGATTAAACCAGGTTTCGATCAATATTTTTGAGGATAACGCATGTTAGGTCTAGGTTAGGCCTGGGATTTTCACACATCAGGCTCATACTTTCGCGTTCTTCACATACTTGTTGAACAGATCCTGGGTTTTTTCTGGTTTGGATACCGTAGTAGTGTTGTACCACACTGAAACAGTCCATTAAACCTGGTATCGCTCAATATTTTAGAGGATAACGCATGTTAGGTCTAGGTCAGGCCTGGGATTTTCACTCATCATACTCATACTTTCGCATTCTTCACATACTTGTTGAACGGATCCTGGATTTTTCTGGTTTGGCTCACGTAGTAATGTGGTACCACACTAAAACTGTCAATTAAACCTGGTCTTGATAAATATATTAGAGGATAACGCATGTTAGGTCTAGGTCAGGCCTGGGATTTTCACTCATCATACTCATACTTTCGCATTCTTCACATACTTGTTGAACGGATCCTGGATTTTTCTGGTTTGGCTCACGTAGTAATGTGGTACCACACTAAAACTGTCAATTAAACCTGGTCTTGATAAATATTTTAGAGGATAACGTATGTTAGGTCTGGGTTAGGTCTAGGATTTGCCCTCATCAGGCCCATACTTTCGCATATTTCTCATACTTGATGGCTAGATCCTGGGCTTTTTCTGGATTGGATCACGTAGTAATGTGGTACCAGACTGAAACATTCAACTAAACCTGGTCTTGATAAATATTTTAGAGGATAACACATATTAGGTGTGGGTTAGGTCTAGGATTTGCCCTCATCAGGCTCATACTTTCACATATTTCTCATACTTCATGGCTAGATCCTGGGCTATTTCTGGATTGGATCACGTAGTAAAGTGGTACCGCACTGAAACATTCAATGAAACCTGGTCTGGATAATTATTTTAGAGGATAACGCATCTTAGGTCTGGGTTAGGTCTAAGATTTGCCCTCATCAGGCTCACAGTTTCGCGTTTTTCACATACTTCTTGAACGGAGCCTGGCTTTTTTCTGGTTTGGATCACGTAGTAATGTGGGACCATACTGAAACAGTCACTTAAACCTGGTTTCGACCAATATTTTAGAGAATAATTCGTGTTAGGTCTAGTTTAGGTCTGGGATTTGCTCTCATCAGGCTCATTCTTTCGCATATTTCTCATACTTGATGGCTAGATCCTGGGCTTTTTCTGGATTGCAACACGTAGTAATGAAGTACAACACTGAAACAGTCAATTAAACCTGGTTTCCATCAATATTTTAGAGGACAACGCAAGTTAGGTCTGGGATAGGTCTGGGATTTGCCCTCATCGGGCTCGTACTTTCGCATTCTTCACATACTTGTTGAACGGATCCTGGGTTTTATCTAGTTTGGATCACGTAGTAATGTGGGACCACACTGGAACAGTCGATTAAACCTGGTTTCGCTCAATATTTTAGAGGACAACGCATGTTAGGTCTAGGTCAGGCCTGGTTTTTTCACTCATCAGACTCATACTTTCGCATTCTTCACATACTTGTTGAACAGATCCTGGGTTTTTTCTGGTTTGGATCACGTAGTAATGTGGTACCACACTAAAACAGTCAATTAAACCTGGTTTCGATCAATATTTTAGAGGATAACGCAAGCTAGGTCTGGGATAGGTCTGGGATTAGCCCTCATCAGACTCATACTTTCGCACACTTCACACACTCGTTGACAAGATCCTGGGTTTTTTTCTGGTTTTGATCACGTAGTAATGTGGTTTCACACTGAAACAGTCGATTAAACCTGGTTTCGATTAATATTTTAGAGGATAATGCAAGTTAAGTCTGGGATTGGTCTGGGATTTGACCTCATCAGACTCATACTTTCGCACTCTTCACATACTCGTTGTACAGATCCTGGGTTATTTTCTGGTTTGGATCACATAGTAATGTGGTACCACACTGAAACATTCAATTAAACCTGGTTTCGATCAATATTTTAGAGGATAACGCAAGTTAGGTCTGGGATAGGTCTGGGATTTGCCCTCATCAGGCTCATACTTTCGCGTTTTTCACATACTACTTGAACAGATCCTGGTTTTTTTCTGGTTTGGATCCCGTAGTAGTGTGGTACCACACTGAAACAGTCCATTAAACCTGGTTTCGCTCAATATTTTAGAGGATAACGCATGTTAGGTCTAGGTCAGGCCTGGTTTTTTCACTCATCAGACTCATACTTTCGCATTCTTCACATACTTGTTGAACGGATCCTGGGTTTTTTCTGGTTTGGGTCACGTAGTAATGTGGGACCACACTGAAACAGTCAATTAAACCTGGTTTCGACCAATATTTTAGAGAATAACGCATGTTAGGTCTAGGTTAGGCCTGGGATTTTCACACATCAGACTCATACTTTCGCATTCTTCACATACTCGTTGAACAGATCCTGGGTTATTTTCTGGTTTGGATCACATAGTAATGTGGTACCACACTGAAACAGTCGATTAAACCAGGTTTCGATCAATATTTTTGAGGATAACGCATGTTAGGTCTAGGTCAGGCCTGGGATTTTCACACATCAGGCTCATACTTTCGCGTTCTTCACATACTTGTTGAACAGATCCTGGGTTTTTTCTGGTTTGGATACCGTAGTAGTGTTGTACCACACTGAAACAGTCCATTAAACCTGGTATCGCTCAATATTTTAGAGGATAACGCATGTTAGGTCTAGGTCAGGCCTGGGATTTTCACTCATCATACTCATACTTTCGCATTCTTCACATACTTGTTGAACGGATCCTGGATTTTTCTGGTTTGGCTCACGTAGTAATGTGGTACCACACTAAAACTGTCAATTAAACCTGGTCTTGATAAATATATTAGAGGATAACGCATGTTAGGTCTGGGATAGGTCTGGGATTTGCCCTCATGAGACTCATACTTTCGCACACTTCACATACTCGTTGAACAGATCCTGGGTTATTTTCTGGTTTGGATCACATAGTAATGTGGTACCACACTGAAACATTCAATTAAACCTGGTCTTGATAAATATTTTAGAGGATAACGTATGTTAGGTCTGGGTTAGGTCTAGGATTTGCCCTCATCAGGCCCATACTTTCGCATATTTCTCATACTTGATGGCTAGATCCTGGGCTTTTTCTGGATTGGATCACGTAGTAATGTGGTACCAGACTGAAACATTCAACTAAACCTGGTCTTGATAAATATTTTAGAGGATAACACATATTAGGTGTGGGTTAGGTCTAGGATTTGCCCTCATCAGGCTCATACTTTCACATATTTCTCATACTTCATGGCTAGATCCTGGGCTATTTCTGGATTGGATCACGTAGTAAAGTGGTACCGCACTGAAACATTCAATGAAACCTGGTCTGGATAATTATTTTAGAGGATAACGCATCTTAGGTCTGGGTTAGGTCTAAGATTTGCCCTCATCAGGCTCACAGTTTCGCGTTTTTCACATACTTCTTGAACGGAGCCTGGCTTTTTTCTGGTTTGGATCACGTAGTAATGTGGGACCATACTGAAACAGTCACTTAAACCTGGTTTCGACCAATATTTTAGAGAATAATTCGTGTTAGGTCTAGTTTAGGTCTGGGATTTGCTCTCATCAGGCTCATTCTTTCGCATATTTCTCATACTTGATGGCTAGATCCTGGGCTTTTTCTGGATTGCAACACGTAGTAATGAAGTACAACACTGAAACAGTCAATTAAACCTGGTTTCCATCAATATTTTAGAGGACAACGCAAGTTAGGTCTGGGATAGGTCTGGGATTTGCCCTCATCAGGCTCGTACTTTCGCATTCTTCACATACTTGTTGAACGGATCCTGGGTTTTATCTAGTTTGGATCACGTAGTAATGTGGGACCACACTGGAACAGTCGATTAAACCTGGTTTCGCTCAATATTTTAGAGGACAACGCATGTTAGGTCTAGGTCAGGCCTGGTTTTTTCACTCATCAGACTCATACTTTCGCATTCTTCACATACTTGTTGAACAGATCCTGGGTTTTTTCTGGTTTGGATCACGTAGTAATGTGGTACCACACTAAAACAGTCAATTAAACTTGGTTTTGATCAATATTTTAGAGGATAACGCAAGCTAGGTCTGGGATAGGTCTGGGATTAGCCCTCATCAGACTCATACTTTCGCACACTTCACATACTCGTTGACAAGATCCTGGGTTTTTTTCTGGTTTTGATCACGTAGTAATGTGGTTTCACACTGAAACAGTCGATTAAACCTGGTTTCGATTAATATTTTAGAGGATAATGCAAGTTAAGTCTGGGATTGGTCTGGGATTTGACCTCATCAGACTCATACTTTCGCACTCTTCACATACTCGTTGTACAGATCCTGGGTTATTTTCTGGTTTGGATCACATAGTAATGTGGTACCACACTGAAACATTCAATTAAACCTGGTTTCGATCAATATTTTAGAGGATAACGCAAGTTAGGTCTGGGATAGGTCTGGGATTTGCCCTCATCAGGCTCATACTTTCGCGTTTTTCACATACTACTTGAACAGATCCTGGTTTTTTTCTGGTTTGGATCCCGTAGTAGTGTGGTACCACACTGAAACAGTCCATTAAACCTGGTTTCGCTCAATATTTTAGAGGATAACGCATGTTAGGTCTAGGTCAGGCCTGGTTTTTTCACTCATCAGACTCATACTTTCGCATTCTTCACATACTTGTTGAACGGATCCTGGGTTTTTTCTGGTTTGGGTCACGTAGTAATGTGGGACCACACTGAAACAGTCAATTAAACCTGGTTTCGACCAATATTTTAGAGAATAATTCATGTTAGGTCTAGGTTAGGTCTGGGATTTGCTCCCATCAGGCTCATTCTTTCGCATATTTCTCATACTTGATGGCTAGATCCTGGGCTTTTTCTGGATTGCATCACGTAGTAATGAAGTACAACACTGAAACAGTCAATTAAACCTGGTTTCCATCAATACTTTAGAGGACAACGCAAGTTAGGTCTGTGATAGGTCTGGGATTTGCCCTCATAAGACTCATACTTACGCACACTTCACATACACGTTGAACAGATCCCAGGTTATTTTCTGGTTTGGATCCCGTAGTAGTGTTGTACCACACTGAAACTGTCCATTAGACCTGGTTTCGCTCAATATTTTAGAGGATAACACATGTTAGGTCTAGGTCAGGCCTGGGATTTTCACTCATCACACTCATACTTTCGCATTCTTCACATACTTGTTGAACGGATCCTGGGTTTTTTCTGGTTTGGATCACGTAGTAATGTGGTACCACACTAAAACTGTCAATTAAACCTGGTCTTGATAAATATATTAGAGCATAACGCATGTTAGGTCTGGGATAGGTCTGGGATTTGCCCTCATGAGACTCACACTTTCGCACACTTCACATACTCGTTGAACAGATCCTGCATTATTTTCTGGTTTGGATCACATAGTAATGTGGTACCACACTGAAATAGTCGATTAAACCTGGTTTCGCACAATGTTTTAGAGGATAACGCATGTTAGGTCTAGGTCAGGCCTGGGATTTTCACTCATCAGACTCATACTTTCGCATTCTTCACATACTTGTTGAACGGATCCTGGGTTTTTTCTGGTTTGGATCACGTAGTAATGTGGTACCAGACTGAAACATTCAATTAAACCTGGTCTTGATAAATATTTTAGAGGATAACACATATTAGGTCTGGGTTAGGTCTAGGATTTGCCCTCATCAGGCTCATACTTTCGCATATTTCTCATACTTCATGGCTAGATCCTGGGCTATTTCTGGATTGGATCACGTAGTAAAGTGGTACCACACTGAAACATTCAATGAAACCTGGTCTGGATAAATATTTTAGAGGATAACGCATCTTAGGTCTGGGTTAGGTCTAAGATTTGCCCTCATCAGGCTCACAGTTTCGCGTTTTTCACATACTTGTTGAACGGATCCTGGGTTTTTTCTGGTTTGGATCACGTAGTAATGTGGGACCACACTGAAACAGTCAATTAAACCTGGTTTCGACCAATATTTTAGAGAATAATTCATGTTAGGTCTAGGTTAGGTCTGGGATTTGCTCTCATCAGGCTCATTCTTTGGCATATTTCTCATACTTGATGGCTAGATCCTGGGCTTTTTCTGGATTGCATCACGTAGTAAGGACGTACAACACTGAAACAGTCAATTAAACCTGGTTTCCATCAATATTTTAGAGGACAACGCAAGGTAGGTCTGGGATAGGTCTGGGATTTGCCCTCATCAGGCTCGTACTTTCGGGTTTTTCACGTACTTGTTGAACAGATCCTGGGTGTTTTCTGGTTTGGATCCCGTAGTAGTGTGGTACCACACTGAAACAGTCCATTAAACCTGGTTTCGCTCATTATTTTAGAGGATAACGCATGTTAGGTGTAGGTCAGGCCTGGGATTTTCACTCATCAGACTCGTACTTTCGCATTCTTCACATACTTGTTGAACGGATCCTGGGTTTTTTCTGGTTTGGATCACGTAGTAATGTGGGACCACACTGAAACAATCAATTAAACCTGGTCTTGATAAATATTTTAGAGGATAACGCATGTTAGGTCTGGGTTAGGTCTAGGATTTGACCTGGTCTGGCTCATACTTTCGCATATTTCTCATACTTCATGGCTAGATCCTGGGCTATTTCTGGATTGGATCACGTAGTAATGTGGTACCACACTGAAACTGTCAATTAAACCTGGTTTGGATCAATATTTTAGAGGATAACGCATGTGAGGTCTAGGTTAGGTCTGGGATTTTCACTCATCAGACCCATACTTTCGCATTCTTCACATACTTGTTGAACGGATCCTGGTTTTTTTCTGGTTTGGATCCCGTAGTAGTGTGGTACCACACTGAAACAGTCCATTAAACCTGGTTTCGCTCAATATTTTAGAGGATAACGCATGTTAGGTCTAGGTCAGGCCTGGTTTTTTCACTCATCAGACTCATACTTTCGCATTCTTCACATACTTGTTGAACGGATCCTGGGTTTTTTCTGGTTTGGGTCACGTAGTAATGTGGGACCACACTGAAACAGTCAATAATCCTGGTTTCGACCAATATTTTAGAGAATAATTCACGTTAGGTCTAGGTTAGGTCTGGGATTTGCTCTCATCAGGCTCATACTTTCGCACACTTCACATACTTGTTGAACGGATCCTGGGTTTTTTCTGGTTTGAATCACGTAGTAGTGTGGTACCACACTGAAACCGTCCATTAAACCTGGTTTCGCTCAATATTTTAGAGGATAACACATGTTAGGTCTAGGTTAGGTCTGGGATTTGCCCTCATCAGGCTCATACTTTCGCATATTTCTCATACTTCATGGCTAGATCCTGGGCTATTTCTGGATTGGATCACGTAGTAAAGTGGTACAACACTGAAACATTCAATGAAACCTGGTCTGGATAAATATTTTAGACGACAACGCATCTTAGGTCTGGGATAGGTCTAAGATTTGCCCTCATCAGGCTCACAGTTTCGCGTTTTTCACATACTTGTTGAACAGATCCTGGGTTTTTTCTGGTTTGGATCACGAAGTAGTGTGGTACCACACTGAAACCGTCCATTAAACCTGGTTTCGCTCAATATTTTAGAGGATAACACATGTTAGGTCTAGGTTAGGTCTGGGATTTGCTCTCATCAGGCTCATTCTTTCGCATATGTCTCATACTTGATGGCTAGATCCTGGGCTTTTTCTGGATTGCATCACGTAGTAACGTAGTACCACACTGAAACAGTCAATGAAACCTGGTTTCCATCAATATTTTAGAGGACAACGCAAGTTAGGTCTAGGTAAGGCCTGAGATTTTCACTGATCAGACTCATACATTCGCATTCTTCACATACTTGTTGAACGGATCCTGGGTCCTTTCTGGTTTGGATCACGTAGTAATGTGGTACCGCACAGAAACATTCAACTAACCTGGTCTTGATAAATATTTTAGAGGATAACGCATGTTAGGTCTGGGTTACGTCTAGGATTTGCCCTCATCAGGCTCATATTTTCGCATATTTCTCATACTTCATGGCTAGATCCTGGGCTGTTTCCGCATTGTATCACGTAGTAATGTGGTACCACACTGAAACATTCAATGAAACCTGGTCTGGATAAATATTTTAGAGGATAACGAATCTTAGGTCTGGGTTAGGTCTAAGATTTGCCCTCATCAGGCTCACATTTTCGCGTTTTTCACATACTTGTTGAACAGATCCTGGGTTTTTTCTGGTTTGGATCACGTAGTAATGTGGTACCACACTAAAACAGCCAATTAAACCTGGTTTCGATCAATATTTTGGAGGATAACGCAAGTTAGGTCTGGGATAGGTCTGGGATTTGCTCTCATCAGGCTCATTCTTTCGCATATTTCTCATACTTGATGGCTAGATCCTGAGCTTTTTCTGGATTGCATCACGTAGTAATGAAGTACAACACTGAAACAATCAATTGAACCTGGTCTTGATAAATATTTTAGAGGATAACGCATGTTAGGTCTGGGATAGGTCTGGGATTTGCCCTCATTAGACTCATACTTTCGCACACTTCACATACTCGTTGAACAGATCCTGGGTTATTTTCTGGTTTGGATCACATAGTAATGTGGTACCACACTGAAACAGTCGATTAAACCAGGTTTCGATCAATATTTTTGAGGATAACGCATGTTAGGTCTAGGTTAGGCCTGGGATTTTCACTCATCAGACTCATACTTTCGCATTCTTCACATACTTGTTGAACGGATCCTGGGTTTTTTCTGGTTTGGATCACGTAGTAATGTGGGTCCACACTGATACAATCAATTAATCCTGGTCTTGATAAATATTTTAGAGGATAACGCATGTTAGGTCTGGGATAGGTCTGGGATTTGCCCTCATCAGACTCATACTTTCGCACACTTCACATACTCGTTGAACAGATCCTGGGTTATTTTCTGGTTTGGATCACATAGTAATGTGGTACCACACTGAAACAGTCGATTAAACCAGGTTTCGATCAATATTTTTGAGGACAACGCATGTTAGGTCTAGGTTAGGCCTGGGATTTTCACTCATCAGTCTCATACTTTCGCATTCTTCACATACTTGTTGAACTGATCCTGGGTTTTTTCTGGTTTGGATCACGTAGTAATGTGGTTCCACACTGAAACAGTCAATCAAACCTGGTTTCGACCAATATTTTACAGAATAATTCATGTTAGGGGTAGGTTAGGTCTGGGATTTGCTCTCATCAGGCTCATTCTTTCGCATATTTCTCATACTTGATGGCTAGATCCTGGGCTTTTTCTGGATTGCATCACGTAGTAATGAAGTACAACACTGAAACAGTCAATTAAACCTGGTTTCCATCAATATTTTAGAGTACAACGCAAGTTAGGTCTGGGATAGGTCTGGGATTTGCTCTCATCAGGCTCATACTTTCGCGTTTTTCACATACTTGTTGAACAGATCCTGGGTTTTTTCTGGTTTGGATCCCGTAGTAGTGTTGTACCACACTGAAACAGTCCATTAAACCTGGTTTCGCTCAATATTTTAGAGGATAACGCATGTTAGGTCTAGGTCAGGCCTGGTTTTTTCACTCATCAGACTCATGCTTTCGCATTCTTCACATACTTGTTGAACGGATCCTGGGTTTTTTCTGGTTTGGGTCACGTATTAATGTGGGACCACACTGAAACAGTCAATTAAACCTGGTTTCGACCAATATTTTAGAGAATAATTCATGTTAGGTCTAGGTTAGGTCTGGGATTTGCTCTCATCAGGCTCATACTTTCGCACACTTCACATACTTGTTGAACGGATCCTGGGTTTTTTCTGGTTTGAATCACGTAGTAGTGTGGTACCACACTGAAACAGTCCATTAAACCTGGTTTCGCTCAATATTTTAGAGGATAACGCACGTTAGGTCTAGGTCAGGCCTGGGATTTTCACTCATCAGACTCATACTTTCGCATTCTTCACATACTTGTTGAACGGATCCTGGGTTTTTTCTGGTTTGGATCACGTAGTAATGTGGCTCCACACTGAAACAATCAATTAAACCTGGTCTTGATAAATATTTTAGAGGATAACGCATGTTAGGTCTGGGATAGGTCTGGGATTTGCCCTCATCAGGCTCATACTTTCGCACACTTCACATACTCGTTGAACAAATCCTGCGTTATTTTCTGGTTTGGATCACATAGTAATGTGGTACCACACTGAAACATTCAATTAAACCTGGTCTTGATAAATATTTTAAAGGATAACGCATGTTAGGTCTGGGTTAGGTCTAGGATTTGCCCTCATCAGGCTCATTCCTTCGCATATGTCTCATACTTGATGGCTAGATCCTGGGCTTTTTCTGGATTGCATCACGTAGTAACGTAGTACCACACTGAAACAGTCAATGAAACCTGGTTTCCATCAATATTTTAGAGGACAACGCAAGTTAGGCCTAGGTAAGGCCTGAGATTTTCACTGATCAGACTCATACATTCGCATTCTTCACATACTTGTTGAACTGATCCTGGGTTTTTTCTGGTTTGGATCACGTAGTAATGTGGTTCCACACTGAAACAGTCAATCAAACCTGGTTTCGACCAATATTTTACAGAATAATTCATGTTAGGGGTAGGTTAGGTCTGGGATTTGCTCTCATCAGGCTCATTCTTTCGCATATTTCTCATACTTGATGGCTAGATCCTGGGCTTTTTCTGGATTGCATCACGTAGTAATGAAGTACAACACTGAAACAGTCAATTAAACCTGGTTTCCATCAATATTTTAGAGGACAACGCAAGTTAGGTCTGGGATAGGTCTGGGATTTGCTCTCATCAGGCTCATACTTTCGCGTTTTTCACATACTTGTTGAACGGATCCTGGGTTTTTTCTGGTTTGGGTCACGTATTAATGTGGGACCACACTGAAACAGTCAATTAAACCTGGTTTCGACCAATATTTTAGAGAATAATTCATGTTAGGTCTAGGTTAGGTCTGGGATTTGCTCTCATCAGGCTCATACTTTCGCACACTTCACATACTTGTTGAACGGATCCTGGGTTTTTTCTGGTTTGAATCACGTAGTAGTGTGGTACCACACTGAAACAGTCCACTAAACCTGGTTTCGCTCAATATTTTAGAGGATAACGCACGTTAGGTCTAGGTCAGGCCTGGGATTTTCACTCATCAGACTCATACTTTCGCATTCTTCACATACTTGTTGAACGGATCCTGGGTTTTTTCTGGTTTGGATCACGTAGTAATGTGGCTCCACACTGAAACAATCAATTAAACCTGGTCTTGATAAATATTTTAGAGGATAACGCATATTAGGTCTGGGATAGGTCTGGGATTTGCCCTCATCAGGCTCATTCTTTCACATATTTCTCATACTTGATGGCTAGATCCTGAGCTTTTTCTGGATTGCGTCACGTAGTAATGAAGTACAACACTGAAACAGTCAATTAAACCTGGTTTCCATCAATATTTTAGAGGACAACGCAAGTTAGGTCTGGGATAGGTCTGGGATTTGCCCACATGAGGATCATACTGTCGCGTTTTTCACATACTTGTTCAACAGATCCTGGGTTTTTTCTGGTTTGGATCCCGTAGTAGTGTGGTACCACACTGAAACAGTCCATTAAACCTGGTTTCGCTCAATATTTTAGAGGATAACGCATGTTAGGTCTAGGTCAGGCCTGGTTTTTTCACTCATCAGACTCATACTTTCGCATTCTTCACATACTTGTTGAACGGATCCTGGGTTTTTTCTGGTTTGGATCACGTAGTTATGTGGGTCCACACTGAAACAATCAATTAAACCTGGTCTTGATAAATATTTTAGACGATAACGCATGTTAGGTCTGGGATAGGTCTGGGATTTGCCCTCATCAGACTCATACTTTCGCAAACTTCACATACTCGTTGAACAGATCCTGGGTTATTTTCTGGTTTGGATCACATAGTAATGTGGTACCACACTGAAACAGTCGATTAAACCAGGTTTCGATCAATATTTTTCAGGATAACGCATGTTAGGTCTAGGTTAGGCCTGGGATTTTCACTCATCAGGCTCATACTGTCGCGTTTTTCACATACTTGTTGAACAGATCCTGGGTTTTTTCTGGTTTGGATCCCGTAGTAGTGTGGTACCACACTGTAACAGTCCATTAAACCTGGTTTCGCTCAATATTTTAGAGGATAACGCATGTTAGGTCTAGGTCAGGCGTGGTTTTTTCACTCATCAGACTCATACTTTCGCATTCTTCACATACTTGTTGAACTGATCCTGGGTTTTTTCTGGTTTGGATCACGTAGTAATGTGGTTCCACACTGAAACAATCAATTAATCCTGGTCTTGATAAATATTTTAGAGGATAACGCATGTTAGGTCTAGGTTAGGCCTGGGATTTTCACTCATCAGACTCATACTTTCGCATTCTTCACATACTTGTTGAACGGATCCCGGGTTTTTTCTGGTTTGGATCACGTAGTAATGTGGGTCCACACTGAAACAATCAATTAAACCTGGTCTTGATAAATATTTTAGAGGAAAACGCATGTTAGGTCTGGGATAGGTCTGGGATTTGCCCTCATCAGACTCATACTTTCGCACACTTCACATACTCGTTGAACAGATCCTGGGTTATTTTCTGGTTTGGATCACATAGTAATGTGGTACCACACTGAAACCGTCCATTAAACCTGGTTTGGATCAATATTTTAGAGGATAACGCATGTTAGGTCTAGGTTAGGTCTGGGATTTGCTCTCATCAGGCACATTCTTTCGCATATTTCTCATACTTGATGGCTAGATCCTGGGCTGTTTCTGGATTGTATGACGTAGTAATGTGGTACCACACTGAAACAGTCAATTAAACCTGGTTTCGATCAATATGTTAGAGGATAACGCAAGTTAGGTCTAGGTTAGGCCTGGGATTTGCCCTCATCAGGGTCATACTTTCGCAGTTTTAACATACATGTTGACCTGATCGAGGGTTTTTTCTGCTTTGGATCACGTAGTACAGTGGTACCACACTGAAACATTCAATTAAACCTGGTCTTGATAAATATTTTAGAGGATAACGCATGTTAGGTCTAGGTTAGGTCTGGGATTTGCTCTCATCAGGCTCATACGTTCGCATATTTCTCATACTTGATGGCTAGATCCTGGGCTTTTTCTGGATTGCATCACGTAGTAATGAAGTACAACACTGAAACAGTCAATTAAACCTGGTTTCCATCAATATCTTGGAGAACAACGTAAGTTAGGTCTGGCATTGGTCTGGGATTCGCCCTCATCAGGCTCATACTTTTGCGTTTTTCACATTCTTGTTGAACAGATCCTGGGTTTTTTCTGGTTTGTATCACGTAGTAGTGTGGTACCACACTGAAACAGTCCATTAAACCTGGTTTGGATCAATATTTTAGAGGATAACGCATGTTAGGTCTAGGTTAGGTCTAAGATTTGCCCTCATCAGGCTCACAGTTTCGCGTTTTTCACATACTTGTTGAACAGATCCTGGGTTTTTTCTGGTTTGGATCACGTAGTAATGTGGTACCATACTGAAACAGTCCATTAAACATGGTTTCGCTCAATATTTTAGAGGATAACGCATGTTAGGTCTAGGTCAGGCCTGGGATTTTCACTCATCACACTCATCCTTTCGCATTCTTCACATACTTGTTGAACGGATCCTGGGTTTTTTCTGGTTTGGATCACGTAGTAATGTGGGTCCACACTGAAACAATCAATTAAACCTGGTCTTGATAAATATATTAGAGGATAACGCATGTTAGGTCTGGGGTAGGTCTGGGATTTGCCCTCATCAGACTCATACTTTCGCACACTTCACATACTCGCTGAACAGATCCTGGGTTATTTTCTGGTTTGGATCACATAGTAATGTGGTACCACACTGAAACAGTCGATTAAACCTGGTTTCGCTCAATATTTTAGAGGATAACGCATGTTAGGTCTAGGCCAGGCCTGGGATTTTCACTCATCAGACTCATACTTTCGCATTCTTCACATACTTGTTGAACGGATCCTGGGTTTTTTCTGGTTTGGGTCACGTATTAATGTGGGACCACACTGAAACAGTCAATTAAACCTGGTTTCGACCAATATTTTAGAGAATAATTCATGTTAGGTCTAGGTTAGGTCTGGGATTTGCTCTCATCAGGCTCATACTTTCGCACACTTCACATACTTGTTGAACGGATCCTGGGTTTTTTCTGGTTTGAATCACGTAGTAGTGTGGTACCACACTGAAACAGTCCATTAAACCTGGTTTGGCTCAATATTTTAGAGGATAACGCACGTTAGGTCTAGGTCAGGCCTGGGATTTTCACTCATCAGACTCATACTTTCGCATTCTTCACATACTTGTTGTACGGATCCTGGGTTTTTTCTGGTTTGGATCACGTAGTAATGTGGCTCCACACTGAAACAATCAATTAAACCTGGTCTTGATAAATATTTTAGAGGATAACGCATGTTAGGTCTGGGATAGGTCTGGGATTTGCCCTCATCAGGCTCATACTTTCGCACACTTCACATACTCGTTGAACAGATCCTGGGTTATTTTCTGGTTTGGATCACATAGTAATGTGGTACCACACTGAAACCGTCCATTAAACCTGGTTTGGATCAATATTTTAGAGGATAACGCATGTTAGGTCTAGGTTAGGTCTGGGATTTGCTCTCATCAGGCACATTCTTTCGCATATTTCTCATACTTGATGGCTAGATCCTGGGCTGTTTCTGGATTGTATGACGTAGTAATGTGGTACCACACTGAAACAGTCAATTAAACCTGGTTTCGATCAATATGTTAGAGGATAACGCAAGTTAGGTCTAGGTTAGGCCTGGGATTTGCCCTCATCAGGGTCATACTTTCGCAGTTTTAACATACATGTTGACCTGATCGAGGGTTTTTTCTGCTTTGGATCACGTAGTACAGTGGTACCACACTGAAACATTCAATTAAACCTGGTCTTGATAAATATTTTAGAGGATAACGCATGTTAGGTCTAGGTTAGGTCTGGGATTTGCTCTCATCAGGCTCATACGTTCGCACATTTCTCATACTTGATGGCTAGATCCTGGGCTTTTTCTGGATTGCATCACGTAGTAATGAAGTACAACACTGAAACAGTCAATTAAACCTGGTTTCCATCAATATCTTGGAGAACAACGTAAGTTAGGTCTGGCATTGGTCTGGGATTCGCCCTCATCAGGCTCATACTTTTGCGTTTTTCACATTCTTGTTGAACAGATCCTGGGTTTTTTCTGGTTTGTATCACGTAGTAGTGTGGTACCACACTGAAACAGTCCATTAAACCTGGTTTGGATCAATATTTTAGAGGATAACGCATGTTAGGTCTAGGTTAGGTCTAAGATTTGCCCTCATCAGGCTCACAGTTTCGCGTTTTTCACATACTTGTTGAACAGATCCTGGGTTTTTTCTGGTTTGGATCACGTAGTAATGTGGTACCATACTGAAACAGTCCATTAAACATGGTTTCGCTCAATATTTTAGAGGATAACGCATGTTAGGTCTAGGTCAGGCCTGGGATTTTCACTCATCACACTCATCCTTTCGCATTCTTCACATACTTGTTGAACGGATCCTGGGTTTTTTCTGGTTTGGATCACGTAGTAATGTGGGTCCACACTGAAACAATCAATTAAACCTGGTCTTGATAAATATATTAGAGGATAACGCATGTTAGGTCTGGGGTAGGTCTGGGATTTGCCCTCATCAGACTCATACTTTCGCACACTTCACATACTCGCTGAACAGATCCTGGGTTATTTTCTGGTTTGGATCACATAGTAATGTGGTACCACACTGAAACAGTCGATTAAACCTGGTTTCGCTCAATATTTTAGAGGATAACGCATGTTAGGTCTAGGCCAGGCCTGGGATTTTCACTCATCAGACTCATACTTTCGCATTCTTCACATACTTGTTGAACGGATCCTGGGTTTTTTCTGGTTTGGGTCACGTATTAATGTGGGACCACACTGAAACAGTCAATTAAACCTGGTTTCGACCAATATTTTAGAGAATAATTCATGTTAGGTCTAGGTTAGGTCTGGGATTTGCTCTCATCAGGCTCATACTTTCGCACACTTCACATACTTGTTGAACGGATCCTGGGTTTTTTCTGGTTTGAATCACGTAGTAGTGTGGTACCACACTGAAACAGTCCATTAAACCTGGTTTCGCTCAATATTTTAGAGGATAACGCACGTTAGGTCTAGGTCAGGCCTGGGATTTTCACTCATCAGACTCATACTTTCGCATTCTTCACATACTTGTTGTACGGATCCTGGGTTTTTTCTGGTTTGGATCACGTAGTAATGTGGCTCCACACTGAAACAATCAATTAAACCTGGTCTTGATAAATATTTTAGAGGATAACGCATGTTAGGTCTGGGATAGGTCTGGGATTTGCCCTCATCAGGCTCATACTTTCGCACACTTCACATACTCGTTGAACAGATCCTGCGTTATTTTCTGGTTTGGATCACATAGTAATGTGGTACCACACTGGAACATTCAATTAAACCTGGTCTTGATAAATATTTTAAAGGATAACGCATGTTAGGTCTGGGTTAGGTCTAGGATTTGCCCTCATGAGGCTCATTCCTTCGCATATGTCTCATACTTGATGGCTAGATCCTGGGCTTTTTCTGGATTGCATCACGTAGTAACGTAGTACCACACTGAAACAGTCAATGAAACCTGGTTTCCATCAATATTTTAGAGGACAACGCAAGTTAGGCCTAGGTAAGGCCTGAGATTTTCACTGATCAGACTCATACATTCGCATTCTTCTCATACTTGTTGAACGGATCCTGGGTCCTTTCGGGTTTGGATCACGTAGTAATGTGGTACCGCACTGAAACATTCAACTAACCTGGTCTTGATAAATATTTTAGAGGATAACGCATGTTAGGTCTGGGTTATGTCTAGGATTTGCCCTCATCAGGCTCATATTTTCGCATATTTCTCATACTTCATGGCTAGATCCTGGGCTGTTTCCGCATTGTATCACGTAGTAATGTGGTACCACGCTGAAACAGTCAATTAAACATGGTTTCGATCAATATTTTAGAGGACAACGCAAGTTAGGTCTGGGATAGTTCTAGGATTTGCCCTCATCAGGCTCTTACTATCGCATATTTCTTATACTTCATGGCTGGATCCTGGGCTGTTTCTGGATTGGAACACGTAGTCAAGTGGTACCACACTGAAACATTCAATGAAACCTGGTCTGGATAAATATTTTAGAGGATAACGCATCTTAGGTCTGGGTTAGGTCTAAGAATTGCCCTCATCAGGCTCACAGTTTCGCGTTTTTCACATACCTGTTGAGCAGATCCTGGGTTTTTTGTTGTTTGGGTCACGTAGTAGTGTGATACTACACTGAAACATTCAGTTAAACCTGGTCTTGATAAACATTTTAGAGGATAGCGCATGTTAGGTCTGGGTTAGGTCTAGGATTTGCCCTCATCAGGCTCATTCTTTCACATATTTCTCAAACTTGATGGCTAGATCCTGAGCTTTTTCTGGATTGCCTCACGTAGTAGTGAAGTACAACACTGAAACAGTCAATTAAACCTGGTTTCCATCAATATTTTAGAGGACAACGCAAGTTAGGTCTGGGATAGGTCTGGGATTTGCCCACATGAGGATCATACAGTCGCGTTTTTCACATACTTGTTCAACAGATCCTGGGTTTTTTCTGGTTTGGATCCCGTAGTAGTGTGGTACCACACTGAAACAGTCCATTAAACCTGGTTTCGCTCAATATTTTAGAGGATAACGCATGTTAGGTCTAGGTCAGGCCTGGTTTTTTCACTCATCAGACTCATACTTTCGCATTCTTCACATACTTGTTGAACTGATCCTGGGTTTTTTCTGGTTTGGATCACGTAGTAATGTGGTTCCACACTGAAACAGTCAATTAATCCTGGTCTTGATAAATATTTTAGAGGATAACGCATGTTAGGTCTAGGTTAGGCCTGGGATTTTCACTCATCAGACTCATACTTTCGCATTCTTCACATACTTGTTGAACGGATCCTGGGTTTTTTCTGGTTTGGATCACGTAGTAATGTGGGTCCACACTGGAACAATCAATTAAACCTGGTCTTGATAAATATTTTAGAGGAAAACGCATGTTAGGTCTGGGATAGGTCTGGGATTTGCCCTCATCAGACTCATACATTCGCACACTTCACATACTCGTTGAACAGATCCTGGGTTATTTTCTGGTTTGGATCACATAGTAATGTGGTACCACACTGAAACAGTCAATTAAACCTGGTTTCGATCAATATGTTAGAGGATAACGCAAGTTAGGTCTAGGTTAGGCCTGGGATTTGCCCTCATCAGGGTCATACTTTCGCAGTTTTAACATACATGTTGACCTGATCGAGGGTTTTTTCTGCTTTGGATCACGTAGTACAGTGGTACCACACTGAAACATTCAATTAAACCTGGTCTTGATAAATATTTTAGAGGATAACGCATGTTAGGTCTAGGTTAGGTCTGGGATTTGCTCTCATCAGACTCATACGTTCGCATTCTTCTCATACTTGCTGAACTGATCCCGGGTTTTTTCTGGTTTGTATCACGTAGTAATGTGGCACCACACTGAAACAGTCGATTAAACCTGGTTTGGATCAATATTTTAGAGGATAACGCATGTTAGGTCTAGGTTAGCCCTGGGATTTTCACTCATCAGACTCATACTTTCGCATTCTTCTCATACTTGCTGAACTGATCCCGGGTTTTTTCTGGTTTGTATCACGTAGTAGTGTGGTACCACACTGAAACAGTCCATTAAACCTGGTTTGGATCAATATTTTAGAGGATAACGCATGTTAGGTCTAGGTTAGCCCTGGGATTTTCACTCATCAGACTCATACTTTCGCATTCTTCTCATACTTGCTGAACTGATCCCGGGTTTTTTCTGGTTTGTATCACGTAGTAATGTGGCACCACACTGAAACAGTCGATTAAACCTGGTTTCGATCAATATCATAGAGGATAACGCAAGTTAAGTCTGGGATTGGTCTGGGATTTGACCTCATCAGACTCATACATTCGCACACTTCACATACTCGTTGAACAGATCCTGGGTTATTTTCTGGTTTGGATCACATAGTAATGTGGTACCACACTGAAACAGTCCATTAAACCTGGTTTGGATCAATATTTTAGAGGATAACGCACGTTAGGTCTAGGTTAGGTCTAAGATTTGCCCTCATCAGGCTCACAGTTTCGCGTTTTTCACATACTTGTTGGACAGATCCTGGGTTTTTTCTGGTTTGGATCACGTAGTAATGTGGTACCATACTGAAACAGTCCATTAAACATGGTTTCGCTCAATATTTTAGAGGATAACGCATGTTAGGTCTAGGTCAGGCCTGGGATTTTCACTCATCACACTCATCCTTTCGCATTCTTCACATACTTGTTGAACGGATCCTGGGTTTTTTCTGGTTTGGATCACGTAGTAATGTGGGTCCACACTGAAACAATCAATTAAACCTGGTCTTGATAAATATATTAGAGGATAACGCATGTTAGGTCTGGGATAGGTCTGGGATTTGCCCTCATCAGACTCATACTTTCGCACACTTCACATACTCGCTGAACAGATCCTGGGTTATTTTCTGGTTTGGATCACATAGTAATGTGGTACCACACTGAAACAGTCGATTAAACCTGGTTTCGCTCAATATTTTAGAGGATAACGCATGTTAGGTCTAGGCCAGGCCTGGGATTTTCACTCATCAGACTCATACTTTCGCATTCTTCACATACTTGTTGAACGGATCCTGGGTTTTTTCTGGTTTGGGTCACGTATTAATGTGGGTCCACACTGAAACAGTCAATTAAACCTGGTTTCGACCAATATTTTAGAGAATAATTCATGTTAGGTCTAGGTTAGGTCTGGGATTTGCTCTCATCAGGCTCATACTTTCGCACACTTCACATACTTGTTGAACGGATCCTGGGTTCTTTCTGGTTTGTATCACGTAGTAGTGTGGTACCACACTGAAACAGTCCATTAAACCTGGTTTCGCTCAATATTTTAGAGGATAACGCAAGTTAGGTCTAGGTCAGGCCTGGGATTTTCACTCATCAGACTCATACTTTCGCATTCTTCACATACTTGTTGAACGGATCCTGGGTTTTTTCTGGTTTGGATCACGTAGTAATGTGGCTCCACACTGAAACAATCAATTAAACCTGGTCTTGATAAATATTTTAGAGGATAACGCATGTTAGGTCTGGGATAGGTCTGGGATTTGCCCTCATCAGGCTCATACTTTCGCACACTTCACATACTCGTTGAACAGATCCTGCGTTATTTTCTGGTTTGGATCACATAGAAATGTGGTACCACACTGAAACATTCAATTAAACCTGGTCTTGATAAATATTTTAAAGGATAACGCATGTTAGGTCTGGGTTAGGTCTAGGATTTGCCCTCATCAGGCTCATTCCTTCGCATATGTCTCATACTTGATGGCTAGATCCTGGGCAGTTTCCGCATTGTATCACGTAGTAATGTGGTACCACGCTGAAACAGTCAATTAAACATGGTTTCGATCAATATTTTAGAGGATAACGCAAGTTAGGTCTGGGATAGTTCTAGGATTTGCCCTCATCAGGCTCTTACTATCGCATATTTCTGTTACTTCATGGCTAGATCCTGGGCTGTTTCTGGATTGCATCACGTAGTAATGAAGTACAACACTGAAACAGTCAATTAAACCTGGTTTCCATCAATATTTTAGAGGACAACGCAAGTTAGGTCTGGGATAGGTCTGGGATTTGCCCACATGAGGATCATACTGTCGCGTTTTTCACATACTTGTTCAACAGATCCTTGGGTTTTTTCTGGTTTGGATCCCGTAGTAGTGTGGTACCACACTGAAACAGTCCATTAAACCTGGTTTCGCTCAATATTTTAGAGGATAACGCATGTTAGGTCTAGGTCAGGCCTGGTTTTTTCACTCATCAGACTCATACTTTCGCATTCTTCACATACTTGTTGAACGGATCCTGGGTTTTTTCTGGTTTGGATCACGTAGTTATGTGGGTCCACACTGAAACATTCAATTAAACCTGGTCTTGATAAATATTTTAGACGATAACGCATGTTAGGTCTGGGATAGGTCTGGGATTTGCCCTCATCAGACTCATACTTTCGCACACTTCACATACTCGTTGAACAGATCCTGGGTTATTTTCTGGTTTGGATCACATAGTAATGTGGTACCACACTGAAACAGTCGATTAAACCAGGTTTCGATCAATATTTTTCAGGATAACGCATGTTAGGTCTAGGTTAGGCCTGGGATTTTCACTCATCAGACTCATACTTTCGCATTCTTCACATACTTGTAGAACGGATCCTGGGTTTTTACTGGTTTGGATCACGTAGTAATATGGTACCACACTGAAACATTCAATTAAACCTGGTTTCGATCAATATTTTAGAGGATAACGCAAGTTAGGTCTGGGATAGGTCTGGGATTTGCCCTCATCAGGCTCATACTTTCGCGTTTTTCACATACTTGTTGAACAGATCCTGGGTTTTTTGTGGTTTGGGTCACGTAGTAGTGTGATACTACACTGAAACATTCAGTTAAACCTGGTCTTGATAAACATTTTAGAGGATAACGCATGTTAGGTCTGGGTTAGGTCTAGGATTTGCCCCCATCAGGCTCATTCTTTCGCATATTTCTCATACTTGATGGCTAGATCCTGAGCTTTTTCTGGATTGCATCACGTAGTAATGAAGTACAACACTGAAACAGTCAATTAAACCTGGTTTCCATCAATATTTTAGAGCACAACGCAAGTTAGGTCTGGGATAGGTCTGGGATTTGCCCACATCAGGCTCATACTGTCGCGTTTTTCACATACTTGTTGAACAGATCCTGGGTTTTTTCTGGTTTGGATCCCGTGGTAGTGTGGTACCACACTGTAACAGTCCATTAAACCTGGTTTCGCTCAATATTTTAGAGGATAACGCATGTTTGGTCTAGGTCAGGCCTGGTTTTTTCACTCATCAGACTCATACTTTCGCATTCTTCACATACTTGTTGAACTGATCCTGGGTTTTTTCTGCTTTGGATCATGTAGTAATGTGGTTCCACACTGAAACAGTCAATTAATCCTGGTCTTGATAAATATTTTAGAGGATAACGCATGTTAGGTCTAGGTTAGGCCTGGGATTTTCACTCATCAGACTCATACTTTCGCATATTTCTCATACTTGATGGCTAGATCCTGGGCTTTTTCTGGATTGCATCACGTAGTAATGAAGTACAACACTGAAACAGTCAATTAAACCTGGTTTCCATCAATATCTTGGAGAACAACGTAAGTTAGGTCTGGCATAGGTCTGGGATTCGCCCTCATCAGGCTCATACTTTTGCGTTTTTCACATTCTTGTTGAACAGATCCTGGGTTTTTTCAGGTTTGTATCACGTAGTAGTGTGGTACCACCCTGAAACAGTCCATTAAACCTGGTTTGGATCAATATTTTAGAGGATAACGCATGTTAGGTCTAGGTTAGCCCTGGGATTTTCACTCATCAGACTCATACTTTCGCATTCTTCTCATACTTGTTGAACGGATCCTGGGTTTTTTCTGGTTTGGATCATGTAGTAATGTGGGTCCACACTGAAACAATCAATTAAACCTGGTCTTGATAAATATTTTAGAGGAAAACGCATGTTAGGTCTGGGATAGGTCTGGGATTTGCCCTCATCAGACTCATACTTTCGCACACTTCACATACTCGTTGAACAGATCCTGGGTTATTTTCTGGTTTGGATCACATAGTAATGTGGTACCACACTGAAACAGTCCATTAAACCTGGTTTGGATCAATATTTTAGAGGATAACGCATGTTAGGTCTAGGTTAGGTCTAAGATTTGCCCTCATCAGGCTCACAGTTTCGCGTTTTTCACATACTTGTTGAACAGATCCTGGGTTTTTTCTGGTTTGGATCACGTAGTAATGTGGTACCATACTGAAACAGTCCATTAAACATGGTTTCGCTCAATATTTTAGAGGATAACGCATGTTAGGTCTAGGTCAGGCCTGGGATTTTCACTCATCACACTCATACTTTCGCATTCTTCACATACTTGTTGAACGGATCCTGGGTTTTTTCTGGTTTGGATCACGTAGTAATGTGGGTCCACACTGAAACAATCAATTAAACCTGGTCTTGATAAATATATTAGAGGATAACGCATGTTAGGTCTGGGATAGGTCTGGGATTTGCCCTCATCAGACTCATACTTTCGCACACTTCACATACTCGCTGAACAGATCCTGGGTTATTTTCTGGTTTGGATCACATAGTAATGTGGTACCACACTGAAACAGTCGATTAAACCTGGTTTCGCTCAATATTTTAGAGGATAACGCATGTTAGGTCTAGGCCAGGCCTGGGATTTTCACTCATCAGACTCATACTTTCGCATTCTTCACATACTTGTTGAACGGATCCTGGGTTTTTTCTGGTTTGGATCACGTCGTAATGTGGTACCACACTGAAACATTCAATTAAACCTGGTCTTGATAAATATTTTAGAGGATAACGCATGTTAGGTCTGGGTTAGGTCTAGGATTTGCCCTCATCAGGCTCATACTTTTTCATATTTCTCATACTTCATGGCTAGATACTGGGCTATTTCTGGATTGGATCACGTAGTAAAGTGGTACCACACTGAAACATTCAATGAAACCTGGTCTGGAGAAATATTTTAGAGGATAACGCATGTTAGGTCTGGGTTAGGTCTAGGATTTGCCCTCGTCAGGCTCATACTTTCGCATATTTCTCATACTTCATGGCTAGATCCTGGGCTATTACTGGATTGGATCACGTAGTAATGTGGTACCACACTGAAACTGTCAATTAAACCTGGTTTCGATCAATATTTTAGAGGACAACGCAAGTTAGGTCTGGGATAGGTCTGGGATTTGCCCTCATCAGGCTCATACTGTCGCGTTTTTCACATACTTGTTGAACAGATCCTGGGATTTTTCTGGTTTGGATCCCGTAGTAGTGTGGTACCACACTGAAACAGTCCATTAAACCTGGTTTCGCTCAATATTTTAGAGGATGACGCACGTTAGGTCTAGGTAAGGCCTGGGATTTTCACTCATCACACTCATACTTTCGCACACTTCACATACTCGTGGAACAGATTCTGGGTTATTTTCTGGTTTGGATCACATAGTAATGTGGTACCACACTGAAACAGTCGATTAAACCTGGTTTCGCTCAATATTTTAGAGGATAACGCATGTTAGGTCTAGGCCAGGCCTGGGATTTTCACTCATCAGACTCATACTTTCGCATTCTTCACATACTTGTTGAACGGATCCTGGGTTTTTCCTGGTTTGGATCACGTAGTAATGTGGTACCACACTGAAACATTCAATGAAACCTGGTCTGGAGAAATATTTTAGAGGATCACGCATGTTAGGTCTGGGTTAGGTCTAGGATTTGCCCTCGTCAGGCTCATACTTTCGCATATTTCTCATACTTCATGGCTAGATCCTGGGCTATTTCTGGATTGGATCACGTAGTAATGTGGTACCACACTGAATCTGTCAATTGAACCTGGTTTCGATCAATATTTTAGAGGACAACGCAAGTTAGGTCTGGGATAGGTCTGGGATTTGCCATCATCAGGCTCATACTGTCGCGTCCTTCACATACTTGTTGAACAGATCCTGGGATTTTTCTGGTTTGGATCCCGTAGTTGTGTGGTACCACACTGAAACAGTCCATTAAACATGGTTTCGCTCAATATTTTAGAGGATAACGCATGTTAGGTCTAGGTCAGGCCTGGGATTTTCACTCATCACACTCATACTTTCGCATTCTTCACATACTTGTTGAACGGATCCTGGGTTTTTTCTGGTTTGGATCACGTAGTAATGTGGGTCCACACTGAAACAATCAATTAAACCTGGTCTTGATAAATATATTAGAGGATAACGCATGTTAGGTCTGGGATAGGTCTGGGATTTGCCCTCATCAGACTCATACTTTCGCACACTTCACATACTCGTTGAACAGATCCTGGGTTATTTTCTGGTTTGGATCACATAGTAATGTGGTACCGCACTGAAACAGTCCATTAAACCTGGTTTGGATCAATATCTTAGAGGATAACGCATGTTAGGTCTAGGTTAGGTCTGGGATTTTCACTCATCAGACCCATACTTTCGCATTCTTCACATACTTGTTGAACGGATCCTGGGTTTTTTCTGGTTTGGATCACGTAGTAATGTGGGACCACACTGAAACAATCAATTAAACCTGGTCTTGATAAATATTTTAGAGGATAACGCATGTTAGGTCTGGGTTAGGTCTAGGATTTGCCCTCATCAGGCTCATACTTTCTCATATTTCTCATACTTCATGGCTAGATCCTGGGCTATTTCTGGATTGGATCACGTAGTAAAGTGGTACCACACTGAAACATTCAATGAAACCTGGTCTGGAGAAATATTTTAGAGGATAACGCATGTTAGGTCTGGGTTAGGTCTAGGATTTGCCCTCGTCAGGCTCATACTTTCGCGTTTTTCACATACTTGTTGAACAGATCCTGGGTTTTTTCTGGTTTGGATTACGTAGTAGTGTGGTTCCACACTGAAACAGTCCATTAAACCTGGTTTGGATCAATATCTTAGAGGATAACGCATGTTAGGTCTAGCTTAGGTCTGGGATTTTCACTCATCAGACCCATACTTTCGCATTCTTCACATACTTGTTGAACGGATCCTGGGTTTTTTCTGGTTTGGATCACGTAGTAATGTGGGACCACACTGAAACAATCAATTAAACCTGGTCTTGATAAATATTTTAGAGGATAACGCATGTTAGGTCTGGGATAGGTCTAGAATTTGCCCTCATCAGGCTCTTACTATCGCATATTTCTCATACTTCATGGCTAGATCCTGGGCTGTTTCTGCATTGCATCACGTAGTAATGTGGTACCACACTGAAACATTCAATTAAACCTGGTCTTGATAAATATTTTAGAGGATAACGCACGTTAGGTCTGGGATAGGTCTGGGATTTGCCCTCATCAGGCTCATACTTTCGCAGTTTTAACATGCATGCTGACCTGATCGTGGGTTTTTTCTGCTTTGGATCACGTAGTAAAGTGGTACCACACTAAAACTGTCAATTAAACCAGGTTTCGATCAATATTTTAGAGGATATCGCAAGTTAGGTCTGGGATAGGTCTGGGATTTGCCCTCATCAGACTCATACTTTCGCACACTTCACATACTCGTTGATCAGATCCTGGGTTTTTTTCTGGTTTGGTTCACGTAGTAATGTGGTACCACACTGAAACATTCAATTAAACCTGGTCTTGATAAATATTTTAGAGGATAACGTATGTTAGGTCTGGGTTACGTTTAGGATTTGCCCTCATCAGGCTAATACTTTCGCGTTTTTCACATACTTGTTGAACAGATCCTGGGTTATTTTTTGGTTTGGATCACATAGGAATGTGGTACCACACTGAAACAGTCGATTGAACCAGGTTTCGATCAATATTTTTGAGGATAACGCATGTTAGGTCTAGGTTAGGCCTGGGATTTTCACTCATCAGACTCATACTTTCGCATATTTCTCATACTTCATGGCTAGATCCTGGGCTGTTTCTGCATTGTATCACGTAGTAATGTGGTACCACGCTGAAACGGTCAATTAAACCTGGTTTCGATCAATATTTTAGAGGATAACGCAAGTTAGGTCTGGGATAGGTCTAGAATTTGCCCTCATCAGGCTCTTACTATCGCATATTTCTCATACTTCATGGCTAGATCCTGGGCTGTTTCTGCATTGTATCACGTAGTAATGTGGTACCACGCTGAAACGGTCAATTAAACCTGGTTTCGATCAATATTTTAGAGGATAACGCATGTTAGGTCTGGGTTAGGTATAGGATTTGCCCTCATCAGGCTCATACTTTCGCATATTTCTCATACTTCATGGCTAGATCCTGGGCTATTTTTGGATTGCATCACGTAGTAATGTGGTACCACGCTGAAACATTCAATTAAACCTGGTCTTGATAAATATTTTAGAGGATAACGTATGTTAGGTCTGGGTTACGTTTAGGATTTGCCCTCATCAGGTTCATACTTTCGCGTTTATCACATACTTGTTGAACAGATCCTGGGTTTTTTCTGGTTTGGATCACGAAGTAGTGTGGTACCACACTTAAACCGTCCATTAAACCTGGTTTCGCTCAATATTCTAGAGGATAACACATGTTAGGTCTAGGTTAGGTCTGGGATTTGCTCTCATCAGGCTCATTCTTTCGCATATGTCTCATACTTGATGGCTAGATCCTGGGCTTTTTCTGGATTGCATCACGTAGTAACGTAGTACCACACTGAAACAGTCAATGAAACCTGGTTTCCATCAATATTTTAGAGGACAACGCAAGTTAGGTCTAGGTAAGGCCTGAGATTTTCACTGATCAGACTCATACATTCGCATTCTTCACATACTTGTTGAACGGATCTTGGGTTTTTTCTGGTTTGGATCACGTAGTAATGTGGTACCACACTGAAACATTCAACTAACCTGGTCTTGAAAAATATTTTAGAGGATAACGCATGTTAGGTCTGGGTTACGTCTAGGATTTGCCCTCATCAGGCTCATATTTTCGCATATTTCTCATACTACATGGCTAGATCCTGGGCTGTTTCTGCATTGTACAACGTAGTAATGTGGTACCACGCTGAAACAGTCAATTAAACATGGTTTCGATCAATATTTTAGAGGATAACGCAAGTTAGGTCTGGGATAGGTCTAGGCTTTGCCCTCATCAGGCTCTTACTATCGCATATTTCTCACACTTCATGGCTAGATCCTGGGCTTTTTCTGGATTGCATCACGTAGTAATGAAGTACAACACTGAAACAGTCAATTAAACCTGGTTTCCATCAATATTTAAGTGGAAAACGCAAGTTAGGTCTAGGTAAGGCCTGAGATTTTCACTGATCAGACTCATACATTCGCATTCTTCACATACTCGTTGTACAGATCCTGGGTTATTTTCTGGTTTGGATCACATAGTAATGTGATACCACACTGAAACATTCAATTAAACCTGGTTTCGATCAATATTTTAGAGGATAACGCAAGTTAGGTCTGGGATAGGTCTGGGATTTGCCCTCATCAGACTCATACTTTCGCACACTTCACATACTCGTTGTACAGATCCGGGGTTATTTTCTGGTTTGGATCACATAGTAATGTGGTACCACACTGAAACAGTCGATTAAACCAGGTTTCGATCAATATTTTTCAGGATAACGCATGTTAGGTCTAGGTTAGGCCTGGGATTTTCACTCATCAGACTCACACTTTCGCATTCTTCACATACTTGTAGAACGGATCCTGGGTTTTTACTGGTTTGGATCCCATAGTAGTGTGGTACCACACTGAAGCAGTCCATTAAACCTGGTTTGGATCAATATTTTAGAGGATAACGCATGTTAGGTCTAGGTTAGCCCTGGGATTTTCACTCATCAGGCTCATACTTTCGCATATTTCTCATACTTCATGGCTAGATCTTGGGCTATTTCTGGATTGGATCACGTAGTAAAGTGGTACCACACTGAAACATTCAATGAAACCTGGTCTGGATAAATATTTTAGAGGATAACGCATCTTAGGTCTGGGTTAGGTCTAAGATTTGCCCTCATCAGGCTCACAGTTTCGCGTTTTTCACATACTTGTTGAACGGATCCTGGGTTTTTTCTGGTTTGGATCACGTAGTAATTTGGGACCACACTGAAACAGCCAATTAAACCTGGTTTCGACCAATATTTTTGAGAATAATTCATGCTAGGTCTAGGTTAGGTCTGGGATTTGCTCTCATCAGGCTCATTCTTTCGCATATTTCTCATACTTGATGGCTAGATCCTGGGCTTTTTCTGGATTGCATCGTGTAGTAATGAAGTACAACACTGAAACACTCAATTAAACCTGGTTTCCATCAATATTTTAGAGGACAACGCAAGGTAGGTCTGGGATAGGTCTGGGATTTGCCCTCATCAGGCTCGTACTTTCGGGTTTTTCACATACTTGTTGAACAGATCCTGGGTTTTTTCTGGTTTGGATCCCGTAGTAGTGTGGTACCACACTGAAACAGTCGATTAAACCAGGTTTCGATCAATATTTTTGAGGATAACGCATGTTAGGTCTAGTTTAGGCCTGGGATTTTCACTCATCAGACTCATACTTTCGCATTCTTCACATACTTGTTGAACGGATCCTGGGTTTTTTCTGGTTTGGATCACGTAGTAATGTGGGTCCACACTGAAACAATCAATTAAACCTAGTCTTGATAAATATTTTAGAGGATAACGCATGTTAGGCCTGGGATAGGTCTGGGATTTGCCCTCATCAGACTCATACTTTCGCACACTTCACATACTCGTTGAACAGATCCTGGGTTATTTTCTGGTTTGGATCACATAGTAATGTGGTACCACACTGAAACAGTCCATTAAACCTGGTTTGGATCAATATTTTAGAGGATAACGCATGTTAGGTCTAGGTTAGGTCTGGGATTTGCTCTCATCAGGCACATTCTTTCGCATATTTCTCATACTTGATGGCTAGATCCTGGGCTGTTTCTGGATTGTATGACGTAGTAATGTGGTACCAACTGAAACAGTCAATTAAACCTGGTTTCGATCAATATGTTAGAGGATAACGCAAGTTAGGTCTAGGTTAGGCCTGGGATTTGCCCTCACCAGGGTCATACTTTCGCAGTTTTAACATACATGTTGACCTGATCGAGGGTTTTTTCTGCTTTGGATCACGTAGTAAAGTGGTACCACACTGAAACGTTCAATTAAACCTGGTCTTGATAAATATTTTAGAGGATAACGCATGTTAGCTCTGGGATAGGTCTGGGATTTGCTCTCATCAGGCTCATTCTTTCGCATATTTCTCATACTTGATGGCTAGATCCTGGGCTTTTTCAGGATTGCATCACGTAGTAATGAAGTACAACACTGAAACAGTCAATTAAACCTGGTTTCCATCAATATCTTAGAGAACAACGTAAGTTAGGTCTGGCATAGGTCTGGGATTCGCCCTCGTCAGGCTCATACTTTCGCGTTTTTCACATTCTTGTTGAACAGATCCAGGGTTTTTTCTGGTTTGTATCACGTAGTAGTGTGGTACCACACTGAAACAGTCCATTAAACCTGGTTTGGATCAATATTTTAGAGGATAACGCATGTTAGGTCTAGGATAGCCCTGGGATTTACACTCATCGGACTCATACTTTCGCATTCTTCTCATACTTGTTGAACTGATCCTAGGTTTTTTCTGGTTTGGATCACGTAGTAATGTGGCACCACACTGAAACAGTCGATTAAACCTGGTTTCGATCAATATCTTAGAGGATAACGCAAGTTAAGTCTAGGATTGGTCTGGGATTTGACCTCATCAGACTCATACTTTCGCACACTTCACATACTCGTTGAACAGATCCTGGGTTATTTTCTGGTTTGGATCACATAGTAATGTGGTACCACACTGAAACAGTCCATTAAACCTGGTTTGGATCAATATTTTAGAGGATAACGCATGTTAGGTCTAGGTTAGGTCTGGGATTTTCGCTCATGAGACTCATACTTTCGCATTCTTCACATACTTGTTGAACGGATCCTGGGTTCTTTCTGGTTTGGATCACGTAGTTATGTGGGTCCACACTGAAACAATCAATTAAACCTGGTCTTGATAAATATTTTAGAGGATAACGCATGTTAGGTCTGGGATAGGTCTAGGATTTGCCCTCATCAGACTCATACTTTCGCACACTTCACATACTCGTTGAACAGATCCTGGGTTATTTTCTGGTTTGGATCACATAGTAATGTGGTACCACACTGAAACAGTCGATTAAACCAGGTTTCGATCAATATTTTTCAGGATAACGCATGTTAGGTCTAGGTTAGGCCTGGGATTTTCACTCATCAGACTCATACTTTCGCATTCTTCACATACTTGTAGAACGGATCCTGGGTTTTTACCGGTTTGGATCACGTAGTAATATGGTACCACACTGAAACATTCAATTAAATCAGGTTTCGATCAATATTTTAGAGGATAACACAAGTTAGGTCTGGGATAGGTCCGGGATTTGCCCTCATCAGGCTCATACTTTCGCGTTTTTCACATACTTGTTGAACAGATCCTGGGTTTTTTGTGGTTTGGGTCACGTAGTGGTGTGATACTACACTCAAACATTCTGTTAAACCTGGTCTTGATAAACATTTTAGAGGATAACGCATGTTAGGTCTGGGTTAGGTCTAGGATTTGCCCTCATCAGGCTCATTCTTTCGCATATTTCTCATACTTGATGGCTAGATCCTGAGCTTTTTCTGGATTGCATCACGTAGTAATGATGTACAACACTGAAACAGTCAACTAAACCTGGTTTCCATCAATATTTTAGAGGACAACGCAAGTTAGGTCTGGGATATGTCTGGGATTTGCCCACATCAGGCTCATACTGTCGCGTTTTTCACATACTTGTTGAACAGATCCTGGGTTTTTTCTGGTTTGGATCCCGTAGTAGTGTGGTACCACACTGTAACAGTCCACTAACCCTAGTTTCGCTCAATATTTTAGAGGATAACGCATGTTAGGTCTAGGACAGGCCTGGTTTTTTCACTCATCAGACTCATACTTTCGCATTCTTCACATACTTGTTGAACTGATCCTGGGTTTTTTCTGGTTTGGATCACGTAGTAATGTGGTTCCACACTGAAACAGTCAATTAAACCTGGTCTTGATAAATATTTTAGAGGATAACGCATGTTAGGTCTAGGTTAGGCCTGGGATTTTCACTCATCAGACTCATACTTTCGCATTCTTCACATACTTGTTGTACGGATCCTGGGTTTTTTCTGGTTTGGATCACGTAGTAATGTGGGTCCACACTGAAACAATCAATTAAACCTGGTTTCGATCAATATGTTAGAGGATAACGCAAGTTAGGTCTAGGTTAGGCCTGGGATTTGCCCTCATCAGGGTCATACTTTCGCAGTTTTAACATACATGTTGACCTGATCGGGGGTTTTTTCTGCTTTGGATCACGTAGTAAAGTGGTACCACACTGAAACATTCAATTAAACCTGGTCTTGATAAATATTTTAGAGGATAACGCATGTTAGGTCTAGGTTAGGTCTGGGATTTGCTCTAATCAGGCTCATTCTTTCGCATATTTCTCATACTTGATGGCTAGATCCTGGGCTTTTTCTGGATTGCATCACGTCGTAATGAAGTACAACACTGAAACAGTCAATTAAACCTGGTTTCCATCAATATCTTAGAGGACAACGCAAGTTAGGTCTGGCATAGGTCTGGGATTCGCCCTCATCAGGCTCATACTTTCGCGTTTTTCACATACTTGTTGAACAGATCCTGGGTTTTTTCTGGTTTGTATCACGTAGTAGTGTGGTACCACACTGAAACAGTCCATTAAACCTGGTTTGGATCAATATTTTAGAGGATAACGCATGTTAGGTCTAGGTTAGCCCTGGGATTTTCACTCATCAGTCTCATACTTTCGCATTCTTCTCATACTTGCTGAACTGATCCTGGGTTCTTTCTGGTTTCGATCACATAGTAATGTGGTACCACGCTGAAACAGTCGATTAAACCTGGTTTCGATCAATATTTTAGAGGATAACGCAAGTTAAGTCTGGGATAGGTATGGGATTTGCCCTCATCAGACTCATACTTTCGCGTTTTTCACATACTTGTTGAACAGATCCTGGGTTTTTTCTGGTTTGGGTCACGGAGTAATGTGGTACCACACTGAAACAGTCCATTAAACCTGGTTTCGCTCAATATTTTAGAGGATAACGCATGTTAGGTCTAGGTTAGGTCTGGGATTTGCTCTCATTAAGCTCATTCTTTCGCGTATTTCTTATACTTGATGGCTAGATCATGGACTTTTTCTGGATTGCGTCACGTAGTAATGTAGTACCACACTGAAACAGTCAATGAAACCTGATTTCCATCAATATTTTAGAGGACAACGCAAGTTAGGTCTAGGTAAGGCCTGAGATTTTCACTGATCAGACTTATACTTTCGCCTTCTTCACATACTTGTTGAACGGATCCTGGGTTTTTTCTGGTTTGGAACACGTAGTAATGTGGTACCACACTGAAACATTCAATTAAACCTGGTCTTGATAAATATTTTAGAGAATAACGCATGTTAGGTCTGGGTTAGGTCTAGGATTTGCCCTCATCAGGCTCATATTTTCGCATATTTCTCATACTTCATGGCTAGATCCTGGGCTATTTCTGGATTGGATCACGTAGTAAAGTGGTACCACACTGAAACATTCAATGAAACCTGTTCTGGATAAATATTTTAGAGGATAACGCATCTTATGTCTGGGTTAGGTCTAAGATTTGCCCTCATCAGGCTCACAGTTTCGCGTTTTTCACATACTTGTTAAACAGATCCTGGGTTTTTTCTGGTTTGGATCACGTAGTAATGTGGTACCACACTAAAACTGTCAATTAAACCTGGTTTCGATCAATATTTTAGAGGATCACGCAAGCTAGGTCTGGGATAGGTCTGGGATTAGCCCTCATCAGACTCATACTTTCGCACACTTCACATACTCGTTGAAAAGATCGTGGGTTTTTTTCTGGTTTGGATCACGTAGTAATGTGGTTCCACGCTGAAACAGTCGTGTAAACTTGGTCTCGAGCAATATTTTAGAGGATAACGCAAGTTAGGTCTGGGATAGGTCTGGGATTTGCCCTCATCAGGCTCATACTTTCGCGTTTTTCACATACTTGTTGAACGAATCCTGGGTGTTTTCTGGTTTGGGTCACGTAGTAATGTGGGACCACACTGAAACAGTCAATTAAACCTGGTTTCGACCAATATTTTAGAGAATAATTCATGTTAGGTCTAGGTTAGGTCTGGGATTTGCTCTCATCAGGCTCATTCTTTCGCATATTTCTCATACTTGATGGCTATATCCTGGGCTTTTTCTGGATTGCATCACGCAGTAACGTAGTACAACATTGAAACAGTCAATGAAACCTGGATTCCATCAATATTTTAGAGGACAACGCAAGTTAGGTCTAGGTAAGGCCTGAGATTTTCACTGATCAGACTCATACATTCGCATTCTTCACATACTCGTTGAACAGATCCTGGGTTTTTTCTGGTTTGAATCACGAAGTAGTGTGGTACCACACTGAAACAGTCCATTAAACCTGGTTTCGCTCAATATTTTAGAGGATAACGCATGTTAGGTCTGGGTTACGTCTAGGATTTGCCCTCATCAGGCTCATACTTTCGCATATTTCTCATACTTCATGGCTAGATCCCGGGCTGTTTCTGCATTGTATCACGTAGTAGTGTGGTACCACACTGAAACAGTCCATTAAACCTGGTTTGGATCAATATTTTAGAGGATAACGCATGTTAGGTCTAGGTTAGCCCTGGGATTTTCACTCATCAGTCTCATACTTTCGCATTCTTCTCATACTTGCTGAACTGATCCTGGGTTCTTTCTGGTTTCGATCACATAGTAATGTGGTACCACACTAAAACTGTCAATTAAACCTGGTTTCGATCAATATTTTAGAGGATCACGCAAGCTAGGTCTGGGATACGTCTGGGATTAGCCCTCATCAGACTCATACTTTCGCACACTTCACATACTCGTTGAAAAGATCCTGGGTTTTTTTCTGGTTTGGATCACGTAGTAATGTGGTTCCACGCTGAAACAGTCGTGTAAACTTGGTTTCGAGCAATATTTTAGAGGATAACGCAAGTTAGGTCTGGGATAGGTCTGGGATTTGCCCTCATCAGGCTCATACTTTCGCGTTTTTCACATACTTGTTGAACGAATCCTGGGTGTTTTCTGGTTTGGGTCACGTAGTAATGTGGGACCACACTGAAACAGTCAATTAAACCTGGTTTCGACCAATATTTTAGAGAATAATTCATGTTAGGTCTAGGTTAGGTCTGGGATTTGCTCTCATCAGGCTCATACTTTCGCACACTTCACATACTCGTTGAACAGATCCTGGGTTATTTTCTGGTTTGGATCACGAAGTAGTGTGGTACCACACTGAAACAGTCCATTAAACCTGGTTTCGCTCAATATTTTAGAGGATAACGCATGTTAGGTCTAGGTCAGTCCTGGGATTTTCACTCATCAGACTCATACTTTCGCATTCTTCACATACTTGTTGAACGGATTCTGGGTTTTTTCTGGTTTGGATCACGTAGTAATGTGGGTCCACACTGAAACAATCAATAAAACCTGGTCTTGATAAATATTTTAGAGGATAACGCATGTTAGGTCTGGGATAGGTCTGGGATTTGCCCTCATCAGACTCAGACTTTCGCACACTTCACATACTCGTTGAACAGATCCTGGGTTTTTTCTGGTTTGGATCACGAAGTAGTGTGGTACCACACTGAAACAGTCCATTAAACCTGGTTTCGCTCAATATTTTAGAGGATAACGCATGTTAGGTCTAGGTTAGGTCTGGGATTTGCTCTCATCAGGCTCATTCTTTCGCATACTTCTGATACTTGATGGCTATATCCTGGGCTTTTTCTGGATTGCATCACGCAGTAACGTAGTACAACATTGAAACAGTCAATGAAACCTGGATTCCATCAATATTTTAGAGGACAACGCAAGTTAGGTCTAGGTAAGGCCTGAGATTTTCACTGATCAGACTCATACATTCGCATTCTTCACATACTCGTTGAACAGATCCTGGGTTTTTTCTGGTTTGAATCACGAAGTAGTGTGGTACCACACTGAAACAGTCCATTATACCTGGTTTCGCTCAATATTTTAGAGGATAACGCATGTTAGGTCTGGGTTACGTCTAGGATTTGCCCTCATCAGGCTCATACTTTCGCATATTTCTCATACTTCATGGCTAGATCCCGGGCTGTTTCTGCATTGTATCACGTAGTAATGTGCTACCACGCTGAAACAGTCAATCAAACCTGGTTTCCATCAATATTTTAGAGGATAATTCAAGTTAGGTCTGGGATAGGTCTAGGATTTGCCCTCATCAGGCTCTTACTATCGCATATTTCTCATACTTCATGGCTAGATCCTGGGCTATTTCAGGATTGGATCACGTAGTAAAGTGGTACCACACTGAAACACTCAATGAAACCTGGTCTGGATAAATATTTTAGAGGATAACGCATCTTAGGTCTGGGTTAGGTCTAAGATTTGCCCTCATCAGGCTCACAGTTTCGCGTTTTTCACATACTTGTTGAACAGATCCTGGGTTTTTTCTGATTTGGATCACGTAGTATTGTGCTACCACACTAAAGCAGTCAATTAAACCTGGTTTCGATCAATATCTTAGAGGATAACTCATGTTACGTCTAGGTTAGGTCTAGGATTTGCTCTCATCAGGCTCGTTCTTTCGCATATTTCTCATACTTGATGGCTAGATCCTGGGCTTTCTCTGGATTGCATTACGTAGTAATGAAGTACAACACTGAAACAGTCAATTAAACCTGGTTTCCATCAATATCTTAGAGGGCAACGCAAGTTAGGTCTGGGATAGGTCTGGGATTTGACCTCATCAGACTCATACTTTCGCATTCTTCACATACTTGTTGAACGGATCCTGGGTTTTTTCTGGTTTGGATCACGTAGTAATGTGGTACCACACTGAAACAGTCGATTAAACCTGGTTATGATCAATATTTTAGAGGATAACGCATAGTTAGTTGTGGGATAGGTCTGGGATTTGACCTCATCAGGCTCGTACTTTCGCACACTTCACATACTCGTTGAACCGATCCTGGGTTATTTTCTGGTTTGGCTCACATAGTAATGTGGTACCACACCGAAACAGTCGATTAAACCTGGTTTCGATCAATATTTTAGAGAATAATTCATGTTAGGTCTAGGTTAGGTCTGGGATTTGCTCTCATCAGGCTCGTTCTTTCGCATATTTCTCATACTTGATGGCTAGATCCTGGGCTTTTTCTGGATTGCATCACGTAGGAATGAAGTACAACACTGAAACAGTCAATTAAACCAGGTCTCCATCAATATCTTAGAGGGCAACGCAAGTTAGGTCTGGGATAGGTCTGGGATTTGACCTCATCAGACTCATACTTTCGCACACTTCACATACTCGTTGAACAGATCCTGGGTTTTTTTCTGGTTTGGATCACGTAGTAATGTGGTAGCACACTGGAACAGTCGATAAAACCTGGTTTCGATCAATATTATTGAGGATAACGCATGTTAGATCTAGGTCAGGTTTAGGATTTGCCCTCATCAGGCTCATACTTTCTCATATCTCTCATACTTCATGGCCGGATCCTGGGCTATTTCTGGATTGAATCACGTAGTAATGTGGTACCACACTGAAACAGTCAATTAAACCTGGTTTCGATTAATATTTTAGAGAATAATTCATGTTAGGTCTGGGTTAGGTCTGGGATTTGCTCTCATCAGGCTCATTCTTTCGCATATTTCTCATACTTGATGGCTAGATCCTGGGCTTTTTCTGGATTGCATCACGTAGTAATGAAGTACAACACTGAAACAGTCAACTAAACCTGGTTTCCATCAATATTTTAGAGGACAACGCAAGTTAGGTCTAGGTTAGGCCTGGGATTTGCCATCATCAGGATCATACTTTCGCATTCTTCACATACTTGTTGAACGGATCCTGGGTTTTTTCTGGTTTGGTTCACGTAGTAATGTGGTACCACACTGAAACATTCAATTAAACCTGGTCTTGATAAATATTTTAGAGGATAATTCATGTTAGGTCTAGGTTAGGTCTGGGATTTGCTCTCATCAGGCTCGTTCTTTCGCATATTTCTCATACTTGATGGCTAGATCCTGGGCTTTTTCTGATTTGCATCACGTAGTAATGAAGTACAACACTGAAACAGTCAATTAAACCTGGTTTCCATCAATATCTTAGAGGACAACGCATGTTAGGTCTGGGATAGGTCTGGTATTTGACCTCATCGGACTCATACTTTCGCGTTTTTCACATACTTGTTGGCCAGATCCTGGCCTTTTTCTGATTTGGATCCCGTAGTAATGTGGTTCCACACCGAAACAGTCAATTGAACCTGGTTGCGATTAATATTTTAGAGGATAACGCCGGTTATGTCTCGGTTAGGGCTGGTATTTGCCACCATCTGGCTCGGACTTTAGCATCTTTCGCTTCCTTGTTGGCCTCATCCTAGCCTTTTTATGGTTTGGATCACGTAGTAATGCGGTACCACACCGAAACTGTCAACTAAACCTGGTTGCGATAAATATTTTAGTTGATAACGCCGGTTTTGTCACGGTTAGGTCTAGGATTTGCCCTCATCTGCCTCGTACTTTCGCGCGTTTCGCATACTTTTTGGCCAGATCCTGGGCTTTTTCTGGTTTGGATCACGTAGTAATGTGGTACCACACTGTCAATAAAAGGTGGTTCCGCTTAGTATTTTAGAGGATAACGCTGGTTATGCCTGGGATAGTTCTGGTATTTGCAATCATCTGGTTCATACTTTCGAGTTTTTCTCATACTTGTTGGCCAGATCCTGGGTTTTTTCTGGTTTGGATTACGTAGGAATGCGGTACCACACCGAAACAGTCAATTAAACCTGGTTGCGATTAATATTTTACAGGATAACGCTGGTTATGTCTCGGCTAGGTCTGGGATTTGCCCCCATCTGGCTCGTACTTTCGCATTTTTCGCATTCTTGTTGGCCAGATCCTGGGATTTTCTGATTTCGATCCCGTAGTAATGTGGTACCACACTGAAACAGTCAATAAAAGCTGGTTCCGATTAGTATTTTAGAGGATAACGCTGGTTATGTCAGGCATAGTTTTGGTATTTGCAATCATCTGGCTCATACTTTCGCGTTTTTCGCACACTTGTTGGCCATACCCTGCCCCTTTTCTGGTTTGGATCACGTAGTAATGTGGTACCACACTGAAACAGTCAATAGAAGCTGGTTCCGATAAGTATTTTAGAGGATAACGCCGGCTATGTCTAGGTTAGGTCTGGTATTTGCCCTCATCTCGCTCGTACTTTAGCATCTTTCGCTTACTTGTTGGCCTCATCCTAGCCTTATTATGGTTTGGATCACGTAGTAATGCGGTACCACACCGAAACAGTCAATTAAACCTGGTTGCGATAAATATTTTAGTGGCTAACGCCGGTTATGTCACGGTTAGATCTAGGATTTGCCCTCATCTGCCTCGTACTTTCGCACGTTTCGCATACTTGTTGGCCAGATCCTGGGCTTTTTCTGGTTTGGATCACGTAGTAATATGGTACCACACTGTCAATAAATGCTGGTTCCGCTTAGTATTTTAGAGGATAACGCTGGTTATGCCTGGGATAGTTCTGGTATTTGTAATCATCTTGGTCATACTTTCGCGTTTTTCGCATACTTGTTGGCCAGATCCTGGGTTTTTTCTGTTTTGGATCCCGTAGTAATGAGGTTCCACACCGAAACAGTCAATTAAACTGGTTGCGATTAATATTTTAGGGGATAACGCCGGTTACGTCTCGGTTAGGTCTGGGATTTTCCCTCATCTAGCTCGCACTTTCGCGTTTCTCGCATTCTTGTTGGCCCGATCCTGGGATTTTTCTGGTTTGGATCACGTAGTAATGTGTTACCACACTGAAACAGTCATTAAAAGCATGTTCCGATTCGTATTTTAGAGGATAACGCTGGTAATGTCAGGGATAGTTCTGGTATTTGCAATCATCTGGCTCATACTTTCGCATTTTTCTCATCCTTGTTGGCAAGATCCTGGCCTTTCTCTGGTTTGGATCACGTAGTAATGCGGTACCACACGGAAACAGTCAATTAAACCTGGATGCGATTAATATTTTAGGGGATAACGCCGGTTATGTCTCGGGTAGGTCTGGGATTCGTCCTCATCTGGCTCGTACTGTCGCGTTTCTCGCATTCTTGTTGGCCCGATCCTGGGATTTTTCTGGATTGGATCACGTAGTAATGTGTTACCACACTGAAACAGTCATTAAAAGCATGTTCCGATTCGTATTTTAGAGGATAACGCTGGTTATGTCAGGGTTAGTTCTGGTATTTACAATCATCTGGCTCATACTTTCGCATTTTTCTCATCCTTGTTGGCAAGATCCTGGCCTTTCTCTGGTTTGGATCACGTAGTAATGCGGTAACACACGAAAACAGTCAATTAAACCTGGTTGCGATTAATATTTTAGAGGATAACGCCGGTTATGTCTAGGTTAGGTCTGGTATTTGCCCTCATCTCGCTCGTACTTTAGCATCTTTCGCTTACTTGTTGGCCTCATCCTAGCCTTTTTATGGTTTGGATCACGTAGTAATGTGGTACCACACTGTCAATAAAAGCATGTTCCGATTCGTATTTTAGAGGATAACGCTGGTTATGTCAGGGTTAGTTCTGGTATTTGCAATCATCCGGCTCATACTTTCGCATTTTTCTCATCCTTGTTGGCAAGATCCTGGCCTTTCTCTGGCTTGGACCACGTAGAAATGTGGTACTACACCGAAACAGTCAATTAAACCCGGTTGCGATTAATATTTTAGAGGAAAACGTCGGTTACGTCTGGGTTAGGTCTGGTATTTGCCCTCATCTGGCTCGAACTTTCGCATTTTTCGCATACTTGTTAGCCAGATCCTGGCCTCCTTCTGGTTTGGATCATCGTAGCAATGCGGTACCACTCCGAAACAGTCAATTATACCTGGTTGCGATTAATATTTTAGGGGATAACGCCGATTTTGTCTGGGTTAGGTCTGGTATTTGCCCTCATCTGGCTCGAACTTTCGCATTTTTCTCATACTTGTTGGCCAGATCCTGGCCTTTTTCTGGTTTGGATCACGTCGTAATGCGGTACCACACCGAAACAGTCAATTAAACCTGGTTGGGATTAATATTTTACGGGATAACGCAGGTTATGTCTCGGTTTGGTCTGGGATTTGCACCCATCTGGCTCGTACATTCGCATTTTTCGCATATTTGTTAGCCAGATCCTGGCCTCTTTCTGGTTTGGATCATCGTAGCAATGCGGTACCACACCGAAACAGTCAATTATACCTGGTTGCGATTAATATTTTAGAGGATAACGCAGGTTTTGTCTGGGTTAGGTCTGGTATTTGCCCTCATCTGGCTCGAACTTTCGCATTTTTCTCATACTTGTTGACCAGATCCTGGCCTTTCTCTGGTTTGGATCACGTAGTAATGCGGTACCACACCGAAACAGTCAATTAAACCTGGGTGCGATTAATACTTTAGAGGATAACGCCGGTTATGTCTGGGTTAGGTCTGGTGTTTGCCCTCATCTGGCTCGTACTTTCGCAAGTTTCGCATACTTTTTGGCCAGATCCTGGCCTTTTTCTGGTTTGGATCACGTAGTAATGTGGTACCACACTGAAACAGTTAATTAAACCTGGTTGCAGTTAATATTCTAGAGGATAACGCCGGTTATGTCTCGGTTAGGTCTGGGATTTGCCCTCATCTGGATCGTTCTTTCGCATTTTTCGCATACTTGTTGGCCAGATCCTGGGTTCTTTCTGGTTTGGATCCCGTAGTAATGTGGTTCCACAACGAAACAGTCAATTAAACCTGGTTGCGATTAATATTTTAGCGGATAACGCCGGTTATGTCTGGGTTAGGTCTGGGATTTTCCCTCATGTGGCTCGTACTTTCGCATTTTTCGCATTCTTGTTGGCCCGATCCTGGGATTTTTCTGGTTTGGATCACGTAGCAGTGTGTTACCACACTGAAACAGTCATTAAAAGCATGTTCCGATTCGTATTTTAGAGGATAACGCTGGTTATGTCAGGCATAGTTCTGGTATTTGCAATCATCTGGCTCATACATTCGCATTTTTCGCATACTTGTTGGCCAGATCATGGCCTTTTTCTGGTTTGGATCACGTAGTAATGCGGTACCACACCGAAACAGTCAATTAAACCTGGTTGCGATTAATATTTTAGAGGATAACGACTGTTATGTCTCGGTTTGGTCTGGGATTTGCCGTCATCTGGCTCGTACTTTCGCATTTTTCTCATACTTGTTGGCCAGATCCTGGGCTTTATCTGGTTTGGATCACGTAGTAATGCGTTACCACACCGAAACAGTCAAATAAACCTGGTTGCGATTAATATTTTAGAGGATAACGCCGGTTCTGTCTCGATTAGGTCTGAGATTTGCCCTCGTCTGGCTCGTACTTTCGCATTTTTCGCATTCTTTTTGGCCAGATCCTGGCCTTTTTCTGGCTTGGACCACGTAGTAGTGTGGTACCAAGCGGAAACAGTCAATTAAATCTGGTTGCGAATAATATTTTAGAGGATAACGCTGGTTATGTCTCGGATATTTCTGGTATTTGCAATCATCTGGCTCATACATTCGCGTTTTTCGCATAGTTGTTGGCCAGATCCTGGGTTTTTTCTGGTTTGGATCCCGTAGTAATGTGGTTGCACACGGAAACAGTCAGTTAAACCTGGTTGCGATTAATATTTTAGAGAATAACGCCGGTTATATCTCGATTAGGTCTGGTATTTGCCCTCATCTGGCTCGTACTTTCGCATTTTTCGCATACTTGTTGGCCAGATTCTGGACTATATATGGCTTGGACCACGTAGTAATGTGGTAACACACTGAAACAGTCAATTAAACTGGTTGCGATTAATATTTTAGAGGATAACGCCGGTTATGTCTCGGGTAGGTCTGGGATTTGTCCTCATCCGGCTCGTACTTTCGCGTTTCTCGCATTCTTGTTGGCCCGATCCTGGGATTTTTCTGGTTTGTATCACGTAGTAATGTGTTACCACACTGAAACAGTCATTAAAAGCATGTTCCGATTCGTATTTTAGAGGATAACGCTGGTTATGTCAGGGTTAGTTCTGGTATTTGCAATCATCTGGCTCATACTTTCGCATTTTTGTCATCCTTGTTGGCAAGATCCTGGCCTTTCCCTGGTTTGGATCAGGTAGTAATGCGGTACCACACGGAAACAGTCAATTAAACCTGGTTGCGATTAATACTTTACAGGATAACGCAGGTTATGTCTCGGTTTGGTCTGGGATTTGCCCTCATCTGGCTCGTACTTTCGCATTTTTCGCATACTTGTTAGCCAGATCCTGGCCTCTTTCTGCTTTGGATCACGTAGTAATGCGGTACCACACCGAAACAGTCAATTAAACCTGGTTGCGATTAATATTTTAGAGGATAACGCCGGTTATGTCTCGGTTTAGTCTGGGATTTCCCCTCATCTGGCTCGTACTTTCGCATTTTTCGCATTCTTGTTGGCCCGATCCTGGGATTTTTCTGGTTTGGATCACGTAGTAATGTGTTACCACACTGAAGCAGTCATTAAAAGCATGTTCCGATTCGTATTTTAGAGGATAACGCTGGTTATGTCAGGGTTAGTTCTGGTATTAGCAATCATCTTGCTCATACTTTCGCATTTTTCTCATCCTTGTTGGCCAGATCCTGGCGTTTCTCTGGTTTGGATCACGTTGTAATGCGGTACCACACCGAAACAGTCAATTAAACCTGGTTGAGATTAATATTTTAGCGGATAACGCCGGTTAGGTCAGGGTTAGGTCTGGTATTTGCCCTCATCTGGCTCATAGCTTCGCAATTTTCGCATACTTGTTGGCCATATCCTGGGTTTTTTTCTGGCTTGGATCCCGTAGTAATGTGGTACCACACTGAAACATTCAATTAAACCTGGTTGCGATTAATATCTTAGAGGATAACGCCGTTTATGTCTCGGGTAGGTCTGGGATTTGCCCACATCTGGCTCGTACTTTCGCATTTTTCGCATTCTTGTTGGCCAGACCCTGGGGTCTTTCTGGTTTGGATCACGTAGTAATGCGGTACCACATCGAAACAGTCAATTAAACTTGGTTGCGATTAATATTTTAGAGGATAACGCTGGTTATGTCTCGGTTAGGCCTGGGATTTGCCCCCATCTGTCTCGTACTTTCGCAATTTTCGCATTCTTTTTGGCCAGATCCTGGGCTTTTTCTGATTTGGATCACGTAGTAATGTGGTACCACACTGAAACAGTCAATAAAAGCTGGTTCCGATTAGTATTTTAGAGGATAACGCTGGTTATGTCTGTGTTAGTTCTGGTATTTGCTATCATCTGGCTCATACTTTCGCGTTTTTCGCACACTTGTTGGCCAGACGTTGGCCCTTTTCTGGTTTGGATCACGTAGTAATGTGTTACCACACTGAAACAGTCATTAAAAGCATGTTCCGATTCGTATTTTAGAGGATAACGCTGGTTATGTCAGGGCTAGTTCTGGTATTTGCAATCATCTGGCTCATACTTTCGCATTTTTCGCATTCTTGTTGGCCAGATACTGGCCTCTCTCTGGTTTGGATCACGTAGTAATGCGGTACCACATCGAAACAGTCAATTAAACCTGGTTGCGATTAATATTTTAGAGGATAACGCCGGTTATGTCTAGGTAAGGTCTGGTATTTGCCCTCATGTCGCTCGTACTTTAGCATCTTTCGCTTCCTTGTTGGCCTCATCCTAGCCTTTTTATGGTTTGGATCACGTAGTAATGCGGTACCACACCGAAACAGTCAACTAAACCTGGTTGCGATAAATATTTTAGTGGATAACGCAGGTTTTGCCACGGTTATGTCTAGGATTTGCCCTCATCTGCCTCGTACTTTCGCCCGTTTCGCATACTTGTTGGCCAGATCCTGGGCTTTTTCTTGTTTGGATCACGTAGTAATGTGGTACTACACTGTCAACAAAAGTTGGTTCCGCTTAGTATTTTAGAGGATAACGCTGGTTATGCCTGGGATATTTCTGGTATTTGCAATCATCTGGCTCATACTTTCGCGTTTTTCGCATACTTGTTGGCCAGATCCTGGGTTTTTTTCTGTTTTGGATCCCGTAGTAATGAGGTTCCACACCGAAATAGTCAATTAAACTGGTTGCGATTAATATTTTAGAGGATAACGCCGGTTATGTCTCGATTAGGTCTGGTATTTGCCCTCATCTGGCTCGTACTTTCGCATTTTTCGCATACTTGTTGGCCAGATTCTGGACTATTTATGGCTTGGACCACGTAGTAATGTGGTAACACACTGAAACAGTCAATTAAACCTGGGTCCGATTACTATTTTAGAGGATAACGCTGGTTATGTCAGGCATAGTTCTGGTATTTGCAATCATCTGGCTCATACTTTCGCATTATTCGCATACTTGATGGCCAGACCCTGAGTTTTTTCTGGTTTGGATCCCGTAGTAATGTGGTTCCACACCGAAACAGTCAATTAAACCTGGTTGCGATTAATATTTTTGGGGGTAACGCCGGTTACGTCTCGGTTAGGTCTGGTATTTGCCCTCATCTGGCTCGTACTTTCGCATTTTTCGCATTCTTGTTGGCCCGATCCTGGGATTTTTCTGGTTTGGATCACGTAGTAATGTGTTACCACACTGAAGCAGTCATTAAAAGCATGTTTCGATTCGTATTTTAGAGGATAACGCTGGTTATGTCAGGGTTTGTTCTGGTATTTGCAATCATCTTCCTCATACTTTCGCATTTTTCTCATCCTTGTTGGCCAGATCCTGGCGTTTCTCTGGTTTGGATCACGTAGTAATACGGTACCACACCGAAACAGTCAATTAAACCTGGTTGGGATTAATATTTTACAGGATAACGCAGGTTATGTCTCGGTTTGGTCTGGGATTTGCTATCATCTGGCTCATACTTTCGCGTTTTTCGCACACTTGTTGGCCAGACACCTGGCCCTTTTCTGGTTTGGATCACGTAGTAATGTGTTACCACACTGGAACAGTCATTTAAAGCATGTTCCGATTCGTATTTTAGAGGATAACGCTGGTTATGTCAGGGTTAGTTCTGGTATTTGCAATCATCTGGCTCATACATTCGCATTTTTCGCATTCTTGTTGGCCAGATACTGGCCTCTTTCTGGTTTGGATCACGTAGTAATGCGGTACCACATCGAAACAGTCAATTAAACCTGGTTGCGATTAATATTTTAGAGGATAACGCTGGTTATGTCTCGGTTAGGTCTGGGATTTTCCCCCATCTGGCTCGTACTTTCGCATTTTTCGCATCCTTGTAGGCCAGATCCTGGGCTCTTTCTGATTTGGATCCCGTAGTAATGTGGTACCACATTGAAACAGTCAATAAAAGCTGGTTCCGATTAGTATTTTAGAGGATAACGCTGGTTATGTCTGTGTTATTTCTGGTATTTGCAATCATCTGGCTCATACATTCGCGTTTTTCGCACACTTGTTGGCCAGACCCTGGCCCTTTCCTGGTTTGGATCACGTAGTAATGTGTTACCACACTGAAACAGTCATTAAAAGCATTTTCCGATTCGTATTTTAGAGGATAACGCTGGTTATGTCAGAGTTAGTTCTGGTATTTGCAATCATCTTGCTCATACTTTCGCATTTTTCTCATCCTTGTTGGCCAGATCCCGGCGTTTCTCTGGTTTGGGTCACGTAGTAATGTGGTTCCACACCGAAACAGTCAATTAAACCTGGTTGCGATTAATATTTTAGAGGATAACGCTGGTTATGGCTGGGTTAGTTCTGGTATTTGCAATCATCTGGCTCATACTTTCGCATTTTTCGCATACCTGTTGGCCAGATCCTGGGTTTTCTCTGGTTTGGATCCCGTAGTAATGTGGTACCACACTGAAACAGTCAATTAAACCTGGTTGCGATTAATATCTTAGACGATAACGCCGTTTATGTCTCGGGTAGGTCAGGGATTTGCCCACATCTGGCTCGTACTTTCGCATTTTTCGCATTCTTGTTGGCCAGATCCTGGGCTTTTTCTGATTAGGATCCCGTAGTAATGTGGTACCACACTGAAACAGTCAATTAAACCTGGTTGCGATTAATATTTTAGAGGATAACGCTGGTTATGTCTCGGTTAGGTCTGGGATTTGCCCCCATCTGGCTCGTACTTTCGCATTTTTCGCATCCTTGTAGGCCAGATCCTGGGCTCTTTCTGATTTGGATCCCGTAGTAATGTGGTACCACATTGAGCAGTCAATAAAAGCTGGTTCCGATTAGTATTTTAGAGGATAACGCTGGTTATGTCTGTGTTATTTCTGGTATTTGCAATCATCTGGCTCATACTTCCGCGTTTTTCGCACACTTGTTGGCCAGTCCCTGGCCCTTTTCTGGTTTGGATCACGTAGTAATGTGTTACCACACTGAAACAGTCACTAAAAGCATGTTCCGATTCGTATTTTAGAGGATAACGCTGGTTATGTCAGGGTTAGTTCTGGTATTTGCAATCATCTGGCTCATACTTTCGCATTTTTCGCATTCTTGTTGGCCAGATACTGGCCTCTTTCTGGTTTGGATCACGTAGTAATGCGGTACCACATCGAAACAGTCAATTAAACCTGATTGCGATTAATACTTTAGAGGATAACGCTGGTTATGTCTCGGTTAGGTCTGGGATTTGCCCCCATCTGGCTCGTACTTTCGCATTTTTCGCATCCTTGTAGGGCAGATCCTGGGCTCTTTCTGATTTGGATCCCGTAGTAATGTGGTACCACATTGAAACAGTCAATAAAAGCTGGTTCCGATTAGTATTTTAGAGGATAACGCTGGTTATGTCTGTGTTATTTCTGGTATTTGCAATCATCTGGCTCATACATTCGCGTTTTTCGCACACTTGTTGGCCAGACCCTGGCCCTTTCCTGGTTTGGATCACGTAGTAATGTGTTACCACACTGAAACAGTCATTAAAAGCATTTTCCGATTCGTATTTTAGAGGATAACGCTGGTTATGTCAGGGTTAGTTCTGGTATTTGCAATCATCTTGCTCATACTTTCGCATTTTTCTCATCCTTGTTGGCCAGATCCCGGCGTTTCTCTGGTTTGGGTCACGTAGTAATGTGGTTCCACACCGAAACAGTCAATTAAACCTGGTTGCGATTAATATTTTAGAGGATAACGCTGGTTATGGCTGGGTTAGTTCTGGTATTTGCAATCATCTGGCTCATACTTTCGCATTTTTCGCATACCTGTTGGCCAGATCCTGGGTTTTCTCTGGTTTGGATCCCGTAGTAATGTGGTACCACACTGAAACAGTCAATTAAACCTGGTTGCGATTAATATCTTAGACGATAACGCCGTTTATGTCTCGGGTAGGTCAGGGATTTGCCCACATCTGGCTCGTACTTTCGCATTTTTCGCATTCTTGTTGGCCAGATCCTGGGCTTTTTCTGATTAGGATCCCGTAGTAATGTGGTACCAGACTGAAACAGTCAATTAAACCTGGTTGCGAATAACATTTTAGAGGATAACGCCAGTTATGTCTCAGGTAGGTCTGGGATTTGTCCTCATCTGGCTCGTACTTTCATGTTTTTCGCATACTTGTTGGCCAGATCCTGGCCCTTTTCTGGTTTGGATCACGTAGTAATGTGTTACCACACTGAGACAGTCATTAAAAGCATGTTCCGATTCGTATTTTAGAGGATAACGCTGGTTATGTCAGGGTTAGTTCTGGTATTTGCAATCATCTGGCTCATACTTTCGCATTTTTCGCATTCTTGTTGGCCAGATACTGGCCTCTTTCTGGTTTGGATCACGTAGTAATGCGGTACCACATCGAAACAGTCAATTAAACCTGGTTGTGATTAATATTTTAAAGGATTACGCTGGTTATGTCTCGGTTAGGTCTGGGATTTGCCCCCATCTCGCTCGTACTTTCGCATTTTTCGCATCCTTGTTGGCCAGATCCTGGGCTTTTTCTGATTTGGATCCCGTAGTAATGCGGTACCACATTGAAACAGTCAATAAAAGCTGGTTCCGATTAGTATTTTAGAGGATAACGCTGGTTATGTCTGGGTTAGGTCTGGTATTTGCCCTCATCTGGCTCGTACTTTCGCATTTTTCTCATACTTGTTGGCCAGATCCTGGCCTTTTTCTGGTTTGGATCACGTAGTAATGCGGTACCACACCGAAACAGTCAATTAAACCTGGTTGCGATTAATATTTTAGAGGATAACGCTGGTTATATCTCGATTAGGTCTGGTATTTGCCCTCATCTGGCTCGTACTTTCGCATTTTTCGCATACTTGTTGGCCAGATTCTGGACTATTTATGGCTTGGACCACGTAGTAATGTGGTAACACACTGAAACAGTCAATTAAACCTGGGTCCGATTACTATTTTAGAGGATAACGCTGGTTATGTCAGGCATAGTTCTGGAATTTGCAATCATCTGGCTCATACTTTCGCATTATTCGCATACATGTTGGCCAGATCATGGCCTTTTTCTGGTTTGGATATCGTAGTAATGCGGTACCACACCAAAACAATCAATTAAACCTGGTTGCGATTAATATTTTAGAGGATAACGCCGGTTATGTCTCGGTTTGGTCTGGGATTTGCCCTCATCAGGCTCGTACTTTCGCGTTTATCGCATACTTGTTGGCCAGATCCAGGCCTTTTTCTGGTTTGGATCACGAACTAATGTGGTTCCACACTGAAACAGTCAATAGAAGCTGGTTCCGATAAGTATTTTAGAGGATAATGCTGGTTATGTCTGGGTTAGCTCTTGTATTTGCAATCATCTGGCTCATACCCTCAGGGGCTGCCAGCCTTTCAGCTGCAGTACGGGCTTAACGAACCCGGGGTACCAGAGTCATACACACACCGTAAGCCTCCTGTTGGTCGTCACAACGACCCATTCACAATTCCCTATTGGTTTTGTGAATGGTACGTGACGGCAGGAGGAACGGGGGTCTTGGCTTAACCGCCTGGGCCACGAGTATGGCGACTCTATAAAATCGCCCTCCAATCCTAAGCTATGGTGCGCGGCGATGGGATGCATGGTTGGGGGAGAAGGCCCAATCCCAAGCGACCACCTCCGGGGAACCTGCCGAACCCCCGGAGTATATAGGCTTACCCGGGTAAGGCGGCTCTGCCCGGGCGGACCTTTTCTTCCGACCTGCTCGTGGGAATATTATGGAGTTCAATATTAAAACGGGGATGGGACGGGGTAAGTCAGAGGGGGAGGACGAAGGCGGTGTTGGGACTGGAGTGACGGCGCTCGCGCCGCCTCCAGCGCCTGGCCCGGCTTCGTGGAAGGTGGAGGAGGACGACGAGACTGCGTCAGTCTCGTCCTTCTCCTCCACCAGGAGCCTCATAGGCTCTAAGAGGAAGAGGGCGGGGCAGGCCGTCGTCGAGGTGGGCGGGGCGATGAGCCCGTCGGTGAGGCTGAGTTGCCTCAGGGACGAGGTGACCGAGGAGATATCGGAGAGGATCTCCTCGTCCCTGAGGCGGGTGGAGAAAGTCGCCGCTTCCTGCGCCTTTAAGGGGCAGAAAAGCGGTGGCGCGGAGGCCCTGAAGGCCGCGGCGGAGGAAATGAGGGAGGCGGCGCGGGAGCTCAGAGGGCGGAACGCCCGTCTGCAGCTCCTGTTGGAGGAGGAGCGACAGGGGAGGAGGAGGGCAGAGGCGCTGTGGAACAGCGCGGCCCTCCCTCCCATCCTCCCTCCTCCTCCACCGCCGCGTCCCTCGGCGGAGGTAAATAAGCGGAGTGCGGCGGCAGTGGTGCGGGGCACCGCGGGCCCCTCCACCCGCACTCCGCCCGTGAAGAAGTCCCCGTCCTCCTCAGAAGACGATCTTCTGAGGAGGATTAGGGACATGATTGATGGCAAGCTGGCCGCCTTCCGGGAGGAGCTCCTCGCCGGAAGAGCGGTCAGCAGGAAGGCGGTGCCTCCCCGACCTGTTCCGGTACAGTCGGGGAAGGCAAAGAAGGGCGGAGTGAAGGCTCCGCCCAGCGTTGCGGCACCAGGGCCCCGGGTCGCGACCCCCAAGGGGGGTGGTGTACCCGTGGTCGCGGTGGTCGCGTCCTCCACGGCACCCTCCCAAGGGGTGGTGGCGTGGAGTGAGGTGGTGGGGCGGAAGGCGAAGCGGGCGGCGAGGAAGGCCTCGCAACCGCGGCCTCCGCCTCCGCCGCCGGCGGCCAAGGTAAAGGCCGCGAATGTCGGGAAGGCACGACCAGGTCGTCCCCCAAAAACGGCAGCGGTGACGCTGACCGTTGCGCAGGGGGGCGACCTGACCCTCGCGGAGGCGATGCGCCTCGCCAGGGAGAATATCTCCCTGGAAGAGCTGGGCATCGCCTCCGTGAGGGCGAAGAGGGCCGTGACCGGGGGTCTCTTGCTGGAGATCCCCGGTGCAGAAGGCGGCGCGAAGGCGGATCGTCTCGCCCAGAGGCTCCGGGAGCAGCTGGGCGAGCGAGGTGTCCGGGTCGCCCGGCCCACGAAGCGCACGGAGATGCGCGTTTGTGGGCTGGACGACTCGGTCAGCGCACAGGATGTGTCCCGTGCCCTTGCGAGGGCGGGGGACTGTCCTGTGGAGGACCTGCGGATCGGAGAGATCCGCAGGTCGCCCTCCGGCCTCGGGTCGGTGTGGGCCCGGTGCCCCCTCTCCGCCGCCCGTAAGGTGGCGGAATCCGGGAGGGTGTTGGTGGGGTGGGTTTCGGCGCGAGTGGAAATCCTCGCGCCGCGCCCGCTCCAGTGTCACCGCTGCCTCGAATTGGGGCACGTGAGGCAGTGGTGCACCTCGCCGGTGGACCGCAGCGGTCAGTGTTACCGCTGCGGTGCCAAAGAGCACCGTGCGAGCCAGTGCTCGGCGGCCCCCCACTGCCCGCTGTGTGCGGACATGGGGAGGCCAGCCGATCACAGGGTGGGGAGCAAGAAGTGCTCCCCCCCTCCCGGAAGGAGAGGAAGAGGCGGGCTGCACCGGCTCCGGTGCCGAGGGCGGTGGCATCGTCCTCCATGGAGGTGGACGGTGCTACGGGGACGGACGGCCGGGAGGAGGCTGGCGCGGCCATTAATTAATGCCGCCCCGCCTCCTCCTCCAGACCAACCTCAACCACTGCCGCGCGGCACAGGACTTGATGTCCCAAGTCCTCGCGGAGTGGGGGGTTGGCCTGGCGGTCGCCGCCGAGCCGTACCGCGTCCCTGATCACCCTCATTGGGTGGGCGACGCGGACGGCTTGGTGGCGACGGTATGGGGAGGGGGCGACGGGTCCGCACCGTTCTCCTTGTTGGAGCGCGGTCGGGGATTCGTCGCCGTGGACTGGGGGGGAGTCGCTGTGGTGGGGTGCTACATTTCGCCCCGTAGCGGTCACGCTGCGTTCGAGCTGTACTTGGCCGAGGTCGCGGCATGCGTGCAGCGCTACGCGGCCCGGCCGGTGCTGGTCCTGGGGGATTTTAATGCCAAGTCGGTGGCTTGGGGATCCCCCAGGACCTCCGTTCGCGGCGGGATCCTGGGCGATTGGGCGGCGGGGCTCGACCTCCGGGTATTGAACCGGGGGTCGGAGCACACATGCGTGCGGCGATATGGGGGGTCCATCGTGGATGTTGGATTCGCGACCCCCAACGCCGTGCGCATGGTGTCGGGTTGGCACGTGGTCGCGGGGGCAGAGACACTCTCCGATCACCGGTACATCCGGATGGAGGTCTCTGCCGCCGCGTGTGCATCCCGACACGGCCGCCTGCGTGGCACCCCACCACGCCGCTGGGCGCTTCGGCGCCTGGACAAGGACGCCCTGATGGCAGCTGCCCTCGCTGCAACTTGGCCGCAGGGAGCGGCCGAGTTGCCGAGCATAGAGGAGGAGGTCGCCCGGCTCGGAGCATTGGTCGCGGGTATTTGCGACGCGGCGATGCCTCGGGTCGGGCGGGCTTCTCCTCGCCGGGCGGTGTACTGGTGGTCGGACGCGATCGCGGAGTTGCGAGACGCGACTGTCCGCGCCCGACGCCAGTACACCCGCGCGCGCCGTCGTCAACGTACAGGCGACGGCGTGGCGCGAGCGAGGGCAGTTGATGACCTGTATGGAGCATACCGCGTGGCGCGGGTTGCTCTGCAGGTCGCCATCAAACGGGCCAAGACCCGGGCATGGAAGGAGCTCCTCCAGACCCTTGATGACGATCCATGGGGGCGCCCATATAAGGTGGTGCTGAATAAGCTCCGCCCGTGGGCGCTCCCCGTCACCGAGGGTCTTGACCCCCGGCTGCTGGAGGACGTGGTCAATACACTCTTCCCAATTGGGGAGAGGGGACCGCGTCCTCCGGCGGCGGCGGCTGTCCCAGTGGAGTGGACGGCCGAGCTGGGGGTCACGCAGGAGGAGCTGGCAGCGGCCATCAGACGGCTCGGGGTTCGTAACACGGCCCCGGGTCCGGATGGTGTGCCCGGCCGGGTTTGGGTCTTGACCCAGGGCGTCCTTGGGGCCGACCTCAGGCGGTTGCTCGACCGCTGCCTGAGGGACGGGCGATTCCCCCCCAGTTGGAAGGTGGCGAGGATGGTCCTCCTCCGGAAGGAGGGTCGGCCCGCGGAGTCTCCCTCCGCATACCGGCCCATTTGTCTCCTCGACGAGGTGGGCAAGCTCTTCGAGCGGGTGATTGCTGCCCGCCTCGTCGAGCACCTGTCGCGGGGTGATCCCGGTCTGGCCGAGTGGCAGTTCGGTTTCCGGGGGGGCCGATCGACTATCGACGCGATAGGTCGTGTGAGGGCACTCTCGGGGGCGGCCGTCTCCCGGGGAGGGGTGGCATTGGCAATATCCTTGGATATTGCCAATGCCTTTAACACCCTCCCCTGGGAAGAGATAAGGAGGGGACTCGAATATCATCGGGTCCCCCCTTGTCTCAGGGCGGTCGTCGGGGATTATCTCCGCGGCAGGTGGATCGAGTATCCGGGCCGGGATGGTGATATGCGGAGGGAGGAGTACTGCGGTGTTCCGCAGGGGTCGGTCCTCGGGCCACTCCTGTGGAACATCGCGTACGACTCGGTGTTGCGGGCCGGCCTCCCCGACGGCGTCAGCACGGTGTGTTATGCGGATGACACACTGGTGCTGGCCGTCGGGGCGCACTGGGGGAGGGCCATGCGTCGCGCGGAGGAGGGGTCGCAACGCGTCGTCGACCGGATCAGGGGGATGGGGATGACGGTGGCGGTCCATAAGACCGAGGTGATTGCGTTTCATTCACCTCGGCAGGATCCGCCACCCCCTCTGATCCGGGTGGGTGGGGCTGACATCGAGGTGAAGCCCCAGATCAGGTATCTAGGGCTGATCCTCGATAGCCACTGGCGTTTCGAGGAGCATTTCCGCTGCCTGGTCCCCCGGTTGGAAAGGATGGTTGCGGCTCTGGGCCGGATCCTGCCCAACCTGGGGGGCCCGGGGGGCCGAGTTCGTCGCCTCTATGTGGCAATGGTCCAGTCGGTGGCCCTATACGGGGCCCCCGTCTGGGCGGACGACCTGGCTGCCTCCCGGCGCAGCATGACTATGCTGCGTCGGGTGCAGAGGCGCATGGCGCTCAGGGTCGTCCGCGGGTATCGGACCATGTCACATGAGGCGGCGACGGTTCTAGCGGGGATGCCGCCCATGGACCTGCTCGCGCGGTCGCACGCGGTGATGTACCGGCACCGCGTCGACCGTCGCGCGGGGGTGGGGGCGGTCCCGGGCGGGCAGGAACCTGCTTGGGGCGATTTGAAGCGCCAGGCCCGGCAGTCCGTGTTGCTCGCGTGGCAGGAGCGGCTGGCTCTGCCAACCGCGGGGCACCGGACTGTCGGGGCTGTTCGGCCACTCCTGAAGGAGTGGCTGGACAGAGGCCATGGCAGCCTCACCTACCGGATGGCACAGGTATTTTCCGGGCATTGCAGCTTCGGAAGATACCTGTGCCGGATAGGGAAGGAGCCGACGGCGCGTTGCTGCCACTGCGACGCTGAGCAGGACACGGCGGATCATACCCTGGAGGTATGCCCCGCGTGGGAGGGGGAGCGCCGTGTCCTGGTCGGCGTCGTCGGGCGGGATGTCTCGCTGCCGGGCGTGGTGCGCGCCATGCTCGGCAGCGAGGAGAAGTGGAGGGCCGTGGCCTCTTTCTGCGAGAACGTAATGTTGCAGAAGGAGGCCGCGGGGAGGGAGCGCGAGCTTCAGCGGCGCGCTGAAGCTCGCGCTCGTGCGGTGGCCCGAGGTCGTCGCCCGGTCGCGAGGCGTCGCGGGCGGCCGCCTCGGCGTGGCGGATGACCTAGGCTGGGAGGGGGGTCCTGAGGGGACCCTCCTCCCGCCAGGCGGCGCCGGGTCGGACCGGTTGGGGGTAGAAGTGCCTCCCCCTACCGGTCCGACGCAAGGGGAGGCACCCTCGGCGGTCTGGTGCGGCCATGAACGCCCAGCCGCCGAGGGGTGGAAACGGGGTCGCGGGCGGTTGCGAGTTGGGGCTCGCAGCCGCCACTAAACGCGGCCCCGGGACGGATAGCGGCGGGATGGAGTGGCCCCGTCCCGCCGCTATAAGGCAGTGTGTCTACTGGGGGGACCGATTGTCCCCCCGGGGGATGGGCGCGAAAGCGCGGGCACGGGGAGGATACCGGAAGAATGCTTCGAGCGATTCCCGGTATACTCCCAAAGCGTGTCGAAGGGTCACCGTGGGGTTTTTAGTGGGTAGGTCCCGCGCCTGTCGTTGTACGGGCGCGGGGAATCCCACACACCCCTGACACCTCTCCCCAAGGAGGTGGGAGGGATTCTTTCGAAGATTTTCCCCACGACAAAAAAAAAAAAAAAAAAAAAAAAAAAAAAAAAAATCATCTGGCTCATACATTCGCGTTTTTCGCATACTTGTTGGCCAGACCCTGAGTTTTTTCTGGTTTGGATCCCGTAGTAATGTGGTTCCACACCGAAACAGTCAATTAAACCTGGTTGCGATTAATATTTTTGGGGATAACGCCGGTTACGTCTCGGTTAGGTCTGGGATTTTCCCTCATCTGGCTCGTACTTTCGCATTTTTCGCATTCTTGTTGGCCCGATCCTGGGATTTCTCTGGTTTGGATCACGTAGTAATGTGTTACCACACTGAAGCAGTCATTAAAAGCATGTTCCGATTCGTATTTTAGAGGATAACGCTGGTTATGTCAGGGTTAGTTCTGGTATTTGCAATCATCTTGCTCATACTTTCGCATTTTTGTCATCCTTGTTGGCCAGATCCTGGCGTTTCTCTGGTTTGGATCACGTAGTAATGCGGTACCACACCGAAACAGTCAACTAAACCTGGTTGCGATTAATATTTTAGAGGATAACGCTGGTTATGTCTGGGTTAGTTCTGGTATTTGCAATCATCTGGCTCATACATTCGCGTTTTTCGCATACTTGTTGGTCAGACCCTGAGTTTTTTCTGGTTTGGATCCCGTAGTAATGTGGTTCCACACCGAAACAGTCAATTAAACCTGGTTGCGATTAATATTTTTGGGGATAACGCCGGTTACGTCTCGGTTAGGTCTGGGATTTTCCCTCATCTGGCTCGTACTTTCGCATTTTTCGCATTCTTCTTGGCCCGATCCTGGGATTTTTCTGGTTTGGATCACGTAGTAATGTGTTACCACACTGAATCAGTCATTAAAAGCATGTTCCGATTCGTATTTTAGAGGATCGCGCTGGTCATGTCAGGGTTAGTTCTGGTATTTGCTATCATCTTGCTCATACTTTCGCATTTTTCTCATCCTTGTTGGCCAGATCCTGGCGTTTCTCTGGTTTGGATCACGTAGTAATGCGGTACCACACCGAAACAGTCAACTAAACCTGGTTGCGATTAATATTTTAGAGGATAACGCTGGTTATGTCTGGGTTAGTTCTGGTATTTGCAATCATCTGGCTCATACTTTCGCATTTTTCGCATACCTGTTGGCCAGATCCTGGGCTTTCTCTGGTTTGGATCCCGTAGTAATGTGGTTCCACAACGAAACAGTCAATTAAACCTGGTTGAGATTAATATTTTAGCGGATAACGCCGGTTATGTCTGGGTTAGGTCTGGTATTTGCCCTCATCTGGCTCATAGCTTCGCAATTTTCGCATACTTGTTGGCCATATCCTGGGTTTTTTTCTGGTTTGGATCCCGTAGTAACGTGGTACCACACTGAAACAGTCAATTAAACCTGGTTGCGATTAATATCTTAGAGGATAACGCCGTTTATGTCTCGGGTAGGTCTGGGATTCGCCCACATCTGGCTCGTACTTTCGCATTTGTCGCATTCTTGTTGGCCGGATCCTGGCCTCTTTCTGGTTTGGATCACGTAGTAATGTGGTACCACACTGAAACAGTCAATAAAAGCTGGTTCCGATTAGTATTTTAGAGGATAACGCTGGTTATGTCTCTGTTAGTTCTGGTATTTGCAATCATCTGGCTCATACTTTCGCGTTTTTCGCACACTTGTTGGCCAGACCCTGGCCCTTTTCTGGTTTGGATCACGTAGTAATGTGTTACCGCACTGAAACAGTCATTAAAAGCATGTTCCGATTCGTATTTTAGAGGATAACGCTGGTTTTGTCAGGGTTAGTTCTGGTATTTGCAATCATCTGGCTCATACTTTCGCATTTTTCGCATTCTTGTTGGCCAGATACTGGCCTCTTTCTGGTTTGGATCACGTAGTAATGCGGTACCACATCGAAACAGTCAATTAAACCTGGTTGCGATTAATATTTTAGAGGGTAACGCCGGTTTTGCCACGTTTAGGTCTAGGATTTGCCCTCATCTGCCTCGTACATTCGCACGTTTCGCATACTTGTTGGCCAGATCCTGGGCTTTTTCTGGTTTGGATCACGTAGTAATGTGGTACCACACCGAAACAGTCAATTAAACCTGGTTGCGATTAATATTTTAGAGGATAACGCCGGTTTTATCTGGGTTGGGTCTGGTATTTGCCCTCATCTGGCTCGTACTTTCGGATTTTTCTCATACTTGTTGGCCAGATCCTGGCCTTTTTCTGGTTTGGATCACGTAGTAATGCGGTACCACACCGAAACAGTCAATTAAACCTGGTTGCGATTAATATTTTAGAGGATAACGCCGGTTTTGTCTGGGTTGGGTCTGGTATTTGCCCTCATCTGGCTCGAACTTTCGCATTTTTCGCATACTTGTTAGCCAGATCCTGGCCCCTTTCTGGTTTGGATCATCGTAGCAATGCGGTACCACACCGAAACAGTCAATTATACCTGGTTGCGATTAATATTTTAGGGGATAACGCCGATTTTGTCTGGGTTAGGTCTGGTATTTGCCCTCATCTGGCTCGAACTTTCGCATTTTTCTCATACTTGTTGACCAGATCCTGGCCTTTTTCCGGTTTGGATCACGTAGTAATGTGGTACCACACTGAAACAGTCATTAAAAGCATGTTCTGATTCGTATTTTAGAGGATAACGCTGGTTATGTCAGGCATAGTTCTGGTATTTGAAATCATCTGGCTCATACTTTCGCATTTTTCGCATACTGGCTGGCCAGGTCCTGGCCTTTTTCTGGTTTGGATCACGTAGTAATGCGGTACCACACCGAAACAGTCAATTAAACCTGGTTGCGATTAATATTTTAGAGGATAACGCCGGTTATGTCTCGGTTAGGTCTGGGATTTGCCCTCAACTGGATCGTACTTTCGCATTTTTCGCATACTTGCTGGCCAGATCCTGGGATTTTTCTGGTTTGGATCCCGCAGTAATGTGGTTCCACAACGAAACAGTCAATTAAACCTGGTTGCGTTTAATATTTTAGAGGATAACGCCGGTTATGTCTCGGTTAGGTCTGGGATTTGCCCTCATCTGGATCGTACTTTCGCATTTTTCGCATACTTGTTAGCCAGATCCTGGCCTCTTTCTGGTTTGGATCATCGTAGCAATGCGGTACCACACCGAAACAGTCAATTATACCTGGTTGCGATTAATATTTTAGGGGATAACGCCGGTTTTGTCTGGGTTAGGTCTGGTATTTGCCCTCATCTGGCTCGATCTTTCGCATTTTTCTCATACTTGTTGGCCAGATCCTGGGCTTTATCTGGTTTGGATCACGTAGTAATGCGTTACCACACCGAAACAGTCAAATAAACCTGGTTGCGATTAATATTTTAGAGGATAACGCCGGTTATGTCTCGGTTAGGTCTGGGATTTGCCCTCATATGACTCGTACTTTCACGTTTTTCGCATACTTGTTGGCCATATCCTGGCCTTTTTCTTGTTTGGATCACGTAGTAACGTGGTGCCACACTGAAACAGTCAATAGAGGCTGGTTCCGATCAGTATTTTAGAGGATAACGCTGGTTATGTGTGAGTTAGTTCTGGTATTTGCAATAATCTGGATCGTACTTTCGCATTTTTCGCATACTTGTTAGCCAGATCCTTGCCTCTTTCTGGTTCGGATCATCGTAGCAATGCGGTACCAAACCGAAACAGTCAATTATACCTGGTTGCGATTAATATTTTAGGGGATAACGCCGGTTTTGTCTGGGTTAGGTCTGGTATTTGCCCCCATCTGGCTCGATCTTTCGCATTTTTCTCATACTTGTTGGCCAGATCCTGGGCTTTATCTGGTTTGGATCACGTAGTAATGCGTTACCACTCCGAAACAGTCAAATAAACCTGGTTGCGATTAATATTTTAGAGGATAACGTCGGTTATGTCTCGGGTAGGTCTGGGATTTGTCCTCATCTCACTCGTACTTTCACATTTTTCGCATACTTGTTGGCCAGATCCTGGTCTTTTTCTGGTTTGGATCAGGTAGTAATGTGGTGCCACACTGAAACAGTCAATAGAAGCTGGTTCCGATCAGTATTTTAGAGGATAACGCTGGTTGTGTGTGAGTTAGTTCTGGTATTTGCAATCATCTGGCCCAAACATTCGCGTTTTTCACATACTTGTTGGCCAGATCCTGGGCTTTTTCTGGTTTGGATCACGTAGTAATGTGGTACCACACTGAAACAGTCAATTAAACCTGGTTGCGATTAATATGTTAGGGGATAACGCCGGTTATGTCTGGCTTAGTTCTGGTATGTGCAATCATCTGGCTCATACTTTCGCATTTTTCGCATACTTGTTGGCCAGATCCTGGGTTTTGTCTGGTTTGGATCCCGTAGTAATGTGGTTCCACAACGAAACAGTCAATTAAACCTGGTTGAGATTAATATTTTAAAGGACAACGCCGGTTATGTCTCGGGTAGGTCTGGGACTTGCCCTCATCTGGTTCGTACTTTCGCATTTTGCGCATACTTGTTGGCCAGATCCTGGCCTTTTTCTGGTCTGGATCACGTAGTAATGCAGTACCACACCGAAACAGTCAATTAAACCTGGTTGCGATTAATATTTTAGAGGATAACGCTGGTTATGTCGGGGTCAGTTCTGGTATTTGCAATCATCTGGATCATATATTCGTATTTTTCTCATCCTTGTTGGCCAGATCCTGGCCTTTCTCTGGTTTGGATCACGTAGTAATGCGGTACCACACCGAAACAGTCAATTAAACCTGGTTGCGATTAATATTTTAGGGGATAACGCCGGTTATGTCTGGCTTAGTTCTGGTATGTGCAATCATCTGGCTCATACTTTCGCATTTTTCGCATACTTGTTGGCCAGATCCTGAGTTTTGTCTGGTTTGGATCCCGTAGTAATGTGGTTCCACAACGAAACAGTCAATTAAACCTGGTTGAGATTAATATTTTAAAGGACAACGCCGGTTATGTCTCGGGTCGGTCTGGGATTTGTCCTCATCTGGCTCGTACTTTCACGTTTTTCGCAATACTTGTTGGCCAGATCCTGGGCTTTTTCTGGTTTGGATCACGTAGTAGTGTGGTACCACACTGAAACAGTCAATTAAACCTGGTTGCGATTAATATTTTAGAGGATAACGCCGGTTATGTCTCGTATTGGTCTGGGACTTGCCCTCATCTGGTTCGTACTTTCGCTTTTTTCGCATTCTTGTTGGCCAGATCCTGGCCTCTCTCTGGTTTGGATCACGTAGTAATGCGGTACAACACCGAAACAGTCAATTAAACCTGGTTGAGATTAATATTTTAAAGGTCAACGCCGGTTATGTCTCGGGTAGGTCTGGGATTTGTCCTCATCTGGCTCGTACTTTCACGGTTTTCGCATACTTGTTGGCCAGATCCTGGGCTTTTTCTGGTTTGGATCACGTAGTAGTGTGGTACCACACTGAAACAGTCAATTAAACCTGGTTGCGATTAATATTTTAGAGGATAACGCCGGTTATGTCTCGGGTAGGTCTGGGATTTGCCCACATCTGGCTCGTACTTTCGCTTTTTTCGCATTCTTGTTGGCCAGATCCTGGCCTCTTTCTGGTTTGGATCACGTAGTAATGCGGTACAACACCGAAACAGTCAATTAAACCTGGTTGCGATTACTATTTTAGAGGATAACGCTGGTTATGTCTCGGTTAGGTCTGGGATTTGCCCTCATCTGGCTCGTACTTTCGCGTTTTTCTCATAGTTGTTGGCCAGATCCTGGGTTTTTTCTGGTTTGGATCCCGCAGTAATGTGGTTCCACAACGAAACAGTCAATTAAACCTGGTTGCGATTAATATTTGAGAGGATAACGCCGGTTATGTCTCGGTTAGGTCTGGGATTTGCCCTCATCTGGATCGTACTTTCGCAGTTTTCGCATACTTGTTAGCCAGATCCTGGCCTCTTTCTGGTTTGGATCACGTAGTAATGCGGTACAACACCGAAACAGTCAATTAAACCTGGTTGAGATTAATATTTTAAAGGACAACGCCGGTTATGTCTCGGGTAGGTCTGGGATTTGTCCTCATCTGGCTCGTACTTTCACGTTTTTCGCATACTTGTTGGCCAGATCCTGGGCTTTTTCTGGTTTGGATCACGTAGTAGTGTGGTACCACACTGAAACAGTCAATTAAACCTGGTTGCGATTAATATTTTAGAGGATAACGCCGGTTATGTCTCGGGTAGGTCTGGGATTTGCCCACATCTGGCTCGTACTTTCGCATTTTTCGCATACTTGTTGGCACAGACCCTGGCCTTTTTCTGGTTTGGATCACGTAGCAATGTGGTACCACACTGAAACAGTCATTAAATGCATGTTCTGATTCGTATTTTAGAGGATAACGCTGGTTATGTCAGGCAGAGTTCTGGTATTTGCAATCATCTGGCTCATACTTTCGCATTTTTCGCATACTTGTTGGCCAGATCCTGGCCTTTTTCTGGTTTGGATCACGTAGTAATGCGGTACCACAGCGAAACAGTCAATTAAACCTAGTTGCGATTAATATTTTAGAGGATAACGCCGGTTATGTCTCGGTTATGTCTGGCATTTGCCCTCATCTGGATCGTTCTTTCGCATTTTTCGCATACTTGTTGGCCAGATCCTGGGATTTTTCTGGTTTGGATCTCGTAGTAATGTGTTACTACACTGAAACAGTCATTAAAAGCATGTTCCGATTCGTATTTTAGAGGATAACGCTGGTTATGTCAGGCATAGTTCTGGTATTTGCAATCATCTGGCTCATACTTTCGCATTTTTCGCATACTTGTTGGCCAGATCATGGCCTTTTTCTGGTTTGGATCACGTAGTAATGCGGTACCACACCGAAACAGTCAATTAAACCTCGTTGCCATTAATATTTTAGAGGATATCGCCGGCTATGTCTCGGTTTTTTCTGGTATTTGCAATCATATGGCTCATACTTTCGCATTTTTCGCATACTTGTTGGCCAGATCCTGGGTTTTTTCTGGTTTGGATCCCGTAGTAATGTGGTTCCACAACGAAACAGTCAATTAAACCTGGTTGAGATTAATACTTTAGCGGATAACGCCGGTTATGTCTGGGTTAGGTCTGGTATTTGCCCTCATCTGGCGCGTACTTTCGCATTTTTCGCAAACTTGTTGGCCAGATCCTGGGCTTTTTCTGGTTTGGATCACGTAGTAAAGTGGCACCAGACTGAAACAGTCAATTAAACCTGGTTGCGATTAATATTTTAGAGGATAACGCCGGTTTTGTCTGGGTTGGGTCTGGTATTTGCCCTCATCTGGCTCGAACTTTCGCATTTTTCGCATACTTGTTAGCCAGATCCTGGCCCCTTTCTGGTTTGGATCATCGTAGCAATGCGGTACCACACCGAAACTGTCAATTAAACCTGGTTGCGATTAATACTTTAGCGGATAACGCCGGTTATGTCTGGGTTAGGTCTGGTATTTGCCCTCATCTGGCTCGTACTTTCACGTTTTTCGCATACTTGTTGGCCAGATCCTGGGCTTTTTCTGGTTTGGATCACGTAGTAGTGTGGTACCACACTGAAACAGTCAATTAAACCTGGTTGCGATTAATATTTTAGAGGATAACGCCGGTTATGTCTCGGGTAGGTCTGGGATTTGCCCACATCTGGCTCGTACTTTCGCTTTTTTCGCATTCTTGTTGGCCAGATCCTGGCCTCTTTCTGGTTTGGATCACGTAGTAATGCGGTACAACACCGAAACAGTCAATTAAACCTGGTTGCGATTACTATTTTAGAGGATAACGCTGGTTATGTCTCGGTTAGGTCTGGGATTTGCCCCCATCTGGCTCGTACTTTCGCGTTTTTCTCATAGTTGTTGGCCAGATCCTGGGTTTTTTCTGGTTTGGATCCCGCAGTAATGTGGTTCCACAACGAAACAGTCAATTAAACTGGTTGCGATTAATATTTTAGAGGATAACGCCGGTTATGTCTCGGGTAGGTCTGGGATTTGTCCTCATCTGACTCGTACTTTCACGTTTTTCGCATACTTGTTGGCCAGATCCTGGCCTTTTTCTGGTTTGGATCACGTAGTAATGTGGTGCCACACTGAAACAGTCAATAGAAGCTGGTTCCGATCAGTATTTTAGAGGATAACGCTGGTTGTGTGTGAGTTAGTTCTGGTATTTGCAATCATCTGGCCCAAACATTCGCGTTTTTCACATACTTGTTGGCCAGATCCTGGGCTTTTTCTGGTTTGGATCCCGTAGTAATGTGGTTCCACAACGAAACAGTCAATTAAACCTGGTTGAGATTAATATTTTAAAGGACAACGCCGGTTATGTCTCGGGTAGGTCTGGGACTTGCCCTCATCTGGTTCGTACTTTCACATTTTGCGCATACTTGCTGGCCAGATCCTGGCCTTTTTCTGGTCTGGATCACGTAGTAATGCAGTACCACACCGAAACAGTCAATTAAACCTGGTTGCGATTAATATTTTAGAGGATAACGCTGGTTATGTCGGGGTCAGTTCTGGTATTTGCAATCATCTGGATCATATATTCGTATTTTTCTCATCCTTGTTGGCCAGATCCTGGCCTTTCTCTGGTTTGGATCACGTAGTAATGCGGTACCACACCGAAACAGTCAATTAAACCTGGTTGCGATTAATATTTTAGGGGATAACGCCGGTTATGTCTGGCTTAGTTCTGGTATGTGCAATCATCTGGCTCATACTTTCGCATTTTTCGCATACTTGTTGGCCAGATCCTGGGTTTTGTCTGGTTTGGATCCCGTAGTAATGTGGTTCCACAACGAAACAGTCAATTAAGCCTGGTTGTGATTAATATTTTAAAGGACAACGCCGGTTATGTCTCGGGTCGGTCTGGGATTTGTCCTCATCTGGCTCGTACTTTCACGTTTTTCGCATACTTGTTGGCCAGATCCTGGGCTTTTTCTGGTTTGGATCACGCAGTAGTGTGGTACCACACTGAAACAGTCAATTAAACCTGGTTGCGATTAATATTTTAGAGGATAACGCCGGTTATGTCTCGTATTGGTCTGGGACTTGCCCTCATCTGGTTCGTACTTTCGCTTTTTTCGCATTCTTGTTGGCCAGATCCTGGCCTCTCTCTGGTTTGGATAACGTAGTAATGCGGTACAACACCGAAACAGTCAATTAAACCTGGTTGAGATTAATATTTTAAAGGACAACGCCGGTTATGTCTCGGGTAGGTCTGGGATTTGTCCTCATCTGGCTCGTACTTTCACGTTTTTCGCATACTTGTTGGCCAGATCCTGGGCTTTTTCTGGTTTGGATCACGTAGTAGTGTGGTACCACACTGAAACAGTCAATTAAACCTGGTTGCGATTAATATTTTAGAGGATAACGCCGGTTATGTCTCGGGTAGGTCTGGGATTTGCCCACATCTGGCTCGTACTTTCGCTTTTTTCGCATTCTTGTTGGCCAGATCCTGGCCTCTTTCTGGTTTGGATCACGTAGTAATGCGGTACAACACCGAAACAGTCAATTAAACCTGGTTGCGATTACTATTTTAGAGGATAACGCTGGTTATTTCTCGGTTAGGTCTGGGATTTGCCCCCATCTGGCTCGTACTTTCGCGTTTTTCTCATAGTTGTTGGCCAGATCCTGGGTTTTTTCTGGTTTGGATCCCGCAGTAATGTGGTTCCACAACGAAACAGTCAATTAAACCTGGTTGCGATTAATATTTTAGAGGATAACGCCGGTTATGTCTCGGTTAGGTCTGGGATTTGCCCTCATCTGGATCGCACTTTCGCAGTTTTCGCATACTTGTTAGCCAGATCCTGGCCTCTTTCTTGTTTGGATCATCGTAGCAATGCGGTACCACACCGATACAGTCAATTATTCCTTGTTTCGATAAAATATTTTAGAGGATAGCGCCGGTTATGTCTCGGTTAGGTCTGGGATTTGCCCTCATCTGGATCGTACTTTCGCATTTTTTGCATACTTGTTGGCACATACCCTGGCCTTTTTCTGGTTTGGATCACGTAGTAATGTGGTACCACACTGAAACAGTCATTAAAAGCATGTTCTGATTCGTATTTTAGAGGATAACGCTGGTTATGTCAGGCATAGTTCTGGTATTTGCAATCATCTGGCTCATACTTTCGCATTTTTCGCATACTTGTTGGCCAGATCATGGCCTTTTTCTGGTTTGGATCACGTAGTAATGCGGTACCACACCGAAACAGTCAATTAAACCTCGTTGCGATTAATATTTTCGAGGATATCGCCGGTTATGTCTCGGTTTTTTCTGGCATTTGCCCTCATCTGGATCGTTCTTTCGCATTTTTCGCATACTTGTAGGCCAGATCCTGGGGTTTTTCTGGTTTGGATCCCGCAGTAATGTGGTTCCACAACGTAACAGTCAATTAAACCTGGTTGCGATTAATATTTTAGAGGATAACGCCGGTTATGTCTCGGTTAGGTCTGGGATTTGCCCTCATCTGGATCGTACTTTCGCATTTTTCGCATACTTGTTAGCCAGATCCTGGCCTCTTTCTGGTTTGGATCATCGTAGCAATGCGGTACCAAACCGAAACAGTCAATTATACGTGGTTGCGATTAATATTTTAGGGGATAACGCCGGTTTTGTCTCGGTTAGGTCTGGTACTTGCCCTCATCTGGCTCGAACTTTCGCATTTTTCTCATACTTGTTGGCCAGATCCTGGGCTTTATCTGGTTTGGATCACGTAGTAATGAGGTTCCACACCGAAACAGTCAATTAAACTGGTTGCGATTAATATTTTAGAGGATAACGCCGGTTATGTCTCGGGTGGGTCTGGGATTTGTCCTCATCTAACTCGTACTTTCACGTTTTTCGCATACTTGTTGGCCAGATCCTGGCCTTTTTCTGGTTTGGATCACGTAGTAGTGTGGTGCCACACTGAAACAGTCATTAAAAGCATGTTCCGATTCGTATTTTAGAGGATAACGCTGGTTATGTCAGGCATAGTTCTGGCATTTGCAATCATCTGGCTCATACTTTCGAGTTTTTCTCCTAGTTTTTGGCCAGATCCTGGGTTTTTTCTGGTTTGGATCACGGAGTAATGTGGTACCACACCGAAACAGTCAATTAAACCTGGTTGCCATTAATATTTTAGAGGATAACGCCGGTTATATCTCGGTTTTTTCTGGGATTTTCCCTCATGTAGTTCGTACTTTCGCGTTTCTCGCATTCTTGTTGGCCCGATCCTGGGATTTTTCTGGTTTGGATCTCGTAGTAATGTGTTACCACACTGAAACAGTCATTAAAAGCATGTTCCGATTCGTATTTTAGAGGATAACGCTGGTTATGTCAGGCATAGTTCTGGTATTTGCAATCATCTGGCTCATACTTTCGCATTTTTCGCATACTTGTTGGCCAGATCATGGCCTTTTTCTGGTTTGGATCACGTAGTAATGCGGTACCACACCGAAACAGTCAATTAAACCTCGTTGCCATTAATATTTTAGAGGATAACGCCGGTTATGTCTCGGTTTTTTCTGGTATTTGCAATCATCTGGCTCATACTTTCGCATTTTTCGCATACTTGTTGGCCAGATCCTGGGTTTTTTCTGGTTTGGATCCCGTAGTAATGTGGTTCCACAACGAAACAGTCAATTAAACCTGGTTGAGATTAATACTTTAGCGGATAACGCCGGTTATGTCTGGGTTAGGTCTGGTATTTGCCCTCATCTGGCGCGTACTTTCGCATTTTTCGCAAACTTGTTGGCCAGATCCTGGGCTTTTTCTGGTTTGGATCACGTAGTAAAGTGGCACCAGACTGAAACAGTCAATTAAACCTGGTTGCGAATAATATTTTAGAGGATAACGCCGGTTATGTCTGGGTTAGTTCTGGTATTTGCCCTCATCTGGCGCGTACTTTCGCATTTTGCGCATACTTGATGGCCAGATCCTGGCCTTTTTCTGGTCTGGATCACGTAGTAATGCAGTACCACACCAATACTGTCAATTAAACCTGGTTGCGATTAATAGTTTAGAGGATAACGCTGGTTATGTCTGGGTTAGTTCTGGTATATCGAATCATCTGGATCGTTCTTTCGCATTTTTCGAATACTTGTTTGCCAGATCCTGGGTTTTTTCTGGTTTGGATCCCGCAGTAATGTGGTTCCACAACGAAACAGTCAATTAAACCTGGTTGCGATTAATATTTTAGAGGATAACGCCGGTTATGTCTCGGTTAGGTCTGGGATTTGCCCTCATCTGGATCGTACTTTCGCATTTTTCGCATACTTGTTAGCCAGATCCTGGCCTCTTTCTGGTTTGGATCATCGTAGCAATGCGGTACCAAACCGAAACAGTCAATTATACCTGGTTGCGATTAATATTTTAGGGGATAACGCCAGTTTTGTCTGGGTTAGGTCTGGTACTTGCCCTCATCTGGCTCGAACTTTCGCATTTTTCTCATACTTGTTGGCCAGATCCTGGGCTTTATCTGGTTTGGATCACGTAGTAATGAGGTTCCACACCGAAACAGTCAATTAAACTGGTTGCGATTAATATTTTAGAGGATAACGCCGGTTATGTCTCGGGTAGGTCTGGGATTTGTCCTCATCTGACTCGTACTTTCACGTTTTTCGCATACTTGTTGGCCAGATCCTGGCCTTTTTCTGGTTTGGATCACGTAGTAATGTGGTGCCACACTGAAACAGTCATTAAAAGCATGTTCCGATTCGTATTTTAGAGGATAACGCTGGTTATGTAAGGCATAGTTCTGGTATTTGCAATCATCTGGCTCATACTTTCGCATTTTCCGCATACTTGTTGGCCAGATCATGGCCTTTTTCTGGTTTGGATCACGTAGTAATGCGGTACCACACCGAAACAGTCAATTAAACCTGGTTGCGATTAATATTTTAGCGGATATCGCCGGTTATGTCTGGGATAGGTCTGGTATTTGCCCTCATCTGGCGCGTACTTTCGCATTTTTCGCAAACTTGTTGGCCAGATCCTGGGCTTTTTCTGGTTTGGATCACGTAGTAAAGTGGCACCAGACTGAAACTGTCAATTAAACCTGGTTGCGAATAATATTTTAGAGGATAACGCTGGTTATGTCTGGGATAGTTCTGGTATTTGCAATCATCTGGCTCATACTTTCGGGTTTTTCTCCTAGTTGTTGGCCAGATCCTGGGTTTTTTCTGGTTTGGATCACGTAGTAGTGCGGCTCCACAGCAAGACAGTCAATTAAACCTGGTTGCGATTAATATTTTAGAGGATAACGCCGGTTATGTCAGGCATAATTCTGGTATTTGCAATCATCTGGCTCATACTTTCGCAATTTTCGCATACTTGTTGGCCAGATCATGGCCTTTTTCTGGTTTGGATCATCGTAGCAATGCGGTACAACACCGAAACAGTCAATTATACCTGGCTGCGATTAATATTTTAGATGATAACGCTGGTTATGTCAGGGTTAGTTCTGGTATTTGCAATCATCTGGATCATATATTCGCATTTTTCTCATCCTTGTTGGCCAGATCCTGGCCTTTCTCTGGTTTGGATCACGTAGTAATGCGGTACCACACCGAAACAGTCAATTAAACCTGGTTGCGATTAATATTTTAGGGGATAACGCCGGTTATGTCTGGGTTAGTTCTGGTATTTGCAATCATCTGGCTCATACTTTCGCATTTTTCGCATACCTGTTGGCCAGATCCTGGGCTTTCTCTGGTTTGGATCCCGTAGTAATGTGGTTCCACAACGAAACAGTCAATTAAACCTGGTTGAGATTAATATTTTAGCGGATAACGCCGGTTATGTCTGGGTTAGGTCTGGTATTTGCCCTCATCTGGCTCATAGCTTCGCAATTTTCGCATACTTGTTGGCCATATCCTGGGTTTTTTTCTGGTTTGGATCCCGTAGTAACGTGGTACCACACTGAAACAGTCAATTAAACCTGGTTGCGATTAATATCTTAGAGGATAACGCCGTTTATGTCTCGGGTAGGTCTGGGATTCGCCCACATCTGGCTCGTACTTTCGCATTTGTCGCATTCTTGTTGGCCGGATCCTGGCCTCTTTCTGGTTTGGATCACGTAGTAATGTGGTACCACACTGAAACAGTCAATAAAAGCTGGTTCCGATTAGTATTTTAGAGGATAACGCTGGTTATGTCTCTGTTAGTTCTGGTATTTGCAATCATCTGGCTCATACTTTCGCGTTTTTCGCACACTTGTTGGCCAGACCCTGGCCCTTTTCTGGTTTGGATCACGTAGTAATGTGTTACCGCACTGAAACAGTCATTAAAAGCATGTTCCGATTCGTATTTTAGAGGATAACGCTGGTTTTGTCAGGGTTAGTTCTGGTATTTGCAATCATCTGGCTCATACTTTCGCATTTTTCGCATTCTTGTTGGCCAGATACTGGCCTCTTTCTGGTTTGGATCACGTAGTAATGCGGTACCACATCGAAACAGTCAATTAAACCTGGTTGCGATTAATATTTTAGAGGGTAACGCCGGTTTTGCCACGTTTAGGTCTAGGATTTGCCCTCATCTGCCTCGTACATTCGCACGTTTCGCATACTTGTTGGCCAGATCCTGGGCTTTTTCTGGTTTGGATCACGTAGTAATGTGGTACCACACCGAAACAGTCAATTAAACCTGGTTGCGATTAATATTTTAGAGGATAACGCCGGTTTTATCTGGGTTGGGTCTGGTATTTGCCCTCATCTGGCTCGTACTTTCGGATTTTTCTCATACTTGTTGGCCAGATCCTGGCCTTTTTCTGGTTTGGATCACGTAGTAATGCGGTACCACACCGAAACAGTCAATTAAACCTGGTTGCGATTAATATTTTAGAGGATAACGCCGGTTTTGTCTGGGTTGGGTCTGGTATTTGCCCTCATCTGGCTCGAACTTTCGCATTTTTCGCATACTTGTTAGCCAGATCCTGGCCCCTTTCTGGTTTGGATCATCGTAGCAATGCGGTACCACACCGAAACAGTCAATTATACCTGGTTGCGATTAATATTTTAGGGGATAACGCCGATTTTGTCTGGGTTAGGTCTGGTATTTGCCCTCATCTGGCTCGAACTTTCGCATTTTTCTCATACTTGTTGACCAGATCCTGGCCTTTTTCCGGTTTGGATCACGTAGTAATGTGGTACCACACTGAAACAGTCATTAAAAGCATGTTCTGATTCGTATTTTAGAGGATAACGCTGGTTATGTCAGGCATAGTTCTGGTATTTGAAATCATCTGGCTCATACTTTCGCATTTTTCGCATACTGGCTGGCCAGGTCCTGGCCTTTTTCTGGTTTGGATCACGTAGTAATGCGGTACCACACCGAAACAGTCAATTAAACCTGGTTGCGATTAATATTTTAGAGGATAACGCCGGTTATGTCTCGGTTAGGTCTGGGATTTGCCCTCAACTGGATCGTACTTTCGCATTTTTCGCATACTTGCTGGCCAGATCCTGGGATTTTTCTGGTTTGGATCCCGCAGTAATGTGGTTCCACAACGAAACAGTCAATTAAACCTGGTTGCGTTTAATATTTTAGAGGATAACGCCGGTTATGTCTCGGTTAGGTCTGGGATTTGCCCTCATCTGGATCGTACTTTCGCATTTTTCGCATACTTGTTAGCCAGATCCTGGCCTCTTTCTGGTTTGGATCATCGTAGCAATGCGGTACCACACCGAAACAGTCAATTATACCTGGTTGCGATTAATATTTTAGGGGATAACGCCGGTTTTGTCTGGGTTAGGTCTGGTATTTGCCCTCATCTGGCTCGATCTTTCGCATTTTTCTCATACTTGTTGGCCAGATCCTGGGCTTTATCTGGTTTGGATCACGTAGTAATGCGTTACCACACCGAAACAGTCAAATAAACCTGGTTGCGATTAATATTTTAGAGGATAACGCCGGTTATGTCTCGGTTAGGTCTGGGATTTGCCCTCATATGACTCGTACTTTCACGTTTTTCGCATACTTGTTGGCCATATCCTGGCCTTTTTCTTGTTTGGATCACGTAGTAACGTGGTGCCACACTGAAACAGTCAATAGAGGCTGGTTCCGATCAGTATTTTAGAGGATAACGCTGGTTATGTGTGAGTTAGTTCTGGTATTTGCAATAATCTGGATCGTACTTTCGCATTTTTCGCATACTTGTTAGCCAGATCCTTGCCTCTTTCTGGTTCGGATCATCGTAGCAATGCGGTACCAAACCGAAACAGTCAATTATACCTGGTTGCGATTAATATTTTAGGGGATAACGCCGGTTTTGTCTGGGTTAGGTCTGGTATTTGCCCCCATCTGGCTCGATCTTTCGCATTTTTCTCATACTTGTTGGCCAGATCCTGGGCTTTATCTGGTTTGGATCACGTAGTAATGCGTTACCACACCGAAACAGTCAAATAAACCTGGTTGCGATTAATATTTTAGAGGATAACGTCGGTTATGTCTCGGGTAGGTCTGGGATTTGTCCTCATCTCACTCGTACTTTCACATTTTTCGCATACTTGTTGGCCAGATCCTGGTCTTTTTCTGGTTTGGATCAGGTAGTAATGTGGTGCCACACTGAAACAGTCAATAGAAGCTGGTTCCGATCAGTATTTTAGAGGATAACGCTGGTTGTGTGTGAGTTAGTTCTGGTATTTGCAATCATCTGGCCCAAACATTCGCGTTTTTCACATACTTGTTGGCCAGATCCTGGGCTTTTTCTGGTTTGGATCACGTAGTAATGTGGTACCACACTGAAACAGTCAATTAAACCTGGTTGCGATTAATATGTTAGGGGATAACGCCGGTTATGTCTGGCTTAGTTCTGGTATGTGCAATCATCTGGCTCATACTTTCGCATTTTTCGCATACTTGTTGGCCAGATCCTGGGTTTTGTCTGGTTTGGATCCCGTAGTAATGTGGTTCCACAACGAAACAGTCAATTAAACCTGGTTGAGATTAATATTTTAAAGGACAACGCCGGTTATGTCTCGGGTAGGTCTGGGACTTGCCCTCATCTGGTTCGTACTTTCGCATTTTGCGCATACTTGTTGGCCAGATCCTGGCCTTTTTCTGGTCTGGATCACGTAGTAATGCAGTACCACACCGAAACAGTCAATTAAACCTGGTTGCGATTAATATTTTAGAGGATAACGCTGGTTATGTCGGGGTCAGTTCTGGTATTTGCAATCATCTGGATCATATATTCGTATTTTTCTCATCCTTGTTGGCCAGATCCTGGCCTTTCTCTGGTTTGGATCACGTAGTAATGCGGTACCACACCGAAACAGTCAATTAAACCTGGTTGCGATTAATATTTTAGGGGATAACGCCGGTTATGTCTGGCTTAGTTCTGGTATGTGCAATCATCTGGCTCATACTTTCGCATTTTTCGCATACTTGTTGGCCAGATCCTGAGTTTTGTCTGGTTTGGATCCCGTAGTAATGTGGTTCCACAACGAAACAGTCAATTAAACCTGGTTGAGATTAATATTTTAAAGGACAACGCCGGTTATGTCTCGGGTCGGTCTGGGATTTGTCCTCATCTGGCTCGTACTTTCACGTTTTTCGCAATACCTGTTGGCCAGATCCTGGGCTTTTTCTGGTTTGGATCACGTAGTAGTGTGGTACCACACTGAAACAGTCAATTAAACCTGGTTGCGATTAATATTTTAGAGGATAACGCCGGTTATGTCTCGTATTGGTCTGGGACTTGCCCTCATCTGGTTCGTACTTTCGCTTTTTTCGCATTCTTGTTGGCCAGATCCTGGCCTCTCTCTGGTTTGGATCACGTAGTAATGCGGTACAACACCGAAACAGTCAATTAAACCTGGTTGAGATTAATATTTTAAAGGACAACGCCGGTTATGTCTCGGGTAGGTCTGGGATTTGTCCTCATCTGGCTCGTACTTTCACGTTTTTCGCATACTTGTTGGCCAGATCCTGGGCTTTTTCTGGTTTGGATCACGTAGTAGTGTGGTACCACACTGAAACAGTCAATTAAACCTGGTTGCGATTAATATTTTAGAGGATAACGCCGGTTATGTCTCGGGTAGGTCTGGGATTTGCCCACATCTGGCTCGTACTTTCGCTTTTTTCGCATTCTTGTTGGCCAGATCCTGGCCTCTTTCTGGTTTGGATCACGTAGTAATGCGGTACAACACCGAAACAGTCAATTAAACCTGGTTGCGATTACTATTTTAGAGGATAACGCTGGTTATGTCTCGGTTAGGTCTGGGATTTGCCCTCATCTGGCTCGTACTTTCGCGTTTTTCTCATAGTTGTTGGCCAGATCCTGGGTTTTTTCTGGTTTGGATCCCGCAGTAATGTGGTTCCACAACGAAACAGTCAATTAAACCTGGTTGCGATTAATATTTGAGAGGATAACGCCGGTTATGTCTCGGTTAGGTCTGGGATTTGCCCTCATCTGGATCGTACTTTCGCAGTTTTCGCATACTTGTTAGCCAGATCCTGGCCTCTTTCTGGTTTGGATCATCGTAGCAATGCGGTACCACACCGATACAGTCAATTATTCCTGGTTTCGATAAAATATTTTAGAGGATAGCGCCGGTTATGTCTCGGTTAGGTCTGGGATTTGCCCTCATCTGGATCGTACTTTCGCATTTTTCGCATACTTGTTGGCACAGACCCTGGCCTTTTTCTGGTTTGGATCACGTAGCAATGTGGTACCACACTGAAACAGTCATTAAATGCATGTTCTGATTCGTATTTTAGAGGATAACGCTGGTTATGTCAGGCAGAGTTCTGGTATTTGCAATCATCTGGCTCATACTTTCGCATTTTTCGCATACTTGTTGGCCAGATCCTGGCCTTTTTCTGGTTTGGATCACGTAGTAATGCGGTACCACAGCGAAACAGTCAATTAAACCTAGTTGCGATTAATATTTTAGAGGATAACGCCGGTTATGTCTCGGTTATGTCTGGCATTTGCCCTCATCTGGATCGTTCTTTCGCATTTTTCGCATACTTGTTGGCCAGATCCTGGGATTTTTCTGGTTTGGATCTCGTAGTAATGTGTTACTACACTGAAACAGTCATTAAAAGCATGTTCCGATTCGTATTTTAGAGGATAACGCTGGTTATGTCAGGCATAGTTCTGGTATTTGCAATCATCTGGCTCATACTTTCGCATTTTTCGCATACTTGTTGGCCAGATCATGGCCTTTTTCTGGTTTGGATCACGTAGTAATGCGGTACCACACCGAAACAGTCAATTAAACCTCGTTGCCATTAATATTTTAGAGGATATCGCCGGTTATGTCTCGGTTTTTTCTGGTATTTGCAATCATATGGCTCATACTTTCGCATTTTTCGCATACTTGTTGGCCAGATCCTGGGTTTTTTCTGGTTTGGATCCCGTAGTAATGTGGTTCCACAACGAAACAGTCAATTAAACCTGGTTGAGATTAATACTTTAGCGGATAACGCCGGTTATGTCTGGGTTAGGTCTGGTATTTGCCCTCATCTGGCGCGTACTTTCGCATTTTTCGCAAACTTGTTGGCCAGATCCTGGGCTTTTTCTGGTTTGGATCACGTAGTAAAGTGGCACCAGACTGAAACAGTCAATTAAACCTGGTTGCGATTAATATTTTAGAGGATAACGCCGGTTTTGTCTGGGTTGGGTCTGGTATTTGCCCTCATCTGGCTCGAACTTTCGCATTTTTCGCATACTTGTTAGCCAGATCCTGGCCCCTTTCTGGTTTGGATCATCGTAGCAATGCGGTACCACACCGAAACTGTCAATTATACCTGGTTGCGATTAATATTTTAGGGGATAACGCCGATTTTGTCTGGGTTAGGTCTGGTATTTGCCCTCATCTGGTTCGAACTTTCGCATTTTTCTCATACTTGTTGACCAGATCCTGGCCTTTGTCTGGTTTGGATCACGTAGTAATGCGGTACCACACCGAAACAGTCAATTAAACCTGGTTGCGATTAATACTTTAGCGGATAACGCCGGTTATGTCTGGGTTAGGTCTGGTATTTGCCCTCATCTGGCTCGTACTTTCACGTTTTTCGCATACTTGTTGGCCAGATCCTGGGCTTTTTCTGGTTTGGATCACGTAGTAGTGTGGTACCACACTGAAACAGTCAATTAAACCTGGTTGCGATTAATATTTTAGAGGATAACGCCGGTTATGTCTCGGGTAGGTCTGGGATTTGCCCACATCTGGCTCGTACTTTCGCTTTTTTCGCATTCTTGTTGGCCAGATCCTGGCCTCTTTCTGGTTTGGATCACGTAGTAATGCGGTACAACACCGAAACAGTCAATTAAACCTGGTTGCGATTACTATTTTAGAGGATAACGCTGGTTATGTCTCGGTTAGGTCTGGGATTTGCCCCCATCTGGCTCGTACTTTCGCGTTTTTCTCATAGTTGTTGGCCAGATCCTGGGTTTTTTCTGGTTTGGATCCCGCAGTAATGTGGTTCCACAACGAAACAGTCAATTAAACTGGTTGCGATTAATATTTTAGAGGATAACGCCGGTTATGTCTCGGGTAGGTCTGGGATTTGTCCTCATCTGACTCGTACTTTCACGTTTTTCGCATACTTGTTGGCCAGATCCTGGCCTTTTTCTGGTTTGGATCACGTAGTAATGTGGTGCCACACTGAAACAGTCAATAGAAGCTGGTTCCGATCAGTATTTTAGAGGATAACGCTGGTTGTGTGTGAGTTAGTTCTGGTATTTGCAATCATCTGGCCCAAACATTCGCGTTTTTCACATACTTGTTGGCCAGATCCTGGGCTTTTTCTGGTTTGGATCCCGTAGTAATGTGGTTCCACAACGAAACAGTCAATTAAACCTGGTTGAGATTAATATTTTAAAGGACAACGCCGGTTATGTCTCGGGTAGGTCTGGGACTTGCCCTCATCTGGTTCGTACTTTCACATTTTGCGCATACTTGCTGGCCAGATCCTGGCCTTTTTCTGGTCTGGATCACGTAGTAATGCAGTACCACACCGAAACAGTCAATTAAACCTGGTTGCGATTAATATTTTAGAGGATAACGCTGGTTATGTCGGGGTCAGTTCTGGTATTTGCAATCATCTGGATCATATATTCGTATTTTTCTCATCCTTGTTGGCCAGATCCTGGCCTTTCTCTGGTTTGGATCACGTAGTAATGCGGTACCACACCGAAACAGTCAATTAAACCTGGTTGCGATTAATATTTTAGGGGATAACGCCGGTTATGTCTGGCTTAGTTCTGGTATGTGCAATCATCTGGCTCATACTTTCGCATTTTTCGCATACTTGTTGGCCAGATCCTGGGTTTTGTCTGGTTTGGATCCCGTAGTAATGTGGTTCCACAACGAAACAGTCAATTAAGCCTGGTTGTGATTAATATTTTAAAGGACAACGCCGGTTATGTCTCGGGTCGGTCTGGGATTTGTCCTCATCTGGCTCGTACTTTCACGTTTTTCGCATACTTGTTGGCCAGATCCTGGGCTTTTTCTGGTTTGGATCACGCAGTAGTGTGGTACCACACTGAAACAGTCAATTAAACCTGGTTGCGATTAATATTTTAGAGGATAACGCCGGTTATGTCTCGTATTGGTCTGGGACTTGCCCTCATCTGGTTCGTACTTTCGCTTTTTTCGCATTCTTGTTGGCCAGATCCTGGCCTCTCTCTGGTTTGGATAACGTAGTAATGCGGTACAACACCGAAACAGTCAATTAAACCTGGTTGAGATTAATATTTTAAAGGACAACGCCGGTTATGTCTCGGGTAGGTCTGGGATTTGTCCTCATCTGGCTCGTACTTTCACGTTTTTCGCATACTTGTTGGCCAGATCCTGGGCTTTTTCTGGTTTGGATCACGTAGTAGTGTGGTACCACACTGAAACAGTCAATTAAACCTGGTTGCGATTAATATTTTAGAGGATAACGCCGGTTATGTCTCGGGTAGGTCTGGGATTTGCCCACATCTGGCTCGTACTTTCGCTTTTTTCGCATTCTTGTTGGCCAGATCCTGGCCTCTTTCTGGTTTGGATCACGTAGTAATGCGGTACAACACCGAAACAGTCAATTAAACCTGGTTGCGATTACTATTTTAGAGGATAACGCTGGTTATTTCTCGGTTAGGTCTGGGATTTGCCCCCATCTGGCTCGTACTTTCGCGTTTTTCTCATAGTTGTTGGCCAGATCCTGGGTTTTTTCTGGTTTGGATCCCGCAGTAATGTGGTTCCACAACAAAACAGTCAATTAAACCTGGTTGCGATTAATATTTTAGAGGATAACGCCGGTTATGTCTCGGTTAGGTCTGGGATTTGCCCTCATCTGGATCGCACTTTCGCAGTTTTCGCATACTTGTTAGCCAGATCCTGGCCTCTTTCTTGTTTGGATCATCGTAGCAATGCGGTACCACACCGATACAGTCAATTATTCCTTGTTTCGATAAAATATTTTAGAGGATAGCGCCGGTTATGTCTCGGTTAGGTCTGGGATTTGCCCTCATCTGGATCGTACTTTCGCATTTTTTGCATACTTGTTGGCACATACCCTGGCCTTTTTCTGGTTTGGATCACGTAGTAATGTGGTACCACACTGAAACAGTCATTAAAAGCATGTTCTGATTCGTATTTTAGAGGATAACGCTGGTTATGTCAGGCATAGTTCTGGTATTTGCAATCATCTGGCTCATACTTTCGCATTTTTCGCATACTTGTTGGCCAGATCATGGCCTTTTTCTGGTTTGGATCACGTAGTAATGCGGTACCACACCGAAACAGTCAATTAAACCTCGTTGCGATTAATATTTTCGAGGATATCGCCGGTTATGTCTCGGTTTTTTCTGGCATTTGCCCTCATCTGGATCGTTCTTTCGCATTTTTCGCATACTTGTAGGCCAGATCCTGGGGTTTTTCTGGTTTGGATCCCGCAGTAATGTGGTTCCACAACGTAACAGTCAATTAAACCTGGTTGCGATTAATATTTTAGAGGATAACGCCGGTTATGTCTCGGTTAGGTCTGGGATTTGCCCTCATCTGGATCGTACTTTCGCATTTTTCGCATACTTGTTAGCCAGATCCTGGCCTCTTTCTGGTTTGGATCATCGTAGCAATGCGGTACCAAACCGAAACAGTCAATTATACGTGGTTGCGATTAATATTTTAGGGGATAACGCCGGTTTTGTCTCGGTTAGGTCTGGTACTTGCCCTCATCTGGCTCGAACTTTCGCATTTTTCTCATACTTGTTGGCCAGATCCTGGGCTTTATCTGGTTTGGATCACGTAGTAATGAGGTTCCACACCGAAACAGTCAATTAAACTGGTTGCGATTAATATTTTAGAGGATAACGCCGGTTATGTCTCGGGTGGGTCTGGGATTTGTCCTCATCTAACTCGTACTTTCACGTTTTTCGCATACTTGTTGGCCAGATCCTGGCCTTTTTCTGGTTTGGATCACGTAGTAGTGTGGTGCCACACTGAAACAGTCATTAAAAGCATGTTCCGATTCGTATTTTAGAGGATAACGCTGGTTATGTCAGGCATAGTTCTGGTATTTGCAATCATCTGGCTCATACTTTCGAGTTTTTCTCCTAGTTTTTGGCCAGATCCTGGGTTTTTTCTGGTTTGGATCACGGAGTAATGTGGTACCACACCGAAACAGTCAATTAAACCTGGTTGCCATTAATATTTTAGAGGATAACGCCGGTTATATCTCGGTTTTTTCTGGGATTTTCCCTCATGTAGTTCGTACTTTCGCGTTTCTCGCATTCTTGTTGGCCCGATCCTGGGATTTTTCTGGTTTGGATCTCGTAGTAATGTGTTACCACACTGAAACAGTCATTAAAAGCATGTTCCGATTCGTATTTTAGAGGATAACGCTGGTTATGTCAGGCATAGTTCTGGTATTTGCAATCATCTGGCTCATACTTTCGCATTTTTCGCATACTTGTTGGCCAGATCATGGCCTTTTTCTGGTTTGGATCACGTAGTAATGCGGTACCACACCGAAACAGTCAATTAAACCTCGTTGCCATTAATATTTTAGAGGATAACGCCGGTTATGTCTCGGTTTTTTCTGGTATTTGCAATCATCTGGCTCATACTTTCGCATTTTTCGCATACTTGTTGGCCAGATCCTGGGTTTTTTCTGGTTTGGATCCCGTAGTAATGTGGTTCCACAACGAAACAGTCAATTAAACCTGGTTGAGATTAATACTTTAGCGGATAACGCCGGTTATGTCTGGGTTAGGTCTGGTATTTGCCCTCATCTGGCGCGTACTTTCGCATTTTTCGCAAACTTGTTGGCCAGATCCTGGGCTTTTTCTGGTTTGGATCACGTAGTAAAGTGGCACCAGACTGAAACAGTCAATTAAACCTGGTTGCGAATAATATTTTAGAGGATAACGCCGGTTATGTCTGGGTTAGTTCTGGTATTTGCCCTCATCTGGCGCGTACTTTCGCATTTTGCGCATACTTGATGGCCAGATCCTGGCCTTTTTCTGGTCTGGATCACGTAGTAATGCAGTACCACACCAATACTGTCAATTAAACCTGGTTGCGATTAATAGTTTAGAGGATAACGCTGGTTATGTCTGGGTTAGTTCTGGTATATCGAATCATCTGGATCGTTCTTTCGCATTTTTCGAATACTTGTTTGCCAGATCCTGGGTTTTTTCTGGTTTGGATCCCGCAGTAATGTGGTTCCACAACGAAACAGTCAATTAAACCTGGTTGCGATTAATATTTTAGAGGATAACGCCGGTTATGTCTCGGTTAGGTCTGGGATTTGCCCTCATCTGGATCGTACTTTCGCATTTTTCGCATACTTGTTAGCCAGATCCTGGCCTCTTTCTGGTTTGGATCATCGTAGCAATGCGGTACCAAACCGAAACAGTCAATTATACCTGGTTGCGATTAATATTTTAGGGGATAACGCCAGTTTTGTCTGGGTTAGGTCTGGTACTTGCCCTCATCTGGCTCGAACTTTCGCATTTTTCTCATACTTGTTGGCCAGATCCTGGGCTTTATCTGGTTTGGATCACGTAGTAATGAGGTTCCACACCGAAACAGTCAATTAAACTGGTTGCGATTAATATTTTAGAGGATAACGCCGGTTATGTCTCGGGTAGGTCTGGGATTTGTCCTCATCTGACTCGTACTTTCACGTTTTTCGCATACTTGTTGGCCAGATCCTGGCCTTTTTCTGGTTTGGATCACGTAGTAATGTGGTGCCACACTGAAACAGTCATTAAAAGCATGTTCCGATTCGTATTTTAGAGGATAACGCTGGTTATGTAAGGCATAGTTCTGGTATTTGCAATCATCTGGCTCATACTTTCGCATTTTCCGCATACTTGTTGGCCAGATCATGGCCTTTTTCTGGTTTGGATCACGTAGTAATGCGGTACCACACCGAAACAGTCAATTAAACCTGGTTGCGATTAATATTTTAGCGGATATCGCCGGTTATGTCTGGGATAGGTCTGGTATTTGCCCTCATCTGGCGCGTACTTTCGCATTTTTCGCAAACTTGTTGGCCAGATCCTGGGCTTTTTCTGGTTTGGATCACGTAGTAAAGTGGCACCAGACTGAAACTGTCAATTAAACCTGGTTGCGAATAATATTTTAGAGGATAACGCTGGTTATGTCTGGGATAGTTCTGGTATTTGCAATCATCTGGCTCATACTTTCGGGTTTTTCTCCTAGTTGTTGGCCAGATCCTGGGTTTTTTCTGGTTTGGATCACGTAGTAGTGCGGCTCCACAGCAAAACAGTCAATTAAACCTGGTTGCGATTAATATTTTAGAGGATAACGCCGGTTATGTCAGGCATAATTCTGGTATTTGCAATCATCTGGCTCATACTTTCGCAATTTTCGCAGACTTGTTGGCCAGATCATGGCCTTTTTCTGGTTTGGATCATCGTAGCAATGCGGTACAACACCGAAACAGTCAATTATACCTGGCTGCGATTAATATTTTAGATGATAACGCTGGTTATGTCAGGGTTAGTTCTGGTATTTGCAATCATCTGGATCATATATTCGCATTTTTCTCATCCTTGTTGGCCAGATCCTGGCCTTTCTCTGGTTTGGATCACGTAGTAATGCGGTACCACACCGAAACAGTCAATTAAACCTGGTTGCGATTAATATTTTAGGGGATAACGCCGGTTATGTCTGGGTTAGTTCTGGTATTTGCAATCATCTGGCTCATACTTTCGCGTTTTTCGCACACTTGTTGGCCAGAGCCTGGCCCTTTTCTGGTTTGGATCACGTAGTAATGTGGTTCCACAAAGAAACAGTTAATTAAACCTGGTTGAGATTAATATTTTAAAGGATAACGCCGGTTATGTCTCGGGTAGGTCTGGGATTTGTCCTCATCTGGCTCATACTTTCGCGTTTTTCGCACACTTGTAGGCCAGACCCTCGCCCTTTTCTGGTTTGGATCACGTAGTAATGCGGTAAAACACCGAAACAGTCAATTAAACCTGGTTGCGATTAATATTTTAGCGGATATCGCCGGTTATGTCTCGGTTAGGTCTGGTACTTGCCCTCATCTGGCTCGAACTTTCGCATTTTTCGCATACTTGTTGGCCAGATCCTGGGTTTTTTCTGGTTTGGATCACGTAGTAGTGCGGCTCCACAGCAAAACAGTCAATTAAACCTGGTTGCGATTAACATTTTAGAGGATAACGCCGGTTATGTCAGGCATAATTCTGGTATTTGCAATCATCTGGCTCATACTTTCGCAATTTTCGCATACTTGTTGGCCAGATCATGGCCTTTTTCTGGTTTGGATCATCGTAGCAATGCGGTACAACACCGAAACAGTCAATTATACCTGGCTGCGATTAATATTTTAGATGATAACGCTGGTTATGTCAGGGTTAGTTCTGGTATTTGCAATCATCTGGATCATATATTCGCATTTTTCTCATCCTTGTTGGCCAGATCCTGGCCTTTCTCTGGTTTGGATCACGTAGTAATGCGGTACCACACCGAAACAGTCAATTAAACCTGGTTGCGATTAATATTTTAGGGGATAACGCCGGTTATGTCTGGGTTAGTTCTGGTATTTGCAATCATCTGGCTCATACTTTCGCGTTTTTCGCACAGTTGTTGGCCAGAGCCTGGCCCTTTTCTGGTTTGGATCACGTAGTAATGTGGTTCCACAAAGGAACAGTCAATTAAACCTGGTTGAGATTAATATTTTAAAGGATAACGCCGGTTATGTCTCGGGTAGGTCTGGGATTTGTCCTCATCTGGCTCATACTTTCGCGTTTTTCGCACACTTGTAGGCCAGACCCTCGCCCTTTTCTGGTTTGGATCACGTAGTAATGCGGTAAAACACCGAAGCAGTCAATTAAACCTGGTTGCGATTAATATTTTAGCGGATATCGCCGGTTATGTCTCGGTTAGGTCTGGTACTTGCCCTCATCTGGCTCGAACTTTCGCATTTTTCGCATACTTGTTGGCCAGATCCTGGGCTTTTTCTGGTTTGGATCACGTAGTAATGTGGTACCACACTGAAACAGTCAATAGAAGCTGGTTCCGACAAGTATCTTAGAGGATAACGCTGGTTACGTCTGGGTTAGTTCTGGTATTTGCAATCATCTGGCTCATATATTCGCGTTTTTCGCATACTTGTTGGCCAGATCCTGGGCTTTTTCTGGTTTGGATCACGTAGTAATGTGGTACCACACTGAAACAGTCAATAAAAGCATGTTCCGATTCGTATTTTAGAGGATAACGCTGGTTATGTCAGGGTTAGTTCTGGTATTTGCAATCATCTGGCACATACTTTCGCGTTTTTCGCATACTTGTTGGCCAGATCCTGGGCTTTTCCTGGTTTGGATCACGTAGTAATGTGGTACCAAACTGAAACAGTCATTAAAAGCATGTTCCGATTCGTATTTTAGAGGATAACGCTGGTTATGTCTGGGTTAGGTCTGGTATTTGCCCTCATCTGTCGCGTTCTTTCGCATTTTTCGCATACTTGTTGGCCAGATCCTGGGCTTTTTCTGGTTTGGATCACGTAGTAAAGTTGCACCAGACTCAAACAGTCAATTAAACCTGGTTGCGAATAATATTTTAGAGGATAACGCCGGTTATGTCTGGGTTAGGTCTGGGATTTTCCCTGATCTGGCTCGTACTTTCGCATTTTTCGCATACTTGTTGGCCAGATCCTGGCCCTTTTCTGGTTTGGATCACGTAGTAATGTGGTTCCACAAAGAAACAGTCAATTAAACCTGGTTGAGATTAATATTTTAAAGGATAACGCCGGTTATGTCTCGGGTAGGTCTGGGATTTGTCCTCATCTGGCTCGTACTTTCGCATTTTTCGCATACTTGTTGGCCAGATCCTGGCCTTTTTCTGGTTTGGATCACGTAGTAATGCGTCACCACACCGAAACAGTCACTTAAACCTGCTTGCGATTAATATTTTAGAGGATAACGCCGGTTATGTCTCGGTTTTTTCTGGGATTTGCCCTCATCTGGATCATATATTCGCATTTTTCGCATACTTGTTGGCCAGATCCTGGGTTTTTTCTGGTTTGGATCCCGTAGTAATGTGGTTCCACAACGAAACAGTCAATTAAACCTGGTTGAGATTAATATTTTAGAGGATAACGCCAGTTATGTCTCAGGTAGGTCTGGGATTTGTCCTCATCTGGCTCGTACTTTCACGTTTTTCGCATACTTGTTGGCCAGATCCTGGCCTTTTTCTGGTTTGGATCACGTAGTAATGTGGTACCACACTGAAACAGTCAATAGAAGCTGGTTCCGATCAGTATTTTAGAGGATAACGCTGGTTATGTCTGGGTTAGTTCTGGTATTTGCAATCATCTAGCTCATACATTCGCGTTTTTCGCATACTTGTTGGCCAGATCCTGGGCTTTTTCTGGTTTGGATCACGTAGTAATGTGGTACCACACTGATACAGTCAATTGAACCTGGATGCGATTAATATTTAAGAGGATAACGCCGGTTATGTCTCGGCTAGGTCTGGGATTTGCCCTCATCTGGCTCGGACTTTCGCATTTTTCGCATACATGTTGGCCAGACCCTGGCCCTTTTCTGGTTTGGATCACGTCGTAATGTGGTACCACACTGAAACAGTCAATAGAAGCTGGTTCCGATATGTATTTTAGAGGATAACGCTGGTTATGTCTGTGTTAGTTCTGGTATTTGCAATCATCTGGCTCATACTTACGCGTTTTTCGCACACTTGTTGGTCAGACCCTGGCCCTTTTCTGGTTTGGATCACGTAGTAATGTGGTACCACACTGAGACAGTCAATACAAGCTGGTTCCGATAAGTGGTTTAGAGGATAACGCTGGTTATGTCTGGGTTAGTTCTGGTATTTGCAATCATCTGGCTCATACTTTCGCGTTTTTCTCACAGTTGTTGGCCAGATCCTGGGATTTTTCTGGTTTGGATCCCGTAGTAATGTGGTTCCACACCGAAACAGTCAATTGAACCTGGTTGAGATTAATATTTTCGAGGATAACGCCAGTTATGTCTCGGTTAGGTCTGGTATTTGCCCTCATCTGGCTCGGACTATCGCATTTTTCGCATACTTGTTAGCCAGATCCTGGCCTTCTTCTGGCTTGGACCACGTAGTAAAGTGGTACCAGACTGAAACAGTCAATTAAACCTGGTTGCGAATAACATTTTAGAGGATAGCGCCAGTTATGTCTCAGGTAGGTCTGGGATTTGTCCTCATCTGGCTCGTACTTTCATGTTTTTCGCATACTTGTTGGCCAGATCCTGGCCTTTTTCTGGTTTGGATCACGTAGTAATGTGGTACCACACTGAAACAGTCAATAGAAGCTGGTTCCGATCAGTATTTTAGAGGATAACGGTGGTTATGTCTGGGTTAGTTCTGGTATTTGCAATCATCTAGCTCATACATTCGCGTTTTTCGCATTCTTGTTGGCCAGACCCTGGCCTCTCTCTGGTTTGGATCACGTAGTAATGTGGTACCACACTGAAACAGTGAATAGAAGCTGGTTCCTATAAGTATTTTAGAGGATAACGCTGGTTATGTCTGGGTTAGTTCTGGTATTTGCTATCATCTGGCTCATACTTACGCGTTTTTCGCACACTTGTTGGCGAGACCCTGGCCCATTTCTGGTTTGGATCACGTAGTAATGTGGTACCACACTGAGACAGTCAATACAAGCTGGTTCCGATAAGTATTTTAGAGGATAACGCTGGTTATGTCTGGGTTAGTTCTGGTATTTGCAATCATCTGGCTCATACTTTCGCGCTTTTCGCATACTTGTTGGCCAGATCCTGGGCTTTTTCTGGTTTGGATCACGTAGTAATGTGGTTCCACAACGAAACAGTCAATTAAACCTGGTTGAGAATAATATTTTAGCTGATAACGCCGGTTATGTCTGGGTTAGGTCTGGTATTTGCCCTCATCTGGCGCGTTCTTTCGCATTTTTCGCATACTTGTTGGCCAGATCCTGGGCTTTTTCTGGTTTGGATCACGTAGTAAAGTTGCACCAGACTCAAACAGTCAATTAAACCTGGTTGCGAATAATATTTTAGAGGATAACGCCGGTTATGTCTGGGTTTGGTCTGGGATTTTCCCTCATCTGGCTCGTACTTTCGCATTTTTCGCATACTTGTTGGCCAGATCCTGGCCCTTTTCCGGTTTGGATCACGTAGTAATGTGGTTCCACAAAGAAACAGTCAATTAAACCTGGTTGAGATTAATATTTTAAAGGATAACGCCGGTTATGTCTCGCGTAGGTCTGGGATTTGTCCTCATCTGGCTCGTACTTTCGCATTTTTCGCATACTTGTTGGCCAGATCCTGGCCTTTTTCTGGTTTGGATCACGTAGTAATGCGTCACCACACCGAAACAGTCAATTAAACCTGCTTGCGATTAATATTTTAGAGGATAACGCCGGTTATGTCTCGGTTTTTTCTGGGATTTGCCCTCATCTGGATCATATATTCGCATTTTTCGCATACTTGTTGGCCAGATCCTGGGTTTTTTCTGGTTTGGATCCCGTAGTAATGTGGTTCCACAACGAAACAGTCAATTAAACCTGGTTGAGATTAATATTTTAGAGGATAACGCCAGTTATGTCTCAGGTAGGTCTGGGATTTGTCCTCATCTGGCTCGTAGTTTCACGTTTTTCGCATACTTGTTGGCCAGATCCTGGCCTTTTTCTGGTTTGGATCACGTAGTAATGTGGTACCACACTGAAACAGTCAATAGAAGCTGGTTCCGATCAGTATTATAGAGGATAACGGTGGTTATGTCTGGGTTAGTTCTGGTATTTGCAATCATCTAGCTCATACATTCGCGTTTTTCGCATACTTGTTGGCCAGATCCTGGGCTTTTTCTGGTTTGGATCACGTAGTAATGTGGTACCACACTGAAACAGTCAATTAAACCTGGTTGCGATTAATATTTTAGAGGATAACGCCGGTTATGTCTCGGGTAGGTCTGGGATTTGCCCACATCTGGCTCGTACTTTCGCTTTTTTCTTATTCTTGTTGGCCAGATCCTGGCCTCTCTCTGGTTTGGATCACGTAGTAATGCGGTACAACACCGAAACAGTCAATTAAACCTGGTTGCGATTAATATTTTAGAGGATAACGCTGGTTATGTCTCGGTTAGGTCTGGGATTTGCCCCCATCTGGCTCGTACTTTCGCGTTTTTCTCATAGTTGTTGGCCAGATCCTGGGTTTTTTCTGGTTTGGATCCCGTAGTAATGTGGTTCCACACCGAAACAGTCAATTGAACCTGGTTGTGATTAATATTTTAGAGGATAACGCCGGTTATGTCTCGGTTAGGTCTGGTATTCGCCCTCATCTGGCTCGGACATTCCCATTTTTCGCATACTTGTTGGCCAGACCCTGGCCCTTTTCTGGTTTGGATCACGTAGTAATGTGGTACCACACTGAAACAGTGAATAGAAGCTGGTTCCTATAAGTATTTTAGAGGATAACGCTGGTCATGTCTGAGTTAGCTCTGGTATTTGCTATCATCTGGCTCATACATTCGCGTCTTTCGCATACTTGTTGGCCAGATCCTGGGCTTTTTCTGATTTGGATCCCGTAGTAATGTGGTACCACACTGAAACAGTCAATAAAAGCAGGTTCCGATTAGTATTTTAGGGGATAACGCTGGTTATGTCTGTGTTAGTTCTGGTATTTGCAATCATCTGGCTCATACTTACGCGTTTTTCGCACACTTGTTGGCCAGACCCTGGCCCTTTTCTGGTTTGGATCACGTAGTAATGTGGTACCACACTGAAACAGTCAATACAAGCTGGTTCCGATAAGTATTTTAGAGGATAACGCTGGTTATGTCTGGGTTAGTTCTGGTATTTGCAATCATCTGGCTCATACTTTCGCGTTTTTCTCATAGTTGTTGGCCAGATCCTGGGTTTTTTCTGGTTTGGATCCCGTAGTAATGTGGTTCCACACCGAAACAGTCAATTGAACCTGGTTGCGATTAATATTTTCGAGGATAACGCCAGTTATGTCTCGGTTAGGTCTGGTATTTGCCCTCATCTGGCTCGGACTATCGCATTTTTCGCATACTTGTTAGCCAGATCCTGGCCTTCTTCTGTTTTGGACCACGTAGTAAAGTGGTACCTGACTGAAACAGTCAATTAAACCTGGTTGCGAATAACATTTTAGAGGATAACGCCAGTTATGTCTCAGGTAGGTCTGGGACTTGTCCTCATCTGGCTCGTACTTTCACGTTTTTCGCATACTTGTTGGCCAGATCCTGGCCTTTTTCTGGTTTGGATCAGGTAGTAATGTGGTACCACACTGAAACAGTCAATAGAAGCTGGTTCCGATCAGTATCTTAGAGGATAACGGTGGTTATGTCTGGGTTAGTTCTGGTATTTGCAATCATCTAGCTCATACATTCGCGTTTTTCGCATACTTGTTGGCCAGATCCTGGGCTTTTTCTGGTTTGGATCACGTGGTAATGTGGTACCACACTGAAACAGTCAATTAAACCTGGTTGCGATTAATATTTTAGAGGATAACGCCGGTTATGTCTCGGGTAGGTCTGGGATTTGCCCACATCTGGCTCGTACTTTCACTTTTTTCGCATTCTTGTTGGCCAGATCCTGGCCTCTCTCTGGTTTGGATCACGTAGTAATGCGGTACACCACCGAAACAGTCAATTAAACCTGGTTGCGATTAATATTTTAGAGGATAACGCTGGTTATGTCTCGGTTAGGTCTGGGATTTGCCCCCATCTGGCTCGTACTTTCGCGTTTTTCTCATAGTTGTTGGCCAGATCCTGGGTTTTTTCTGGTTTGGATCCCGTAGTAATGTGGTTCCACACCGAAACAGTCAATTGAACCTGGTTGCGATTAATATTTTAGAGGATAACGCCGGTTATGTCTCGGTTAGGTCTGGTATTTGCCCTCATCTGGCTCGGACATTCCCATTTTTCGCATACTTGTTGGCCAGACCCTGGCCCTTTTCTGGGTTGGATCACGTAGTAATGTGGTACCACACTGAAACAGTGAATAGAAGCTGGTTCCTATAAGTATTTTAGAGGATAACGCTGGTTATGTCTGGGTTAGTTCTGGTATTTGCTATCATCTGGCTCATACATTCGCGTTTTTCGCATACTTGTTGGCCAGATCCTGGGCTTTTTCTGGTTTGGATCACGTAGTAATGAGGTTCCACACCGAAACAGTCAATAGAAGCTGGTTCCGATCAGTATTTTAGAGGATAACGCTGGTCATGTCTGAGTCAGTTCTGGTATTTGCAATCATCTGGCTCATACATTCGCGTTTTTCGCATACTTGTTGGCCAGATCCTGGGCTTTTTCTGGTTTGGATCACGTAGTAATGTGGTACCACACTGAAACAGTCAATTAAACCTGTTTGCGATTAATATTTTACAGGATAACGCAGTTTATGTCTCGGTTTGGTCAGGGATTTGCCCCCATCTGGCTCGTACTTTCGCATTTTTCGCATTCTTGTTGGCCAGATCCTGGGCTTTTTCTGATTTGGATCCCGTAGTAATGTGGTACCACACTGAAACAGTCAATAAAAGCAGGTTCCGATTAGTATTTTAGGGGATAACGCTGGTTATGTCTGTGTTAGTTCTGGTATTTGCAATCATCTGGCACATACTTACGCGTTTTTCGCACACTTGTTGGCCAGACCCTGGCCCTTTTCTGGTTTGGATCACGTAGTAATGTGGTACCACACTGAAACAGTCAATACAAGCTGGTTCCGATAAGTATTTTAGAGGATAACGCTGGTTATGTCTGGGTTAGTTCTGGTATTTGCAATCATCTGGCTCATACTTTCGCGTTTTTCTCATAGTTGTTGGCCAGATCCTGGGTTTTTTCTGGTTTGGATCCCGTAGTAATGTGGTTCCACACCGAAACAGTCAATTGAACCTGGTTGCGATTAATATTTTCGAGGATAACGCCAGTTATGTCTCGGTTGGGTCTGGTATTTGCCCTCATCTGGCTCGGACTATCGCATTTTTCGCATACTTGTTAGCCAGATCCTGGCCTTCTTCTGGCTTGGACCACGTAGTAAAGTGGTACCAGACTGAAACAGTCAATTAAACCTGGTTGCGAATAACATTTTAGAGGATAACGCTGGTTATGTCTGGGATAGTTCTGGTATTTGCAATCATCTGGCTCATACTTTCGCGTTTCTCTCATAGTTGTTGGCCAGATCCTGGGTTTTTCTGGTTTGGATCCCGTAGTAATGTGGTTCCACACCGAAACAGTCAATTAAACCTGGGTCCGAATAATATTTTAGAGGATGACGCCGGTTATGTCTGGGTTAGGTCTGGTATTTGCCCTCATCTGGCTCAGACTTTCGCATTTTTCGCATACTTGTTGGCCAGATCTTGGGTTTTTTGTAGATTGGATCCCGTCGTATTTTGGTTCCACACCGAAATAGTCAATTAAACCTGGTTGCGATTAATATTTTAGAGGATAACGTCGGTTATGTCTAGGTTAGGTCTAGTATTTGCCCTCATGTCGCTCGTACTTTCGCATCTTTCGCTTACTGGTTGGCCTCATCCTAGCCTTTTTATGGTTTGGATCACGTAGTAATGCGGTACCACACCGAAACAGTTAATTAAACCTGGTTGCGATAAATATTTTAGTGGATAACGCCGGTTATGTCACGGTCAGGTCTGGGATTTGTCCTCATCTGGCTCGTACTTTCGCGTTTTTCGCATACTTGCTGGCCAGATCCTGGGCTTTTTTTGGTTTGGAACACGTAGTAATGTGGTACCACACTGAAACAGTCAATAGAAGCTGGTTCCGCTTAGTATTTTAGAGGATAACGCTGGTTATGCCTGGGTTAGTTCTGGTATTTGCAATCATCTGGCTTATACTTTCGCGTTTTTCGCATACTTGCTGGCCAGATCCTGGCCTTTTTCTGGTTTGGATCACGTAGTAATGCGGTACCACACCGAAACAGTCAATTAAACCTGGTTGCGATTAATATTTTAGAGGATAACGCCGGTTACGTCTCGGTTAGGTCTGGTATTTTCCCTCATCTGGCTCGTACTTTCGCGTTTCTCGCATTCTTGTTGGCCCGATCCTGGGATTTTTCTGGTTTGGATCACGTAGTAATGTGTTAGAACACTGAAACAGTCATTAAAAGCATGTTCCGATTCGTATTCTAGAGGATAACGCTGGTTATGTCAGGGTTAGTTCTGGAATTTGCAATCATCTGGCTCATACTTTCGCATTTTTCGCATACTTGTTGGCCAGATCCTGGCCTTTTTCTGGTTTGGATCACGTAGTAATGCGGTACCACACCGAAACAGTCAATTAAACCTGGTTGCGATTAATATTTTAGAGGATAACGCCGGTTATGTCTCGGTTTGGTCTGGGATTTGCCCTCATCTGGCTCGTACTTTCGCATTTTGCGCATACTTGTAGGCCAGATCCTGGCCTTTTTCTGGTCTGGATCACGTAGTAATCCAGTACCACACCGAAACAGTCAATTAAACCTGGTTGCGATTAATATTTTAGAGGATAACGCTGGTTATGTCTGGGTTTGTTCTGGTATTTGCAATCATCTGGCCCATACTTTCGCATTTTTCGCATACTTGTTGGCCAGATCCTGGCCTTTTTCTGGTTTGGATCACGTAGTAATCCAGTACCACACCGAAACAGTCAATTAAACCTGGTTGCGATTAATATTTTAGAGGATAACGCTGGTTATGTCTGGGTTTGTTCTGGTATTTGCAATCATCTGGCCCATACTTTCGCATTTTTCGCATACTTGTTGGCCAGATCCTGGCCTTTTTCTGGTTTGGATCACGTAGTAATGTGGTACCACACTGAAACAGTCGATAAAACCTAGTTCAGATTAGTATTTTAGAGGATAGCGCTGGTTATGGCTGTGTGAGTTCTGGTATTTGCAATCATCTGGCTCGTACTTTCGCGTTTTTCGCATACTTGTTGGCCAGATCCTGGCCTCTTTCAGGTTTGGATCACGTAGTAATGCGGTACCACACCGAAACTGTCAATTAAATCTGGTTGCGATTAATATTTTAGAGGATAAAGCCGGTAATGTCACGGTTAGGTATGGTATTTGCCCTCATCTGGCTCGTACTTTCGCGTTTTTCTCATAGTTGTTGGCCAGATTCTGGGTTTTTTCTGCTTTGGATCCCGTAGTAATGTGGTTCCACACCGAAACAGTCAATTAAACCTGGTTGCGATTAATATTTTAGAGGATAACGCCGGTTATGTCTCGGTTAGGTCTGGTATTTGCCCTCAACTGGCTCGTACTTTCGCAGTTTTCGCATACTTGTTGGCGACATACTGGCCTTCTTCTGGATTGGACCGCGTAGTGAAGTGGTACCACACTGAAACTGTCAATTAAACCTGGTTCCGATTAATACTTTAGAGGATAACGCCGGTTATGTCTCGGTTAGGTCTGGGATTTGTCCTCATCTGGCACGTTCTTTCGCATGTTTCGAATACTTTTTGGCCAGATCCTGGCCTTTTTCTGGCTTGGACCACGTAGAAATGTGGCACCACACCGAAACAGTCAATCAAACCTGGGTCCGATTAATGTTTTAGAGGATAACGCCGATTATGTCTGAGTTAGGTCCGGTATTTGCCCTCATCTCGCTCGTACTTTCGCATATTTCGCTTACTTGTTGGCCTGATCCTGGCCCTTTTCTCGTTTGGATAACGTAGTAATGTGGTACCACACTGAAACGGTCAATAGAAGCTGGTTCCGATAAGTATTTTAGAGGATAACGCTGGTTATGTCTGGGTTAGTTCTGGTATTTGCAATCATCTGGCTCATACTTTCGCGTTTTTCGCACACTTGTTGGCCAGACCCTGGCCCTTTTCTCGTTTGGATAACGTTGTAATGTGGTACCACACTGAAACGGTCAATAGAAGCTGGTTCCGATAAGTATTTTAGAGGATAACGCTGGTTATGTCTGGGTTAGTTCTGGTATTTGCAATCATCTGGCTCATACTTTCGCGTTTTTCGCGTACTTGTTGACCAGGTCCTGGGTTTTTTCTGTTTTGGATCCCGTAGTAATGAGGTTCCACACCGAAACAGTCAATTAAACTGTTTGCGATTAATATTTTAGAGGATAACGCCGGTTATGTCTCGGGTAGGTCTGGGATTTGTCCTTATCTGGCTCGTACTTTCGCGTTTTTCGCATACTTGTTGGCCAGATCCTGGCCTTTTTCTGGTTTGGATCACGTAGTAATGTGGTACCACACTGAAACAGTCAATAGAAGCTGGTTCCGATTTGTATTTTAGAGGATAACGCTGGTTATGTCTCGGGTAGGTCTGAGATTTGTCCTTATATGGCTCGTACTTTCGCGTTTTTCGCATACTTGTTGGCCAGATCCTGGCCTTTTTCTGGTTCGGATCACGTAGAAATGTTGTACCACACTGAAACAGTCAATTAAACCTGGTTCAGATTATTATTTTAGAGGATAGCGCTGGTTATGTCTGGGTGAGTTCTGGTATTTGCAATCATCTGGCACATACTTTCGCGGGTTTCGCATACTTGTTGGCCAGATCCTGGGCTTTTTCTGGTTTGGATCACGTAGTAATGTGGTACCACACTGAAACAGTCAATTAAACCTGGTTCAGATTAGTATTTTAGAGGATAGCGCTGGTTATGTCTGGGTGAGTTCTGGTATTTGCAATCATCTGGCTCACACTTTCGCGTTTTTCTCATAGTTGTCGGCCAGATTCTGGGTTTTTTCAGGTTTGGATCCCGTAGTAATGTGGTACCACACCGAAACAGTCAATTAAACCTGGGTCCGATTAATATTTTAGAGGATAACGCCGATTATGTCTGGGTTAGGTCCGGTATTTGCCCTCATCTGGCTCATACATTCGCGTTTTTCGCATTGTTGTTGGCCCGATCCTGGGCTTTTTCTGGTTTGGATCACGTAGTAATGTGGTACCACACTGAAACGGTCATTAAAAGCATGTTCCGATGCGTATTTTAGAGGATAACGCTGGTTATGTCAGGGTTAGTTCTGGTATTTGCAATCATCTGGCTCATATATTCGCGTTTTTCGCATACTTGTTGGCCAGATCCTGGCCTTTTTCTGGTTCGGATCACGTAGAAATGTTGTACCACACTGAAACAGTCAATTAAACCTGGTTCAGATTATTATATTAGAGGATAGCGCTGGTTATGTCTGGGTGAGTTCTGGTATTTGCAATCATCTGGCACATACTTTCGCGGGTTTCGCATACTTGTTGGCCAGATCCTGGGCTTTTTCTGGTTTGGATCACGTAGTAATGTGGTACCACACTGAAACAGTCAATTAAACCTGGTTCAGATTAGTATTTTAGAGGATAGCGCTGGTTATGTCTGGGTGAGTTCTGGTATTTGCAATCATCTGGCTCACACTTTCGCGTTTTTCGCATACTTGTTGGCCAGATCCTGGCCTCTTTCAGGTTTGGATCACGTAGTAATGCGGTACCACACCGAAACTGTCAATTAAATCTGGTTGCGATTAATATTTTAGAGGATAAAGCCGGTAATGTCACGGTTAGGTATGGTATTTGCCCTCATCTGGCTCGTACTTTCGCGTTTTTCTCATAGTTGTTGGCCAGATCCTGGGTTTTTTCGGGTTTGGATCCCGTAGTAATGTGGTCCCACACCGAAACAGTCAACTGAACCTGGTTGCGATTATTATTTTAGAGGATAACGCCGGTTATGTCTCGGATAGGTCTGGTATTTGCTCTCATCTGGCTCGGACTTTCTCATTTTTCGCATACTTGTTAGCCAGCTCCTGGCCTCTTTCTGGTTTGGATCATCGTAGCAATGCGGTACCACACCGATACAGACAATTATACCTGGTTGCGATTAATATTTTAGAGGATAGCGCCGGTTATGTATCGGTTAGGTCTGGGATTTGCCCTCATCTGGATCGTACTTTCGCATTTTTCGCATACTTGTTGGCCAGATCCTGGGTTTTTTCTGGTTTCGATCCCGCAGTAATGTGGTTCCACAACGAAACAGTCAATTAAACCTGGTTGCGATTAATATTTTAGCGGATAACGCCGGTTATGTCTGGGCTAGGTCTGGTATTTGCCCTCATCTGACTCGTACTTTCGCATTTTTCGCATTCTTGTTGGCCAGATCCTGGCCTCTTTCTGGTTTGGATCACGTAGTAATGCGGTACCACACCGAAACAGTCAATTAAACCCGGTTGCGTTTAATATTTTAGAGGATAACGCCGGTTATGTCTCGGTTTGGTCTGGGATTTGCCCTCATCTGGTTCGTACTTTCGCATTTCGCGCATACTTGTTGGCCAGATCCTGGCCTTTTTCTGGTCTGGATCACGTAGTAATGCAGTACCACACCGAAACAGTCAATTAAACCTGGTTGCGATTAATATTTTAGGGGATAACGCCGGTTACGTCTCGGATAGGTCTGGGATTTTCCCTCATCTGGCTCGTACTTTCGCATTTTTCGCATTCTTGTTGGCCCGATCCTGGGCTTTTTCTGGTTTGGATAACGTAGTAATGTGGTACCACACTGAAACAGTCATTAAAAGCATGTTCCGATGCGTATTTTAGAGGATAACGCTGGCTATGTCAGGGTTAGTTCTGGTATTTGCAATCATCTGGATCATATATTCGCATTTTTCTCATCCTTGTTGGCCAGATCCTGGCCTTTCTCTGGTTTGGATCACGTAGTAATGCGGTACCACACCGAAACAGTCAATTAAACCTGGTTGCGATTAATATTTTAGAGGATAACGCTGGTTATGTCTCGGTTAGGTCTGGGATTTGCCCCCATCTGGCTCGTACTTTCGCGTTTTTCTCATAGTTGTTGGCCAGATCCTGGGCTTTTTCTGGTTTGGATCTCGTAGTAATGCGTTACCACACCGAAACAGTCAATTAAACCTGGGTGCGATTAATATTTTAGAGGATAACGCCGGTTATGTCTTGGTTAGGTCTGGGATTTGCCCTTATCTGGCTCGTACTTTCGCATTTTTCGCATACTTGTTAGCCAGATCCTGGCCTCTTTCTGGTTTGGATCATCGTAGCAATGCGGTACCACACCGAAACAGTCAATTATACCTGGTTGCGATTAATATTTTAGAGGATAGCGCCGGTTATGTCTCGGTTAGGTCTGGGATTTGCCCCCATCTGGCTCGTACTTTCGCGGTTTTCTCATAGTTGTTGGCCAGATCCTGGGCTTTTTCTGGTTTGGATCTCGTAGTAATGCGTTACCACACCGAAACAGTCAATTAAACCTGGGTGCGATTAATATTTTAGAGGATAACGCCGGTTATGTCTCGGTTAGGTCTGGGATTTGCCCTTATCTGGCTCGTACTTTCGCATTTTTCGCATACTTGTTAGCCAGATCCTGGCCTCTTTCTGGTTTGGATCATCGTAGCAATGCGGTACCACACCGAAACAGTCAATTAAACCTGGTTGCGATTAATATTTTAGAGGATAACACTGGTTATGTCTCGGTTAGGTCTGGGATTTGCCCCCGTCTGGCTCGTACTTTCGCGTTTTTCTCATAGTTGTTGGCCAGATCCTGGGCTTATTCTGGTTTGGATCTCGTAGTAATGCGTTACCACACCGAAACAGTCAATTAAACCTGGGTGCGATTAATATTTTAGAGGATAGCGCCGGTTATGTCTCGGTTAGGTCTGGGATTTGCCCTCATCTGGATCGTACTTTCGCATTTTTCTCATCCTTGTTGGCCAGATCCTGGCCTTTCTCTGGTTTGGATCACGTAGTAATGCGGCACCACACCGAAACAGTCAATTAAACCTGGTTGCGATTAATATTTTAGAGGATAACGCTGGTTATGTCTGGGCTGGTTCTGGTATTTGCAATCATCTGGCTCATACTTTCGCATTTTTCGCATACCTGTTGGCCAGATCCTGGGGTTTCTCTGGTTTGGATCCCGTAGTAATGTGGTTCCACCACGAAACAGTCAATTAAACCTGGTTGAGATTAATATTTTAGCGGATAACGCTGGTTATGTCTCGGTTAGGTCTGGGATTTGCCCCCATCTGGCTCGTACTTTCGCGTTTTTCTCATAGTTGTTGGCCAGATCCTGGGCTTTTTATGGTTTGGATCTCGTAGTAATGCGTTACCACACCGAAACAGTCAATTAAACCTTGGTGTGATTAATATTTTAGAGGATAACGCCGGTTATGTCTCGGTTAGGTCTGGGATTTGCCCTTATCTGGCTCGTACTTTCGCATTTTTCTCATCCTTGTTGGCCAGATCCTGGCCTTTCTCTGGATTGGATCACGTAGTAATGCGGCACCACACCGAAACAGTCAATTAAACCTGGTTGCGATTAATATTTTAGAGGATAACGCTGGTTATGTCTGGGTTGGTTCTGGTATTTGCAATCATCTGGCTCATACTTTCGCATTTTTCGCATACCTGTTGGCCAGATCCTGGGTTTTCTCTGGTTTGGATCCCGTAGTAATGTGGTTCCACAACGAAACAGTCAATTAAACCTGGTTGAGATTAATATTTTAGCGGATAACGCCGGTTATGTCTGGGTTAGGTCTGGTATTTGCCATCATCTGGCTCATACCTTCGCATTTTTCGCATACTTGTTGGCCATATCCTGGGTTTTTTTCTGGTTTGGATCCCGTAGTAATGTGGTTCCACACCGAAACAGTCAATAGAAGCTGGTTCCGATAAGTATTTTAGAGGATAACGCTGGTTATGTCTGGGTTAGTTCTGGTATTTGCTATCATCTGGCACATACTTGCGCGTTTTTCGCATACTTGTTGGCCAGATCCTTTGCTTTTTCTGTTTTGGATCCCGTAGTAATGAGGTTCCACACAGAAACAGTCAATTAAACTGGATTTGAATAATATTTTAGAGGATAACGCCGGTTATGTCTCGGGTAGGTCTGGGATTTGTCCTCGTCTGACTCGTACTTTCAGGTTTTTCGCATACTTGTTGGCCAGATCCAGGCCTCTTTCTGGTTTGGATCACGTAGTAATGTGGTACCTCACTGAAACAGTCAATAGAAGCTGGTTCCGATCTGTATTTTAGAGGATAACGCTGGTTATGTCTGAGTTAGTTCTGGTATTTGCAATCATCTGGCTCATACATTCGCGTTTTTCGCATACTTGTTGGCCAGATCCTGGGCTTTTTCTGGTTTGGATCACGTAGTAATGTGGTACCACACTGAAACAGTCAATTAAACCTGGTTGCGATTAATATTTTAGAGGATAACGCCGGTTATGTCTGGGTTAGGTCTGGGATTTTCCCTCATGTGGCTCGTACTCTCGCGTTTCTCGCATTCTTGTTGGCCTGATCCTGGCCCTTTTCTGGCTTGGACCACGTAGTAATGTGGTACCACACCGAAACAGTCAATTAAACCTGGTTGCGAATAATATTTTACTGGATAACGCTGGGTATGTCTGGGATAGTTCTGGTATTTGCAACCATCTGGCTCATACTTTCGCGTTTTTCTCATAGTTGTTGGCCAGATTCTGGGTTTTTTTCTGGTTTGGATCCCGTAGTAATGTGGTACCACACCGAAACAGTCAATTAAACCTGGGTCCGATTAATATTTTAGAGGATAACGCCGATTACGTCTGGGTTAGGTCCGGCATTTGCCCTCATCTCGCTCGTACTTTCGCATATTTCGCTTACTTGTTGGCCCGATCCTAGCCTTTTTATGGTTTGGATCACGTAGTAATGCGGTACCACACCGAACCAGTCAATTAAACCTGGTTGCTATAAATATTTTACAGGATAAGGCCGGTTATGTCACGGTTATGTCTGGGATTTGCCCTCAACAGCCTCGTACTTTCGCACTTTTCGCATACCTGTTGGCCAGATCCTGGCCTTTTTCTGGTTTGGATCACGTAGTAATGAGGTACCACACCGAAATAGTCAATAGAAGCTGGTTCCGATTAGTATTCTAGAGGATAACGCTGGTTATGTCTGGGTTAGTTCTGGTATTTGCAATCATCTGGCTCATACATTCGCGTTTTTCGCATACTTGTTGGCCAGATCCTGGGCTTTTTCTGGTTTGGATCACGTAGTAATGTGGTACCACACTGAAACAGTCATTAAAAGCATGTTCCGATGCGTATTTTAGAGGATAATACTGGTTATGTCAGGGTTAGTTCTGGTATTTGCAATCATCTGGCTCATATATTCGCGTTTTTCGCATACTTCTTAGCCAGATCCTGGGCTTTTTCTGGTTTGGATCACGTAGTAATGTGGTACCACACTGAACAGTCAATAAAAGCTGGTTCCGATTAGTATTTTAGAGGATAACGCTGGTTATGTCTGTGTTAGTTCTGGTATTTGCAATCATCTGGCTCATACTTTCGCGTTTTTCGCATACTTGTTGGCCAGATCCTGGCCTTTTTCTGGTTTGGATCACGTAGTAATGTGGTACCACACTGAAACAGTCAATAGAAGCTGGTTCCGATTTGTATTTTAGAGGATAACGCAGGTTATGTCTGGGATAGTTCTGGTATATGCAATCATCTCACTCGTACTTTCGCATTTTTCGCATTCTTGGTGGCCAGATCCTGGCCTTTTCCTGGTTTGGATCACGTAGTAATGCGGCACCACACCGAAACAGTCAATTAAACCTGATTGCGATTTATATTTTAGAGGATAACGCTGGTTATGTCTCGGGTAGGTCTGGGATTTGTCCTTATCTGGCTCGTACTTTCGCGTTTTTCGCATACTTGTTGGCCAGATGCTGGGCTTTTTCTGGTTTGCAACACGTAGTAATGTGGTACCACACTGAAACAGTCAATTAAACCAGGTTCAGATTAGTATTTTAGAGGATAGCGCTGGTTATGTCTGGGTGAGTTCTGGTATTTGCAATCATCTGGCTCGTACTTTCGCGTTTTTCGCATACTTGTTGGCCAGATCCTGGCCTCTTTCTGGCTTGGACCACGTAGTAATGTGGTACCACACCGAAACAGTCAATTAATCCTGGTTGCGAATAATATTTTAGAGGATAACGCCGGTTATGTCTCGGCTAGGTCTGGGATTTGCCCTCATCTGGATCGTACTTTCGCATTTTCGCATACTTGTTGGCCAGATCCTGGGTTTTCTCTTGTTTGGATCATCGTAGCAATGCGGTACCACACCGAAACAGTCAATTATACCTGGTTGCGGTTAATATTTTAGGGGATAACGCCGGTTTTGTCTGGGTTAGGTCTGGTATTTGCCCTCATCTGGCTCGAACTTTTGCATTTTTGTCATACTTGTTGGCCAGATCCTGGGCTTTATCTGGTTTGGATCACGTAGTAATGCGTTACCACACCGAAACAGTCAAATAAACCTGGTTGCGATTAATATTTTAGAGGATAACGCCGGTTATATCTCGGTTAGGTCTGGGATTTGCCCTCATCTGGCTCGTACTTTCGCATTTTTCGCATACTTGTTGGCCAGACCCTGGTCCTTTTCTGGTTTGGATCACGTAGTAATGTGGTGCCACACTGAAACAGTCAATTATACCTGGTTGCGATTAATATTGTAGAGGATAACGCCGGTTATGTCTCGGCTAGGTCTGGGATTAGCCCTCATCTGGCACACACTTTCGCGTTTTTCGCATATTTGTTCGCCAGATACTGGGTTTTTTCTGGTTTGGATCCCGTAGTAATGTGATACCACACTGAAACAGTCAATAGAAGCTGGTTCCGATCAGTATTTTAGAGGATAACGCTGGTTATGTCTGGGTTAGTTCTGGTATTTGCAATCATCTGGCTCATACATTCGCGTTTTCGCAAACTTGTTGGCCAGATCCTGGGATTTTTCTGGTTTGGATCACGTAGTAATGTGGTACCACACTGAGACAGTCATTGAAAGCATGTTCCGATTCGTATTTTACAGGATAACTCTGGTTATGTCAGGCATAGTTCTGGTATTTGTAATCATCTGGCTCATACTTTCGCATTTTTCGCATACTTGTTGGCCAGATCATGGCCTTTTTCTGGTTTGGGTCCCGTAGTAATGTGGTTCCACACCGAAACAGTCAATTGAACCTGGTTGCGATTAATATTTTAGAGGATAACGCCGGTTATGTCTCGGGTAGGTCTGGGATTTGCCCACATCTGGCTCGTACTTTCGCTTTTTTCGCATTCTTGTTGGCCCGATCCTGAGTTTTTTCTGGTTTGGATCCCGTAGTAATGTGGTTCCACACCGAAACAGTCAATTAAACCTGGTTGCGAATAATATTTTAGAGGATAACGCCGGTAATGTCTCGGTTAGGTCTGGGGTTTGCCCTCATCTGGATCGTACTTTCGCGTTTTTCGCATACTTGTTGGCCAGATCCTGGGCTTTATCTGGTTTGGATCACGTAGTAATGCGTTACCACACCGAAACAGTCAAATAAACCTGGTTGCGATTAATATTTTGGAGGATAACGCCGGTTATGTCTCGGTTAGGTCTGGTATTTGCCCTCAGCTGGCGCGTACTTTCGCATTTTTCTCATCCTTGTTGGCCAGATCCTGGCCTCTTTCTGGCTTGGACCACGTAGTAATGTGGTACCACACCGAAACAGTCAATTAAACCTGGTTGCGATTAACATTTTAGGGGATAACGCCGGTTATGTCTGGGTTAGTTCTGGTATTTGCAATCATCTGGCTCATACTTTCGCATTTTTCGCATACTTGTTGGCCAGATCCTGGGTTTTGTCTGGTTTGGATCCCGTAGTAATGTGGTTCCACAACGAAACAGTCAATTAAACCTGGTTGAGATTAATATTTTATAGGATAACGCCGGTTATGTCTCGGTTTGGTCTGGGATTTGCCCTCATCTGGTTCGTACTTTCGCATTTTGCGCATACTTGTTGGCCAGATCCTGGCCTTTTTCTGGTCTGGATCACGTAGTAATGCAGTACCACACCGAAACAGTCAATTAAACCTGGTTGCGATTAATATTTTAGAGGATAACGCTGGTTATGTCTGGGTTAGTTCTGGTATTTGCAATCATCTGGCTCATACTTTCGTATTTTTCGCATACTTGTTGGCCAGATCCTGGCCTCTTTCTGGTCTGGATCATCGTAGCAATGCGGTACCACACCCAAACAGTCAATTATACCTGGTTGCGATTAATATTTTAGGGGATAACGCCGGTTACGTCTCGGTTAGGTCTGGGATTTTCCCTCATCTGGCTCGTACTTTCGCATTTTTCGCATACTTGTTGGCCAGATCCTGGCCTCTTTCTGGTTTGGATCATCGTAGCAATGCGGTACCACACCCAAACAGTCAATTATACCTGGTTGCGATTAATATTTTAGGGGATAACGCCGGTTACGTCTCGGTTAGGTCTGGGATTTTCCCTCATCTGGCTCGTACTTTCGCATTTTTCGCATTCTTGTTGGCCCGATCCTGGGCTTTTTCTGGTTTGGATCACGTAGTAATGCGATTCCACAACGAAACAGTCAATTAAACTTGGTTGCCATTAATATTTTAGCGGATAACGCCGGTTATGTCTGGGCTAGGTCTGGTATTTGCCCTCATCTGGCTCGTACTTTCGCATTTTTCGCATACTAGTTGGCCAGATCCTGGCCTTTTTCTGGTTTGGATCACGTAGTAATGAGGTTCCACACCGAAACAGTCAATTAAACCTGGTTGCGATTAATATTTTAGAGGACAACGCCGGTTATGTCTCGGTTAGGTCTGCGATTTGCCCTCATCTGGCTCGTACTTTCGCATTTTTCGCATACTTGCTGGCCAGATCCTGGCCTTTCTCTGGTCTGGATCACATAGTAATGCGGCACCACACCGAAACAGTCAATTAAACCTGGTTGCGATTAATATTTTAGAGGATAACGCTGGTTATGTCTGGGTTAGTTCTGGTATTTGCAATCATCTGGCTCATACTTTCGCATTTTTCGCATACCTGTTGGCCAGATCGTGGGGTTTCTCTGGTTTGGATCCCGTAGTAATGTGGTTCCACAACGAAACAGTCAATTAAACCTGGTTGAGATTAATATTTTAGCGGATAACGCCGGTTATGTCTGGGTTAGGTCTGGTATTTGCCCTCATCTGGCTCATACCATCGCATTTTTCGCATACTTGTTGGCCATATCCTGGGTTTTTTTCTGGTTTGGATCCCGTAGTAATGTGGTTCCACACCGAAACAGTCAATAGAAGCTGGTTGCGATTAATATTTTAGAGGATAACGCCGGTTATGTCTCGGTTAGGTCTGGTATTTGCCCTCAACTGGCTCGTACTTTCGCAGTTTTCGCATACTTGTTGGCCACATACTGGCCTTCTTCTGGCTTGGACCACGTAGTGAAGTGGTACCACACTGAAACTGTCAATTAAACTGTGTTGCGATTAATATTTTAGAGGATAGCGCCGGTTATGTCTCGGTTAGGTCTGGTATTTGCCCTCATCTGGATCGTACTTTCGCATTTTTCGTATACTTGTTGGCCAGATCCTGGGTTTTTACTGGTTTGGATCCCGCAGTAATGTGGTTCCACAACGAAACAGCCAATTAAACCTGGTTGCGATTAATATTTTAGCGGATAACGCCTGTTATGTCTGGGTTAGGTCTGGGATTTTCCCTGATGTGGCTCGTACTTTCGCGTTTCTCGCATTCTTGTTGGCCCGATCCTGGGATTTTTCTGGTTTGGATCACGTAGTAATGTGGTACCACACTGAAACAGTCAATTAAACCTGGTTACGATTAATATTTTAGAGGATAACGCCGGTTATGTCTGGGTTAGGTCTGGGATTTTCCCTGATGTGGCTCGTACTTTCGCGTTTCTCGCATTCTTGTTGGCCCGATCCTGGGATTTTTCTGGTTTGGATCTCGTAGTAATGTGTTAGCACACTGAAACAGTCATTAAAAGCATGTTCCGATTCGTATTTTAGAGGATGACGCAGGTTATGTCAGGCATAGTTCTGGTATTTGCAATCATCTCGCTCATACTTTCGCATGTTTCGCATACTTGTTGGCCAGATCATGGCCTTTTTCTGGTTTGGGTCATCGTAGCAATGCGGTACCACACCGAAACAGTCAATTATACCTGGTTGCGATTAATATTTTAGAGGATAACGCTGGTTATGTCAGGGTTGGTTCTGTTATTTGCAATCATCTGGCTCATACTTTCGCATTTTTCGCATACTTGTTGGCCAGATCCTGGGTTTTTTCTGGTTTGGATCCCGTAGTAATGTGGTTCCACAACGAAACAGTCAATTACACCTGGTTGAGATTAATATTTTAGAGGATAACACCGGTTATGTCTCGGGTAGGTCTGGGATTTGTCCTCATCTGGCTCGGACTTTCCCATTTTTCGCATACTTGTTGGCCAGACCCTGGCCCTTTTCTGGTTTGGATCACGTAGTAATGTGGTACCACACTGAAGCAGTCAATAGAAGCTGGTTCCGATAAGTATTTTAGAGGATAACGCTGGTTATGTCTGGGTGAGATCTGGTATTTGCAATCATCTGGCTCGTACTTTCGCGTTTTTCGCATACTTGTTGGCCAGATCCTGGCCTTTTTCAGGCTTGGATCCCGTAGTAATGTGGTTCCACACCGAAACAGTCAATTAAACCTGGTTGCGATTAATATTTTAGAGGATAACGCCGGTTATGTCTCGGTTAGGTCTGGTATTTGCCCTCAACTGGCTCGTACTTTCGCAGTTTTCGCATACTTGTTGGCCACATACTGGCCTTCTTCTGGCTTGGACCACGTAGTGAAGTGGTACCACACTGAAACTGTCAATTAAACTTGGTTGCGATTAATATTTTAGAGGATAGCGCCGATTATGTCTCGGTTAGGTCTGTGATTTGCCCTCATCTGGATCGTACTTTCGCATTTTTCGTATACTTGTTGGCCAGATCCTGGGTTTTTTCTGGTTTGGATCCCGTAGTAATGTGGTTCCACACCGAAACAGTCAATTAAACCTGGTTGCGATTAATATTTTAGAGGATAGCGCCGGTTATGTCTCGGTTAGGTCTGGTATTTGCAATCATCTGGCTCGTACTTTCCCATTTTTCGCATACTTGTTAGCCAGATCATGGCCTTTTTCTGGTTTGGATCACGTAGTAATGTGGTACCACACTGAAACAGTCAATAGAAGCTGGTTCCGATAAGTATTTTAGAGGATAACGCTGGTTATGTCAGGGTTAGTTCTGGTATTTGCAATCATCTGGATCATATATTCGTATTTTTCGCATACTTGCTGGCCAGATCCTGGGCTTTTTCTGGTTTGGATCACGTAGTATTGTGGCTCCACACCGAAACAGTCAATTAAACCTGGTTGCGATTAATATTTTAGAGGATAACGCCGGTTATGTCTCGGGTAGGTCTGGGATTTGCCCACATCTGGCTCGTACTTTCGCTTTTTTCTTATTCTTGTTGGCCAGATCCTGGCCTCTTTCTGGTTTGGATCACGTAGTAATGCGGAACAACACCGAAACAGTCAATTAAACCTGGTTGCGATAAATATTTTAGAGTGTAACGCTGGTTATGTCTCGGTTAGGTCTGGGATTTGCCCCCATCTGGCTCGTACTTTCGCGTTTTTCTCATAGTTGTTGGCCAGATTCTGGGTTTTTTCTGGTTTGGATCCCGTAGTAATGTGGTTCCACAACGAAACAGTCAATTAAACCTGGTTGAGATTAATATTTTAGAGGATAACGCCGGTTATGTCTCGGGTAGGTCTGGGATTTGTCCTCATCTGGCTCGTACTTTCACGTTTTTCGCATACTTGTTGGCCAGATCATGGCCTTTTTCTGGTTTGGATCATCGTAGCAATGCGGCACCACACCGAAACAGTCAATTATACCTGGTTGCGATTAATATTTTAGAGGATAGCGCCGGTTATGTCTCGGTTAGGTCTGGTATTTGCAATCATCTGGCTCGTACTTTCCCATTTTTCGCATACTTGTTAGCCAGATCATGGCCTTTTTCTGGTTTGGATCACGTAGTAATGTGGTACCACACTGAAACAGTCAATAGAAGCTGGTTCCGATAAGTATTTTAGAGGATAACGCTGGTTATGTCAGGGTTAGTTCTGGTATTTGCAATCATCTGGATCATATATTCGTATTTTTCGCATACTTGCTGGCCAGATCCTGGGCTTTTTCTGGTTTGGATCACGTAGTATTGTGGCTCCACACCGAAACAGTCAATTAAACCTGGTTGCGATTAATATTTTAGAGGATAACGCCGGTTATGTCTCGGGTAGGTCTGGGATTTGCCCACATCTGGCTCGTACTTTCGCTTTTTTCTTATTCTTGTTGGCCAGATCCTGGCCTCTTTCTGGTTTGGATCACGTAGTAATGCGGAACAACACCGAAACAGTCAATTAAACCTGGTTGCGATAAATATTTTAGAGGATAACGCTGGTTATGTCTCGGTTAGGTCTGGGATTTGCCCCCATCTGGCTCGTACTTTCGCGTTTTTCTCATAGTTGTTGGCCAGATCCTGGGTTTTTTCTGGTTTGGATCACGTAGTAATGTGGTACCACACTGTCAATAAAAGCTGGTTCCGCTTAGTATTTTAGAGGATAACGCTGGTTATGCCTGGGATTGTTCTGGTATTTGCAATCATCTGGCTCATACGTTCGCGTTTTTCGCACACTTGTTGGCCAGACCCTGGACCTTTTCTGGTTTGGATCACGTAGTAATGTGGTACCACACTGAAACAGTCAATAGAAGCTGGTTCCGATAAGTATTTTAGAGGATAACGCTGGTTATGTCTGTGTTAGTTCTGGTATTTGCAATCATCTGGCTCATACTTTCGCATTTTTCGCATACTTGTTGGCCAGATCCTGGCCTTTTTCAGGCTTCGATCCCGTAGTAATGTGGTTCCACACCGAAACAGTCAATTAAACCTGGTTGCGATTAATATTTTAGAGGATAACGCCGGTTACGTCTCGGTTAGGTCTGGTATTTGCCCTCAACTGGCTCGTACTTTCGCAGTTTTCGCATACTTGTTGGCCACATACTGGCCTTCTTCTGGCTTGGACCACGTAGTGAAGTGGTACCACACTGAAACTGTCAATTAAACTTTGTTGCGATTAATATTTTAGAGGATAGCGCCGGTTATGTCTCGGTTAGGTCTGGGATTTGCCCTCATCTGGATCGTACTTTCGCATTTTTCGTATACTTGTTGGCCAGATCCTGGGTTTTTACTGGTTTGGATCCCGCAGTAATGTGGTTCCACAACGAAACAGCCAATTAAACCTGGTTGCGATTAATATTTTAGCGGATAACGCCTGTTATGTCTGGGTTAGGTCTGGGATTTTCCCTGATGTGGCTCGTACTTTCGCGTTTCTCGCATTCTTGTTGGCCCGATCCTGGGATTTTTCTGGTTTGGATCACGTAGTAATGTGGTACCACACTGAAACAGTCAATTAAACCTGGTTACGATTAATATTTTAGAGGATAACGCTGGTTATGCCTGGGATAGTTCTGGTATTTGCAATCATCTGGCTCATACTTTCGCGTTTTTCTCATAGTTGTTGGCCAGATCCTGGGTTTTTTCTGGTTTGGATCCCGTAGTAATGTGGTTCCACACGGAAACAGTCATTAAAAGCATGTTCCGATTCGTATTTTAGAGGATGACGCAGGTTATGTCAGGCATAGTTCTGGTATTTGCAATCATCTCGCTCATACTTTCGCATTTTTCGCATACTTGTTGGCCAGATCATGGCCTTTTTCTGGTTTGGATCATCGTAGCAATGCGGTACCACACCGAAACAGTCAATTATACCTGGTTGCGATTAATATTTTAGAGGATAACGCTGGTTATGTCAGGGTTAGTTCTGGTATTTGCAATCATCTGGATCGTACTTTCGCATTTTTCGTATACTTGTTGGCCAGATCCTGGGTTTTTTCTGGTTTGGATCCCGTAGTAATGTGGTTCCACAACGAAACAGTCAATTACACCTGGTTGAGATTAATATTTTAGAGGATAACACCGGTTATGTCTCGGGTAGGTCTGGGATTTGTCCTCATCTGGCTCGGACTTTCCCATTTTTCGCATACTTGTTGGCCAGACCCTGGCCCTTTTCTGGTTTGGATCACGTAGTAATGTGGTACCACACTGAAGCAGTCAATAGAAGCTGGTTCCGATAAGTATTTTGGAGGATAACGCTGGTTATGTCAGGGTTAGTTCTGGTATTTGCAATCATCTGGATCATATATTCGTATTTTTCGCATACTTGCTGGCCAGATTCTGGGCTTTTTCTGGTTTGGATCACGTAGTAATGCGGTACAACTCCGAAACAGTCAATTAAACCTGGTTGCGATAAATATTTTAGAGGATAACGCTGGTTATGTCTCGGTTAGGTCTGGGATTTGCCCCCATCTGGCTCGTACTTTCGCGTTTTTCTCATAGTTGTTGGCCAGATCCTGGGTTTTTTCTGGTTTGGATCACGTAGTAATGTGGTACCACACTGTCAATAAAAGCTGGTTCCGCTTAGTATTTTAGAGGATAACGCTGGTTATGCCTGGGATTGTTCTGGTATTTGCAATCATCTGGCTCATACGTTCGCGTTTTTCGCACACTTGTTGGCCAGACCCTGGACCTTTTCTGGTTTGGATCACGTAGTAATGTGGTACCACACTGAAACAGTCAATAGAAGCTGGTTCCGATAAGTATTTTAGAGGATAACGCTGGTTATGTCTGTGTTAGTTCTGGTATTTGCAATCATCTGGCTCATACTTTCGCATTTTTCGCATACTTGTTGGCCAGATCCTGGCCTTTTTCAGGCTTCGATCCCGTAGTAATGTGGTTCCACACCGAAACAGTCAATTAAACCTGGTTGCGATTAATATTTTAGAGGATAACGCCGGTTACGTCTCGGTTAGGTCTGGTATTTGCCCTCAACTGGCTCGTACTTTCGCAGTTTTCGCATACTTGTTGGCCACATACTGGCCTTCTTCTGGCTTGGACCACGTAGTGAAGTGGTACCACACTGAAACTGTCAATTAAACTTTGTTGCGATTAATATTTTAGAGGATAGCGCCGGTTATGTCTCGGTTAGGTCTGGGATTTGCCCTCATCTGGATCGTACTTTCGCATTTTTCGTATACTTGTTGGCCAGATCCTGGGTTTTTACTGGTTTGGATCCCGCAGTAATGTGGTTCCACAACGAAACAGCCAATTAAACCTGGTTGCGATTAATATTTTAGCGGATAACGCCTGTTATGTCTGGGTTAGGTCTGGGATTTTCCCTGATGTGGCTCGTACTTTCGCGTTTCTCGCATTCTTGTTGGCCCGATCCTGGGATTTTTCTGGTTTGGATCACGTAGTAATGTGGTACCACACTGAAACAGTCAATTAAACCTGGTTACGATTAATATTTTAGAGGATAACGCTGGTTATGCCTGGGATAGTTCTGGTATTTGCAATCATCTGGCTCATACTTTCGCGTTTTTCTCATAGTTGTTGGCCAGATCCTGGGTTTTTTCTGGTTTGGATCCCGTAGTAATGTGGTTCCACACGGAAACAGTCATTAAAAGCATGTTCCGATTCGTATTTTAGAGGATGACGCAGGTTATGTCAGGCATAGTTCTGGTATTTGCAATCATCTCGCTCATACTTTCGCATTTTTCGCATACTTGTTGGCCAGATCATGGCCTTTTTCTGGTTTGGATCATCGTAGCAATGCGGTACCACACCGAAACAGTCAATTATACCTGGTTGCGATTAATATTTTAGAGGATAACGCTGGTTATGTCAGGGTTAGTTCTGGTATTTGCAATCATCTGGCTCATACTTTCGCATTTTTCGCATACTTGTTGGCCAGATCCTGGGTTTTTTCTGGTTTGGATCCCGTAGTAATGTGGTTCCACAACGAAACAGTCAATTACACCTGGTTGAGATTAATATTTTAGAGGATAACACCGGTTATGTCTCGGGTAGGTCTGGGATTTGTCCTCATCTGGCTCGGACTTTCCCATTTTTCGCATACTTGTTGGCCAGACCCTGGCCCTTTTCTGGTTTGGATCACGTAGTAATGTGGTACCACACTGAAGCAGTCAATAGAAGCTGGTTCCGATAAGTATTTTAGAGGATAACGCTGGTTATGTCTGGGTGAGATCTGGTATTTGCAATCATCTGGCTCGTACTTTCGCGTTTTTCGCATACTTGTTGGCCAGATCCTGGCCTTTTTCAGGCTTGGATCCCGTAGTAATGTGGTTCCACACCGAAACAGTCAATTAAACCTGGTTGCGATTAATATTTTAGAGGATAACGCCGGTTATGTCTCGGTTAGGTCTGGTATTTGCCCTCAACTGGCTCGTACTTTCGCAGTTTTCGCATACTTGTTGGCCACATACTGGCCTTCTTCTGGCTTGGACCACGTAGTGAAGTGGTACCACACTGAAACTGTCAATTAAACTTGGTTGCGATTAATATTTTAGAGGATAGCGCCGATTATGTCTCGGTTAGGTCTGTGATTTGCCCTCATCTGGATCGTACTTTCGCATTTTTCGTATACTTGTTGGCCAGATCCTGGGTTTTTTCTGGTTTGGATCACGTAGTATTGTGGCTCCACACCGAAACAGTCAATTAAACCTGGTTGCGATAAATATTTTAGAGTGTAACGCTGGTTATGTCTCGGTTAGGTCTGGGATTTGCCCCCATCTGGCTCGTACTTTCGCGTTTTTCTCATAGTTGTTGGCCAGATTCTGGGTTTTTTCTGGTTTGGATCCCGTAGTAATGTGGTTCCACAACGAAACAGTCAATTAAACCTGGTTGAGATTAATATTTTAGAGGATAACGCCGGTTATGTCTCGGGTAGGTCTGGGATTTGTCCTCATCTGGCTCGTACTTTCACGTTTTTCGCATACTTGTTGGCCAGATCATGGCCTTTTTCCGGTTTGGATCATCGTAGCAATGCGGCACCACACCGAAAGAGTCAATTATACCTGGTTGCGATTAATATTTTAGAGGATAACGCTGGTTATGTCAGGGTTAGTTCTGGTATTTGCAATCATCTGGATCATATATTCGTATTTTTCGCATACTTGCTGGCCAGATTCTGGGCATTTTCTGGTTTGGATCACGTAGTAATGCGGTACAACTCCGAAACAGTCAATTAAACCTGGTTGCGATAAATATTTTAGAGGATAACGCTGGTTATGTCTCGGTTAGGTCTGGGATTTGCCCCCATCTGGCTCGTACTTTCGCGTTTTTCTCATAGTTGTTGGCCAGATCCTGGGTTTTTTCTGGTTTGGATCACGTAGTAATGTGGTACCACACTGTCAATAAAAGCTGGTTCCGCTTAGTATTTTAGAGGATAACGCTGGTTATGCCTGGGATTGTTCTGGTATTTGCAATCATCTGGCTCATACGTTCGCGTTTTTCGCACACTTGTTGGCCAGACCCTGGACCTTTTCTGGTTTGGATCACGTAGTAATGTGGTACCACACTGAAACAGTCAATAGAAGCTGGTTCCGATAAGTATTTTAGAGGATAACGCTGGTTATGTCTGTGTTAGTTCTGGTATTTGCAATCATCTGGCTCATACTTTCGCATTTTTCGCATACTTGTTGGCCAGATCCTGGCCTTTTTCAGGCTTCGATCCCGTAGTAATGTGGTTCCACACCGAAACAGTCAATTAAACCTGGTTGCGATTAATATTTTAGAGGATAACGCCGGTTATGTCTCGGTTAGGTCTGGTATTTGCCCTCAACTGGCTCGTACTTTCGCAGTTTTCGCATACTTGTTGGCCACATACTGGCCTTCTTCTGGCTTGGACCACGTAGTGAAGTGGTACCACACTGAAACTGTCAATTAAACTTTGTTGCGATTAATATTTTAGAGGATAGAGCCGGTTATGTCTCGGTTAGGTCTGGGATTTGCCCTCATCTGGATCGTACTTTCGCATTTTTCGTATACTTGTTGGCCAGATCCTGGGTTTTTTCTGGTTTGGATCACGTAGTAATGTGGTACCACACTGAAACAGTCAATTAAACCTGGTTACGATTAATATTTTAGAGGATAACGCCGGTTATGTCTGGGTTAGGTCTGGGATTTTCCCTGATGTGGCTCGTACTTTCGCGTTTCTCGCATTCTTGTTGGCCCGATCCTGGGATTTTTCTGGTTTGGATCTCGTAGTAATGTGTTAGCACACTGAAACAGTCATTAAAAGCATGTTCCGATTCGTATTTTAGAGGATGACGCAGGTTATGTCAGGCATAGTTCTGGTATTTGCAATCATCTCGCTCATACTTTCGCATTTTTCGCATACTTGTTGGCCAGATCATGGCCTTTTTCTGGTTTGGATCATCGTAGCAATGCGGTACCACACCGAATCAGTCAATTATACCTGGTTGCGATTAATATTTTAGAGGATAACGCTGGTTATGTCAGGGTTAGTTCTGGTATTTGCAATCATCTGGCTCATACTTTCGCATTTTTCGCATACTTGTTGGCCAGATCCTGGGTTTTTTCTGGTTTGGATCCCGTAGTAATGTGGTTCCACAACGAAACAGTCAATTACACCTGGTTGAGATTAATATTTTAGAGGATAACACCGGTTATGTCTCGGGTAGGTCTGGGATTTGTCCTCATCTGGCTCGGACTTTCCCATTTTTCGCATACTTGTTGGCCAGACCCTGGCCCTTTTCTGGTTTGGATCACGTAGTAATGTGGTACCACACTGAAGCAGTCAATAGAAGCTGGTTCCGATAAGTATTTTAGAGGATAACGCTGGTTATGTCTGGGTGAGATCTGGTATTTGCAATCATCTGGCTCGTACTTTCGCGTTTTTCGCATACTTGTTGGCCAGATCCTGGCCTTTTTCAGGCTTGGATCCCGTAGTAATGTGGTTCCACACCGAAACAGTCAATTAAACCTGGTTGCGATTAATATTTTAGAGGATAACGCCGGTTATGTCTCGGTTAGGTCTGGTATTTGCCCTCAACTGGCTCGTACTTTCGCAGTTTTCGCATACTTGTTGGCCACATACTGGCCTTCTTCTGCCTTGGACCACGTAGTGAAGTGGTACCACACTGAAACTGTCAATTAAACTTGGTTGCGATTAATATTTTAGAGGATAGCGCCGATTATGTCTCGGATAGGTCTGTGATTTGCCCTCATCTGGATCGTACTTTCGCATTTTTCGTATACTTGTTGGCCAGATCCTGGGTTTTTTCTGGTTTGGATCCCGCAGTAATGTGGTTCCACAACGAAACAGCCAATTAAACCTGGTTGAGATTAATATTTTGGAGGATAACGCCGGTTATGTCTCGGGTAGGTCTGGGATTTGTCCTCATCTGGCTCGTACTTTCGCGTTTTTCGCATACTTGTTAGCCAGATCATGGCCTTTTTCTGGTTTGGATCACGTAGTAATGTGGTACCACACTGAAACAGTCAATAGAAGCTGGTTCCGATAAGTATTTTAGAGGATAACGCTGGTTATGTCAGGGTTAGTTCTGGTATTTGCAATCATCTGGATCATATATTCGTATTTTTCGCATACTTGCTGGCCAGATCCTGGGCTTTTTCTGGTTTGGATCACGTAGTATTGTGGTTCCACACCGAAACAGTCAATTAAACCTGGTTGCGATTAATATTTTAGAGGATAACGCCGGTTATGTCTCGGGTAGGTCTGGGATTTGCCCACATCTGGCTCGTACTTTCGCTTTTTTCTTATTCTTGTTGGCCAGATCCTGGCCTCTTTCTGGTTTGGATCACGTAGTAATGCGGAACAACACCGAAACAGTCAATTAAACCTGGTTGCGATAAATATTTTAGAGTGTAGCGCTGGTTATGTCTCGGTTAGGTCTGGGATTTGCCCCCATCTGGCTCGTACTTTCGCGTTTTTCTCATAGTTGTTGGCCAGATTCTGGGTTTTTTCTGGTTTGGATCCCGTAGTAATGTGGTTCCACAACGAAACAGTCAATTAAACCTGGTTGAGATTAATATTTTAGAGGATAACGCCGGTTATGTCTCGGGTAGGTCTGGGATTTGTCCTCATCTGGCTCGTACTTTCACGTTTTTCGCATACTTGTTGGCCAGATCATGGCCTTTTTCTGGTTTGGATCATCGTAGCAATGCGGCACCACACCGAAACAGTCAATTATACCTGGTTGCGATTAATATTTTAGAGGATAACGCTGGTTATGTCAGGGTTAGTTCTGGTATTTGCAATCATCTGGATCATATATTCGTATTTTTCGCATACTTGCTGGCCAGATTCTGGGCTTTTTCTGGTTTGGATCACGTAGTAATGCGGTACAACTCCGAAACAGTCAATTAAACCTGGTTGCGATAAATATTTTAGAGGATAACGCTGGTTATGTCTCGGTTAGGTCTGGGATTTGCCCCCATCTGGCTCGTACTTTCGCGTTTTTCTCATAGTTGTTGGCCAGATCCTGGGTTTTTTCTGGTTTGGATCACGTAGTAATGTGGTACCACACTGTCAATAAAAGCAGGTTCCGCTTAGTATTTTAGAGGATAACGCTGGTTATGCCTGGGATTGTTCTGGTATTTGCAATCATCTGGCTCATACGTTCGCGTTTTTCGCACACTTGTTGGCCAGACCCTGGACCTTTTCTGGTTTGGATCACGTAGTAATGTGGTACCACACTGAAACAGTCAATAGAAGCTGGTTCCGATAAGTATTTTAGAGGATAACGCTGGTTATGTCTGTGTTAGTTCTGGTATTTGCAATCATCTGGCTCATACTTTCGCATTTTTCGCATACTTGTTGGCCAGATCCTAGGTTTTTTCTGGTTTGGATCCCGTAGTAATGTGGTTCCACAACGAAACAGTCAATTACACCTGGTTGAGATTAATATTTTAGAGGATAACACCGGTTATGTCTCGGGTAGGTCTGGGATTTGTCCTCATCTGGCTCGGACTTTCCCATTTTTCGCATACTTGTTGGCCAGACCCTGGCCCTTTTCTGGTTTTGATCATGTAGTAATGTGGTACCACACTGAAACAGTCAATAGAAGCTGGTTCCGATAAGTATTTTAGAGGATAACGCTGGTTATGTCTGGGTGAGATCTGGTATTTGCATTCATCTGGCTCGTACTTTCGCGTTTTTCGCATACTTGTTGGCCAGATCCTGGCCTTTTTCAGGCTTGGATCCCGTAGTAATGTGGTTCCACACCGAAACAGTCAATTAAACCTGGTTGCGATTAATATTTTAGAGGATAGCGCCGGTTATGTCTCGGTTAGGTCTGGGATTTGCCCTCATCTGGATCGTACTTTCGCATTTTTCGTATACTTGTTGGCCAGATCCTGGGTTTTTTCTGGTTTGGATCCCGCAGTAATGTGGTTCCACAACGAAACAGCCAATTAAACCTGGTTGCGATTAATATTTTAGCGGATAACGCCGGTTATGTCTGGGTTAGGTCTGGGATTTTCCCTGATGTGGCTCGTACTTTCGCGTTTCTCGCATTCTTGTTGGCCCGATCCTGGGATTTTTCTGGTTTGGATCTCGTAGTAATGTGTTAGCACTCTGAAACAGTCATTAAAAGCATGTTCCGATTCGTATTTTAGAGGATAACGCAGGTTATGTCAGGCATAGCTCTGGTATTTGCAATCATCTCGCTCATACTTTCGCATTTTTCGCATACATGTTGGCCAGATCCTGGGCTTTTTCTGGTTTGGATCATCGTAGCAATGCGGTACCACACCGAAACAGTCAATTATACCTGGTTGCGATTAATATTTTAGAGGATAACGCTGGTTATGTCAGGGTTAGTTCTGGTATTTGTAACCATCTGGATCATATATTCGTATTTTTCTCATCCTTGTTGGCCAGATCCTGGCCTTTCTCTGGTTTGGATCCCGTAGTAATGTGGTTCCACAACGAAACAGTCAATTAAACCTGGTTGAGATAAATATTTTAGAGGATAACGCCGGTTATGTCTCGGGTAGGTCTGGGATTTGTCCTCATCTGGCTCGTACTTTCACGTTTTTCGCAAACTTGTTGGCCAGATCATGGCCTTTTTCTGGTTTGGATCACGTAGTAATGTGGTTCCACACTGAAACAGTCAATTAAACCTGGTTGCGATTAATATTTTAGAGGATAACGCTGGTTATGCCTGGGATTGTTCTGGTATTTGCAATCATCTGGCTCATACGTTCGCGTTTTTCGCACACTTGTTTGGTCAGACCCTGGCCCTTTTCTGGTTTGGATCCCGTAGTAATGAGGTTCCACACCGAAACAGTCAATTAAACTGGTTGCGATTAATATTTTAGAGGATAACGCTGGTTATGTCTCGGGTAGGTCTGGTATTTGCCCTCATCTCGCTCGTACTTTCGCGTTTTTCGCATACTTGTTGGCCAGATCTTGGCCTTTTTCTGGTTTGGGTCACGTAGTAATGTTGTACCACACTGAAATAGTCAATAGAATCTGGTTCCGATTAGTATTTTAGAGGATAACGCTGGTTATGTCTGTGTTAGCTCTGGTATTTGCTATCATCTGGCACATACTTTCGCGTTTTTCGCATACTCGTTGGCCAGATCCTGGGCTTTTTCTGGTTTGGATCACGTAGTAATGTGGTACCACACTGAAGCAGTCAATTAAACCTGGTTCAGATTAGTATGTTAGAGGATAGCGCTGGTTATGTCTGGGTGAGTTCTGGTATTTGCAATCATCTGGCTCGTACTTTCGCGTTTTTCGCATACTTGTTGGCCAGATCCTGGCCTTTTTCAGGCTTCGATCCCGTATTAATGTGGTTCCACACCGAAACAGTCAATTAAACCTGGTTGCGATTAATATTTTAGAGGATAACGCTGGTTATGTCTTGGTTAGGTCTGGTATTTGCCTTCAACTGGCTCGTACTTTCGCAGTTTTCGCATACTTGTTGTCCACATACTTCTTCTGGCTTGGACCACGTAGTGAAGTGGTACCACACTGAAACTGTCAATTAAACTTGGTTGCGATTAATATTTTAGAGGATAGCGCCGGTTATGTCTCGGTTAGGTCTGGTATTTGCCCTCAACTGGCTCGTACTTCCGCGTTTTTCGCATACTTGTTGGCCAGATCCTGTGCTTTTTCTGTTTTGGATCCCGTAGTAATGAGGTTCCACACCGAAACAGTCAATTAAACTGGATGCGATTAATATTTTAGAGGATAACGCCGGTTATGTCTCGGGTAGGTCTGGGATTTGTCCTCATCTGACGCGTACTTACACGTTTTTCGCATACTTGGCCAGATCCTGGGATTTTTCTGTTTTGGATCCCGTAGTAATGAGGTTCCACACCGAAACAGTCAATTAAACCTGGTTGCGAATAATATTTTAGTGGATAACGCTGGGTATGTCTGGGATAGTTCTGGTATTTGCAACCATCTGGCTCATACTTTCGCGTTTTTCTCATAGTTGTTGGCCAGATTCTGGGTTTTTTCTGGTTTGGATCCCGTAGTAATGTGGTTCCACACCGAAACAGTCAATTAAACCTGGTTGCGATTAATATTTTAGAGGATAACGCCGGTTATGTCTCGGTTAGGTCTGGTATTTGCCCTCAACTGGCTCGTACTTTCGCAGTTTTCGCATACTTGTTGGCCACATACTGGCCTTCTTCTGGCTTGGACTACGTAGTGAAGTGGTACCACACTGAAACTGTCAATTAAACCTGGTTGCGATTAATATTTTAGCGGATAACGCCTGTTATGTCTGGGTTAGCTATGGTGTTTGCCCTCGTCTGGCTCGTACTTTCGCATGTTTCGCATACTTGTTAGCCAGATCCTGGCCTTATTCTGGTTTGGATCACGTAGTAATGTGGTGCCACACTGAAACAGTCAATTAAACCTGGTTGCGATTAATATTTTAGTGGATAACGCCGGTTATGTCTGGGTTTGGTCTGGGATTTTCCCTGATGTGGCTCGTACTTTCGCGTTTCTCGCATTCTTGTTGGCCCGATCCTGGGATTTTTCTGGTTTGGATCTCGTAGTAATGTGGTTCCACAACGAAACAGTCAATTAAACCTGGTTGAGATTAATATTTTAGCGGATAACGCCGGTTATGTCTGGGTTAGGTCTGGTATTTGCTACCATCTGGCACATACTTCCGCGTGTTTCGCATACTTGTTGGTCAGATCCTGTGCTTTTTCTGTTTTGGATCCCGTAGTAATGAGGTTCCACACCGAAACAGTCAATTAAACTGGATGCGATTAATATTTTAGAGGATAACGCCGGTTATGTCTCGGGTAGGTCTGGGATTTGTCCTCATCTGACGCGTACTTACACGTTTTTCTCATACTTGGCCAGATCCTGGGATTTTTCTGGTTTGGATCTCGTAGTAATGTGGTACCACACTGAAACAGTCAATTAAACCTGGTTGCGATTAATATTTCAGAGGATAACGCCGGTTATGTCTCGGTTTGGTCTGGGATTTGCCATCATCTGGTTCGTACTTTCGCATTTTTCGCATACTTGTTGGCCAGATCCTGGCCTTTTTCTGGTCTGGATCACGTAGTAATGCGGTACCACACCGAAACGGTCAATTAAACCTGGTTGCGATTAATATTTTAGGGGATAACGCCGGTTATGTCTGGGTTAGTTCTGGTATTTGCAATCATCTGGCTCATACTTTCGCATTTTTCGCATACTTGTTGGCCAGATCCTAGGTTTTTTCTGGTTTGGATCCCGTAGTAATGTGGTTCCACAACGAAACTGTCAATTAAACCTGGTTGAGATTAATATTTTAGAGGATAACGCCGGTTATGTCTCGGGTAGGTCAGGGATTTGTCCTCATCTGGCTCGTACTTTCGAGTTTTTCGCATACTTGTTGGCCAGATCCTGGCCTTTTTCTGGTTTGGATCAGGTAGTAATGTGGTACCACACTGAAACAGTCAATAAAAGCTGGTTCCGATTAGTATTTTAGAGGATAACGCTGGTTATGTCTGTGTTAGTTCTGGTATTTGAAATCATCTGGCTCATACTTTCGCGTTTTTCGCACACTTGTTGGCCAGACCCTTTTCTCGTTTGGATCACGTAGTAATGTGGTACCACACTGAAACAGTCAATAGAAGCTGGTTCCGATAAGTATTTTTGAGGATAACGCCGGTTATGTCTCGGGTAGGTCAGGGATGTGTCCTCATCTGGCTCGTACTTTCGAGTTTTTCGCATACCTGTTGGCCAGATCCTGGCCTTTTTCTGGTTTGGATCAGGTAGTAATGTGGTACCACACTGAAACAGTCAATAAAAGCTGGTTCCGATTAGTATTTTAGAGGATAACGCTGGTTATGTCTGTGTTAGTTCTGGTATTTGCAATCATCTGGCTCATACTTTCGCGTTTTTCGCATACTTGTTGACAAGATCCTGGGTTTTTTCTGTTTTGGATCCCGTAGTAATGAGGTTCCACACCGAAACAGTCAATTAAACTGGTTGCGATTAATATTTTAGAGGATAACGCCGGTTGTGTCTCGGGTAGGTCTGGGATTTGTCCTTATCTGGCTCGTACTTTTGCGTTTTTCGCATACTTGTTGGCCAGATCCTGGCCTTTTTCTGGTTTGGATCACGTAGTAATGCGGCACAACACCGAAACAACCAATTAAACCTGGTTGCGATTTATATTTTAGAGGATAACGCTGGTTATGTCTCGGGTAGGTCTGGGATTTGTCCTTATCTGGCTCGTACTTTCGCGTTTTTCGCATACTTGTTGGCCAGATCCTGGCCTCTTTCTGGTTTGGATCACGTAGTAATGCGGTACAACACCGAAACAGTCAATTAAACCTGGTTGCGATAAATATTTTAGAGGATAACGCTGGTTATGTCTCGGTTAGGTCTGGGATTAGCCCCCATCTGGCTCGTACTTTCGCGTTTTTCTCATAGTTGTTGGCCAGATCCTGGGTTTTTTCTGGTTTGGATCACGTAGTAATGTGGTACCACACTGTCAATAAAAGCTGGTTCCGCTTAGTATTTTAGAGGATAACGCTGGTTATGCCTGGGATTGTTCTGGTATTTGCAATCATCTGGCTCATACTTTCGCGTTTTTCGCACACTTGTTGGCCAGACCCTGGCCCTTTTCTGGTTTGGATCAGGTAGTAATGTGGTACCACACTGAAACAGTCAATAGAAGCTGGTTGCTATAAGTATTTTAGAGGATAACGCTAGTTATGTCTGGGTTAGTTCTGGTATTTGCTATCATCTGGCACATACTTTCGCGTTTTTCGCACACTTGTTGGCCAGACCCTGGCCCTTTTCTGGTTTGGATCAGGTAGTAATGTGGTACCACACTGAAACAGTCAATAGAAGCTGGTTCCGATTAGTATTTTAGAGGATAACGCTGGTTATGTCTGTGTTAGTTCTGGTATTTGCAATCATCTGGCTCATACTTTCGCGTTTTTCGCATACTTGTTGACAAGATCCTGGGTTTTTTCTGGTTTGGATCCCGTAGTAATGAGGTTCCACACCGAAACAGCCAATTAAACTGGTTGGGATTAATATTTTAGAGGATAACGCCGGTTATGTCTCGGGTAGGTCTGGTATTTGCCCTCATCTCGCTCGTACTTTCGCATTTTTCGCTTACTTGTTGGCCTGATCCTAGCCTTTTTACGGTTTGGATCACGTAGTAATGCGGTACCACACCGAAACAGTCAACTAAACCTGGGTGCTATTAATATTTTAGAGGTTAACGCTGGTTATGTCTCGGTTAGGTCTGGGATTTGTCCTCATCTGACTCGTACTTTCACGTTTTTCGCATACTTGTTGGCCAGATCCTGGGGTTTTTCTGGTTTGGATCACGTAGTAATGTGGTACCATACTGTCAATAAAAGCTGGTTCCGCTTAGTATTTTAGAGGATAACGCTGGTTATGCCTGGGATTGTTCTGGTATTTGCAATCATCTGGCTCATACTTTCGCGTTTTTCGCACACTTGTTGGCCAGACCCTGGCCCTTTTCTGGTTTGGATCAGGTAGTAATGTGGTACCACACTGAAACAGTCAATAGAAGCTGGTTGCTATAAGTATTTTAGAGGATAACGCTAGTTATGTCTGGGTTAGTTCTGGTATTTGCTATCATCTGGCACATACTTTCGCGTTTTTCGCACACTTGTTGGCCAGACCCTGGCCCTTTTCTGGTTTGGATCAGGTAGTAATGTGGTACCACACTGAAACAGTCAATAAAAGCTGGTTCCGATTAGTATTTTAGAGGATAACGCTGGTTATGTCTGTGTTAGTTCTGGTATTTGCAATCATCTGGCTCATACTTTCGCGTTTTTCGCATACTTGTTGGCCAGATCCTGGCCTTTTTCTGGTTTGGATCACGTAGTAATGCGGTACCACACCGAAACAGTCAATTAAACCTGGTTGCGATAAATATTTTAGAGGATAACGCTGGTTATGTCTCGGTTAGGTCAGGGATTTGTCCTCATCTGGCTCGTACTTTCGCATTTTTCGCATTCTTGGTGGCCAGATCCTGGCCTTTTTCTGGTTTGGATCACGTAGTAATACGGCACAACACCGAAACAGTCAATTAAACCTGGTTGGGATTTATATTTTAGAGGATAACGCTGGTTATGTCTCGGGTAGGTCTGGGATTTGTCCTTATCTGGCTCGTACTTTCGCGTTTTTCGCATACTTGTTGGCCAGATCCTGGGCTTTTTCTGGTTTGGATCACGTAGTAATGTGGTACCACACTGTCAATAAAAGCTGGTTCCGCTTAGTATTTTAGAGGATAACGCTGGTTATGCCTGGGATTGTTCTGGTATTTGCAATCATCTGGCTCATACTTTCGCGTTTTTCGCATACTTGTTAGCCCGATCCTGGGTTTTTTCTGTTTTGGATCTTGTAGTAATGAGGTTCCACACCGAAACAGTCAATTGAACTGGTTGCGATTAATATTTTAGGGGATAACGCCGGTTATGTCACGGTTAGGTCTGGGATTTGCCCTCATCTGCCTCGTACTTTCGCACGTTTCGCATACTTGTTGGCCAGATCCTGGGCTTTTTCTGGTTTGGATCACGTAGTAATGTGGTACCACACTGTCAATAAAAGCTGGTTCCGCTTAGTATTTTAGAGGATAACGCTGGTTATGCCTGGGATAGTTCTGGTATCTGCAATCATCTGGCTCATACTTTCGCGTTTTTCACATACTTGTTGGCCAGATCCTGGGTTTTTTCTGGTTTGGATCCCGTAGTAATGTGGTTCCACACCGAAACAGTCAATTAAACCTGGTTGCGATTAATATTTTAGGGGATAACGCCGGTTACGTCTCGGTTAGGTCTGGGATTTTCCCTCATCTAGCCCGTACTTTCGCGTTTTTCGCATTCTTGTTAGCCCGATCCTGGGATTTTTCTGGTTTGGATCACGTAGTAATGTGTTACAACACTGAAACAGTCATTAAAAGCATGTTCCGATTCGTATTCTAGAGGATAACGCCGGTTACGTCTCGGGTAGGTCTGGGATTTGTCCTCATCTGGCTCGTACTTTCGCGTTTTTCGCATACTTGCTGGCCAGATCCTGGCCTTTCTTTGGCTTGGATCACGTAGTAATGTGGTACCACACTGAAACAGTCAATAGAAGCTGGTTTCGCTTAGTAGTTTAGAGGATAACGCTGGTTATGCCTGGGTTAGTTCTGGTATTTGCAATCATCTGGCTTATACTTTCGCGTTTTTCGCATACTTGTTAGCCAGATCCTGGGTGTGTTCTGGTTTGGATCCCGTAGTAATGTGGTTCCACACCGAAACAGTCAATTAAACCTGGTTGCGATTAATATTTTAGGGGATAACGCCGGTTACGCCTCGGTTAGGTCTGGGATTTTCCCTCATCTGGCTCGTACTTTCGCGTTTTTCGCATTCTTGTTGGCCCGATCCTGGGATTTTTCTGGTTTGGATCACGTAGTAATGTGTTACAACACTGAAACAGTCATTAAAACCATGTTCCGATTCGTATTCTAGAGGATAACGCTGGTTATGTCAGGGTTAGTTCTGGAATTTGCAATCATCTGGCTCATACTTTCGCATTTTTCGCATACTTGTTGGCCAGATCCTAGCCTTTTTCTGGTTTGGATCACGTAGTAATGCGGTACCACACCGAAACAGTCAATTAAACCTGGTTGCGATTAATATTTTAGCGGATAACGCCGGTTATGTCTCGGTTTGGTCTGGGATTTGCCCTCAACTGGCTCGTACTTTCGCATTTTGCGCATACTTGTTGGCCAGATCCTGGCCTTTTTCTGGTCTGGATCACGTAGTAATGCAGTACCACACCGAAACAGTCAATTAAACCTGGTTGCGATTAATATTTTAGAGGATATCGCTGGTTATGTCTGGGTTAGTTCTGGTATTTGCAATCATCTGGCTCATACTTTCGCATTTTTCGCATACTTGTTGGCCAGATCCTGGCCTCTTTCTGGTTTGGATCATCGTAGCAATGCGGTACCACACCGATACAGTCAATTACACCTGGTTGCGATTAATATTTTAGGGGATAAAGCCGGTTACGTCTCGGTTAGGTATGGGATTTTCCCTCATCAGGCTCGTACTTTCGCATTTTTCGCATTCTTGTTGGCCCGATACTGGGCTTTTTCTGGTTTGGATCAGGTTGTAATGTGGTGCCACACTGAAACAGTCATTAAGAGCATGTTCCGATGCGTATTTTAGAGGATAACGCCGGTTATGTCTCGGTTAGGTCTGGGATTTGCCCTCATCTGGATCGTACTTTCGCATTTTTCGCATACTTGTGGGCCAGACCCTGGGTTTTTTCTGGTTTGGATCGCGTAGTAATGTGGTTCCACAACGAAACAGTCAATTTATCCTGGTTGCGATTAATATTTTAGAGGATAACGCCGGTTATGTCTCGGATAGGTCTGGTATTTGCCCTCATCTGGCTCGTACTTTCGCATTTTTCGCATACTTGTTGGCCACATCCTGGCCTTCTTCTGGCTTGGACCACGTAGTAAAGTGGTACCACACTGAAACAGTCAATTAAACCTGGTTCCGATTAATACTTTAGAGGATAACGCTGGTTATGCCTGGGTTAGTTCTGGTATTTGAAATCATCTGGCTCATACTTTCGCGTTTTTCGCACACTTGTTGGCCAGACCCTTTTCTCGTTTGGATCACGTAGTAATGTGGTACCACACTGAAACAGTCAATAGAAGCTGGTTCCGATAAGTATTTTAGAGGATAACGCTGGTTATGTCAGGGTTAGTTCTGGTATTTGCAAACATCTGGCTCATACTTTCGCGTTTTTCGCATACTTGTTGACCAGATCCTGGGTTTTTTCTGTTGCGGATCCCGTAGTAATGAGGTTCCACACCGAACCAGTCAATTAAACTGGTTGCGATTAATATTTTAGAGGATAACGCCGGTTATGTCTCGGGTAGGTCTGGGATTTGTCCTTATCTGGCTCGTACTTTCGCGTTTTTCGCATACTTGTTGGCCAGATCCTGGCCTTCTTCTGGCTTGGACCACGTAGTAAAGTGGTACCACACTGAAACAGTCAATTAAACCTGGTTGCGATTTATATTTTAGAGGATAACGCTGGTTATGTCTCGGGTAGGTCTGGGATTTGTCCTTATCTGGCTCGTACTTTCGCGTTTTTCGCATACTTGTTGGCCAGATCCTGGCCTTTTTCTAATTTGGATCACGTAGTAATGTGGTACCACACTGAAACAGTCAATTAACCCTCGTTCAGATTAGTATTTTAGAGGATAGCGCTGGTTATGCCTGGGTTAGTTCTGGTATTTGCAATCATCTGCCTCATACTTTCGCGTTTGTCGCATACTTGTTGGCCAGATCCTGGCCTTTTTCTGGTTTGGATCACGTAGTAATGTGGTACCACACTGAAACAGTCAATAGAAGCTGGTTCCGATTTGTATTTTAGAGGATATCGCTGGTTATGTCTGGGATAGTTCTGGTATTTCTAATCATCTGGCTCGTACTTTCGCGTTTTTCGCATACTTGTTGGCCAGATCCTGGCCTCTTTCTGGTTTGGATCACGTAGTAATACGCCACAACACCGAAACAGTCAATTAAACCTGGTTGCGATTTATATTTTAGAGGATAACGCTGGTTATGTCTCGGGTAGGTCTGGTATTTGCAATCATCTGGCTCATACTTTCGCGTTTTTCGCATACTTGTTGGCCAGATCCGGGGTTTTTTCTGGTTTGGATCCCGTAGTAATGTGGTTCCACACCGAAACAGTCAATTAAACCTGGTTGCGATTAATATTTTAGGGGATAACGCCGGTCACGTCTCGGTTAGGTCTGGGAGTTTCCCTCATCTGGCTCGTACTTTCGCGTTTTTCGCATTCTTGTTGGCCCGATCCTGGGATTTTTCTGGTTTGGATCACGTTGTAATGTGTTACAACACTGAAACAGTCACTAAAAGCATGTTCCGATTCGTATTCTAGAGGATAACGCTGGTTATGTCAGGGTTAGTTCTGGAATTTGCAATCATCTAGCTCGTACTTTCGCATTTTTCGCATACTTGGCCAGATCCTGGCCTTTTTCTGGTTTGGATCACGTAGTAATGCGGTACCACACCGAAACAGTCAATGAAACCTGGTTGCGATTAATATTTTAGAGGATATCGCTGGTTATGTCTGGGTTAGTTCTGGTATTTCCAATCATCTGGCTCGTACTTTCGCGTTTTTCGCATACTTGTTGGCCAGATCCTGGCCTCTTTCTGGTTTGGATCATCGTAGCAATGCGGTACCACACCGAAACAGTCAATTACACCTGGTTGCGATTAATATTTTAGGGGATAACGCCGGTTACGTCTCGGTTAGGTCTGGGATTTTCCCTCATCAGGCTCGTACTTTCGCATGTTTCGCATTCTTGTTGGCCCGATCCTGGGCTTTTTCTGGTTTGGATCACGTTGTAATGTGATACCTCACTGAAACAGTCATTAAAAGCATGTTCTGATGCGTATTTTTGAGGATAACGCTGGTTATGTCAGGGTTAGTTCTGGTATTTGCAATCATATGGCTCATATATTCGCGTTTTTCGCATACTTGTTGGCCAGATCCTGGGCTTCTTCAGGTTTGGATCTCGTAGTAATGTGGTACCACACCGAAACAGTCAATTAAACTGGTTGCGATTCATATTTTAGAGGATAACGCCGGTTATGTCTCGGGTAGGTCTGGGATTTGTCCTCATCTGGCTCGTACTTTCGCGTTTTTTGCATACTTGTTGGCCAGATCCTTGCCTTTTTCTGGCTTGGACCACGTAGTAATGTGGTACCACACCGAAACAGTCAATTAAACCTGGTTGCGAATAATATTTTAGAGGATAACGCCGGTTATCGCTCGCTTAGGCCTGGGATTTGCCCTCATCTGGATCGTACTTTCGCATTTTTCGCATACTTGTTGGCCAGACCCTGGGTTTTATCTGGTTTGGATCCCGCAGTAATCTGGTTCCACAACGAAACAGATAATTTAACCGGGTTGCGATTAATATTTTAGAGGATAACGCCGGTTATGTCTCGGTTAGGTCTGGTATTTGCCCTCATCTGGCTCGTACTTTCGCATTTTTCGCATACTTGTTGGCCACATCCTGGCCTTCTTCTGGCTTGGACCACGTAGTAAAGTGGTACCACACCGAAACAGTCAATTAAACCTGGTTGCGAATAATATTTTAGAGGATAACGCCGGTTATGGCTCGCTTAGGCCTGGGATTTGCCCTCATCTGGATCGTACTTTCGCATTTTTCGCATTCTTGTTGGCCCGATCCTGGGCTTTTTCTGGTTTGGATCACGTTGTAATGTGGTACCACACTGGAACAGTCAATTAAACCTGGTTCCGATTAATACTTTAGAGGATATCGCTGGTTATGCCTGGGTTAGTTCTGGTATTTGCAATCATCAGCCTCATACTTTCGCGTTTGTCGCATACTTGTTGGCCAGATCCTGGGTTTTTTCTGTTTTGGATCCCGTTGTAATGAGGTTCCACACTGAAACAGTCAATAGAAGCTGGTTCCGATAAGTATTTTAGAGGATAACGCTGGTTATGTCTGTGTTAGTTCTGGTAGTTGCAATCATCTGGCTCATACTTTCGCGTTTTTCGCACACTTGTTGGCCAGACCCTGGCCCTTTTCTGGTTTGGATCACGTAGTAATGCGGTACCACACCGAAACAGTCAATGAAACCTGGTTGCGATTAATATTTTAGAGGATAACGCCGGTTATGTCACGGTTAGGTCTGGGATTTGCCCTCATCTGCCTCGTACTTTCGCACGTTTCGCATACTTGTTGGCCAGATCCTGGGCTTTTTCTGGTTCGGATCACGTAGTAACGTGTTACAACACTGAAACAGTCATTAAAAGCATGTTCCGATTCGTATTCTGGAGGATAACGCTGGTTATGTCAGGGTTAGTTCTGGAATTTGCAATCATCTGGCTCATACTTTCGCATTTTTCGCATACTTGTTGGCCAGATCCTGGCCTTTTTCTGGTTTGGATCACGTAGTAATGCGGTACCACACCGAAACGGTCAATTAAACCTGGTTGCGATTAATATTTTAGAGGATTACGCCGGTTATGTCTCGGTTTGGTCTGGGATTTGCCCTCAACTGGCTCGTACTTGCGCATTTTGCGCATACTTGTTGGCGAGATCCTGGCCTTTTTCTGGTCTGGATCACGTAGTAATGCAGTACCACACCGAAACAGTCAATTAAACCTGGTTGCGATTAATATTTTAGAGGATATCGCTGGTTATGTCTGGGTTAGTTCTGGTATTTGCAATCATCTGGCTCATACTTTCGCAATTTTCGCATACTTGTTGGCCAGATCCTGGCCTCTTTCTGGTTTGGATCATCGTAGCAGTGCGGTACCACACCGAAACAGTCAATTACACCTGGTTGCGATTAATATTTTAGGGGATAACGCCGGTTACGTCTCGGTTAGGTCTGGGATATTCCCTCATCAGGCTCGTTCTTTCGCGTTTTTCGCATACTTGTTGGCCAGATCCTTGCCTTTTGTCTGGCTTGGACCACGTAGTAATGTGGTACCACACCTAAACAGTCAATTAAACCTGTTTGCGAATAATATTTTAGAGGATAACGCCGGTTATGTCTCGGGTAGGTCTGGGATTTGTCCTCATCTGGCTCGTACTTTCGCGTTTTTCGCATACTTGTTGGCCAGATCCTTGCCTTTTTCTGGCTTGGACCACGTAGTAATGTGGTACCACACCGAAACAGTCAATTAAACCTGTTTGCGAATAATATTTTAGAGGATAACGCCGGTTATGTCTCGGTTAGGTCTGAGATTTGCCCTCATCTGGATCGTACTTTCGCATTTTTCGCATACTTGTTGGCCAGACCCTGGGTCTTTTCTGGTTTGGATCCCGCAGTAATGTGGTTCCACAACGAAACAGTCAATTTAACCTGGTTGCGATTAATATTTTAGAGGATAACGCTGGTTATGCCTGGGTTAGTTCTGGTATTTGCAATCATCTGCCTCATACTTTCGCGTTTGTCGCATACTTGTTGGCCAGATCCTGGCCTTTTTCTGGTTTGGATCACGTAGTAATGTGGTACCACACTGAAACAGTCAATAGAAGCTGGTTCCGATTTGTATTTTAGAGGATATCGCTGGTTATGTCTGGGATAGTTCTGGTATTTCCAATCATCTGGCTCGTACTTTCGCGTTTTTCGCATACTTGTTGGCCAGATCCTGGCCTCTTTCTGGTTTGGATCACGTAGTAATACGCCACAACACCGAAACAGTCAATTAAACCTGGTTGCGATTTATATTTTAGAGGATAACGCTGGTTATGTCTCGGGTAGGTCTGGTATTTGCAATCATCTGGCTCATACTTTCGCGTTTTTCGCATACTTGTTGGCCAGATCCGGGGTTTTTTCTGGTTTGGATCCCGTAGTAATGTGGTTCCACACCGAAACAGTCAATTAAACCTGGTTGCGATTAATATTTTAGGGGATAACGCCGGTCACGTCTCGGTTAGGTCTGGGAGTTTCCCTCATCTGGCTCGTACTTTCGCGTTTTTCGCATTCTTGTTGGCCCGATCCTGGGATTTTTCTGGTTTGGATCACGTTGTAATGTGTTACAACACTGAAACAGTCACTAAAAGCATGTTCCGATTCGTATTCTAGAGGATAACGCTGGTTATGTCAGGGTTAGTTCTGGAATTTGCAATCATCTAGCTCGTACTTTCGCATTTTTCGCATACTTGGCCAGATCCTGGCCTTTTTCTGGTTTGGATCACGTAGTAATGCGGTACCACACCGAAACAGTCAATGAAACCTGGTTGCGATTAATATTTTAGAGGATATCGCTGGTTATGTCTGGGTTAGTTCTGGTATTTCCAATCATCTGGCTCGTACTTTCGCGTTTTTCGCATACTTGTTGGCCAGATCCTGGCCTCTTTCTGGTTTGGATCATCGTAGCAATGCGGTACCACACCGAAACAGTCAATTACACCTGGTTGCGATTAATATTTTAGGGGATAACGCCGGTTACGTCTCGGTTAGGTCTGGGATTTTCCCTCATCAGGCTCGTACTTTCGCATGTTTCGCATTCTTGTTGGCCCGATCCTGGGCTTTTTCTGGTTTGGATCACGTTGTAATGTGATACCTCACTGAAACAGTCATTAAAAGCATGTTCTGATGCGTATTTTTGAGGATAACGCTGGTTATGTCAGGGTTAGTTCTGGTATTTGCAATCATATGGCTCATATATTCGCGTTTTTCGCATACTTGTTGGCCAGATCCTGGGCTTCTTCAGGTTTGGATCTCGTAGTAATGTGGTACCACACCGAAACAGTCAATTAAACTGGTTGCGATTCATATTTTAGAGGATAACGCCGGTTATGTCTCGGGTAGGTCTGGGATTTGTCCTCATCTGGCTCGTACTTTCGCGTTTTTTGCATACTTGTTGGCCAGATCCTTGCCTTTTTCTGGCTTGGACCACGTAGTAATGTGGTACCACACCGAAACAGTCAATTAAACCTGGTTGCGAATAATATTTTAGAGGATAACGCCGGTTATCGCTCGCTTAGGCCTGGGATTTGCCCTCATCTGGATCGTACTTTCGCATTTTTCGCATACTTGTTGGCCAGACCCTGGGTTTTTTCTGGTTTGGATCCCGCAGTAATCTGGTTCCACAACGAAACAGATAATTTAACCAGGTTGCGATTAATATTTTAGAGGATAACGCCGGTTATGTCTCGGTTAGGTCTGGTATTTGCCCTCATCTGGCTCGTACTTTCGCATTTTTCGCATACTTGTTGGCCACATCCTGGCCTTCTTCTGGCTTGGACCACGTAGTAAAGTGGTACCACACCGAAACAGTCAATTAAACCTGGTTGCGAATAATATTTTAGAGGATAACGCCGGTTATGGCTCGCTTAGGCCTGGGATTTGCCCTCATCTGGATCGTACTTTCGCATTTTTCGCATTCTTGTTGGCCCGATCCTGGGCTTTTTCTGGTTTGGATCACGTTGTAATGTGGTACCACACTGGAACAGTCAATTAAACCTGGTACCGATTAATACTTTAGAGGATATCGCTGGTTATGCCTGGGTTAGTTCTGGTATTTGCAATCATCAGCCTCATACTTTCGCGTTTGTCGCATACTTGTTGGCCAGATCCTGGGTTTTTTCTGTTTTGGATCCCGTTGTAATGAGGTTCCACACTGAAACAGTCAATAGAAGCTGGTTCCGATAAGTATTTTAGAGGATAACGCTGGTTATGTCTGTGTTAGTTCTGGTAGTTGCAATCATCTGGCTCATACTTTCGCGTTTCTCGCACACTTGTTGGCCAGACCCTGGCCCTTTTCTGGTTTGGATCACGTAGTAATGCGGTACCACACCGAAACAGTCAATGAAACCTGGTTGCGATTAATATTTTAGAGGATAACGCCGGTTATGTCACGGTTAGGTCTGGGATTTGCCCTCATCTGCCTCGTACTTTCGCACGTTTCGCATACTTGTTGGCCAGATCCTGGGCTTTTTCTGGTTCGGATCACGTAGTAACGTGTTACAACACTGAAACAGTCATTAAAAGCATGTTCCAATTCGTATTCTGGAGGATAACGCTGGTTATGTCAGGGTTAGTTCTGGAATTTGCAATCATCTGGCTCATACTTTCGCATTTTTCGCATACTTGTTGGCCAGATCCTGGCCTTTTTCTGGTTTGGATCACGTAGTAATGCGGTACCACACCGAAACGGTCAATTAAACCTGGTTGCGATTAATATTTTAGAGGATTACGCCGGTTATGTCTCGGTTTGGTCTGGGATTTGCCCTCAACTGGCTCGTACTTGCGCATTTTGCGCATACTTGTTGGCGAGATCCTGGCCTTTTTCTGGTCTGGATCACGTAGTAATGCAGTACCACACCGAAACAGTCAATTAAACCTGGTTGCGATTAATATTTTAGAGGATATCGCTGGTTATGTCTGGGTTAGTTCTGGTATTTGCAATCATCTGGCTCATACTTTCGCAATTTTCGCATACTTGTTGGCCAGATCCTGGCCTCTTTCTGGTTTGGATCATCGTAGCAGTGCGGTACCACACCGAAACAGTCAATTACACCTGGTTGCGATTAATATTTTAGGGGATAACGCCGGTTACGTCTCGGTTAGGTCTGGGATATTCCCTCATCAGGCTCGTACTTTCGCGTTTTTCGCATACTTGTTGGCCAGATCCTTGCCTTTTTCTGGCTTGGACCACGTAGTAATGTGGTACCACACCGAAACAGTCAATTAAACCTGTTTGCGAATAATATTTTAGAGGATAACGCCGGTTATGTCTCGGTTAGGTCTGAGATTTGCCCTCATCTGGATCGTACTTTCGCATTTTTCGCATACTTGTTGGCCAGACCCTGGGTCTTTTCTGGTTTGGATCCCGCAGTAATGTGGTTCCACAACGAAACAGTCAATTTAACCTGGTTGCGATTAATATTTTAGAGGATAACGCTGGTTATGCCTGGGTTAGTTCTGGTATTTGCAATCATCTGCCTCATACTTTCGCGTTTGTCGCATACTTGTTGGCCAGATCCTGGCCTTTTTCTGGTTTGGATCACGTAGTAATGTGGTACCACACTGAAACAGTCAATAGAAGCTGGTTCCGATTTGTATTCTAGAGGATATCGCTGGTTATGTCTGGGATAGTTCTGGTATTTGCAATCATCTGCCTCGTACTTTCGCATTTTTCGCATTCTTGGTGGCCAGATCCTGGCCTTTTTCTGGTTTGGATCACGTAGTAATACGCCACAACACCGAAACAGTCAATTAAACCTGGTTGCGATTTATATTTTAGAGGATAACGCTGGTTATGTCTCGGGTAGGTCTGGTATTTGCAATCATCTGGCTCATACTTTCGCGTTTTTCGCATACTTGTTGGCCAGATCCGGGGTTTTTTCTGGTTTGGATCCCGTAGTAATGTGGTTCCACACCGAAACAGTCAATTAAACCTGGTTGCGATTAATATTTTAGGGGATAACGCCGGTCACGTCTCGGTTAGGTCTGGGAGTTTCCCTCATCTGGCTCGTACTTTCGCGTTTTTCGCATTCTTGTTGGCCCGATCCTGGGATTTTTCTGGTTTGGATCACGTTGTAATGTGTTACAACACTGAAACAGTCACTAAAAGCATGTTCCGATTCGTATTCTAGAGGATAACGCTGGTTAGGTCAGGGTTAGTTCTGGAATTTGCAATCATCTAGCTCGTACTTTCGCATTTTTCGCATACTTGGCCAGATCCTGGCCTTTTTCTGGTTTGGATCACGTAGTAATGCGGTACCACACCGAAACAGTCAATGAAACCTGGTTGCGATTAATATTTTAGAGGATAACGCTGGTTATGCCTGGGGTAGTTCTGGTATTTGCAATCATCTGGCTCATACTTTCGCGTTTTTCGCATACTTGTTGGCCAGATCCTTGCCTTTTTCTGGTTTGGATCACGTAGTAATGCGGTACCACACCGAAACGGTCAATTAAACCTGGTTGCGATTAATATTTTAGAGGATAACGCCGGTTATGTCTCGGTTTGGTCTGGGATTTGCCCTCAACTGGCTCGTACTTGCGCATTTTGCGCATATTTGTTGGCGAGATCCTGGCCTTTTTCTGGTCTGGATCACGTAGTAATGCAGTACCACACCGAAACAGTCAATTAAACCTGGTTGCGATTAATATTTTAGAGGATATCGCTGGTTATGTCTGGGTTAGTTCTGGTATTTGCAATCATCTGGCTCATACTTTCGCAATTTTCGCATACTTGTTGGCCAGATCCTGGCCTCTTTCTGGTTTGGATCATCGTAGCAGTGCGGTACCACACCGAAACAGTCAATTACACCTGGTTGCGATTAATATTTTAGGGGATAACGCCGGTTACGTCTCGGTTAGGTCTGGGATTTTCCCTCATCAGGCTCGTACTTTCGCGTTTTTCGCATACTTGTTGGCCAGATCCTTGCCTTTTTCTGGCTTGGACCACGTAGTAATGTGGTACCACACCGAAACAGTCAATTAAACCTGTTTGCGAATAATATTTTAGAGGATAACGCCGGTTATGTCTCGGGTAGGTCTGGGATTTGTCCTCATCTGGCTCATACTTTCGCGTTTTTCGCATACTTGTTGGCCAGATCCTTGCCTTTTTCTGGCTTGGACCACGTAGTAATGTGGTACCACACCGAAACAGTCAATTAAACCTGTTTGCGAATAATATTTTAGAGGATAACGCCGGTTATGTCTCGGTTAGGTCTGAGATTTGCCCTCATCTGGATCGTACTTTCGCATTTTTCGCATACTTGTTGGCCAGACCCTGGGTCTTTTCTGGTTTGGATCCCGCAGTAATGTGGTTCCACAACGAAACAGTCAATTTAACCTGGTTGCGATTAATATTTTAGAGGATAACGCTGGTTATGCCTGGGTTAGTTCTGGTATTTGCAATCATCTGCCTCATACTTTCGCGTTTGTCGCATACTTGTTGGCCAGATCCTGGGTTTTTTCTGGTTTGTATCCCGTAGTAATGTGGTGCCACACTGAAACAGTCAATAAAAGCTGGTTTCGATTAGTATTTTAGAGAATAACGCTGGTTATGTCTGTGTTAGTTCTGGCATTTGAAATCATCTGGCTCACACTTTCGCGTTTTTCGCACACTTGTTGGCCAGACCCTTTTCTCGTTTGGCTCACGTAGTAATGTGGTACCACACTGAAACAGTCAATAGAAGCTGGTTCCGATAAGTATTTTAGAGGATAACGCTGGTTATGTCTGGGTTAGTTCTGGTATTTGCAATCCTCTGGCTCATACTTTCGCGTTTTTCGCATATTTGTTGACCAGATCCTGGGTTTTTTCTGTTGTGGATCCCGTAGTAATGAGGTTCCACACCGAAACAGTCAATTAAACAGGTTGCGATTAATATTTTGGAGGATAACGCCGGTTATGTCTCGGGTAGGTCTGGGATTTGTCCTTATCTGGCTCGTACTTTCGCGTTTTTCGCATACTTGTTGGCCAGATCCTGGCCTTTTTCTGGTTTGGATCACGTAGTAATGTGGTACCACACTGAAACAGTCAATTAACCCTGGTTCAGATTAGTATTTTAGAGGATAGCGCTGGTTATGTCTGGGTGAGTTCAGGTATTTGCAATCATCTGGCTCGTACTTTCGCGTTTTTCGCACACTTGTTGGCCAGACCCATTTCTCGTTTGGCTCACGTAGTAATGTGTTACCACACTGAAACATTCAACAGAAACTGGTTCCGATTTGTATTTTAGAGGATATCGCTGGTTATGTCTGGGATAGTTCTGGTACTTGCGATCATCTGGCTCGTACTTTCGCATTTTTCGCATTCTTGGTGGCCAGATCCTGGCCTTTTTCTGGTTTGGATCACGTAGTAATACGGCACAACACCGAAACAGTCAATTAAACCTGGTTGGGATTTATATTTTAGAGGATAACGCTGGTTATGTCTCGGGTAGGTCTGGGATTTGTCCTTATCTGGCTCGTACTTTCGCGTTTTTCGCATACTTGTTGGCCAGATCCTGGGCTTTTTCTGGTTTGGATCACGTAGTAATGTGGTACCACACTGTCAATAAAAGCTGGTTCCGCTTAGTATTTTAGAGGATAACGCTGGTTATGCCTGGGATTGTTCTGGTATTTGCAATCATCTGGCTCATACTTTCGCGTTTTTCGCATACTTGTTAGCCCGATCCTGGGTTTTTTCTGTTTTGGATCTTGTAGTAATGAGGTTCCACACCGAAACAGTCAATTGAACTGGTTGCGATTAATATTTTAGGGGATAACGCCGGTTATGTCTCGGTTAGGTCTGGGATTTGCCCTCATCTGCCTCGTACTTTCGCACGTTTCGCATACTTGTTGGCCAGATCCTGGGCTTTTTCTGGTTTGGATCACGTAGTAATGTGGTACCACACTGTCAATAAAAGCTGGTTCCGCTTAGTATTTTAGAGGATAACGCTGGTTATGCCTGGGATAGTTCTGGTATCTGCAATCATCTGGCTCATACTTTCGCGTTTTTCACATACTTGTTGGCCAGATCCTGGGTTTTATCTGTTGTGGATCCCGTAGTAATGAGGTTCCACACCGATACAGTCAATTAAACAGGTTGCGATTAATATTTTAGGGGATAACGCCGGTTACGTCTCGGTTAGGTCTGGGATTTTCCCTCATCTAGCTCGTACTTTCGCGTTTTTCGGATTCTTGTTAGCCCGATCCTGGGATTTTTCTGGTTTGGATCACGTAGTAATGTGTTACAACACTGAAACAGTCATTAAAAGCATTTTCCGATTCGTATTCTAGAGGATAACGCCGGTTACGTCTCGGGTAGGTCTGGGATTTGTCCTCATCTGGCTCGTACTTTCGCGTTTTTCGCATACTTGTTGGCCAGATCCTTGCCTTTTTCTGGCTTGGATCACGTAGTAATGCGGTACCACACCGAAACAGTCAATTAAACCTGGTTGCGATTAATATTTTAGCGGATAACGCCGGTTATGTCTCGGTTTGGTCTGGGATTTGCCCTCAACTGGCTCGTACTTTCGCATTTTGCGCATACTTGTTGGCCAGATCCTGGCCTTTTTCTGGTCTGGATCACGTACTAATGCAGTACCACACCGAAACAGTCAATTAAACCTGGTTGCGATTAATATTTTAGAGGATATCGCTGGTTATGTCTGGGTTAGTTCTGGTATTTGCAATCATCTGGCTCATACTTTCGCATTTTTCGCATACTTGTTGGCCAGATCCTGGCCTCTTTCTGGTTTGGATCATCGTAGCAATGCGGTACCACACCGATACAGTCAATTACACCTGGTTGCGATTAATATTTTAGGGGATAAAGCCGGTTACGTCTCGGTTAGGTATGGGATTTTCCCTCATCAGGCTCGTACTTTCGCATTTTTCGCATTCTTGTTGGCCCGATACTGGGCTTTTTCTGGTTTGGATCAGGTTGTAATGTGGTACCACACTGAAACAGTCATTAAAAGCATGTTCCGATGCGTATTTTAGAGGATAACGCCGGTTATGTCTCGGTTAGGTCTGGGATTTGCCCTCATCTGTATCGTACTTTCGCATTTTTCGCATACTTGTGGGCCAGACCCTGGGTTTTTTCTGGTTTGGATCGCGTAGTAATGTGGTTCCACAACGAAACAGTCAATTTATCCTGGTTGCGATTAATATTTTAGAGGATAACGCCGGTTATGTCTCGGATAGGTCTGGTATTTGCCCTCATCTGGCTCGTACTTTCGCATTTCTCGCATACTTGTTGGCCACATCCTGGCCTTCTTCTGGCTTGGACCACGTAGTAAAGTGGTACCACACTGAAACAGTCAATTAAACCAGGTTCCGATTAATACTTTAGAGGATAACGCTGGTTATGCCTGGGTTAGTTCTGGTATTTGCAATCATCTGCCTCATACTTTCGCGTTTGTCGCATACTTGTTGGCCAGATCCAGGGTTTTTTCTGTTTTGGATCCCGTTGTAATGAGGTTCAACACTGAAACAGTCAATAAAAGCTGGTTCCGATTAGTATTTTAGGGGATAACGCTGGTTATGTCTGTGTTAGTTCTGGTATTTGAAATCATCTGGCTCATACTTTCGCGTTTTTCGCACACTTGTTGGCCAGACCCTTTTCTCGTTTGGATCACGTAGTAATGTGGTACCACACTGAAACAGTCAATAGAAGCTGGTTCCGATAAGTATTTTAGAGGATAACGCTGGTTATGTCAGGGTTAGTTCTGGTATTTGCAATCATCTGGCTCATACTTTCGCGTTTTTCGCATACTTGTTGACCAGATCCTGGGTTTTTTCTGTTGCGGATCCCGTAGTAATGAGGTTCCACACCGAACCAGTCAATTAAACTGGTTGCGATTAATATTTTAGAGGATAACGCCGGTTATGTCTCGGGTAGGTCTGGGATTTGTCCTTATCTGGCTCGTACTTTCGCGTTATTCGCATACTTGTTGGCCAGATCCTGGCCTTCTTCTGGCTTGGACCACGTAGTAAAGTGGTACCACACTGAAACAGTCAATTAAACCTGGTTGCGATTTATATTTTAGAGGATAACGCTGGTTATGTCTCGGGTAGGTCTGGGATTTGTCCTTATCTGGCTCGTACTTTCGCGTTTTTCGCATACTTGTTGGCCAGATCCTGGCCTTTTTCTGGTTTGGATCACGTAGTAATGTGGTACCACACTGAAACAGTCAATTAACCCTCGTTCAGATTAGTATTTTAGAGGATAGCGCTGGTTATGCCTGGGTTAGTTCTGGTATTTGCAATCATCTGCCTCATACTTTCGCGTTTGTCGCATACTTGTTGGCCAGATCCTGGCCTTTTTCTGGTTTGGATCACGTAGTAATGTGGTACCACACTGAAACAGTCAATAGAAGCTGGTTCCGATTTGTATTTTAGAGGATATCGCTGGTTATGTCTGGGATAGTTCTGGTATTTGCAATCATCTGCCTCGTACTTTCGCATTTTTCGCATTCTTGGTGGCCAGATCCTGGCCTTTTTCTGGTTTGGATCACGTAGTAATACGCCACAACACCGAAACAGTCAATTAAACCTGGTTGCGATTTATATTTTAGAGGATAACGCTGGTTATGTCTCGGGTAGGTCTGGGATTTGCCCTCATCTGTCTCGTACTTTCGCATTTTTCGCATACTTGTTGGCCAGATCCTGGCCTTTTTCTGGCTTGGACCATGTAGTAATGTGGTACCACTCCGAAACAGTCAATTAAACCTGGTTGCGAATAATATTTTAGTGGATAACGCTGGGTATGTCTGGTATAGTTCTGGTATTTGCAACCATCTGGCTCATATATTCGTATTTTTCGCATACTTGTTGGCCATATCCTGGGTTTTTTCTGGTTTGGATCACGTAGTAATGTGGTACCACACTGAAACGTTCAATAGAAGCTGGTTCCGATTAGTATTTTAGAGGATAACGCTGGTTATGTCTAGGTTAGTTCTGGTATATGCTATCATCTGGCATATACTTTCGCGATGTCGCATACTTGTTGGCCAGATCCTGGGCTTTTTCTGGTTTGGATCGCGTAGTAATGTGGTACCCCACTGAAACAGTCAATTAAACCTGGTTGCGATTAATATTATAGAGGATAACGCCGGTTATGTCTCGGGTAGGGCTGAGATTTGCCCACATCTGGCTCGTACTTTCGCATTTTTCGCATTCTTGTTGGCCAGATCCTGGCCTCTTTCTGGTTTGGATCACGTAGTAATGCGGTACAACACCGAAACAGTCAATTAAATCTGGTTGCGATAAATATTTTAGAGGATAAAGCCGGTAATGTCTCGGTTTGGTCTGGTATTTGCCCTCATCTGGATCGTACTTTCGCATTTTTCGCATACTTGTGGGCCAGACCCTGGGTTTTTTCTGGTTTGGATCGCGTAGTAATGTGGTTCCACAACGAAACAGTCAATTTATCCTGGTTGCGATTAATATTTTAGAGGATAACGCCGGTTACGTCTCGGTTAGGTCTGCGATTTTCCCTCATCAGGCTCGTACTTTCGCATTTTTCGCATACTTGTTGGCCGGATACTGGGCTTTTTCTGGTTTGGATCAGGTTGTAATGCGGTACCACACTGAAACAGTCATTAAAAGCATGTTCCGATGCGTATTTTAGAGGATAACGCTGGTTATGTCTGGGTTAGTTCTGGTATTTGCAATCATATGGCTCATATATTCGCGTTTTTCGCATACTTGTTGGCCAGATCCTGGGCTTTTTCTGGTTTGGATCACGTAGTAATGTGGTACCACACCGAAACAGTCGATTAAACTTGTTGCGATTAATATTTTAGAGGATAACGCCGGTTATGTCTCGGGTAGGTCTGGGATTTGTCCTCATCTGGCTCGTACTTTCGCGTTTTTCGCATACTTGTTGGCCAGATCCTTGCCTTTTTCTGGCTTGGACCACGTAGTAATGTGGTACCACACCGAAACAGTCAATTAAACCTGGTTGCGAATAATATTTTAGAGGATAACGCCGGTTATCGCTCGCTTAGGCCTGGGATTTGCCCTCATCTGGATCGTACTTTCGCATTTTTCGCATACTTGTTGGCCAGACCCTGGGTTTTTTCTGGTTTGGATCGCGTAGTAATGTGGTTCCACAACGAAACAGTCAATTTATCCTGGTTGCGATTAATATTTTAGAGGATAACGCCGGTTATGTCTCGGATAGGTCTGGTATTTGCCCTCATCTGGCTCGTACTTTCGCATTTTTCGCATACTTGTTGGCCACATCCTGGCCTTCTTCTGGCTTGGACCACGTAGTAAAGTGGTACCACACTGAAACAGTCAATTAAACCAGGTTCCGATTAATACTTTAGAGGATAACGCTGGTTATGCCTGGGTTAGTTCTGGTATTTGCAATCATCTGCCTCATACTTTCGCGTTTGTCGCATACTTGTTGGCCAGATCCTGGGTTTTTTCTGTTTTGGATCCCGTTGTAAAGAGGTTCCACACTGAAACAGTCAATAAAAGCTGGTTCCGATTAGTATTTTAGGGGATAACGCTGGTTATGTCTCGGCTAGGTCTGGGATTTGCCCTCATCTGGCTCGTACTTTCGCATTTTTCGCATACTTGTTGGCCAGATCCTGGCCTTTTTCTGGCTTGGACCATGTAGTAATGTGGTACCACACCGAAACAGTCAATTAAACCTGGTTGCGAATAATATTTTAGGTGATAACGCTGGGTATGTCTGGGATAGTTCTGGTATTTGCAACCATCTGGCTCATATATTCGTATTTTTCGCATACTTGTTGGCCATATCCTGGGTTTTTTCTGGTTTGGATCACGTAGTAATGTGGTACCACACTGAAACGGTCAATAGAAGCTGGTTCCGATTAGTATTTTAGAGGATAACGCTGGTTATGTCTAGGTTAGTTCTGGTATATGCTATCATCTGGCATATACTTTCGCGATGTCGCATACTTGTTGGCCAGGTCCTGGGCTTTTTCTGGTTTGGATCGCGTAGTAATGTGGTACCCCACTGAAACAGTCAATTAAACCTGGTTGCGATTAATATTATAGAGGATAACGCCGGTTATGTCTCGGGTAGGTCTGAGATTTACCCACATCTGGCTCGTACTTTCGCATTTTTCGCATTCTTGTTGGCCAGATCCTGGCCTCTTTCTGGTTTGGATCACGTAGTAATGCGGTACAACACCGAAACAGTCAATTAAATCTGGTTGCGATAAATATTTTAGAGGATAAAGCCGGTAATGTCTCGGTTTGGTCTGGTATTTGCCCTCATCTGGCTCGTACTATCGCATTTTTCGCATACTTGTTGGCCAGGTCCTGGCCTTTTTCTGGCTTGGACCACGTAGTAATGTGGTACCACACCGAAACAGTCAATTAAACCTGGTTGCGATTAATATTTTAGAGGATAACGCCGGTTATGTCTCGGTTTGGTCTGGGATTTGCCCTCAACTGGCTCGTACTTTCGCATTTTGCGCATACTTGTACGCCAGATCCTGGCCTTTTTCTGGTCTGGATCACGTAGTAATGCAGTACCACACCGAAACAGTCAATTAAACCTGGTTGCGATTAATATCTTAGAGGATATCGCTGGTTATGTCTGGGTTAGTTCTGGTATTTGCAATCATCTGGCTCATACTTTCACATTTTTCGCATACTTGATGGCCAGATCCTGGCCTTTTTCTGGTTTGGATCACGTAGTAATGCGGTACCACACCGAAACAGTCAATTAAACCTGGTTGCGATTAATATTTTAGAGGATAACGCCGGTTATGTCTCGGTTTGGTCTGGGATTTGCCCTCAACTGGCTCGTACTTTCGCATTTTTCGCATACTTGTTGGCCAGACCCTGGGTTTTTTCTGGTTTGGATCCCGCAGTAATGTCGTTCCACAACGAAACAGTCAATTAAACCTGGTTGCGATTAATATTTTAGAGGATAACGCCGGTTAAGTCTCGGTTAGGTCTGGTATATTTGCCCTCATCTGGCTCGTACTTTCGCATTTTTCGCATACTCGTTGGCCACATCCTGGCCTTCTTCGGGCTTGGACCACGTAGTAAAGTGGTACCACACTGAAACAGTCAATTAAACCTGGTTCCGATTAATACTTTCGAGGATAACGCTGGTTATGCCTGGGTTAGTTCTGGTATTTGCAATCATCTGCCTCATACTTTCGCGTTTGTCGCATACTTGTTGGCCAAATCCTGGGTTTTTTCTGTTTTGGATCCCGTAGTAATGAGGTTCCACACCGAAACAGTCAATTAAACTGGTTGAGATTAATATTTTAGAGGATAACGCCGGTTATTTCTCGGGTAGGTCTGGGATTTGTCCTCATGTGGCTCGTTCTTTCGCGTTTTTCGCATACTTGTTGGCCAGATCCTGGCCTTTTTCTGGATTGGATCACGTAGTAATGTGGTACCACACTGAAACAGTCAATAGAAGCTGGTCCCGATTTGTATTTTAGAGGATAACGCTGTTTATGTCTGGGATAGTTCTGGTATTTGCAATCATCTGGCTCGTACTTTCGCATTTTTCGCATTCTTGGTGGCCAGATCCTGGCCTTTTTCTGGTTTGGATCACGTAGTAATGCGGCACAACACCGAAACAGTCAATTAAACCTGGTTGCGATTTATATTTTAGAGGATAACGCTGGTTATGTCTCGGGTAGGTCTGGAATTTGTCCTTATCTGGCTCGTACTTTCGCGTTTTTCGCATACTTGTTGGCCAGATCCTGGCCTTTTTCTGGTTTGGATCACGTTGTAATGTTGTACCACACTGAAACAGTCAATAGAAGCTGGTTCCGATTAGTATTTTAGAGGATAACGCCGGTTATGTCTGGGTTAGTTCTGGTATTTGCAATCATCTGGCTCGTACTTTCGCGTTTTTCGCATACTTGTTGGCCAGATCCTGGCCTCTTTCTGGTTTGGATCACGTAGTAATGCGGTACCACACCGAAACAGTCAATTAAATCTGGTTGCGATTAATATTTTACAGGATAATGCCGGTAATGTCTCGGTTAGGTATGGTATTTGCCCTCATCTGGATCGTACTTTCGCATTTTTCGTATACTTGTTGGCCAGATCCTGGGTTTTTTCTGGTTCGGATCCTGCAGTAATGTGGTTCCACAACGAAACAGTCAATTAAACCTGGTTGCGATTAATATTTTAGCGGATAACGCCGGTTATGTCGGGGTTAGGTCTGGTGTTTGCCCTCATCTGGCTCGTACTTTCGCATGTTTCGCATACTTGTTAGCCAGATCCTGGCCTTTTTCTGGTTTGGATCACGTAGTAATGTGGTGCCACACTGAAACAGTCAATAGAAGCTGGTTCCGATCAGTATTTTAGAGGATAACGCTGGTTATGTCTGAGTTAGTTCTGGTATTTGCAATCATCTGGCTCATACATTCGCGTTTTTCGCATACTTGTTGGCCAGATCCTGGGCTTTTTCTGGTTTGGATCACGTAGTAATGTGGCACCACACTGAAACAGTCAATTAAAAGCTTGTTGCGACTAATATTTTAGAGGATAACGCCGGTTATGTCTGGGTTAGGTCTGGGATTTTTGCCTCATGTGACTCGTACTTTCGCGTTTCTCGCATTCTTGTTGGCCCGATCCTGGGATTCTTCTGGTTTGGATCTCGTAGTAATGTGTTAGCACACTGAAACAGTCGTTAAAAGCATGTTCCGATTCGTATTTGAGAGGATAACGCAGGTTATATCAGGCATAGTTCTGGTATTTGCAATCATCTGGCTCATACTTTCGCATTTTTCGCTTACTTGTTGGCCAGATCATGGCCTTTTTCTGGTCTGGATCACGTAGTAATGCAGTACCACACCGAAACAGTCAATTAAACCTGGTTGCGATTAATATTTTAGAGGATAACGCCGGTTATGTCTCGGTTTGGTCTGGGATTTGCCCTCATCTGGTTCGTACTTTCGCATTTTGCGCATACTTGTTGGCATGATCATGGCCTTTTTCTGATCTGGATCACGTAGTAGTGCAGTACCACACCGACACAGTCAATTAAACCTGGTTGCGATTAATATTTTAGAGGATAACGCTGGTTATGTCTGGGTTTGTTCTGGTATTTGCAATCATCTGGCTCATACTTTCGCATTTTTCGCATACTTGTTGGCCAGATCCTGGCCTCTTTCTGGTTTGGATCATCGTAGCAATGCGGTACCACACCGAAACAGTCAATTATACCTGGTTGCGATTAATATTTTAGGGGATAACGCCGGTTACGTCTCGGTTAGGTCTGGGATTTTCCCTCATCTGGCTCGTACTTTCGCATTTTTCGCATTCTTGTTGGCCCGATCCTGGGCTTTTTCTGATTTGGATCACGTAGTAACGCGGCTCCACAACGAATCAGGCCAATTAAACCTGGTTGCGATTAATATTTTAGCGGATAACGCCGGTTATGTCTGGGGTAGGTCTGGTATTTGCCCTCATCTGACTCGTACTTTCGCATTTTTCGCATACTTGTTGGCCAGATCCTGGACTTTTTGTGGTTTGGATCACGTAGTAATGCGTCACCACACCGAAACAGTCAATTAAACCTGGTTGCGATTAATATTTTAGAGGATAACGCCGGTTATGTCTCGGTTAGGTCTGGGATTTGCCCTCATCTGGCTCGTACTTTCGCATTTTTCGCATACTTGTTGGCCAGAGACTGGGCTTTTTCTGGTTTAGATCACGTAGTAATGCGTTACCACACCGAAACAGTCAATTAAACCCGGTTGCGGTTAATATTTTAGAGGATAACGCCGGTTATGTCTCGGTTAGGTCTGGGATTTGCCCTCATCTGGCACGTACTTTCGCATTTTTCGCATATTTGTTGGCCAGATCCTGGCCTTTCTCTGGTTTGCATCACGTAGTAATGCGGTACCACACCGAAACAGTCAATTAAACCTGGTTGCGATTAATATTTTAGAGGATAACGCTGGTTATGTCTGGGTTAGTTCTGGTATTTGCAACCATCTGGCTCATACTTTCGCATTTTTCGCATACCTGTTGGCCAGATCGTGGGTTTTCTCTGGTTTGGATCCCGTAGTAATGCGGTTCCACAACGAAACAGTCAATTAAACCTGGTTGCGAATAATATTTTAGCGGATAACGCCGGTTATGTCTGGGCTAGGTCTGGTATTTGCCCTCATCTGGCTCGTACTTTCGCATTTTTCGCATACTTGTTGGCCAGATCCTGGCCTTTTTCTGGTTTGGATCACGTAGTAATGCGTCACCACACCGAAACAGTCAATTAAACCTGGTTGCGATTAATATTTTAGAGGATAACGCCGGTTATGTCTCGGTTAGGTCTGGGATTTGCCCTCATCTGGCTCGTACTTTTGCATTTTTCGCATACTTGTTGGCCAGATCCTGGGCTTTTTCTGGTTTGGATCACGTAGTAATGCGTTACCACACCGAAACAGTCAAATAAACCTGGTAGCGATTAATATTTTCGAGGATAATGCCGGTTATGTCTCGGTTAGGTCTGGGATTTGCCCTCATCTGGCACGTACTTTCGCATTTTTCGCATACTTGTTGGCCAGATCCTGGCCTTTCTCTGGTTTGGATCACGTAGTAATGCGGTACCACACCGAAGCTGTCAATTAAACCTGGTTGCGATTAATATTTTAGAGGATAACGCTGGTTATGTCTGGGTTAGTTCTGGTATTTGCAACCATCTGGCTCATACTTTCGCATTTTTCGAATACCTGTTGGCCAGATCGTGGGTTTTCTCTGGTTTGGATCCCGTAGTAATGTGGTTCCACAACGGAACAGTCAATTAAACCTGGTTGAGATTAATATTTTAGCGGATAACGCCGCTTATGTCAGGCCTAGTTCTGGTATTTGCAATCATCTGGCTCATACTTTCGCATTTTTCCAATACTTGTTGGCCAGATCATGGCCTTTTTCTGGTTCGGATCACGTAGTAATGCGGTACCACACCGAAACAGTCAATTGAACCTGGTTGCGATTAATATTTTAGAGGATAACGCCGGTTATGTCTCGGTTTTTTCTGGGATTTGCAATCATCTGGATTATATATTCGTATTTTTCTCATCCTTGTTGGCCAGATCCTGGCCTTTCTCTGGTTTGGATCACGTAGTAATGCGGTACCACACCGAAACAGTCAATTAAACCTGGTTGCGATTAATATTTTAGGGGATAACGCCGGTTATGTCAGGGTGAGTTCTGGTATTTGCAATCAACTGGATCATATATTCGTATTTTTCTCATCCTTGTTGGCCAGATCCTGGCCTTTCTCTGGTTTGGATCACGTAGTAATGCGGTACCACACCGAAACAGTCAATTAAACCTGGTTGCGATTAATATTTTAGAGGATAACGCCGGTTATGTCTGGGTAAGGTCTGGGATTTTCCCTCATGAGGCTCGTACTTTCGCGTTCCTCGCACTCTTGTTGGCCTGATCCTGAGTTTTTTCTGGTTTGGATCTCGTAGTAATGTGTTACCACACTGAAACAGTCATTAAAAGCATGTTCCGATCCGTATTTTAGAGGATAACGCTGGTTATGTCAGGCATAGTTCTGGTATTTGCAATCATCTGGCTCATACTTTCGCATTTTTCGCATACTTGTCGGCCAGATCATGGCCTTTTTCTGGTTTGGATCATCGTAGCAAAGCGGTACCACACCGAAACAGTCAATTATACCTGGTTGCGATTAATATTTTAGAGGATAACGCTGGTTATGTCAGGGTTAGTTCTGGTATTTGCAATCATCTGGATCATATATTCGTATTTTTCTCATCCTTGTTGGCCAGATCCTGGCCTTTCTCTGGTTTGGATCGCGTAGTAATGCGGTACCACACCGAAACAGTCAATTAAACCTGGTTGCGATTAATATTTTAGGGGATAACGCCGGTTATGTCTAGGCTAGTTCTGGTATTTGCTATCATCTGGCACATACTTTCGCGTTTTTCGCATACTTGTTGGCCAGATCCTGGGCTTTTTCTGGTTTGGATCACGTAGTAATGTGGTACCACACTGAAGCAGTCAATTAAACTTGGTTCAGATTAGTATTTTAGAGGATAGCGCTGGTTATGTCTGGGTGAGTTCTGGTATTTGCAATCATCTGGCTCGTACTTTCGCGTTTTTCGCATACTTGTTGGCCAGATCCCGGCCTCTTTCTGGTTTGGATCACGTAGTAATGCGGAACCACACCGAAACAGTCAATTAAATCTGGGTGCGATTAATATTTTAGAGGATAAAGCCGGTAATGTCTCGGTTAGGTATGGTATTTGCCCTCATCTGGCTCGTACTTTCGCATTTTTCGCATACTTGTTGGCCAGATCCTGGCCTTTTTCAGGCTTGGACCACGTAGTAATGTGGTACCACACCGAAACAGTCAATTAAACCTGGTTGTGAATAATAATTTAGTGGATAACGCTGAGTATGTCTGGGATAGTTCTGGTATTTGCAACCATCTGGCTCATACTTTCGCGTTTTTCTCATAGTTGTTGGCCAGATTCTGGGTTTTTTCTGGTTTGGATCCCGTAGTAATGTGGTTCCACACCGAAACAGTCAATTAAACCTGGTTGCGATTAATATTTTAGAGGATAACGCCGGTTATGTCTCGGTTAGGTCTGGTATTTGCCCTCAACTGGCTCGTACTTTCGCAGTTTTCGCATACTTGTTGGCCACATACTGGCCTTCTTCTGGCTTGGACCACGTAGTGAAGTGGTACCACACTGAAACTGCCAATTAAACCTGGTTCCGATTAATACTTTAGAGGATAACGCCGGTTATGTCTCGGTTAGGTCTGGGATTTGCCCTCATCTGGCTCGTACTTTCGCGTTTCTCGTATACTTGTTGGCCCGATCCTGGGATTTTTCTGGTTTGGAACTCGTAGTAATGTGTTAGCACACTGGAACTGTCATTAAAAGCATGTTCCGATTCGTATTTTATAGGATAACGCAGGTTATGTCAGGCATAGTTCTGGTATTTGCAATCATCTGGCTCATACTTTCGCGTTTTTCTCATAGTTGTTGGCCAGATTCTGGGTTTTTTCTGGTTTGGATCCCGTAGTAATGTGGTTCCACACCGAAACAGTCAATTAAACCTGGTTCCGATTAATACTTTAGAGGATAACGCCGGTTATGTCTCGGTTATGTCTGGGATTTTCTCTCATCTGGATCGTACTTTCGCGTTTTTCGCATTCTTGTTGGCCCGATCCTGGGATTTTTCTGGTTTGGATCACGTAGTAATGCGGTACCACACCGAAACAGTCATTTAAACCTGGTTGCGATTAATATTTTAAAGGATAACGCTAGTTATGTCTGGGTTACTTCTGGTATTTGCTATCATCTGGCACATACTTTCGCGTTTTTCGCACACTTGTTGGCCTGACCCTGGGTTTTTTCTGGTTTGGATCCCGTAGTAATGTGGTTCCACACCGAAACAGTCAATTAAACCTGGTTGCGATTAATATTTTAGGGGATAACGCCGGTTACGTCTCGGTTAGGTCTGGGATTTTCCCTCATCTAGCTCGTACTTTCGCGTTTTTCGCATTCTTGTTGGCCCGATCCTGGGATTTTTCTGGTTTGGATCACGTAGTAATGTGTTACAACACTGAAACAGTCATTAAAAGCATGTTCCGATTCGTATTCTAGAGGATAACGCTGGTTATGTCTGTGTTAGTTCTGGTATTTGCAATCATCTGGCTTATACTTTCGCGTTTTTCGCATACTTGTTGGCCAGATCCTGGGTTTTTTCTGGTTTGGATCATCGTAGCAATGCGGTACCACACCGAAACAGTCAATTACACCTGGTTGCGATTAATATTTTAGGGGATAAAGCCGGTTACGTCTCGGTTATGTCTGGGATTTTCCCTCATCTGGCTCGTACTTTCGCGTTTTTCGCATTCTTGTTGGCCCGATCCTGGGATTTTTCTGGTTTGGATCACGTAGTAATGCGGTACCACACCGAAACAGTCTATTAAACCTGGTTGCGATTAATATTTTAGAGGATATCGCTGGTTATGTCTGGGTTACTTCTGGTATTTGCTATCATCTGGCACATACTTTCGCGTTTTTCGCATTCTTGTTGGCCCGATCCGGGGATTTTTCTGGTTTGGATCACGTTGTAATGTGGTACCACACTGAAACAGTCATTAAAAGCATGTTCCGATGCGTATTTTAGAGGATAACGCTGGTTATGTCAGGGTTAGTTCTGGTATTTGCAATCATCTGGCTCATATATTCGCGTTTTTCGCATACTTGTTGGCCAGATCCTGGGCTTTTTCTGGTTTGGATCACGTAGTAATGTGGTACCACACCGAAGCAGTCAATTAAACTGGTTGCGATTAATATTTTAGAGGATAACGCCGGTTATGTCTCGGGTAGGTCTGGGATTTGTCCACATCTGGCTCTTACTTTCGCGTTTTTCGCATACTTGTTGGCCAGATCCTTGCCTTTTTCTGGCTTGGACCACGTAGTAATGTGGTACCACACCGAAACAGTCAATTAAACCTGGTTGCGAATAATATTTTAGAGGATAACGCCGGTTATGTCTCGGTTAGGTCTGGGATTTGCCCTCATCTGGATCGAACTTTCGCATTTTTCGCATACTTGTTGGCCAGACCCTGGGATTTTCCTGGTTTGGATCCCGCAGTAATGTGGTTCCACAACGAAACAGTTAATTTAACCTGGTTGCGATTAATATTTTAGAGGATAACGCCGGTTATGTCTCGGTTAGGTCTGGGATTTTCCCTCATCTGGCTCGTACTTTCGCGTTTTTCGCATACTTGTTGGCCCGATCCTGGGATTTTTCTGGTTTGGATCACGTAGTAATGTGGTACCACACCGAAGCAGTCAATTAAACTGGTTGCGATTAATATTTTAGAGGATAACGCCGGTTATGTCTCGGTTAGGTCTGGGATTTGCCCTCATCTGGATCGAACTTTCGCATTTTTCGCATACTTGTTGGCCAGACCCTGGGATTTTCCTGGTTTGGATCCCGCAGTAATGTGGTTCCACAACGAAACAGTTAATTTAACCTGGTTGCGATTAATATTTTAGAGGATAACGCCGGTTATGTCTCGGTTAGGTCTGGGATTTTCCCTCATCTGGCTGATACTTTCGCGTTTTTCTCATAGTTGTTGGCCAGATCCTGGGCTTTTTCTTGTTTGGATCACGTAGTAATGTGGTACCACACTGTCAATAAAAGCTGGTTGCGCTTAGTACTTTAGAGGATAACGCTGGTTATGCCTGGGTTAGTTCTGGCATTTGCAATCATCTGGCTCATACTTTCGCGTTTTTCGCATACTTGTTGGCCAGATCCTGGGTTTTTTCTGGTTTGGATCCCGTCGCAATGTGGTTCCACACCGAAACAGTCAATTAAACCTGGTTGCGATTAATATTTTAGAGGATAATGCCGGTTATGTCTAGTTTAAGTCTGGTATTTGCCCTCAACTCGCTCGTACTTCCGCATTTTTCGCTTACTTGTTGGCCTGATCCTAGCCTTTTTACGGTTTGGATCACGTAGTAATGCGGTACCACACCGAAACAGTCAATTAAACCTGGTTGCGATAAATATTTTAGAGGATAAGGCCGGTTATGTCATGGTTAGGTCTGTGATTTGCCCTCATCTGCCTCGTACTATCCCACTTTTCGCATACTTGTTGGCCAGATCCCGGGCTTTTTCTTGTTTGGATCACGTAGTAATGTGGTACCACACTGTCAATAAAAGCTGGTTCCGCTTAGTACTTTAGAGGATAACGTTGGTTATGCCTGGGTTAGTTCTGGTATTTGCAACCATCTGGCTCATACTTTCGCGTTTTTCGCATACTTGTTGACCAGATCCTGGGTTTTTTCTGGCTTGGATCCCGTAGTAATGTGGTACCACACCGAAACAGTCAATTAAACCTGGTTGCGATTAATATTTTAGAGGATAACGCTGGTTATGCCTGGGTTAGTTCTGGTATTTGCAATCATCTGGCTCATACTTTCGCGTTTTTCGCATTCTTGTTGGCCAGATCCTGGGTTTTTTCTGGTTTGGATCTCGTAGTAATGTGTTAGCACACTGGAACTGTCATTGAAAGCATGTTCCGATTCGTATTTTATAGGATAACGCAGGTTATGTCAGGCATAGTTCTGGTATTTGCAATCATCTGGCTCATACTTTCGCATTTTTCTCATAGTTGTTGGCCAGATCTTGGGTTTTTTCTGGTTTGGATCCCGTAGTAATGTGGTTCCACACCGAAACAGTCAATTGAACCTGGTTGCGATTAATATTTTAGAGGATAACGCCGGTTATGTCTCGGTTATGTCTGGGATTTTCCCTCATCTGGCTCGTACTTTCGCGTTTTTCGCATTCTTGTTGGCCCGATCCTGGGATTTTTCTGGTTTGGATCACGTAGTAATGCGGTACCACACCGAAACAGTCATTTAAACCTGGTTGCGATTAATATTTTAGAGGATAACGCTAGTTATGTCTGGGTTACTTCTGGTATTTGCTATCATCTGGCACATACTTTCGCGTTTTTCGCACACTTGTTGGCATGACCCTGGCCCTTTTCTGGTTTGGATCACGTAGTAATGTGGTACCACACTGAAACAGTCAATAGAAACTGGTTCCGATATGTATTTTAGAGGATAACGCTGGTTATGTCTGGGTTACTTCTGGTATTTGCTATCATCTGGCACATACTTTCGCGTTTTTCGCACACTTGTTGGCCTGACCCTGGCCCTTTTCTGGTTTGGATCACGTAGTAATGTGGTACCACACTGAAACAGTCAATAGAAGCTGGTTCCGATATGTATTTTAGAGGATAACGCTGGTTATGTCTGTGTTAGTTCTGGTATTTGCAATCATCTGGCTTATACTTTCGCGTTTTTCGCATTCTTGTTGGCCAGATCCTGAGTTTTTTCTGGTTTGGATCCCGTAGTAATGAGGTTCCACACCGAAACAGTCAATTAAACAGGTTGCGATTAATATTTTAGTGGATACCGCCGGTTATGTCTCGGGTAGGTCTGGGATTTGCCCTCATCTGGATCGAACTTTCGCGTTTTTCGCATACTTGTTGGCCAGATCCTGGGTTTTTTCTGGTTTGGATCCCGTCGCAATGTGGTTCCACACCGAAACAGTCAATTAAACCTGGTTGCGATTAATATTTTAGAGGATAAGGCCGGTTATGTCTAGTTTAAGTCTGGTATTTGCCCTCATCTCGCTCGTACTTCCGCATTTTTCGCTTACTTGTTGGCCTGATCCTAGCCTTTTTACGGTTTGGATCACGTAGTAATGCGGTACCACACCGAAACAGTCAATTAAACCTGGTTGCGATAAATATTTTAGAGGATAAGGCCGGTTATGTCATGGTTAGGTCTGTGATTTGCCCTCATCTGCCTCGTACTATCCCACTTTTCGCATACTTGTTGGCCAGATCCCGGGCTTTTTCTTGTTTAGATCACGTAGTAATGTGGTACCACACTGTCAATAAAAGCTGGTTCCGCATAGTACTTTAGAGGATAACGCTGGTTATGCCTGGTTTAGTTCAGGTATTTGCAATCATCTGGCTCATACTTTCGCGTTTTTCGCATACTTGTTGACCAGATCCTGGGTTTTTTCTGGCTTGGATCCCGTAGTAATGTGGTACCACACCGAAACAGTCAATTAAACCTGGTTGCGATTAATATTTTAGAGGGTAACGCTGGTTATGCCTGGGTTAGTTCTGGTATTTGCAATCATCTGGCTCATACTTTCGCGTTTTTCGCATTCTTGTTGGCCAGATCCTGGGTTTTTTCTGGTTTGGATCACGTAGTAATGCGGTACCACACCGAAACAGTCAATTAAACCTGTTTGCGATTAATATTTTAGGGGATAACGCCGGTTATGTCTAGGTTAGTTCTGGTATTTGCTATCATCTGGCACATACTTTCGCGTTTTTCGCATACTTGTTGGCCAGATCCTGGGCTTTTTCTGGTTTGGATCACGTAGTAATGTGGTACCACACTGAAGCAGTCAATTAAAATTGGTTCAGATTAGTATTTTAGAGGATAGCGCTGGTTATGCCTGGGTGAGTTCTGATATTTGCAATCATCTGGCTCGTACTTTCGCGTTTTTCGCATACTTGTTGGCCAGATCCTGGGCTTTTTCTGGTTTGGATCACGTAGTATTGTGGTACCAGACCGAAACAGTCAATTAAACCTGTTTGCGATTAATATTTTAGGGGATAACGCCGGTTATGTCTAGGTTAGTTCTGGTATTTGCAATCATCTGGCTCATACTTTCGCGTTTTTCGCATACTTGTTGGCCAGATCCTGGGCTTCTTCTGGTTTGGATCACGTACTGATGTGGTACCACACTGTCAACTAAAGCTGGTTCTGCTTAGTATTTTAGAGGGTAACGCTGGTTATGCCTGGGTTAGTTCTGGTATTTGCAATCATCTGGCTCATAGTTTCGCGTTTTTCGCAAACTTGTTGGCCAGATCCTGGGCTTTTTCTGGTTTGGATCACGTAGTAATGCGTTACCACACCGAAACAGTCAATTAAACCTGGTTGCGATTAATATTTTAGCGGATAACGCCGGTTACGTCTGGGTTAGTTCTGGTATTAGCCCTCATCTGGCTCATACCTTCGCATTTTTCGCATACTTGTTGGCCATATCCTGGGTTTTTTTCTGGTTTGGATCCCGTAGTAATGTGGTTCCACACCGAAACAGTCACGAGAAGCTGGTTCCGATTCGTATTTTAGAGGATAACGCTGGTTAGGTCAGGCATAGTTCTGGTATTTGCAATCATCCGGCTCATACTTTCGCATTTTTCGCATACATGTTGGCCAGATCATGGCCTTTTTCTGGTTTGGATCACGTAGTAATGCGGTACCACACCGAAACAGTCAATTAAACCTGGTTGCGATTAATATTTTAGAGGATAACGCTGGTTATGTCTGGGTTAGTTCTGGTATTTGCAATCATCTGGCTCATACTTTCGCATTTTTCGCATACTTGGTGGCCAGATCCTGGGCTTTTTCTGGTTTGGATCACGTAGTAATGTGGTACCACACTGAAACAGTCAATTAAACCTGGTTGCGATTAATATTTTAGAGGATAACGCCGGCTATGTCTGGGTTAGGTCTGGGATTTTCCCTCATGAGGCTCGTACTTTCGCGTTCCTCGCATTCTTGTTGGCCTGATCCTGAGATTTTTCTGGTTTGGATCTCGTAGTAATGTGTTACCACACAGAAACAGTCATTAAAAGCATGTTCCGATTCGTATTTTAGAGGATAACGCTGGTTATGTCAGGCATAGTTCTGGTATTTGCAATCATCTGGCTCATACTTTCGCATTTTTCGTATACTTGTTGGCCAGATCATGGCCTTTTCCTGGTTTGGATCATCGTAGCAATGCGGTACCACACCGAAACAGTCCATTATACCTGGTTGCCATTAATATTTTAGAGGATAACGCTGTTTATGTCTGGGTTAGTTCTGGTATTTGCTATCATCTGGCACATACTTTCGCGTTTTTCGCATACTTGTTGGCCAGATCCTGGGCTTTTTCTGGTTTGGATCACGTAGTAATGTGGTACCACACTGAAGCAGTCAATTAAACTTGGTTCAGATTAGTATTTTAGAGGATAGCGCTGGTTATGTCTGGGTGAGTTCTGGTATTTCCAATCATCTGGCTCGTACTTTCGCGTTTTTCGCATACTTGTTGGCCAGATCCTGGCCTTTTTCAGGCTTGGACCACGTAGTAATGTGGTACCACACCGAAACAGTCAATTAAACCTGGTTGCGAATAATATTTTAGTGGATAACGCTGGGTATGTCTGGGATAGTTCTGGTATTTGCAACCATCTGGCTCATACTTTCGCGTTTTTCTCATAGTTGTTGGTCAGATTCCGGGTTTTTTCTGGTTTGGATCCCGTAGTACTGCGGTTCCACACCAAAACAGTCAATTAAACCTGGTTGCGATTAATATTTTAGAGGATAACGCCGGTTATGTCTCGGTTAGGTCTGGTATTTGCCCTCAACTGGCTCGTACTTTCGCAGTTTTCGCATACTTGTTGGCCACATACTGGCCTTCTTCTGGCTTGGACCACGTAGTGAAGTGGTACCACACTGAAACTGTCTATTAAACCTGGTTCCGATTAATACTTTAGAGGATAACGCCGGTTATGTCTCGGTTAGGTCTGGTATTTGTCCTCATCTGGCACGTACTTTCGCATGTTTCGAATACTTTTTGGCCAGATCCTCGCCTTTTTCTGGCTTGGACCACGTAGAAATGTGGTACCACACCGAAACGGTCAATTAAACCTCGGTCCGATTAATATTTTACAGGATAACGCCGGTTATGTCTCGGTTTGGTCTGGGATTTGCCCTCATCTGGCTCGTACTTTCGCATTTTTCGCATACTTGTTAGCCAGATCCTGGCCTCTTTCTGGTTTGGATCATCGTAGCAATGCGGTACCACACCGAAACAGTCAATTATACCTGGTTGCGATTAATATTTTAGAGGATAGCGCCGGTTATGTCTCGGTTAGGTCTGGGATTTGCCCTCATCTGGATCGTACTTTCGCATTGTTCGTGTACTTGTTGGCCAGATCCTGGGTTTTTTCTGGTTTGGATCCCGCAGTAATTTGGTTCCACAACGAAACAGTCAATTAAACCTGGTTGCGATTAATATTTTAGCGGATAACGCCGGTTATGTCTGGGTTAGGTCTGGTGTTTGCCCTCATCTGGCTCGTACTTTCGCATGTTTCGCATACTTGTTAGTCAGATCCTGGCCTTTTTCTGGATTGGATCACGTAGTAATGTGGTACCACACTGAAACAGTCAATTAAACCTGGTTGCGATTAATATTTTAAAGGATAACGCCGGTTATGTCTCGGTTAGGTCTGGGATTTGCCCTCATCTGGCACGTACTTTCGCATTTTTCGCATACTTGTTGGCCAGATCCTGGGCTTTTTCTGGTTTGGATCACGTAGTAATGTGGTACCACACTGAAACAGTCAATTAAACCTGGTTGCGATTAATATTTTAGAGGATAACGCCGGTTATGTCTGGGTTAGGTCTGGGATTTTCCCTCATGAGGCTCGTACTTTCGCGTTCCTCGCATTCTTGTTGGCCTGATCCTGAGATTTTTCTGGTTTGGATCTCGTAGTAATGTGTTACCACACTGAAACAATCATTAAAAGCATGCTCCGATTCGTATTTTAGAGGATAACGCTGGTTATGTCAGGCATAGTTCTGGTAGTTGCAATCATCTGGCTCATACTTTCGCATTTTTCGCATACTTGTTGGCCAGATCATGGCCTTTTTCTGGTTTGGATCATCGTAGCAATGCGGTACCACACCGAAACAGTCAATTATACCTGGTTGCGATTAATATTTTAGAGGATAACGCTGTTTATGTCAGGGTTAGTTCCGGTATTTGCAATCATCTGGATCATATATTCGTATTTTTCTCATCCTTGTTGGACAGATCCTGGCCTCTCTCTGGTTTGGGTCACGTAGTAATGCGATACCACACCGAAACAGTCAATTAAACCTGGTTGCGATTAATATTTTAGGGGATAACGCCGGTTATGTCTGGGTTAGTTCTGGTATTTGCTATCATCTGGCACATACTTTCGCGTTTTTCGCATACTTGTTGGCCAGATCCTGGGCTTTTTCTGGGTTGGATCACGTAGTAATGTGGTACCACACTGAAGCAGTCAATTAAACTTCATTCAGATTAGTATTTTAGTGGATAACGCTGGGTATGTCTGGGATAGTTCTGGTATTTGCAACCATCTGGCTCATACTTTCGCGTTTTTCTCATAGTTGTTGGCCAGATTCCGGGTTTTTTCTGGTTTGGATCCCGTAGTACTGTGGTTCCACACCGAAACAGTCAATTAAACCTGGTTGCGATTAATATTTTAGAGGATAACGCCGGTTATGTCTCGGTTAGGTCTGGTATTTGCCCTCAACTGGCTCGTACTTTCGCAGTTTTCGCCTACTTGTTGGCCACATACTGGCCTTCTTCTAGCTTGGACCACGTAGTGAAGTGGTACCACACTGAAACTGTCTATTAAACCTGGTTCCGATTAATACTTTAGAGGATAACGCCGGTTATGTCTCGGTTAGGTCTGGGATTTGTCCTCATCTGGCACGTACTTTCGTATGTTTCGAATACTTTTTGGCCAGATCCTCGCCTTTTTCTGGCTTGGACCACGTAGAAATGTGGTACCACACCGAAACGGTCAATTAAACCTCGGTCCGATTAATATTTTACGGGATAACGCCGGTTATGTCTCGGTTTGGTCTGGGATTTGCCCTCATCTGGCTCGTACTTTCGCATTTCTCGCATACTTGTTAGCCAGATCCTGGCCTCTTTCTGGTTTGGATCACGTAGTAATGCGGCACCACACCGAAACAGTCAATTAATCCTGGTTGCGATTTATATTTTAGAGGATAACGCTGGTTATGTCTCGGGTATGTCTGGGACTTGTCCTTATCTGGCTCGTACTTTCGCAGTTTTCGCATACTTGTAGGCTACATACTGGCCTTCTTCTGGCTTGGACCACGTAGTAATGTTGTACCACACTGAAACAGTCAATAGAAGCTGGTTCCGATTAGTATTTTAGAGGATAACGCTGGTTATGTCTGGGTTAGTTCTGGTATTTGCTATCATCTGGCACATACTTTCGCGTTTTTCGCATACTTGTTGGCCAGATCCTGGGCTTTTTCTGGTTTGGATCCCGTAGTAATGAGGTTCCACACCGAAGCAGTCAATTCAACTTGTTGCGATTAATATTTTAGAGGATAACGCCGGTTATGTCTCGGTTAGGTCTGGGATTTGTCCTCATCTGGCTCGTACTTTCGCATGTTTCGCATACTTTTTGGCCAGATCCTGGCCGTTTTCTGGTTTGGATCACGTAGTAATGTGGTACCACACAGAAACAGTCAATAAATGTTGGTTCCGATTAGTATTTTAGAGGATAACGCTGGTTATGTCTGGGATAGTTCTGGTATTTGCAATCATCTGGCTCATACTTTCGCGTTTTTCGCATACTTGTTGGCCAGATCCTCGGTCTTTTCTGGTTTGGATCCCGTCGCAATGTGGTTCCACACCGAAACAGTCAATTAAACCTTGTTGCGATTAATATTTTAGAGGATAACGCAGGTTATGTCTCGGTTAGGTCTGGGATTTGTCCTCATCTGGCTCGTACTTTCGCATGTTTCGCATACTTTTTGGCCAGATCCAGGCCTTTTTCTGGTTTGGATCACGTAGTAGTGCGGTACCACACCGAAACAGTCATTTAAACCTGGTTGCTATAAATATTTTAGAGGATAAGGCCGGTTATGTCACGGTTAGGTCTGGGATTTGCCCTCAACTGCCTCGTACTTTCGCACTTTTCGCATACTTGTTGGCCAGATCCTGGGCTTTTTCTTGTTTGGATCACGTAGGAATGTGGTACCACACAGTCAATAAAAGCTGGTTCCGCTTAGTATTTTAGAGGATAACGCTGGTTATGCCTGGGTTAGTTCTAGTATTTGCAATCATCTGGCTCATACTTTCGCGTTTCTCGCATACTTGTTGGCCAGATCCTGGGTTGTTTCTGTTTTGGATCCCGTAGTAATGAGGTTCCACACCAAAACAGTCAATTAAGCCGGTTGCGATTAATATTTTAGAGGTTAACGCCGGTTATGTCTCGGGTAGGTCTGGGATTTGTCCTCATCTGGCTCGTACTTTCGCGTTTTCCACATTGTTGTTGGCCAGATCCTGGGTTTTTTCTGGTTTGGATCCCGTAGTAATGTGGTACCCCACCGAAACATTCAATTAAACCTAGTTGCGATTAATATTTTAGAGGATAACGCCGGTTATGTCTCGGTTAGGTCTGGCATTTGTTCTCACCTGGCTCGTACTTTCGCATGTTTCGCATACTTTTTGGCCAGATCCTGGCCTTTTTCTGGTTTGGATCACGTAGTAATGTGGTACGACACAGAAACAGTCAATAAAAGCTTGTTCCGATTAATATTTTAGAGGATAACGCTGGTTATGTCTGGGATAGTTCTGGTATTTGCAATCATCTGGCTCATACTTTCGCGTTTTTCGCATACTTTTTGGCCAGATCCTGGCCTTTTTCTGGTTTGGATCACGTAGTAATGTGGTACCACACTGAAACAGTCAATAAAAGCTGGTTCCGATTAGTATTTTCGAGGATAACGCTGGTTATGTCTGGGATAGTTCTGGTATTTGCAATCATCTGGCTCATACTTTCGCGTTTTTCGCATACTTGTTGGCCAGATCCTCGGTTTTTTCTGGTTTGGATCCCGTCGCAATGTGGTTCCACACCGAAACAGACAATTAAACCTTGTTGCGATTAATATTTTAGAGGATTACGCCGGTTATGTCTAGGTTAGGTCTGTGATTTGCCCTCATCTGCCTCGTACTATCGCACTTTTCGCATACTTGTTGGCCAGATCCCGGGCTTTTTCTTGTTTGGAACCACGTAGTAATGTGGTACTACACTGTCAATAAAAGCTGGTTCCGCTTAGTACTTTAGAGGATAACGCTGGTTATGCCTGGGTTAGTTCTGGTATTTGCAATCATCTGGCTCATACTTTCGCGTTTTTCGCATACTTGTTGACCAGATCCTGGGTTTTTTCTGGTTTGGATCCCGTAGTAATGTGGTACCACACCGAAACAGACAATTAAACTGGTTGCGATTAATATTTTAGAGGATAACGCCGGTTATGTCTCGGTTAGGTCTGGGATTTGTCCTCATCTGGCTCGTACTTTCGCATGTTTCGCATACTTTTTGGCCAGATCCAGGCCTTTTTCTGGTTTGGATCACGTAGTAATGTGGTACCACACTGAAGCAGTCAATTAAACTTGGTTCAGATTAGTATTTTAGAGGATAGCGCTGGTTATGTCTGGGTGAGTTCTGGTATTTCCAATCATCTGGCTCGTACTTTCGCGTTTTTCGCATACTTGTTGGCCAGATCCTGGCCTTTTTCAGGCTTGGACCACGTAGTAATGTGGTACCACACCGAAACAGTCAATTAAACCTGGTTGCGAATAATATTTTAGTGGATAACGCTGGGTATGTCTGGGATAGTTCTGGTATTTGCAACCATCTGGCTCACACTTTCGCGTTTTTCTCATAGTTGTTGGTCAGATTCCGGGTTTTTTCTGGTTTGAATCCCGTAGTACTGCGGTTCCACACCAAAACAGTCAATTAAACCTGGTTGCGATTAATATTTTAGAGGATAACGCCGGTTATGTCTCGGTTAGGTCTGGTATTTGCCCTCAACTGGCTCGTACTTTCGCAGTTTTCGCATACTTGTTGGCCACATACTGGCCTTCTTCTGGCTTGGACCACGTAGTGAAGTGGTACCACACTGAAACTGTCTATTAAACCTGGTTCCGATTAATACTTTAGAGGATAACGCCGGTTATGTCTCGGTTAGGTCTGGTATTTGTCCTCATCTGGCACGTACTTTCGCATGTTTCGAATACTTTTTGGCCAGATCCTCGCCTTTTTCTGGCTTGGACCACGCAGTAATTTGGTTCCACAACGAAACAGTCAATTAAACCTGGTTGCGATTAATATTTTAGCGGATAACGCCGGTTATGTCTGGGTTAGGTCTGGTGTTTGCCCTCATCTGGCTCGTACTTTCGCATGTTTCGCATACTTGTTAGTCAGATCCTGGCCTTTTTCTGGTTTGGATCACGTAGTAATGTGGTACCACACTGAAACAGTCAATTAAACCTGGTTGCGATTAATATTTTAGAGGATAACGCCGGTTATGTCTGGGTTAGGTCTGGGATTTTCCCTCATGTGGCTCGTACTTTCGCGTTTCTCGCATTCTTGTTGGCCCGATCCTGGGATTTTTCTGGTTTGGAACTCGTAGTAATGCGTTACCACACCGAAACAGTCAATTAAACCTGGTTGCGATTAATATTTTAGAGGATAACGCCGGTTATGTCTCGGTTAGGTCTGGGATTTGCCCTCATCTGGCACGTACTTTCGCATTTTTCGCATACTTGTTTGCGAGATCCTGGCCTTTCTCTGGTTTGGATCACGTAGTAATGCGGTACCACACCGAAACTGTCAATTAAACCTGGTTGCGATTAATATTTTAGAGGATAACGCTGGTTAGGTCTGGGTTAGTTCTGGTATTTGCAACCATCTGGCTCATACTTTCGCATTTTTCGCATACCTGTTGGCCAGATCGTGGGTTTTCTCTGGTTTGGATCACGTAGTAATGCAGTACCACACCGAAACAGTCAATTAAACCTGGTTGCGATTAATATTTTAGAGGATAGCGCCGGTTATGTCTGGGTTAGGTCTGGGATTTTCCCTCATGTGGCTCGTACTTTCGCGTTTCTCGCATTCTTGTTGGCCCGATCCTGGGTTTTTTCTGGTTTGGATCATCGTAGCAATGCGGTACCACACCGAAACAGTCAATTATACCTGGTTGCGATTAATATTTTAGAGGATAACGCTGTTTATGTCAGGGTTAGTTCCGGTATTTGCAATCATCTGGATCATATATTCGTATTTTTCTCATCCTTGTTGGACAGATCCTGGCCTCTCTCTGGTTTGGGTCACGTAGTAATGCGGTACCACACCGAAACAGTCAATTAAACCTGGTTGCGATTAATATTTTAGGGGATAACGCCGGTTATGTCTCGGTTAGGTCTGGGATTTGTCCTCATCTGGCACGTACTTTCGTATGTTTCGAATACTTTTTGGCCAGATCCTCGCCTTTTTCTGGCTTGGACCACGTAGAAATGTGGTACCACACCGAAACGGTCAATGAAACCTCGGTCCGATTAATATTTTACAGGATAACGCCGGTTATGTCTCGGTTTGGTCTGGGATTTGCCCTCATCTGGCTCGTACTTTCGCATTTTTCGCATACTTGTTAGCCAGATCCTGGCCTCTTTCTGGTTTGGATCATCGTAGCAATGCGGTACCACACCGAAACAGTCAATTATACCTGGTTGCGATTAATATTTTAGAGGATAGCGCTGGTTATGTCTGGGTGAGTTCTGGTGTTTGCCCTCATCTGGCTCGTACTTTCGCATTTTTCGTATACTTGTTGGCCAGATCCTGGGTTTTTTCTGGTTTGGATCCCGCAGTAATGTGGTTCCACAACGAAACAGTCAATTAAACCTGGTTGCGATTAATATTTTAGCGGATACCGCCGGTTATGTCTGGGTTAGGTCTGGTGTTTGCCCTCATCTGGCTCGTACTTTCGCATGTTTCGCATACTTGTTAGTCAGATCCTGGCCTTTTTCTGGCTTGGATCACGTAGTAATGTGGTGCCACAATGAAACAGTCAATAGAAGCTGGTTCCGATAAGTATTTTAGAGGATAACGCTGGTTATGTCTGAGTTAGTTCTGGTATTTGCAATCATCTGGCTCATACATTCGCGTTTTTCGCATACTTGTTGGCCAGATCCTGGGCTTTTCTGGTTTGGATCACGTAGTAATGTGGTACCACACTGAAACTGTCAATTAAACCTGGTTGCGATTAATATTTTAGAGGATAACGCCGGTTATGTCTGGGTTAGGTCTGGGATTTTCCCTCATGTGGCTCGTACTTTCGCGTTTCTCGCATTCTTGTTGGCCCGATCCTGGGATTTTTCTGGTTTGGAGGACGTAGTAATGTGTTAGCACACTGAAACAGTCATTAAAAGCATGTTCCGATTCGTATTTTAGAGGATAACGCACGTTATGTCAGGCATAGTTCTGGTATTTGCAATCATCTGGCTCATACTTTCGCATTTTTCGCATACTTGTTGACCACATACTGGCCTTCTTCTGGCTTGGACCACGTAGAAATGTGGTACCACACCGAAACTGTCAATTAACCCTGGGTCCGATTAATATTTTACAGGATAACGCCGGTCATGTATCGGTTTGGTCTGGGATTTGCCCTCATCTGGCTCGTACTTTCGCATTTTTCGCATACTTGTTAGCCAGATCCTGGCCTCTTTCTGGTTTGGATCATCGTAGCAATGCGGTACCACACCGAAACAGTCAATTATACCTGGTAGCGATTAATATTTTAGAGGATAGCGCCGGTTATGTCTCGGTTAGGTCCTGGATTTGCCCTCATCTGGATCGTTCTTTCGCATTTTTCGTATACTTGTTGGCCAGATCCTGGGTTTTTTCTGGTTTGGATCCCGTAGTAATGTGGTTCCACGCCGAAACAGTCAATTAAACCTGGTTGCGATTAATATTTTAGGGGATAACGCCGGTTACGTCTCGGTTAGGTCTGGGATTTTCCCTCATCAGGCTCGTACTTTCGCGTTTTTCGCATTCTTGTTGGCCCGATCCAGGGTTTTTTCTGGTTTGGATCCCGTAGTAATGTGGTTCCACACCGAAACAGTCAATTGAACCTGGTTGCGATTAATATTTTAGAGGATAACGCCGGTTATGTCTCGGTTAGGTCTGGGATTTTCCCTCATCTGGCTCGTACTTTCGCGTTTTTCGCATTCTTGTTGGCCAGATCCTGGCCCTTTTCTGGTTTGGATCACGTAGTAATGTGGTACCACACTGAAACAGTCAATAGAAGCTGGTTCCGATATGTATTTTAGAGGATAACGCTGGTTATGTCAGGGTTAGTTCTGGAATTTGCAATCATCTGGCTCATACTTTCGCATTTTGCGCATACTTGTTGGCCAGATCCTGGCCTCTTTCTGGTTTGGATCATCGTAGCAATGCGGTACCACACCGAAACAGTCAATTACACCTGGTTGCGATTAATATTTTAGGGGATAACGCCGGTTACGTCTCGGTTAGGTCTGGGATTTTCCCTCATCTGGCTCGTACTTTCGCGTTTTTCGCATTCTTGTTGGCCCGATCCTGGGATTTTTCTGGTTTGGATCAGGTAGTTATGCGGTACCACACCGAAACAGTCAATTAAACCTGGTTGCGATTAATATTTTAGAGGATAACGCCGGTTATGTCTCGGTTTGGTCTGGGATTTGCCCTCAACTGGCTCGTACTTTCGCATTTTGCGCCTACTTGTTGGCCAGATCCTGGCCTTTTTCTGGTCTGGATCACGTAGTAATGCAGTACCACACCGAAACAGTCAATTAAACCTGGTTGCGATTAATATTTTGGAGGATATCGCTGGTTATGTCTGGGTTACTTCTGGTATTTGCTATCATCTGGCTTGTACTTTCGCATTTTTCGCATTCTTGGTGACCAGATCCTGGCCTTTTTCTGGTTTGGATCACGTAGTAATGTGGTCCCACAACGAAACAGCCAATTATACCTGGTTGCGATTAATATTTTAGCGGATAACGCCGGTCATGTCTGGGTAGGTCTGGGATTTGTCCTTATCTGGCTCGTACTTTCGCGTTTTTCGCATACTTGTTGGCCAGATCCTGGCCTTTTTCTGGTTTGGATCACGTAGTAATGTGGTACCACACTGAAACAGTCAATTAACCCTGGTTCAGATTAGTATTTTAGAGGATAGCGCTGGTTATGTCTGGGTGAGTTCTGGTATTTGCAATCATCTGGCTCGTACTTTCGCGTTTTTCGCATACTTGTTGGCCAGATCCTGGCCTCTTTCTGGTTTGGATCACGTAGTAATGCGGTACCACACCGAAACAGTCAATTAAATCTGGTTGCGATTAATATTTTAGGGGATAAAGCCGGTAATGTCTCGGTTAGGTATGGTATATGCCCTCATCTGGCTCGTACTTTCGCATTTTTCGCATACTTGTTGGCCAGATCCTGGCCTTTTTCTGGCTTGGACCACGTAGTAATGTGGTACCACACCGAAACAGTCAATTAAACCTGGTGGCGAATAATATTTTAGTGGATAACGCTGGGTATGTCTGGGATATTTCTGGTATTTGCAACCATCTGGCTCATACTTTCTCGTTTTTCTCATAGTTGTTGGCCAGATTCTGGGTTTTTTCTGGTTTGGATCCCGTAGTAATGTGGCTCCACACCGAAACAGTCAATTAAACCGGGTTGCGATTAATATTTTACAGGATAACGCCGGTTATGTTTCGGTTAGGTCTGGTATTTGCCCTCAACTGGCTCGTACTTTCGCAGTTTTCGCAGACTTGTTGGCCACATACTGGCCTTCTTCTGGCTTGGACCACGTACTGAAGTGGTACCACACTGAAAGTGTCAATTAAACCTGGTTCCGATTAATACTTTAGAGGATAACGCCGGTTATGTCTGGGTTAGGTCTGGGATTTGTCCTCATCTGGCACGTACTTTCGCATGTTTCGAATACTTTTTGGCCAGATCCTCGCCTTTTTCTGGCTTGGACCACGTAGAAATGTGGTACCACACCGAAACAGTCAATTAAACCTGGGTCCGATTAATATTTTAGAGGATAACGCCGATTTTGTCTGGGTTAGGTATGGTATTTGCCCTCATCTCGCTCATACTTTCGCATATTTCGCTTACTTGTTGGCCTGATCCCAGCCTTTTTATGGTTTGGATCACGTAGTAATGCGGTACCACGCCGAAACATTCAATTAAACCTGGTTGCTATAAATGTTTTAGAGGATAAGGCCGGTTATGTCACGGTTAGGTCCGGGATTTGCCCTCAACTGCCTCGTAGTTTCGCACTTTTCGCATACTTGTTGGCCAGATCCTGGCTTTTTCTTGTTTGGATCACGTAGTAATGTGGTACCACACTGTCAATAAAAGCTGGTTCCGCTTAGTATTTTAGAGGATAACGCTGGTTATGCCTGGGTTAGTTCTGGTATTTGCAATCATCTGGCTCATACTTGTTGGCCAGATCCTGGCCTTTTTCTGGTTTGGATCACGTAGTAATGTGGTACCACACTGAAACAGACAATAGAAGCCGGTTCCGATTAGTATTTTAGAGGATAACGCTGGTTATGTCTGGGATAGTTCTGGTATTTGCAATCATCTGGCTCGTACTTTCGCATTTTTCGCATTCTTGGTGGCCAGATCCTGGCCCTTTTCTGGTTTGGATCACGTAGTAATGCGGCACCACACCGAAACAGTCAATTAAACCTGGTTGCGATTTATATTTTAGAGGATAACGCTGGTTATGTCTCGCGTAGGTCTGGGATTTGTCCTTATCTGGCTCGTACTTTCGCAGTTTTCGCATACTTGTAGGCTACATACTGGCCTTCTTCTGGCTTGGACCACGTAGTAATGTTGTACCACCCTGAAACAGTCAATAGAAGCTGGTTCCGATTAGTATTTTAGAGGATAACGCTGGTTATGTCGGGGTTAGTTGTGGTATTTGCTATCATCTGGCACATACTTTCGCGTTTTTCGCATACTTGTTGGCCAGATCCTGGGCCTTTTCTGGTTTGGATCACGTAGTAATGTGGTACCACACTGAAACAGTCAATTAAAGCTGGTTCAGATTAGTATTTTAGAGGATAGCGCTGGTTATGTCTGGGTTAGGTCTGGCATTTGTCCTCATCTGGCTCGTACTTTCGCGTTTTTCGCATACTTGTTGGCCAGATCCTGGCCTTCTTCTGGCTTGGACCACGTAGTAAAGTGGTACCACACTGAAACAGTCAATAGAAGCTGGTTCCGATTAGTATTTTAGAGGATAACGCTGGTTATGTCTGGGATAGTTCTGGTATTTGCAATCATCTGGCTCATACTTTCGCGTTTTTCGCATACTTGTTGGCCAGATCCTCGGTTTTTTCTGGTTTGGATCCCATCGCAATGTGGTTCCACACCGAAACAGTCAATTAAACCTTGTTGCGATTAATATTTTAGAGGATAACGCCGGTTATGTCTCGGTTAGGTCTGGGATTTGTCCTCATCAGCCTCGTACTTTCGCACTTTTCGCATACTTGTTGGCCAGGTCCTGGGCTTTTTCTGGTTTGGATCACGTAGTAATGTGGTACCACACTGTCAATAAAAGCAGGTTCTGCTTAGTATTTTAGAGGATAACGCTGGTTATGCCTGGGTTAGTACTGGTATTTGCAATCATCTGGCTCATACTTTCGCGATTTTCGCATACTTGTTGGCCAGATCCTGGGTTTTTTCTGTTTTGGATCCCGTCGCAATGTGGTTCCACACCGAAACAGTCAATTAAACTGGTTGCGATTAATATTTTAGAGGATAACGCCGGTTATGTCACGGTTAGGTCTGGGCTTTGCCCTCATCTGCCTCGTACTTTCGTACTTTTCGCATACTTGTTGGCCAGACCCTATGCTCTTTTCTGGTTTGGATCACGTAGTAATGTGGTACCACACTGAAACATTCAATAAAAGCTGTTTCCGATTAGTATTTTAGAGGATAACGCTGGCTATGTCTGGGATAGTTCTGGTATTTGCAATCATCTGGCTCGTACTGTCGCGTTTTCCACATTGTTGTTGGCCAGATCCTGGGTTTTTTCTGGTTTGGATCCCGTACTAATGTGGTACCACACCGAAACAGTCAATTAAACCTAGTTGCGATTAATATTTTAGAGGATAACGCCGGTTATGTCTCGGTTAGGTCTGGCATTTGTCCTCATCTGGCTCGTACTTTCGCGTTTTTCGCATACTTGTTGGCCAGAACCTGGCCTTTTTCTGGTTTGGATCCCGTAGTAATGAGGTTCCACACCGAAACAGTCAATTAAACTGGTTGCGATTTATATTTTAGAGGATAACGCCGGTTATGTCTCGGTTAGGTCTGGGATTTGTCCTCATCTGGCTCGTACTTTCGCATGTTTCGCATACTTTTTGGCCAGATCCTGGCCTTTTTCTGGTCTGGATCACGTAGTAATGTGGTACCACACTGAAACATTCAATAAAAGCTGGTTCCGATTAGTATTTTAGAGGATAACGCGGGTTATGTCTGGGATAGTTCTGGTATTTGCAGTCATCTGGCTCATACTTTCGCGTTTTTCGCATACTTGTTGGCCAGATCCTGGGCTTTTTCTGGTTTGGATCCCGTAGTAATGTGGTACCACACCGAAACAGTCAATTAAACCTGGTTGCGATTAATATTTTAGAGGATAACTCCGGTTATGTCTCGGTTAGGTCTGGCATTTGTCCTCATCTGGCTCGTACTTTCGCATTTTTCGCATACTTGTTGGCCACATCCTGGCCTTCTTCTGGCTTCGACCACGTAGTAAAGTGGTACCACACTGAAACAGTCAATAGAAGCTGGTTCCGATTAGTATTTTAGAGGATAACGCTGGTTAAGTCTGGGATAGTTCTGGTATTTGCAATCATCTGGCACATACTTTCGCGTTTTTCTCATAGTTGTTGGCCAGGTCCTGGGCTTTTTCTGGTTTGGATCACGTAGTATTGTGGTACCACACTGTCAATAAAAGCAGGTTCTGCTTAGTATTTTAGAGGATAACGCTTGTTATGTCTGGGTTAGTTCTGGTATTTGCAATCATCTGGCTCATACATTCGCGTTTTTCGCATACTTGTTGGCCAGATCCTGGGCTTTTTCTGGTTTGGATCACGTAGTAATGTGGTGCCACACCGAAACAGTCAATTAAACCTGGTTGCGATTAATATTTTAGAGGATAACGCTGGTTATGTCACGGTTAGGTCTGGGCTTTGCCCTCATCTGCCTCGTACTTTCGCACTTTTCGCATACTTGTTGGCCAGATCCTGGGCTTTTTCTGGTTTGGATCACGTAGTAATATGGTACCACACTGTCAATAAAAGCAGGTTCTGCTTAGTATTTTAGAGGATAACGCTGGTTATGCCTGGGTTAGTTCTGGTATTTGCAATCATCTGGCTCATACTTTCGCGATTTTCGCATACTTGTTGGCCAGATCCTGGGTTTTTTCTGTTTTGGATCCCGTCGCAATGTGGTTCCACACCGAAACAGTCAATTAAACTGGTTGCGATTAATATTTTAGAGGATAACGCCGGTTATGTCACGGTTAGGTCTGGGCTTTGCCCTCATCTGCCTCGTACTTTCGCACTTTTCGCATACTTGTTGGCCAGATCCTGGCCTTTTTCTGGTTTGGGTCACGTAGTAATGCGGTACCACACCGAAACAGTTAATAAAAGCTGGTTCCGATTAGTATTTTAGAGGATAACGCTGGATATGTCTGTGTTAGTTCTGGTATTTGCAATCATCTGGCTCAAACTTTCGCGTTTTTCGCATACTTGTTGGTCAGATCCTGGGCTTTTTCTGGTTTGGATCACGTAGTATTGTGGTACCACACTGTCAATAAAAGCAGGTTCTGCTTAGTATTTTAGAGGATAACGCTTGTTATGTCTGGGTTAGTTCTGGTATTTGCAATCATCTGGCTCATACATTCGCGTTTTTCGCATACTTGTTGGCCAGATCCTGGGCTTTTTCTGGTTTGGATCACGTAGTAATGTGGTGCCACACCGAAACAGTCAATTAAACCTGGTTGCGATTAATATTTTAGAGGATAACGCCGGTTATGTCACGGTTAGGTCTGGGCTTTGCCCTCATCTGGCTCATACTTTCGCATTTTGCGCATACTTGTTGGCCAGATCCTGGCCTCTTTCTGGTTTGGATCATCGTAGCAATGCGGTACCACACCGAAACAGTCAATTACACCTGGTTGCGATTAATATTTTAGGGGATAACGCCGGTTACGTCTCGGTTAGGTCTGGGATTTTCCCTCATCTGGCTCGTACTTTCGCGTTTTTCGCATTCTTGTTGGCCCGATCCTGGGATTTTTCTGGTTTGGATCAGGTAGTAATGCGGTACCACACCGAAACAGTCAATTAAACCTGGTTGCGATTAATATTTTAGAGGATAACGCCGGTTATGTCTCGGTTTGGTCTGGGATTTGCCCTCAACTGGCTCGTACTTTCGCATTTTGCGCCTACTTGTTGGCCAGATCCTGGCCTTTTTCTGGTCTGGATCACGTAGTAATGCAGTACCACACCGAAACAGTCAATTAAACCTGGTTGCGATTAATATTTTAGAGGATATCGCTGGTTATGTCTGGGTTACTTCTGGTATTTGCTATCATCTGGCTTGTACTTTCGCATTTTTCGCATTCTTGGTGGCCAGATCCTGGCCTTTTTCTGGTTTGGATCACGTAGTAATGTGGTCCCACAACGAAACAGCCAATTATACCTGGTTGCGATTAATATTTTAGCGGATAACGCCGGTCATGTCTGGGTAGGTCTGGGATTTGTCCTTATCTGGCTCGTACTTTCGCGTTTTTCGCATACTTGTTGGCCAGATCCTGGCCTTTTTCTGGTTTGGATCACGTAGTAATGTGGTACCACACTGAAACAGTCAATTAACCCTGGTTCAGATTAGTATTTTAGAGGATAGCGCTGGTTATGTCTGGGTGAGTTCTGGTATTTGCAATCATCTGGCTCGTACTTTCGCGTTTTTCGCATACTTGTTGGCCAGATCCTGGCCTCTTTCTGGTTTGGATCACGTAGTAATGCGGTACCACACCGAAACAGTCAATTAAATCTGGTTGCGATTAATATTTTAGGGGATAAAGCCGGTAATGTCTCGGTTAGGTATGGTATATGCCCTCATCTGGCTCGTACTTTCGCATTTTTCGCATACTTGTTGGCCAGATCCTGGCCTTTTTCTGGCTTGGACCACGTAGTAATGTGGTACCACACCGAAACAGTCAATTAAACCTGGTTGCGAATAATATTTTAGTGGATAACGCTGGGTATGTCTGGGATATTTCTGGTATTTGCAACCATCTGGCTCATACTTTCTCGTTTTTCTCATAGTTGTTGGCCAGATTCTGGGTTTTTTCTGGTTTGGATCCCGTAGTAATGTGGCTCCACACCGAAACAGTCAATTAAACCGGGTTGCGATTAATATTTTACAGGATAACGCCGGTTATGTTTCGGTTAGGTCTGGTATTTGCCCTCAACTGGCTCGTACTTTCGCAGTTTTCGCAGACTTGTTGGCCACATACTGGCCTTCTTCTGGCTTGGACCACGTACTGAAGTGGTACCACACTGAAAGTGTCAATTAAACCTGGTTCCGATTAATACTTTAGAGGATAACGCCGGTTATGTCTGGGTTAGGTCTGGGATTTGTCCTCATCTGGCACGTACTTTCGCATGTTTCGAATACTTTTTGGCCAGATCCTCGCCTTTTTCTGGCTTGGACCACGTAGAAATGTGGTACCACACCGAAACAGTCAATTAAACCTGGGTCCGATTAATATTTTAGAGGATAACGCCGATTTTGTCTGGGTTAGGTATGGTATTTGCCCTCATCTCGCTCATACTTTCGCATATTTCGCTTACTTGTTGGCCTGATCCCAGCCTTTTTATGGTTTGGATCACGTAGTAATGCGGTACCACGCCGAAACATTCAATTAAACCTGGTTGCTATAAATGTTTTAGAGGATAAGGCCGGTTATGTCACGGTTAGGTCCGGGATTTGCCCTCAACTGCCTCGTAGTTTCGCACTTTTCGCATACTTGTTGGCCAGATCCTGGCTTTTTCTTGTTTGGATCACGTAGTAATGTGGTACCACACTGAAACAGACAATAGAAGCCGGTTCCGATTAGTATTTTAGAGGATAACGCTGGTTATGTCTGGGATAGTTCTGGTATTTGCAATCATCTGGCTCGTACTTTCGCATTTTTCGCATTCTTGGTGGCCAGATCCTGGCCCTTTTCTGGTTTGGATCACGTAGTAATGCGGCACCACACCGAAACAGTCAATTAAACCTGGTTGCGATTTATATTTTAGAGGATAACGCTGGTTATGTCTCGCGTAGGTCTGGGATTTGTCCTTATCTGGCTCGTACTTTCGCAGTTTTCGCATACTTGTAGGCTACATACTGGCCTTCTTCTGGCTTGGACCACGTAGTAATGTTGTACCACCCTGAAACAGTCAATAGAAGCTGGTTCCGATTAGTATTTTAGAGGATAACGCTGGTTATGTCGGGGTTAGTTGTGGTATTTGCTATCATCTGGCACATACTTTCGCGTTTTTCGCATACTTGTTGGCCAGATCCTGGGCCTTTTCTGGTTTGGATCACGTAGTAATGTGGTACCACACTGAAACAGTCAATTAAAGCTGGTTCAGATTAGTATTTTAGAGGATAGCGCTGGTTATGTCTGGGTTAGGTCTGGCATTTGTCCTCATCTGGCTCGTACTTTCGCGTTTTTCGCATACTTGTTGGCCAGATCCTGGCCTTCTTCTGGCTTGGACCACGTAGTAAAGTGGTACCACACTGAAACAGTCAATAGAAGCTGGTTCCGATTAGTATTTTAGAGGATAACGCTGGTTATGTCTGGGATAGTTCTGGTATTTGCAATCATCTGGCTCATACTTTCGCGTTTTTCGCATACTTGTTGGCCAGATCCTCGGTTTTTTCTGGTTTGGATCCCATCGCAATGTGGTTCCACACCGAAACAGTCAATTAAACCTTGTTGCGATTAATATTTTAGAGGATAACGCCGGTTATGTCTCGGTTAGGTCTGGGATTTGTCCTCATCTGCCTCGTACTTTCGCACTTTTCGCATACTTGTTGGCCAGGTCCTGGGCTTTTTCTGGTTTGGATCACGTAGTAATGTGGTACCACACTGAAACATTCAATAAAAGCTGTTTCCGATTAGTATTTTAGAGGATAACGCTGGCTATGTCTGGGATAGTTCTGGTATTTGCAATCATCTGGCTCGTACTGTCGCGTTTTCCACATTGTTGTTGGCCAGATCCTGGGTTTTTTCTGGTTTGGATCCCGTAGTAATGTGGTACCACACCGAAACAGTCAATTAAACCTAGTTGCGATTAATATTTTAGAGGATAACGCCGGTTATGTCTCGGTTAGGTCTGGCATTTGTCCTCATCTGGCTCGTACTTTCGCGTTTTTCGCATACTTGTTGGCCACATCCTGGCCTTCTTCTGGCTTCGACCACGTAGTAAAGTGGTACCACACTGAAACAGTCAATAGAAGCTGGTTCCGATTAGTACTTTAGAGGATAACGCTGGTTAAGTCTGGGATAGTTCTGGTATTTGCAATCATCTGGCACATACTTTCGCGTTTTTCTCATAGTTGTTGGCCAGGTCCTGGGCTTTTTCTGGTTTGGATCACGTAGTATTGTGGTACCACACTGTCAATAAAAGCAGGTTCTGCTTAGTATTTTAGAGGATAACGCTTGTTATGTCTGGGTTAGTTCTGGTATTTGCAATCATCTGGCTCATACATTCGCGTTTTTCGCATACTTGTTGGCCAGATCCTGGGCTTTTTCTGGTTTGGATCACGTAGTAATGTGGTGCCACACCGAAACAGTCAATTAAACCTGGTTGCGATTAATATTTTAGAGGATAACGCTGGTTATGTCACGGTTAGGTCTGGGCTTTGCCCTCATCTGCCTCGTACTTTCGCACTTTTCGCATACTTGTTGGCCAGATCCTGGGCTTTTTCTGGTTTGGATCACGTAGTAATGTGGTACCACACTGTCAATAAAAGCAGGTTCTGCTTAGTATTTTAGAGGATAACGCTGGTTATGCCTGGGTTAGTTCTGGTATTTGCAATCATCTGGCTCATACTTTCGCGATTTTCGCATACTTGTTGGCCAGATCCTGGGTTTTTTCTGTTTTGGATCCCGTCGCAATGTGGTTCCACACCGAAACAGTCAATTAAACTGGTTGCGATTAATATTTTAGAGGATAACGCCGGTTATGTCACGGTTAGGTCTGGGCTTTGCCCTCATCTGCCTCGTACTTTCGCACTTTTCGCATACTTGTTGGCCAGATCCTGGCCTTTTTCTGGTTTGGGTCACGTAGTAATGCGGTACCACACCGAAACAGTTAATAAAAGCTGGTTCCGATTAGTATTTTAGAGGATAACGCTGGATATGTCTGTGTTAGTTCTGGTATTTGCAATCATCTGGCTCAAACTTTCGCGTTTTTCGCATACTTGTTGGTCAGATCCTGGGCTTTTTCTGGTTTGGATCACGTAGTATTGTGGTACCACACTGTCAATAAAAGCAGGTTCTGCTTAGTATTTTAGAGGATAACGCTTGTTATGTCTGGGTTAGTTCTGGTATTTGCAATCATCTGGCTCATACATTCGCGTTTGTCGCATACTTGTTGGCCAGATCCTGGGCTTTTTCTGGTTTGGATCACGTAGTAATGTGGTGCCACACCGAAACAGTCAATTAAACCTGGTTGCGATTAATATTTTAGAGGATAACGCCGGTTATGTCACGGTTTGGTCTGGGCTTTGCCCTCATCTGCCTCGTACTTTCGCACTTTTCGCATACTTGTTGGCCAGATCCTGGGCTTTTTCTGGTTTGGATCACGTAGTAATGTGGTACCACACTGTCAATAAAAGCAGGTTCTGCTTAGTATTTTAGAGGATAATGCCGGTTATGTCTAGTTTAAGTCTGGTATTTGCCCTCATCTCGCTCGTACTTCCGCATTTTTCGCTTACTTGTTGGCCTGATCCTAGCCTTTTTACGGTTTGGATCACGTAGTAATGCGGTACCACACCGAAACAGTCAATTAAACCTGGTTGCGATTAATATTTTAGAGGATAACGCCGGTTATGTCACGGTTAGGTCTGGGCTTTGCCCTCATCTGCCTCGTACTTTCGCACTTTTCGCATACTTGTTGGTCAGATCCTGGGCTTTTTCTGGTTTGGATCACGTAGTAATGCGGTACCACACCGAAACAGTTAATAAAAGCTGGTTCCGATTAGTATTTTAGAGGATAACGCTGGTTATGCCTGGGTTGGTTCTGGTATTTGCAACCATCTGGCTCATACTTTCGCGTTTTTCGCATACTTGTTGTGTCCAGATCCTGGGTTTTTTCTGTTTTGGATCCCGTCGCAATGTGGTTCCACACCGAAACAGTCAATTAAACTGGTTGCGATTAATATTTTAGAGGATAACGCCGGTTATGTCACGGTTAGGTCTGGGCTTTGCCCTCATCTGCCTCGTACTTTCGCACTTTTCGCATACTTGTTGGCCAGATCCTGGCCTTTTTCTGGTTTGGATCACGTAGTAATGCGGTACCACACCGAAACAGTTAATAAAAGCTGGTTCCGATTAGTATTTTAGAGGATAACGCTGGATATGTCTGTGTTAGTTCTGGTATTTGCAATCATCTGGCTCAAACTTTCGCGTTTTTCGCATACTTGTTGGCCAGACCCTGGCTCTTTTCTGGTTTGGATCACGTAGTAATGTGGTACCACACTGAAACATTCAATAAAAGCTGTTTCCGATTAGTATTTTAGAGGATAACGCTGGCTATGTCTGGGATAGTTCTGGTATTTGCAATCATCTGGCTCGTACTTTCGCGTTTTCCACATTGTTGTTGGCCAGATCCTGGGTTTTTTCTGGTTTGGATCCCGTAGTAATGTGGTACCACACCGAAACAGTCAATTAAACCTAGTTGCGATTAATATTTTAGAGGATAACGCCGGTTATGTCTCCGTTAGGTCTGGCATTTGTCCTCATCTGGCTCGTACTTTCGCGTTTTTCGCATACTTGTTGGCCAGAACCTGGCCTTTTTCTGGTTTGGATCCCGTAGTAATGAGGTTCCACACCGAAATAGTCAATTAAACTGGTTGCGATTAATATTTTAGAGGATAACGCCGGTTATGTCTCGGTTAGGTCTGGGATTTGTCCTCATCTGGCTCGTACTTTCGCATGTTTCGCATACTTTTTGGCCAGATCCTGGCCTTTTTCTGGTCTGGATCACGTAGTAATGTGGTACCACACTGAAACATTCAATAAAAGCTGGTTCCGATTAGTATTTTAGAGGATAACGCGGGTTATGTCTGGGATAGTTCTGGTATTTGCAATCATCTGGCTCATACTTTCGCGTTTTTCGCATACTTGTTGGCCAGATCCTGGGCTTTTGCTGGTTTGGATCCCGTAGTAATGTGGTACCACACCGAAACAGTCAATTAAACCTGGTTGCGATTAATATTTTAGAGGATAACTCCGGTTATGTCTCGGTTAGGTCTGGCATTTGTCCTCATCTGGCTCGTACTTTCGCATTTTTCGCATACTTGTTGGCCACATCCTGGCCTTCTTCTGGCTTCGACCACGCAGTAAATTGGTACCACACTGAAACAGTCAATAGAAGCTGGTTCCGATTAGTATTTTAGAGGATAACGCTGGTTAAGTCTGGAATAGTTCTGGTATTTGCAATCATCTGGCACATACTTTCGCGTTTTTCTCATAGTTGTTGGCCAGGTCCTGGGCTTTTTCTGGTTTGGATCACGTAGTATTGTGGTACCACACCGAAACAGTCAATTAAACCTGGTTGCGGTTAATATTTTAGAGGATAACGCCGGTTATGTCTAGGTTAGGTCCGTGATTTGCCCTCATCTGCCTCGTACTATCGCAGTTTTCGCATACTTGTTGGCCAGATCCCGGGCTTTTTCTTGTTTGGATCACGTAGTAATGTGGTACTACACTGTCAATAAAAGCTGGTTCCGCTTAGTACTTTAGAGGATAACGCTGGTTATGCCTGGGTTAGTTCTGGTATTTGCAATCATCTGGCTCATACTTTCGCGTTTTTCGCATACTTGTTGACCAGATCCTGGGTTTTTTCTGGTTTGGATCACGTAGTAATTTGGTACCACACCGAAACAGACAATTAAACTGGTTGCGATTAATATTTTAGAGGATAACGCCGGTTATGTCACGGTTAGGTCTGGGCTTTGCCCTCATCTGCCTCGTACTTTCGCACTTTTCGCATACTTGTTGGCCAGACCCTGGCTCTTTTCTGGTTTGGATCACGTAGTAATGTGGTACCACACTGAAACATTCAATAAAAGCTGTTTCCGATTAGTATTTTAGAGGATAACGCTGGCTATGTCTGGGATAGTTCTGGTATTTGCAATCATCTGGCTCGTACTTTCGCGTTTTCCACATTGTTGTTGGCCAGATCCTGGGTTTTTTCTGGTTTGGATCCCGTAGTAATGTGGTACCACACCGAAACAGTCAATTAAACCTAGTTGCGATTAATATTTTAGAGGATAACGCCGGTTATGTCTCCGTTAGGTCTGGCATTTGTCCTCATCTGGCTCGTACTTTCGCGTTTTTCGCATACTTGTTGGCCAGAACCTGGCCTTTTTCTGGTTTGGATCCCGTAGTAATGAGGTTCCACACCGAAACAGTCAATTAAACTGGTTGCGATTAATATTTTAGAGGATAACGCCGGTTATGTCTCGGTTAGGTCTGGGATTTGTCCTCATCTGGCTCGTACTTTCGCATGTTTCGCATACTTTTTGGCCAGATCCTGGCCTTTTTCTGGTCTGGATCACGTAGTAATGTGGTACCACACTGAAACATTCAATAAAAGCTGGTTCCGATTAGTATTTTAGAGGATAACGCGGGTTATGTCTGGGATAGTTCTGGTATTTGCAATCATCTGGCTCATACTTTCGCGTTTTTCGCATACTTGTTGGCCAGATCCTGGGCTTTTGCTGGTTTGGATCCCGTAGTAATGTGGTACCACACCGAAACAGTCAATTAAACCTGGTTGCGATTAATATTTTAGAGGATAACTCCGGTTATGTCTCGGTTAGGTCTGGCATTTGTCCTCATCTGGCTCGTACTTTCGCATTTTTCGCATACTTGTTGGCCACATCCTGGCCTTCTTCTGGCTTCGACCACGCAGTAAAGTGGTACCACACTGAAACAGTCAATAGAAGCTGGTTCCGATTAGTATTTTAGAGGATAACGCTGGTTAAGTCTGGAATAGTTCTGGTATTTGCAATCATCTGGCACATACTTTCGCGTTTTTCTCATAGTTGTTGGCCAGGTCCTGGGCTTTTTCTGGTTTGGATCACGTAGTATTGTGGTACCACACCGAAACAGTCAATTAAACCTGGTTGCGGTTAATATTTTAGAGGATAACGCCGGTTATGTCTAGGTTAGGTCTGTGATTTGCCCTCATCTGCCTCGTACTATCGCAGTTTTCGCATACTTGTTGGCCAGATCCCGGGCTTTTTCTTGTTTGGATCACGTAGTAATGTGGTACTACACTGTCAATAAAAGCTGGTTCCGCTTAGTACTTTAGAGGATAACGCTGGTTATACCTGGGTTAGTTCTGGTATTTGCAATCATCTGGCTCATACTTTCGCGTTTTTCGCATACTTGTTGACCAGATCCTGGGTTTTTTCTGGTTTGGATCACGTAGTAATCTGGTACCACACCGAAACAGACAATTAAACTGGTTGCGATTAATATTTTAGAGGATAACGCCGGTTATGTCTCGGTTAGGTCTGGGATTTGTCCTCATCTGGCTCGTACTTTCGCATGATTCGCATACTTTTTCGCCAGATCCAGGCCTTTTTCTGGTTTGGATCACGCAGTAATGTGGTACCACACTGAAACAGTCAATTAAACTGGTTGCGATTAATATTTTAGAGCATAACGCCGGTTATGTCACGGGTAGGTCTGGGATATGTCCTCATCTGGCTCATACTTTCGCGATTTTCTCACAGTTGTTGGCCAGATCCCGGGCTTTTTCTTGTTTGGATCACGTAGTAATGTGGTACTACACTGTCAATAAAAGCTGGTTCCGCTTAGTACTTTAGAGGATAACGCTGGTTATGCCTGGGTTAGTTCTGGTATTTGCAATCATCTGGCTCATACTTTCGCGTTTTTCGCATACTTGTTGACCAGATCCTGGGTTTTTTCTGGTTTGGATCACGTAGTAATTTGGTACCACACCGAAACAGACAATTAAACTGGTTGCGATTAATATTTTAGAGGATAACGCCGGTTATGTCACGGTTAGGTCTGGGCTTTGCCCTCATCTGCCTCGTACTTTCGCACTTTTCGCATACTTGTTGGCCAGATCCTGGGCTTCTTCTGGTTTGGATCACGTAGTGATGTGGTTCCACACCGAAACAGTCAATTAAACCTGGTTGCGATTAATATTTTAGAGGATAACGCCGGTTATGTCTCGGTTAGGTCTGGCATTTGTCCTCATCTGGCTCGTACTATCGCACGTTTCGCATACTTGTTGGCCAGATCCTGGGCTTTTTGTTGTTGGATCACGTAGTAATGTGGTACCACACTATCAATAAAAGCTGGTTCCGCTTAGTATTTTAGAGGATAACGCTGGTTATGCCTGGGTTAGTTCTGGTATTTGCAATGATCTGGCTCATACTTTCGCGTTTTTCGCATACTTGTTGGCCAGATCCTGGGTTTTTTCTGTTTTGGATCCCGTAGTAACGAGGTTCCACACCGAAACAGTCAATTAAACTGGTTGCGATCAATATTTTAGAGGATAACGCCGGTTATGTCTCGGGTAGGTCTGGGATTTGTCATCACCAGGCTCGTACTTTCGCGTTTATCGCATACTTGTTGGCCAGATCCAGGCCTTTTTCTGGTTTGGATCACGTACTAATGTGATACCACGCTGAAACAGTCAATAGAAGCAGGTTCCGATTAGTATTTTAGAGGATAATGCTGGTTATGTCTGGGTTAGCTCTTGTATTTGCAATCATCTGGCTCATACATTCGCGTTTTTCGCATACTTGTTGGCCAGATCCTGGGCGTTTTCTGGTTTGGATCACGTAGTAATGTGGTACCACACCGAAACAGTCAATTAAACCTGGTTGCGATTAATATTTTAGAGGATAACGCCGGTTATGTCTCGGTTAGGTCTGGCATTTGTCGTCATCTGGCTCGTACTTTCGCGTGTTTCGCATACTTGTTGGTCAGATCCTGGCCTTTTTCTGCTTTGGATCCCGTAGTAATGAGAGTCCACACCGAAACAGTCAATTAAACTGGTTGCCATTAATACTTTAGAGGATAACGCCGGCTATGTCTGGGTTAGGTCTGGTATTTGCCCTCATCTGGCACGTACTTTCACATTATTTGCATACTTGTTGGCCAGATCCTGGCCTTTTTCTGGTTTGGATCACGTAGTAACGCGGTACCACACCGGAACAGTCAATTAAACCTGGTTGCGATTACTATTTTGGAGGGTAACGTCGGTTATGTCACGGTTAGGTCTGGCATTTGTCCTCATCTGGCTCATACTTTCGCGTTTTTCGCATACTTGTTGGCCAGATCCTGGGTTTTTTCTGTTTTGGATCCCGTAGTCATGAGGTTCCACACCGAAACAGACAATTAAACTGGTTGCGATTAATATTTAAGAGGATAACGCCGGTTATGTCTAGGGTAGGTCTGGGATTTGTCATCATCTGGCTCGTACTTTCGCCTTTTTCGCATACTTGCTGGCCAGATCCTGGGCTTTTTCTGGTTTGGATCACGTAGTATTGTGGTACCACACCGAAACAGTCAATTAAACCTGGTTGCGATTCACATCTTAGCGGATAACCCCGGTTATGTCTGGGTTAGGTCTGGTATTTGCCCTCATCTGGCACGCACTTTCGCATTATTCGCATACTTGTTGGCCAGATCCTGGCCTTTTTCTGGTTTGGATCACGTAGTATCGCGGTACCACACCGAAACAGTCAATTAAACCTGGTTGCGATTACTATTTTGGAGGATAACGTCGGTTATGTCTGGGTTTGGTCTGGTATTTGCAATCATCTGGCTCATACTTTCGCGTTTTTCGCATACTTGTTGGCCAGATCCTGGGTTTTTTCTGTTTTGGATCCCGTAGTAATGAGATTCCACACCGAAACAGTCAATTTAACTGGTTGCGATTAATATTTTAGAGGATAACGCCGGTTATGTCTCGGTTAGGTCTGGGATTTGCCCTCATCTGCCTCTTACAATCACACTTTTCGCATACTTGTTGGCCAGATCCTGGGCTTTTTCTTGTTTGTATCACGTAGTAATGTGGTACCACACTGTCAATAAAAGCTGGTTCCGCTTAGTATTTTAGAGGATAACGCTGGTTATGCCTGGGTTAGTTCTGGTATTTGCAATCATCTGGCTCATACTTTCGCGGTTTTCGCATACTTGTTGGCCAGATCCTGGGTTTTTTCTGTTCTGGATCCCGTAGTAATGAGAGTCCACACCGAAACAGTCAATTAAACTGGTTGCGATTAATATTTTAGAGGATAACGCCGGTTATGTCTGGGTTAGGTCTGATATTTGCCCTCATCTGGCACGTGCTTTCGCATTATTCGCATACTTGTTGACCAGATCCTAGGCTTTTTCTGGTTTGGATCACGTAGTAATGTGGTACCACACTGTCAATAAAAGCTGGTTCCGATTAATAGTTTAGAGGATAACGCCGGTTATGGCTGGGTTAGGTCTGGGATTTGCCCTCATCTGCCTCTTACAATCGCACTTTTCGCACACTTGTTGGCCAGATCCTGGGCTTTTTCTGGTTTGGATCACGTAGTAATGTGGTACCACACTGTCAATAAAAGCTGGTTCCGCTTAGTATTTTAGAGGATAACGCTGGTTATGCCAGGGTTAGTTCTGGTATTTGCTATCATCTGGCTCATACATTCGCGTTTTTCGCATACTTGTTGGCCAGATCCTGGGCTTCTTCTGGTTTGGATCACGTAGTATTGTGGTACCACACCGAAACAGTCAATTAAACCTGGTTGCGATTACTGTTTTGGAGGATAACGTCGGTTATGTCTGGGTTTGGTCTGGTATTTGCCCTCATCTGGCTCGTACTTTCGCGTTTTTCGCATTGTTGTTTGTCAGATCCTGGGTTTTTTCTGGTTTGGATCCCGTAGTAATGTGGTACCACACCGAAACAGTTAATTAAACCTGGTTGCGATTAATATTTTAGAGGATAACGCCGGTTATGTCACGGTTAGGTCTGGCATTTGTCCTCATCTGGCTCATACTTTCGCGTTTATCGCATACTTTTTGGCCAGATCCAGGCCTTTTTCTGGTTTGGATCACGTAGTAATGTGGTACCACACTGAAACAGTCAACTAAACTGGTTGCGATTAATATTTTAGAGGATAACGCCGGTTATGTCTCGTTTAGGTCTGGGATTTGCCCTCATCGGCCTCTTACAATCGCACTTTTCGCATACTTCTTGGCCAGATCCTGGGCTTTTTCTGGTTTGGATCACGTAGTAATGTGGTACCACACTGTCAATAAAAGCTGGTTCCGATTAATAGTTTAGAGGATAACGCCGGTTATGCCTGGGTTAGGTCTGGTATTTGCAATCATCTGGCTCATACATTCGCGTTTTTCGCATACTTTTTGGCCAGATCCAGGCCTTCTTCTGGCTTGGACCACGTAGTAAAGTGGTACCACACTGAAACAGTCAATTAAACCTGGTTCCGATTAGTATTTTAGAGGATAACGCTGGTTAAGTCTGGGATAGTTCTGGTATTTGCAATCATCTGGCTCATACTTTCGCGTTTTTCTCATAGTTGTTGGCCAGGTCCTGGGCTTTTTCTGGTTTGGATCACGTAGTATTGTGGTACCACACCGAAACAGTCAATTAAACCTGGTTGCGTTTAATATTTTAGAGGATAACGCCGGTTATGTCTAGGTTAGGTCTGGGATTTGCCCTCATCTGCCTCGTACTTTCGCACTTTTCGCATACTTGTTGGCCAGATCCTGGGCTTTTTCTTGTTTGGATCACGTAGTAATGTGGTACCACACTGTCAATAAAAGCTGGTTGCGCTTAGTACTTTAGAGGATAACGCTGGTTATGCCTGGGTTAGTTCTGGTATTTGCAATCATCTGGCTCATACTTTAGCGTTTTTCGCATACTGGTTGGCCAGATCCTGGGTTTTTTCTGGTTTGGATCCCGTCGCAATGTGGTTCCACACCGAAACAGTCAGTTAAACCTGGTTGCGATTAATATTTTAGAGGATATTGCCGGTTATGTCTAGTTTAGGTCTGGTATTTGCCATCATCTCGCTCGTACTTCCGCACTTTTCGCATACTTGTTGGCCAGATCCCGGGCTTTTTCTTGTTTGGATCACGTAGTAATGTGGTACTACACTGTCAATAAAAGCTGGTTCCGCTTAGTACTTTAGAGGATAACGCTGGTTATGCCTGAGTTAGTTCTGGTATTTGCAATCATCTGGCTCATACTTTCGCGTTTTTCGCATACTTGTTGACCAGATCCTGGGTTTTTTCTGGTTTGGATCCCGTAGTAATGTGGTACCACACCGAAACAGTCAATTAAACCTGGTTGCGATTAATATTTTAGAGGATAACGCTGGTTATGCCTGGGTTAGTTCTGGTATTTGCAATCATCTGGCTCATACTTTCGCGTTTTTCGCATTCTTGTTGGCCAGATCCTGGGTTTTTTCTGGTATGGATCCCGTAGTAATGAGGTTCCACACCGAAACAGTCAACTAACAGGTTGCGATTAAAATTTTAGAGGATACCGCCGGTTATGTCTCGGGTAGGTCTGGGATATGTCCTCATCTGGCTCGTACTTTCGCATTTTTCGCATACATGTTGGCCAGATCCTGGGCTTTTTCTGGTTTGGATCACGTAGCATTGTGGTACCAGACAGAAACAGTCAATTAAACCTGATTGCGATTAATATTTTAGAGGATAAC